>NW_026249959.1:0-602037 GCF_024043155.1 Alternaria arbusti
TTATTATTATTATTATTATTATTATTATTATTATTATTATTATTATTATTATTATTATTATTATTATTATTATTATTATTATTATTATTATTATTATTATTATTATTATTATTATTATTATTATTATTATTATTATTATTATTATTATTATTATTCAATTTTTAAGAAGAGTTTTAAGAGGTAAATATTAATATAAAATTAATAAGAAAATAAGCTTATAAAAAGATGTAGACCTTTTATATTAATATCACGTATAGTAGTCTAGAAAGAACCTATATTTTTACTTCGTAGTTATCTTTAGATTTATAATACTATAGTTTGATATTATTCTAGACCTAAACATTACCTATATACTATAGTTACCTGGTTTGTTCTATAGCTAATAGAGGAGCTCTAGTTTGATATTATACTACGCTCTATATTCTACTCTATATTCTACTCTATATTCTACTCTATATTCTACTCTATATTC
This sequence comes from Alternaria arbusti, assembly GCF_024043155.1. Classification (NCBI taxonomy): domain Eukaryota; kingdom Fungi; phylum Ascomycota; class Dothideomycetes; order Pleosporales; family Pleosporaceae; genus Alternaria; species Alternaria arbusti. The sequence continues at coordinate 473 of NW_026249959.1, forward strand.
TACTCTTTTAGCTAAGATTTCTACTACTACGAGCTTCTTATTATAACTATTAGCATTTACCTTAGAAAGCTTATTTCTACTTTAACTTCTTAATTAAAGATATTTTAATATTTCTTTAGCTCTATAGCTTTCTTATTACTGCTTTTAAGTTCTCTAAAACAGCCTTTATTACTATTACCTCTTATAAGTATATTATTATTATTATCAAGATACTATATTTATAGTAAATATTATCAAGATAGTTTTCTTAATACCTACTACTATGTTATAGTAAATATAAGGTGTTTAAGAGATATACCTATATTAAGATAATAATATAGAGTTACAAAACTACGTTTCGTTACTTTGCTCTGTATTAACATCTTACTATAATAACTATACTTGTTTATTAAGTTTTATAGCTAATAAAGAGGCTTTTTTTGAAATACTATACTACTTTCTTATTTTAGTTCTTGACCTAGGTAGAAGCTACTTATTATTACTATTAGTACTTACTTAGCTTTATAAGCTTATCTAAATATATATTAATAGAATTTAACAAGTATATACCTATATAGCCTACTATTACAATCTTTACGTTTACTTTTCGTATACGAAATAGTTCATTATAAGTATTACTTTTATAAGTATCTAATATAATCTCGAAATCTATAGTAAATATTACTAATAACTCTTTAGTAATTCTTACTACTATAATAAAGTAAATAAAAAGTATTTAAAAGATATACTTATATTAAAGTTACTATATAATATTACTTAACTACGTTTTATTTCTTTAAATTAGATGAAATTTCTACTATAATAAAACTATACTTATATCAAGATTACCTCATAAAGTTACTACCTAGATCTTATTACTCTATCTATATTCAAATTGTCTTAGTAAAATAACTTAATTAAAGGTTATTTTTTTTCTTTAGTAGTATCTATATAGTATATAGTATACCCTATTACTTAACTATTTAATTAGTATAATAAAATTTAAAGTAAAGAATTTATCTACATTTTAGTTAATATAATTATAGTTTTAGTAGTAAGAAAGTTTTAAAAAACGTATTTAAATATAAAGCTATATTAAGTAAATTATAACGTATATATATAATAGAATGTAGTGTGGTATAAAGTAATATCCAAAGTGAAAAGTAATATCTATAGTATAAAGCTAGTAGATAATATATAGTAAATAAAGTAGCATATAAAGTATAATTATACTATATTAATTTAAGTAAAGAAGAAATTATACTAATAAAGTACTAGGTAAATAGCTACTTTAAGAAGAAATTAAATTAGGTACTATGTAGCTTTAGTAGATTAAGATGCTCTAAAGTTATAGTTTTCGAAATTATATTATTAATCATCTTATTTTAAAACAAGATATCTAAGTAGAAAGCTAAATAGCTCTAAAGAGAATATATAGTAAAAGAAAGCCTAGGAGTATTTTTCAAGTAATTTAAATAGTATTTTACTCTATAGTAGTTAAAGTTACTTTTAGAATAGCTTTTTTCTTAATTGAATTTTTTATATAGCTTAAATTAGATTTGATTTCTAAAGGCCTTATAATAGTAGTAATAGAACTTAAAATATAACTTTTAAAGCATAGAATAAACTAGTAAGATAGTATAGTAATGCTAGTAGTAAGAAGAATATTAATACTTTAAAATACTTAGATTAGGTTACCTATAAATTTTTCTATTAATTCTAGAATTAAGCATTTAGTATAATTTATCTTAGATTCTAAATTTTCTATACTTACAATATCATTATATAATAAGAAGAGTATTTTAAAAAGATAAGCTCTTACTTAGCTTAAATTAGATTAAATTAGACTCTATAGCTTTAAGATATATAACTCTATTAATAGTAGAAAAATATAATAAGATTTTGATCTTTAAATTTTGTTTTTTAGTAATAATATATTTACTTTAGAAAAACTATGTAAAGGTCTAAAAGCTTTAAGTATATTATAGATACTAGTACTATTACTAAAGCTTAGAGCTTTAACTTACTTAGTACTTAATCTAAAAAAGAGATAGTAAGCGTAATTATAGTAGCTATAAATAGAAAAGAAAGTATAAGTATAGTAAGTATAAGTTAAGTAGCTATAACATAGTAGATATCTAGCTTATTTAAAGTTTTATATTTAACTATAGTAGCTATAGAGCTAAGAGAGAAAAGGCTAATTAAAAGTATAGTTAGAAGAGTATAGTTCTATAAGTATAGTAGTAAAAATTGTTCTTAAAAAGAATTTTTTCTAGTCTAAGAAAAGTATTATTAACTATGTTTTACCTAAAGTAAGAACTAAGAAAGTAAGCTAAAGTATATTAAAGCTTATACTTCTAATTATTTTCTTATAAGTAAACTTCTTATCTATCTTTATTAAACTAAATAGTAAAATTTTAAGAAAACCTTCTATTAGTTTTTATATAATATTAAGTTAGTATATAGTACTTAAAACTATAATTATCTTAAATTAGTAAAAGAAACTTACTACTATACTCTACCTATTTGCCTTCTATTAATAGTTTATTATTATAATAGATTAAGATTTAATAAAATTTAAATTTTAGTTTATTTATAGTAATTAAATTTTTATTTATAGCTTTTTCTAAATAACTCTAGTATAGTTAAGCTATAAGCTTTTGTTCTAGTAGTAGTCTACAAGTATTGAACAAAATCTTTAGAACGTAATATAAAATGCTATAAGAATATACCTTTTATAGCTATAGAAATGAAAAGAAAATATAACTAGTAGTAAACTTAGTTTTAGACTTACAAATACTAGAAGAATATATAGAAGAGAATACAAAAAGCTATAACTTATAAATTCTTGTATTAGATTTAAGCTACTATCTATACTCTAAAAAAGTTTCAAAACTTTTATTTTACAATAGGTTCTGATACAAAAGATTGAAATGAAAATAATTCTCTACAAAGCAGAGTCTTACATATTAATAACTTAGAATAAAAGTATAAGACCTAATCAGTTAAGCTTATAAAATCTAATTATCTATTAAAAATAATATAATTATAGAGGTTACTATTTTATTAACTTACTATAGTAGATTAATATAACGCTTATATTAGGTTACTACTATAAGTAGAGTTAATAAATATTTAAACTTTAGATAGTCTTGAGAGTTAGTATTTTATAGACTTACTATAGTAGATTTATATAACACGTAACGTTAGGTTACTACTATAAGTAGAGATTAAGAAATATTAAAACTTTACATAGCTCTACTTATAGTAGTAATTTAGGATAATATATTATATTTAATATCTATAATATAAGATAGAAGTTAAAAGATCAAGATAGAAGTAAATATATTACGTATAGCGTAAGGTGCGTAACTAATAAAACTCTACGCGCTAGCTAGTAAGTAGGCTACAAGATCTGCGCTAAAAGGTTAGTACCTTAAGCTAGAAGTAGAGGATTTTAGCACTACACGTAGAGCAATAGTATAGTTTTAATAGAAGACCTAAAGTATATTTAAAAAAGAAATAGTGAGCGTAGTTATAGTAGCTATAAGTAGAATAAAAAGTATAAGTATAGTAAGTATAAGTTAAGTAGCAAGAATATTATAGAAAATTAAATTAATTTAGGTTATATATTAAACTATAGTAGCTAAAAAGCTAAGAGGAAAGTTTAGTTATAAGAGTATAGTAGTAAAAAGCGTACTTTTAAAGAACATTATTTAGTATAAGAAAAGAATTATTAAATTTATTTTATTCTAAGTAAGAAATAAATAAGTAGGCTAAGGTATAAAGTAAATATCTCTATAAAGCTACTTTAGAAGACTAGTAAGTATTATAAGTGTATAAATATATAAATATAGTTACTAATTAAGTATATAAAGATATACTATTCTATTTAATTAATAGATCTTATAAATCTAAACGCTAAAACTATAAAAAAAGTAGAAAATTTTAAGTATAAACTATAAAAAATAGTAATATAAAATATTAATAAATATATTATTAACTTCTTTAAAAAATTTTTTAAAGATCTAAGTATATAGAATATATACTAATATATATATATATAAAAGATAATTTATAGCTAATAGCATATATATAAAAAGTACTAATACGTTCATTAATAAGTAGATTAAGAAGCTAGAAAACTAAAAAGACTAGATACTAATTAGAGAGAATAAGAATAACAAAAGATATAAAAAGAATAAAAAATGAAAACAGTAAAAGTCTAGAGAAATAAGATAGTAGTAATAAGAGTGCAGAATAGGTAAGAGCTATATTTAAAGAGTTAGAATCTTATAAACTATCTTCTTTATACTTTATTGCTTTATAATTATTAGCTTTATTAGTTATAGCTATTAAATATTTATTTATTATAGCTAGAAATACATAGAATAAAACTATAATAGCGGTATACTTATTAGAGTAAAAACTTAGAACTCTAGATAAAAAAGATTAGAAAAACATTAAATATTAATTGAAAGAATAGCTAGTAAAAGTATCTTAGTGTCTATATAATAGTTACTTTACTAGCTTAAATTACTAAACTTAAAGTAGTAGCACTAAAGTTTAGATCTTAGTCTATCTAATATATTTAACTTTTAATCTAAGCTTTTATACTCTAGCCTTTTTATTCTATTTTAAATATTATAAGAAGAGTTTTTTTTAATAATACTTACTACTTTATTATAAAAAATACAAAGTATTTGGATAATATATCTATATAAAAATTTCTATATAGAATACTTAATTATATTGTATTACTCTACTCTATATTATTATTCTACTAAAATAGCTTTTCTTTTATTAGTAAACTTAATATTTTGAAAATATGCTAGTCTAAAATAAGTAAGATTTATTACTAGTATATAAAAAAGTATATTTCTTAAATTTTTCTTTTAGAGGTATAGTGTTAAGTAATCTAAAGCTTAAATTCTTAGTACTATTACTCTTAGTATAGTAAAAGCTTTCAAAATTAAAGCTAGTAGAATTACTATCTTACTACTCTACTTATAAAACCTTAGAGATTAAATATAACCTAGAAAGTAGAATATCTAATTTGCTAATTTAAGCTTCTATTCTATTAGCTATAGGCTAATTACTATAAGTATAGAGTATTAGCGTTTTATAGACTACTATAGTAGATTAATATAATATATTATATTAGGTTACTACGCACTAAGCCTTAGTAAGAAATATTAAAACTTTAAATAATTATATATACGTACTATAAGATGTAACATAATATAACTCTAGATAGAAGTAATAGACTTTAGATAAAAGTAATATAATTTTATATAGTATAAGGTATAAGTGTAAGTAAGCTACAAGTATAGACTAGTGTAGGCTCTAAGGCCTACGCTACTATATATCTTAAAAAAATCTAATTATTACTTTCTTGTAGGCTAGAAAGTAAGATAACTAAATCTATCTAGATTTACTATAGAATTCAAATACCAAAGTACTTTATAAAAGAGTTATACTATATTTATATATTCTAAATAGCTTATAATTAACTAAGCTATAGATTGTAAATTAATAAGATACTAAGATTTTAGTTTATTAAATTATATTTCTATATATACATACTCTCTATTCTCTATTACTATTATTATATTTATCTTTATCTTTATCTTTATCTTTATTTCTATCTTTATCTCTATCTCTATCCCTATCTCTATCTCTACTTTTATCTCTATCTCTATTTTTACCTTTATTTCTATTTCTATTTTTACTTTTAATATTTAGTTTATAGTGAATTTAAAATCTAAAAACTTATTTAAAATATAAGTGGTAGCTTAAATTTAACACTAAAGCTTTAGTAATATATACTAGATAAGCTTTTAACTATATCTTTAGTTTTTTATAGATTCTTCTAGTATTAGTAAGTTTATCTAAAGCTATTTTAATTACTAGTTATATTATCTCTATTAATTATATTCTTATAACGCGTTACGTTACTTACTAAAGCTACTATAACTTTTTAGCTATATATAATTCTATAAATCTATTATAGATCTTACTCTACTATTTTAAGCCTAATCTAGTATTATCTTTAGAGTAAAATAACGTTAAAAGATATTAAAAGACGTTAAAAGACTTCTATCTAGTCTTTTTTAGAGCTGCTAAATAATTTTAATATTAATTTAGAGTATATTGCTATAGTAACGTAGTTATTTCTAGTAGGTTCTTAATCTACTCTAATAACTTAGGTAATATCTAATTACTATAGATTTTAGCTTCGTAATAAAGCTAAAAACCTATAGACTAACTCTACACTTGCTTATGCAACTTTCTTTATATTATAACTAGAAATAATATAATATATAGTAATAGATATACTACTAGCTAATAGAACTAGCTATATTTATTCTCTATTAACCTTAACGCAACGCTATATTAACTATCTAGTAACTAGTAAAGGTAACTACCTACTTGCAGCTTAAGAGCAATTCTAGATAACTATTATAGTTTCTATCTACTTAACTATAGTAATACTTAAGAGAGTATTTATAATTACTTTTTTATTTTTATCAAATTTCTTATTAAGATAACTAAGAATTCTCTTTAAGCTTAAGTTAGTAGAAGAACTTATATATATTAGTAATAAGAAGTTTCTTAATAGTAAGGCTAATAAAAAAGATAATTAATAGTCTTACTCTAAGCAAATACGTACGCAAGATAGTAATAATAAAAGATTTAATAAGAGTTTTAATAAAAGCTTTAATAGTATTAATAAAGTTACTTTTTATGTATTTTAGAACGCGTCTTAAAGTGCCTAAGACGTTAAGTATTATATTATAAATAATATTTCATTCTATAGCTACTAAAATAGCCTTTAAAATAGCCTTTCTAATAGTCTCTCTTTTAGTAGATATAGAGTAGCCTATAGTAGCTTTATATAGTAAAAGTAACGTAATTTAGAGAAAAGTAATTAAAAAATAAGTAAATAATTTAGTTAAGTATTAGTAAGGTAGTAAGATAATATAACTAGTAAGAGATTAGTTTTATTCTTATAAGTCCTAAGAAGACTTATAAATTATTTAACTAGCGTAGCGTTTAGTATTAGATTTAAGCTACTTATATTTTTAATTTTTAAAGTTTTAATTATTATTATTATTATAGAAAAATAAAAAATAGAAGAAGTATACTTTTACTAATAGAGATTTTAGTATATATATCTTAACTATAAAGCTTTAGAATATATTATCTTATTAGTTATAAGCTAATAAGCGTATATAATTATATTATTACTCTCTTATAGAGTATTTAGTATTTATAGAATAGCTTCTTAGCTAGTCTAAAAAATTTAAAAGCTTTAACTACTTTAGAGGTAGTAGCGCTAAAGTCTTAAGTCTTAGCTTACTTAACGCTATATTTTTAAGAGTAAGTAAAACCTTTAGTTATATATTCTTTAGAGTACTAGTAATAGTTTTTACTTCTTTAGAATTAGTAGCTCTTTAAGCTATAAGTATTACTACTTAAGATTTAGATTTCTACTTAATAAATAATAGATTCTACTCTTCTTAGGCTAACTAAAACTATAAGATTATTAGTCTATTAATAAGATAATAGAAATATATAGCTTTAAATAATATTAATATATATACAAACCTTAAGAAGAGAATCTAGAAGTTAATGTTATTTTTGCATATAGAGACTACTGCGCGAGATTCCATTCTTATAAGAGACACGAGGCATACATGTATAGAGTTCTGCTTACTACAACAGCGACCTTTAGAAGGCTATCGCACGTCGTCTTAATAGCGGTGAAAGATTAGTATTCAAAGGACCGACTCCGGGGTTTCGCGTCAGCACGAGCGGCGCTTCTGTTCGTCCGTAATTTCCCATGTACACAAAGCCGCAAGAGCTATATATACCTGACCTGTTGACCCCGTTTCTGACAGCACGCGTCTTGGTTTTTGGTTCTCGGAATTGCGACAATGCTGTCTCTATCTCTCATTTCACTCCTTTGCCCCGTCGTACTCGCAGCGAGCTCTGGCTGTGGAACTCGCTTGCCCTCGGGGCTCACACCGGGCAAATCTACTACCAATGTCACTTTGTCTTCGAAATCGGTGATCGGCAACATGACCGAGCGCCAATACATCTTACACTTGCCATCCAAGTACAAGGCCTCGAATGATGAAGCGTTGCCTCTTGTGATTGCGTTCCATGGTCAACAACAGCCCGCAAGAAGCATGGAGGTCATCAGCGAGCTGTCCAATCCTGACTTCAACCCAAACACCATCGTGGTGTATCCGGAGGGCATGAATGTCCAAGCACCTGGCGTAAGTCACGATCAGAACGAGGATTGAGGGATCTTACAGGGCACGAAGGCTAACTTTAACGTGTAGGTGCAATGGCTAGGCGACCCGTTGGCACCAACGTCTTCTGTGATCGACGATCGAATCTTTGTCACCGAACTTCTTGCACACCTGACATCGAACTTATGCATCGATGAGAGCCGCATTTACGCCGCAGGCCTATCTAACGGTGGCGGATTGACTGGACTTCTCATGTGTGATGCGGAACTCAACAAGAAATTCGCTGCATTCGCAACCGTGGCAGGCTCGTTCTATCCGGATTCAAGCTTGACAGAGCCTCTGTTCGAGAAGGATTGCGTTCGGAGCTTAGAAGATAGGGTACTCCCTTACATGAACCTGCACGGGCTGAACGATAGTGTGGTCCCCTACGACGGCAGCAGCCCAACGCCACCACCTTTCATCCCAGTACTGAGTTGGGTTGAGAGCTGGGCGAAGCGTGACAATTGTGCGACCAACCCCTCAAAGGAGCAACTGGAAAACGGAAGCGTTGCAGAGAGTCGATGGCGGTGTAACGATGTTGATGATGTCGTTGTTCACAGAGCGATCCAGGGGTTTGGTCACGGCTGGCCGAGTCGCAAGAATCAAGGCGAGCCTTTCGAAACACTTCGGAACGGGCCCACATCATGGAATGCGACGCCATACATGTTGGATTGGTTCGCACGATGGTCTTTGTAATTCTTCACGAGCTACGCTATAATCCATAGACTCGATCGAGCTTGCAAAGATGTCTGACCGTCTTGCTACTGATTTAATTGATGCTTTACTACGTTGACGCTTCTTCTTCTTCTTCTTCTTCTTCGTCGTGCACTTTGGATTTCTTGAGCTGCGGAAGTTCGATCGCGAACACTAATATGTTCACGATGATGAACATGGCGATTGCCGAGATGAAGACCAGTCGCAGACTACGGCTGTATGCTTCAATGACTAGGGAAGAGATCAGTATCAATGCTATAAGAGAGCAGCGACTTGGTATCGAGCTTGAAGGCAATGGAAACGCGCGCCCCGCAGTAAGTAAAACTGACCTTGACTTTTGTGCTTAGCATCAAGGTCGATTATGCTGCGTACCGATTTGCGAACGTGTTGAATGATCTGCGGGAAGGTATTAGCGCTGATCGATGAGAACAATGACAGCATGAAGGCAGTCTGTATAGATCCACTACCCAGACGACTACGTTCGGAGCAAAGCACAAGTGAAAGACATGCTGGAGTCGCGCAGTGCGGGTGATGAGCTTTCCCTAGTTATCCGCAACTGCCTCGAAGACATCGTAACACCACTAGCTGGAATCGAAATGGGACATACCTTCGCCTTATTGTGACCGGTGACCAGTGCTTCGAGGTACGAGGTCAAAGCATTCTGTAGAATGAGGCTGCTCAACGAGACACCCATGACAATACCGAGACTGCGCCACAAAATGAGTGTGCTGGTCATGACTGCTTGATCCTCTTGTGTACTTGTTGCAAGTACCGCGAGACTTGTTGCCGGGAAACTGAGCCCTTGGCCGATGCTAGATGGAACCAGGAATACGGTGGCAAGCCACTTGGGAATGCCATCCCACATCAGGGAAAGACATGTAGCGCCCAACAGCATCGAAAGTGAGCCAACAACAATGAGCCACTTCATCCGACCAGTGGCGGTCATGATGAAGCCTGCAGACACGCCGCAGATGGTCAAGGCAACGGAAGGGCCAGCAAGGCGGAATCCGGAGACAGAAGCCGTCTCGAGCTCAACCGCTTGGAAGTACAAGGGAGCGTTGAACAGGATGGTGTTCATGCCAACTTGTGCAAAGAAATTGTTGAAGACGAGATTGCCTCGGGGCTTGCTAAACAACATGGGCAGAGGCATGACTGCTCGCGCGGCTCTAGATTCGACTTTGACGAGAACGGCACCTGTCACTAGTGCGATGACCAGCGAGGTTATGACGATCCAATGCTTCCATGGGTATACATTGCCTCCGAGGTTGAGCCCTAGAATCAAAAACGCGACAGATACCGTCAATAAGGTGGACCCAGCGATATCGAATCCCTTCAGGCCTTCCTTCAGACCTAGTCCATATCGTTTGGCTAAGTTTGGGCCGAGTGAAGAAGGCGTGGTGAATATGGCGTTTATGAAAAGCATGACAAGTATGGGTATCTGTATCGCAAAAGTCATCCGCCATCCTAACTTGTCGCATAGAAAGCCGCCAAAAGCCGCCCCGCAAGCAGATCCGCCTCCGTAGAAGAGGTTGATGTATGCCTGGTAGGTGCCTCGTACTTCAATGCTGACTAGGTCATTGGTCATGATATTACCCATCGATAAAACACCAGCAGCGCCAATGCCGCAAAAGGCTCGAGCGGCGATGAAGCTGCCAATCGTCTGCGCAAAAGAGCACCATGCGGTCGTACCTGCGAGAACGACGAGACCAGCCAGATACAATGGTCGACGACCCAGAGTATCTGAGAGTCGGCCCATAAGTGGCTGCAGCGAGGTTGATGTGAGTAAGAAGGCTGTTGATAGCCATGAGGCTGAATTTGATGCATGGAAGTACGATGTGATGACTGGATGACTTGATGCCATGAGAGTGGAGTCAAACATGGCAATCTGTCGTTACATGATTAGTATGCGCAGCCATTTGGACATTGGCAGGTCAACTTACGAAGTACCCAAGAAGAATACCACCAAACACGAACCTAAACTTCCACTCTCCAACACCTTCCAACTTCCCATTCTTTTGAAACCTGGTCAGGCTCTCTGTCTCGTCCGTGATTGGGGGCACATCGCCAGGGTCGACAGATTCGGTAAGTGAGCCGCTTCTCGCTTTCTGCGATGTTGGAAACTGAGGCGCCGCGCCCTGACCCTGTTGCGCTACTTCTGCGGTGGTTATTGCATCTTCGGTGACGGGGTGGTTTGCCGATGTAGAGCGAAGTAGCGGTGTTCGCTCGGACGCAGATGGCGGCATGGTAGCAGAATCGCGATGCCGTAGAACTATGCGCAAAAGTTCTTTTATTTTCCAGCGTGGACGAGTCGGCGCAAAATTGAGTGACGCGAAGATGAAGTTTCCAGGTAGCTGGACCCCTGGAGGCTGATAAGCTTTGGATGCAGGTGGGTACCAGCCGGATTGCGCTAGTGTTTCCGAACTCGCCGTCCCTTTTCCGCTGTCAAAGACGGTGTCATCTTGCACAACTCGCAACATTGACTTCCGGAAAAATGAAGACGCCATTGCGAATAGCTATTCTAGAGTGCGATACTCCACCAGCAGCTATCGTCGATGAGTATGGCCGATACGATCGCATCTTCACGACACTGTTGGAGAGGGCAGCACAGGACCTAGGCTTATCGCCAAAGCAAGACTTGGAGTTGAGCGCATTTGATGTGGTCACGGCACAGGAGTATCCGGACCTGCAGAAAATAGACGCAGTGTTGATTTCGGGTTCGAGTGAGTGATGGCTCGTATCAACAATATCGCTATTCTGACTCACAGGGAACAGAGCACAATTCATTTGATAACGATCCATGGATCTTGAAGCTTGTCGACTTTACCAAGAAATTACTAGAGCAAGACCGAATCCGCGTCATCGGTGTTTGCTTCGGCCATCAGATCCTGGGAAGGGCGGCAGGAGCGAAAGTCGGACGCAGCGACGACGGGTGGGAGATATCGGTGATGCCAGTGCAACTTACCGCGAAGGGGAAAGAAATATTCCAACAAGACACCTTGGTATGTCACAAGCCACGATTATCGTAGTGTCTCTACTCACATCTACAGGCCATTCACCAAATGCATAAGGATGTAGTCTTCGAGTATCCAGAGGGTGTGGAAAAGCTCGGTGGATCACCACGTTGTCTGGTACAAGGCATGTACAAGAAGGGCAAGCTCATCTCCGTGCAAGGGCATCCGGAATTCACGGAGCCTATTGTGTCGTATTTGGTCAAGATGAGAGCCGAGCAGGGTATCTTTGAGGACGAGCAGGCCAAAGATGCGCTGGAGAGAGTTGGCAAGCACCATGACGGGGTGGTGATTGCCAAGGCGTTCCTGAGGTTTTTGATGGAGAACTGAAGGTGCAGCGGGTGGCACTATTGATTGAGCGGATATGTATTGCAGCCTGTAGGCAGGTACAATACCGAGATCCAGTGGTGTAGGAACCATTTTGGAAAGGCTGGCCGTCGACCCACTATTTCAATATCGACTTGCACTGTCTGGTGGGGTTGCTTGGTGATGACCCCGCAGTCGCCGTTTCGATGTGCAAATGTTTGCTACGTGGTTATTTACGATAGAATTCGCTTTCTCTCCATCAACAACAAGACCGGCTTCGTGGCGCAATGGTAGCGCGTCAGATTCCAGTTCCTCTGGAGATTCCTGAAGGTTAGGTGTTCAAATCACCTCGAGGTCAATTTTTTGGGAGGGAAGGAGCGATGCGGCACTTTCTTTTTGGCCCGACTTTCCATCCCGGGCCACTTTTTTGCCAAACCGCACCGAGCTGCCCCTCCGCGACCGTGACAGCTCCGGCTTACTCCCCTATGCCTTTCTATCACTTTACAGGCTGTATACATGCGTAATGTTCACTTAATCTTTTTGCTTTGGTCGACCTTGTATCGTCGGCGCCGGTATAAGCCTTCCACATCGAGCCACACTGTCGCGATGGCTCCTGCCTTCTGATCACGAGCACACTCTATCTCCGACACCCAGCTATGGTCCGACATGTTTTGCACACAAACCCAGCATGAAGGATGTTTCCACGTCATAGTCACTCCGCGCGCATGACAGTGCTGATCGCAGTTATTGCCGGCCCGTACATGCAAATTGCGCGACGCAACGTTTAGGTGTCAACTTGTAGTGGCACCGAAGCGCAGCCCACTAGATCACCGTGCCAGATTGATTCAGCCTCCATCTGCTCGTGGTGCTCGCGGCAACAGCCACTATATCAAATGCAGACGATTGCTGCTCAGAAGTGAACAACGGTCGCGTGAAGTAATGAAGATGGCGTCATAATGGCCCGTAACTGGTGGCACATTTGGCCCGCCGCGTGAAACGTCGCAGCGGGCGCTGATCCATGCGCCTTCTGGAAGCGGCGCCGACAGCCAGGGTCCAAGTCTCAACCTTTCGTTGTCCGCCATCACCACAACTCGTCGCCGCTCCCTACGTCGCTCGTTTCCCTCGTATATCCTATTCGACTCGGCCGCGCCGCTACCCGTCTCCCTCCGTATCACTTGTAATACCCACCGTCGCCATTTGCATGCGCTCTACTCAATAAAGCTCGTCGGACCCGGTTACTCCCAATGGGAAAGTGTACGCCATCCCCTCCGCGCAGCCCCATGCCCACCACACAGCTCGGACGCTGACACTGCTTGGCACATAGGGAGATACGGTGTTGTCCTAGATGCTGGGTCCTCTGTACGTTCCCAAGTCGTTGCTGTGTAGCTATCGCAAGGTTGTAGCTGACCATGTTTAGGGGACGCGCGTCCACATCTACCGATGGCTGAACCACGACGCCGCCCGCAAGAAGGCTGGCGATGCGCAACTACACAGCCTACCGGTCATAGAAACAAAAGAGGACTGGACTAAGAAGATACACCCAGGTATGTGGCCCTGGTACAATATACTCATCCAGCAGGACTAACACGCGACGGCACAGGCATTTCAACCTTCGGCGAACACCCTCACGATGTCGGCTCCGAACACCTCGACAAGCTCCTCAGCCATGCGCTCAAATACGTACCCCTCGAAGAAGTCCCGAATACACCTCTCTTCCTGCTCGCAACAGCGGGCATGCGCATACTGCCCGAGCGCCAACGGAAGGAGGTACTGAAGGAAGTCTGCGAGTTCGCGCGAAGCACCACCCAGTTCCAACTACCGGATTGCGACGTACACGTTCAGGTCATACCTGGAGAGACAGAAGGCCTCTATGGCTGGATCGCAGCGAACTACCTGCTTGGCGGCTTCGATCGCCCCAAGGATCACGACCACGGCAAGGGCCACAACACCTATGGATTTCTGGACATGGGAGGCGCGTCGGCTCAGATCGCCTTTGCACCAAATGCGACCGAAGCGGAGAAGCATGCAAACGACTTGACGCTGATGCGCCTGCGTGCGATAGACGGTACACCGCTCGAACACAAGGTGTTTGTGACCACATGGCTGGGATTTGGCGTCAACCAAGCAAGAGAGCGCTACGTCAAGGCCTTGCTAGAGTCCAGCGCGGAGAAGGAGCTTCCTGACCCTTGCCTACCCGCAGATCTCAAGGTGGAGGTCACAGAAGATGGCAAATCGATCGACTCGGACGACGACGACGACGATGACGACCAGCCAAAACCAAAAGCCGCAGCGAAGTTAGTAGGCACAGGACAGTTTTCAGAGTGCTTGCATCGGACGTTTCCGCTTTTGGAAAAAGAGAAGGAGTGTACAGACTCGCCATGCCTGATCAACGGACAGCATGTGCCCGCTATCGATTTCAACGTAAACCACTTCGTAGGTGTGTCCGAGTACTGGCATACCACGCACGAGATCTTCGAACATGGACACAAGCACAAGGCATACGACCTCAAGACCTATCAGGAGCGCGTGGATGAGTTCTGTAGTCAAGACTGGAAGAGCATAGAAAAGGGGATCAAGAAGAAGAAATGGGGTCACAAAGTAGATGAGGACAAGGCACGAGACGTGTGTTTCAAGGCGTCCTGGGTCATCAACATGCTGCACGATGGAATTGGCGTCCCCCGAGTTGGCATCGAAGATCTGAACGGCAGCACGAACACCACCAAGGACGTCATCGACAATGCAAAGGCCAAAGGATTTCTCGACCCATTCCAAGCAGTCAACAAGATCAACAAGGTGGAGCTGAGCTGGACACTGGGAAAGATGGTCTTGTACGCTTCCAGCGAGATTCCACCACCGTCCGAAGAAGCCCTCGCAGTAGGCTTTGGCTCGAACGTACCCGGTATACCAGCAGATTTCCAATATCCCGGAGGCATACCAAGACTGTACGAATCCGACAGTGACTGGCATCGGCTTTTTGTCGAGAACCCGCAGCGCATACCCGGCTTCTTCATCATGATATTCATCGTCATCTTCATCTTTTGCCTCATTCTTGGAAAAGAAAAAAGGAACGCGGCCAAGCAGTCCATCATCAAACTCTTCAAGAGGAAACAGGGCAAAGATCCTCTCCACCGCCGCCGAGGGCGCAGTTTCCCAGCAAAGCTCTTTGGCCTTGGTGGCTCCTCCTCGAATACCCAGCAGCCCTATGAACGCGTTGACCTAGAAGATGGCGAGGCAGCGAACGAATTTGAACTCGAAGAGACGTATCTAGACTCCTCGGACAATGAGCTTTCAGACTCCTCTGAGGGTTCCAAGGTTGGAAAGACAAGTGGTTGGGCGACGCCGCAGATCAAGACTGAACTTGCGTCAGGTGCACCAAACTACTTTGGCGCCACGAGCGCTGGAGACGTGGTCAGAGAAGGGACGGGCCTGGGGCTCGGGCCCCCGAGTGCCTTTGAGTTGAGCCGGACGTACAGCCGGGAGAGAATAAAGAGCCGCGCAAACAGTCCGAAGAGAGGGAGAGGCATGACGAAACTAGATGAATAACAGCTTTGTAATGAGGACGGCTTTCGATTCTCTGGAGGAGTATTTCTGTACGTCGCGAGATACCTTTGGTGCAGTACGGTTAAGGAAGGAGTTTGGCGTCCTGGCGCTGTTCAATCATATAGAAATGGGTCACGAGTTACGCAGTTGGTGTTTTACCCGCCATTTTTAGGTCTACATTTTCAAAGACAAGTAATCCGATACTTTGCCAACTCATTCTTGTTGTAGTAGGCAATGCTACATGCTTCCCCAAAATGCTTTGAGTACGTGCATATCACGTTACAAAAGATCTCCATACGACACTAAACCATGGACAAGACATTCAAGAGATCCCAAGAAAGATCCAAGACTGATGGTCCCGCGGTAGACGTTCCAGAGCCCGCCGTTCCTGCGCGAACCATTGATCCTAGGCACAGCCCCGAAACCGGCTAGCACTGCGCCCGCGTCTGACACAGCCTCCCATATCGCCTCCACATCTTACCATCGGGAACGAAATGGTCGCACTTAAAATTTGATCGCCACCGCGGAAACATTTCAGCATTACACCGGCTCGAGGCCACCCGCATGTACCCGTCTTGAGCCGATATTGGATGTGAGGCTGTGCAGACTACATGTCAGAAGACGATTATCGCAATCGTGTTGATGACGGATTCACTTACTCCTAGCTTATGCACGGAAATCTGCAAGGTACTTGGGTCAGGAGCTACTTTTCATGTCTTTGGTCAATTTCGAAAGCGTTCCGATGTCTAGATAAGAATGTACAACAAGGATGTACAAAAGGTATGATCCGAGAATACACTGTGCGCGACTTGGGTGTGAGGTTGGTAATGCTTACATAGCAATGGCGATAACAATTGCATGATTTTGGGTATAAATGCATGCGGACTATATCATGGATGGTAGTTGATTTCTGAAAGAGACGTTTTCAAATTCCGTCACGGAGTATATTCTTGTGCACGTATGATGTTGCGGTCGTCTTGACTTCTGCACATAAAGCATATACAGGCCGATCCATAGAGGTTCAAGGGTGTTTGTGTGCGAAAGAGAAAGCACTGTGCATGAATGCCATAATTACGTGTCCCTTAGGACAACGGCACTTCGCCAGAAATCGTGATGAATTTTGCTCACTAAACCTGGAATTAAGAACTCTAACTCTGCGACTTAAATACAACAAACCCTCTTCGGGCTCTGTGATAAGATGATCTGAAATGATTACATAGAACGCCATGGTCGCCGGTTAGCACAATAGATGTAGTACACGTGGACTTCATCTTCGGGAATCTAGATGAGAGGATAGATGTTATGGCACAACAGAATGTTGTTACCTTCAACTTACTTCCCTCGGAGTGTGCTTCTATGTTATAGATCTACCTAAGAACTCGGAAGTTGTTGAGATAGAATGTTCTTGCGACATGTAGTTCTTTTTGGTTAGTATAGGGCTTCACGACGAATATACAAGTACTGCTGTGCCGCTTGCGGATAATGAAAAATGATAGTTGCATTGTAACCTTATGAGCATAGTAGTTGAGTGTAACATGCTTCTGCTGTGATTAGCTGATAGCGTCGGTGTTGATGTTCTATGTCGTAGAGGTATTGACGTCCACTTTTGAATCGTCTGAATATGCGATGTCTGTTTGCTACATGTACATGTATATCGACGCATATGACCCGCAAGTTGATCGACGGGACATACCCAAGTCATACATCGTACGCGCATGCAGAAATAGCTCTACTTGCATCGTGAACCCGACGAAGCACATAGGGAGTTTAAAAAGCGGATGGTGCTGTGGGCTACATGATTGGTCCATTCCCTGAACGGCGGCGCTTGCTAGACGCCTGACGACTGTTTACTCAACGTCTACTGCAGGTGATCAAGGAAGGTTACCCTTACGATGCATCTTGAAATAGCTCCTTGCGGTCGAGTGGAGCATCAATAATCTGTTGTACTATGGATTCCATGTGTTGATGGTTTTTCTGGAGCTGTGGGTAAGGGCAGGTCGAGGCGTTCTCGTTGGACCGAAGAGCGCCCTTGATGATGCTCGCCAATGTTTTCGCGGAGATGAGGCGTCGATAGCGTGTTCAAGGCCGAAATCTCATATGTACAAGGACATCATACAGCTGCAGGTGCAGTGTGCCCTGGGGTAAGCCGCCAAGGTCGCAGAAGCGGTCACCTGAAGCATGTCAAGATCTTGTGTGCAGCAAGCCTCTGACTACTGTAGCTTCGAGTCAGAAGCTTGGTTTGGGCACAAGCTCTCGCCAGTCTTGCCGGCTCTGGAGTAAAACAACTGTGGGCAGTTGCCACTTAACGAACACTATGGGGCACATGGGCCGAGTCCCTAGTGACAAAGTGTTGAAGACGCGGGACTGTGTCGGACAATGCGCCTGGCGATCCAAGTTGACGATAAGAGCAATCACAGCGCCAATGACGCAAACAAACTTGAACAAGGTCGGGGCGGGAGATGGGCACGGAACAGCCAAGATGCTCCAGAAGCTTGGCTGGTCTGAAATTGACGCATCCCTTTAGCCATACATATCATGGATTTCAGGTACGCGGGCGGTGAGGGCAGAGACGACACGACTGTGAGCCAACAAAGCCGAGGACGAGTGGAGATGGAGTATCCGCCAGCAGCAATAGTCGAGGCCGAGCGCGCGGCAAACCCAACGGACTATGATTAAAGCGTTGAAGGGCCGCCACTCGAAAAACGAAGCTGTGATATTGTTGCGCCTTTAGTGATAATGGCACGGCCAAGAGAATAGGAGTAGACAGGCGGATGCGCGATCGCTCGCCAGCAGTTGCATCAAATCGAATCACTTGTAAATATGACGCTCAGACGCTGTACGGTAGGCATGGCTTGCTTGGCCTTGATCTACTGGCCATACGGAAGGCAACCCGTTCGGGACATGTGCGACGTTGATAGTCGTCGTGTCCAGCTCGCTGCTGCGTGAGGGACCACATGGCAAAAAGTTGTTCGAGAGCCAGCAATCCGTGGCGACGCACGTAGATGCAGAGGCGACTTGGCCTGGACAGTTGTGAATCGGTTAATCCTGGGGTGAAACGGAGGCTGCATTCGTTCGAGGGGTTAGGCTAGAGGCCGTCCCGCTTAAGTGCCGCATCCACGCTGGTTGCGAAATAGCGCAGCCCAAGGCGGCTTAGTGCGTAGGGTTGGCATCGGGGCAGTGCAAGTCTTGGACAATTGAAGGCACAACAAGGATGCAGGCCAGGCGGGAGGAGGCTCTTGTTTGTCTTTATGCCCTCTGCCTGGCGATTCGAGATAGCGGCTCCCATTCTCTTGCACCGAAAATCCAGTCCGACGCGTCGTCTCGCCACCGCATAGTCTCGACGAGTACCCAGGTACACCAGACACGCCCACTGCCATAGCCACCCCGACGGCGAATGAGCATGCGCAGCGCCGGAACACTGCCACCCTCGACGTGATAGGAATCCCCCTTCAGCTTCTCCGTGTCCCTCTCTCGCGCAATCGCCCTGTCCGGAGACGCAGTACAATCAGGTAAGCTTCCTCGCTAACGCCCATCGCTCTTGCCGGCTACCATCACACGCGGTCGCAGCTTGGGCAGTCGTGGCTGAGCACCTGCTTGTACGTGTAAACGCAAGGGAAAGGAGCTAAACAGTTTGGCAGTACCAGACACTTTCGCAGGCACTCGCCCACCGGCACCTGCCTCCACTCTCGACTACGCGCAACCGTGGTGACGGCACACGGCTGCAGCACCGCCCTCTCGCCTCTGCCGCGACACTCATAACCTGCATCTTCTTTGTGCATGAGGACTCCTCGATAACTTAATCACCTCACCGGAAGTGCACGCCTGACATTGCTACGCTTACATCCATCGCTCGTCTGCCTGCCTGCCTGTTTGCACAGCCTCCCACCCTCAGCCTCGCATCGCAGCCTCGAGGGCTCCTAGGCGCCCACCATGGCGGACAACGACACCAACAACGGTCCTTCAAGACCACGGGCACCGACCATCACCATCGACACATCTGCTACCAACGACCCTACCATGGGCGATTCAGTACCCCTAGGAGACATCCAAGATAATAGCAGGCCAGCAGCATCCTCAAACAACGACGATGTCTCGCCCACGCACTCAAGGCAGCCGTCACAGGAGCTGCGTAACGCGCACTCGTTCGATAGCAGAGAGAGCCGGCCAACGAGCCCGCATAACATCAGCTCGCCGGTGACAGGATGGAACAGTAACGCCGGTCTACTCAACGTACCCGGTGCGCGATCCCGGGGCAACTCGGTCGACTCGGCCACTGAGAACGGCGAATCTAATAGCACTGGAACCTATGTTGCATCCTCACAAGGCGATACTTTGAAGGGTGACCTAGGCCCAACGGAAATCTTAAACGATAAAGATGCTTTGAAGCCGGACCCGGGCACAGAGGCTGACTTTGAGGTCGAGAACAACAAGTTTGCCTTCTCCCCCGGACAACTAGGAAAGCTCTACAACCCCAAGAGTGTAAGTTTCTGCGTCTTGAGCGCATTCGAGCACCGTCTAACATGACTACGCAGTTATCAGCATTCCACGCGCTCGGTGGCCTAGACGGCATAGAAAAAGGACTTCGAACCGACCGAAAGGCTGGTCTGAGTCTGGATGAGCAGCATCTTGATGGCGTCGTTACATTCGATGAGGCTACAACACCTAGCAGAACAGAATCTCCTCAGAAGTCCGCGCCAAACGGGGTTGCCCACACGGACAGCGCGCCCGCTGGCGCTAAGGAAAACGCCTTTGCCGACAGGAAGCGCGTATTCAGCGACAACCGACTTCCCGTGCGGAAACCAAAGAACATCTTCCAGTTAGCATGGATGGCCTACAACGACAAGGTTCTGATCTTGTTGACTTGTGCTGCCGTCATTTCCTTGGCTCTTGGATTATACCAGACCTTCGGTGTAAAGCACGAGCCCGGTGAGCCTAAAGTCGAATGGATTGAAGGCGTTGCCATCATTGTTGCCATCGTCATTGTCGTGGTTGTAGGCGCTGCAAACGACTGGCAAAAGGAACGACAATTCGTCAAGCTCAACCGCAAGAAGGAAGACAGAACCATCAAGGTAATTCGTTCAGGCGCAACTCGCGAGATCTCCGTATACGACATTTTCGTTGGAGATGTCGTCAATCTGGAGCCCGGTGACATGATCCCTGTGGATGGTATTCTCATCACAGGTCACGGCATCAAATGCGACGAATCCTCGGCTACTGGAGAGTCTGATCTGCTCAAGAAGATGTCTGGAGACGAGGCCTTCAAGGCTATCGAAAGGCACGACAACTTGAAGAAGGTCGACCCATTCATCCTTTCGGGTGCCAAAGTCTCGGAAGGTGTCGGTTCTTTCATGGTCACTGCGACTGGTGTTCATTCCAGCTACGGAAAAACCATGATGTCCCTCCGCGAAGACAGCGAAGTCACCCCACTCCAGAATAAGTTGAACGTTCTCGCAACGTACATCGCCAAACTTGGTGGAGCGGCTGCCCTGTTGCTCTTTGTTGTACTCTTCATTGAGTTCCTTGTCGGCCTCAAGGGAAGCGGTGCTACTCCCGCCGAAAAGGGTCAGAACTTCCTCAACATTCTCATCGTCGCCATTACTGTCATCGTAGTCGCCGTGCCGGAGGGTCTGCCTCTAGCCGTTACCCTTGCCTTAGCCTTCGCCACCACCCGCATGTTGAAAGACAATAACCTGGTTCGCCTGCTCCGATCCTGCGAAACCATGGGCAACGCGACAACCATCTGCTCCGACAAAACAGGCACATTGACACAAAACAAGATGACGGTCGTCGCTGGTTCGCTGGGCACTGCTCTTCGGTTTGGCGACCACAAACTCAAGGCACCATCAGCGGAACCCGTTGATGACGGCAGCAAGGGCAAGGATGTGGTGGAGTCCCCCGTAGAAAATCCGAACGATGTCTCGGCTCCCGAATTTGTTGCGACCCTGAACGCAGATGTCAAGGATGTTCTGTTACAGTCCATCATTCAGAACACGACTGCCTTCGAGGGCGCGGCTGGTGGCCCTGATCCTTTCATTGGCTCCAAGACGGAAACCGCTCTACTTGGATTCGCACGCGATTTTCTTGGCATGGGCAACGTCGCTCAGGAGCGCTCCAACGCCAACATTGTTCAGGTCATACCTTTCGATTCAGCTATCAAGTGCTCTGGAGCTGTTCAGAAGCTTAACGACGGTCGCTACCGAATGTACGTCAAGGGTGCTTCCGAGATTCTGCTCGGCATGTGCGACAAGATAGTCACCGACGCCAACAAAGAACTTGTTGAGACATCTATGACTAGCGACAACCGCGAGACTCTTGAACAAGTCATCACTACCTACGCCTCTCGGTCTCTTCGAACCATCGGTCTCATCTATCGCGACTTCGAGAGCTGGCCGCCCGCTGAGTCCTCTAAGAACGAGGATGACCCAAGCCAAGCTGTGTTCAAAGACGTTTCCAACAAGATGACTTTCCTGGCCGTTGTTGGTATCCAAGATCCTCTGCGAGAGAGCGTCCGCGAAGCTGTCAAAGACTGTCAGCACGCAGGCGTCTACGTACGCATGGTCACTGGTGACAACGTTCTGACCGCTAAGGCCATCGCCGAAGACTGCGGTATCCTTGTTCCTGGTGGAGTCGTCATGGAAGGTCCTACCTTCCGCAAGCTATCCAAGCGAGACATGGACGCCGTCATTCCCAAGCTATGTGTCCTCGCTCGTTCTAGTCCGGAGGATAAGCGTAGACTCGTCAAACGCCTCAAAGAGCTCGGTGAAACTGTTGCTGTTACTGGTGACGGAACCAACGACGCGCCGGCTCTCAAGACTGCAGACGTCGGTTTCTCCATGGGTATCGCTGGTACCGAAGTCGCAAAGGAGGCATCCGCCATCATTCTCATGGACGACAACTTCGCTTCCATCGTCAAGGCACTGCTATGGGGACGTGCGGTCAATGACGCGGTCAAGAAGTTCTTGCAATTCCAGATCACCGTCAACATCACCGCCGTCCTGCTTACCTTCGTCTCAGCCGTATCTAGCAACGACCAAACCTCTGTACTGACTGCTGTTCAACTGCTCTGGGTCAACCTCATCATGGACACCTTCGCCGCCCTAGCCCTCGCAACTGATCCTCCTACACGCAGCCTTCTCGACCGAAAACCCGATCCGAAGTCTGCTCCTTTGATTACGTTGAGGATGTGGAAGATGATCATCGGTCAAGCAATCTACCAGTTGGTCGTCACGTTCATCCTCTACTTCGCCGGCGAATCTATCCTTAGTTACGAAAGCGACGACGAAAAGAAACAACTGCCCGCACTGGTCTTCAACACCTTCGTCTGGATGCAGATCTTCAACGCGTTGAACAACCGCCGACTTGACAACCGCTTCAACGTTTTCGAAGGTATCACCCACAACTGGTTCTTCATCGTCATCCTGGCAATCATGATTGGTGGTCAGACCATGATCATCTTCGTTGGTGGCGTCGCCTTCAAGGTTACCAGGCTCAACGGTGCTCAGTGGGGTTACTCAATAGTCTTGGGTTTCCTTTCACTACCCGTAGGTGTCATCGTTCGATTAATACCCGACGCACTTATCCGCAAGTGTATCCCGGACTTCTTCAGGCGCAAACAAACTCCCGAACTTGTCGTCTCAGACGATGATTACCATTGGAACCAGGGCTTACTGGAGATCCGTGACGAGCTTGCTTTCCTCCGCAAAGTCCGAGGTGGGCGTCTTAGCGCCATGAAGTTCAAGGTGCAACATCCCAAGGAGATGTTCACAAAGTCCCGCTCTAGCCATTCGCTCCCTGGCACCCCGAACAACGGTCCTCAAGATGATGGTTCTCCTCCTACTCCCAACAGCCGCCGTCGCACCAGGTCCCGCTCCAATTCCGCTTTCGGCCCAGCTACTGTTATGGCCGGTATTGTCGCAGGTAGTGTCGCCGGTTGGTCGCCAATTGACCGCGGTCATGGTGACAACGATTCAATCAAGTTCAGCCGCGATGCGACGAAGCAAGACCTCGAGGCTCAGGATGGTATCGAAGTGCATCCTGACACCAAGTCGACTGATCCTATCCTGGCGCCCGATGCCAGCGAGTACCGTGGTCCTCCCAGCCAGAACATGGACACAACACCTGAATTTGTTGTAGGACCGTTTTCCGGCCATTCCGGCGACCAGGGCAAGTCGACTGGACCCGGCACATGAGGTCTTCTTTCCCTTCACCCTATAATTCGTACACATTGTGCCCTCTAATTTCCTTTTGTCCCCAACTTTACATTGTAATGCATGCTTCACGGTGTTCAGGAGTCTTTCACCCGAGTATGAGCCATACTGTACATACCCCTTGCTCTCTCGCTGTTTCTTCCTCCTAGCGCTCCGCGGGCACTGTCTCGCTCACTGTATTACTGAAACGTATCTTTCTTATTCCTGTTTCGAGTGTCGAGAATAAGCTCTTCGCAACGATTTTGTGTCTTCTTCACTTCTACGAGCGTGGCAGTTCCGGGGTAGCTTTGAACATCAGGCAGCGATACCAATCAATGAAATGGAAAAGTCAGAAAACTTAATGTTCCTCTATAACTGTGATTGAACACTGGAATTGCTACGTTGCGAGCACGAACACGAATGCGTGCGCAAGAGGTAGGATGGCGCAATGCAGGTGGAGCTTGCTCGGCACATGTTCGGAAACATGTTGCCCACGACGTCATCTTAGAAATCGTGAGTGCTGACAAAATGACGCTTGATCAGTTCTTGGCTGCTCCCAACATCAACTCTTATTTCAGGTAGACATTCTATATCATTTACTGCACTTCGGTATACCCCTTCTTCCAATTGCCTTTTGATCTTGCAGTAAACATGGCCCACCACGTCCTCCTCATCGGCGGTCACGGCAAAGTTGCCCAAATTCTTACACCGCTCCTGCTGGCCAAATCATGGAACGTGACCAGCATGATACGCACTGCCTCTCAGCAACCGGCCGTTGAAAAGCTGGGACAGGGTCAGCCCGGGAAATTAGATGTACTGGTCCATAGTGTTGCGGATGTGAAGAGCGAGGCCGATGCGAAGCGCATCTTGGAACGGGTCAACCCGGATTGGGTTGTCTGGAGCGCTGGTAAGTGCTTTCTAAGGCTGGTGTATCATGAATCGCCCGCGTATGCTCACAACGTATAGGAGCCGGCGGCAAGGGCGGCGCCGAGATGACATTTGCAGTCGACCGCGACGCAGCCATAGCGTTCACAAAAGCCAGCATTCACACACCCTCCATCAAGAAATTCCTGACAGTATCTTACCTTTCTTCCCGCCGTGGCCGCGCGCCTTGGTGGAACGATGAAGACTGGAAAGCGGCACAGAAAGTAAACACGGAAATCTTGCCAAACTACTTTAAAGCCAAGGTTGCAGCTGACGAGGTCCTCACGATACTTTCCCAAGACCGAATGGCTCAGGAAGAGAAAGATGGTGTACCCGCTGATCAGCGCTTCTGTGGTATCAGCCTGAGGCCTGGCACGCTGACTGAGGAGCCGGCTGGAAAGGTGAAGATGAGTAAGATTGGGGCTGGTGGCAAGACGAGCCGTGCGACGGTTGCAGAGAGCGTTGTTGGTGTTTTGGAAATGGATGGCGTGAGGGGTTGGGTCGATGTTATCGACGGTGATGAGGAGATTGTAGAAGCGGTGAAGAGCTACGTCAAGGAAGAACAGGATGCCATTGAAGGCGAGGATTTGGATGAGATGGGGGAGAGGGTCAACAAGTTATGAGGAGAGTCGCTACCCAAGACCTGACGCCGCAATGGAGGTCTCAGGTGAACGCAGTCATGTGGCGATTGACTTTCTCTTATTCACGTCTGCATATACTGATATAGCACTCAAAGCTCGTTGAGATCGATGGCATTCACTGGTAGATCTACTTTCCGATCACCTAAAGATTGCTTCCTATGGTACATGGACCAATATCGATTTACTCCATCCTGCGTTGTCCATAGTCATCTTTCTATTCGCACATCGTGGACAGTAAATTATCTCGGCTGGTCTTCAGACCTATCCATTGTGAGACTGTTCTCAGCCCGTGTCGAACCGTTCTCATTTTAATTATCTACTACACCAGCGCGCGCAAGGAAATAGCACAAGGTCTAAGGATCAAAGCACTACCACATGCATGTACAATGGATCTCTTGCATCGCTCATACTCCAGCTCCAGCACTTCCCTGGCTATCTTGTCGCCTGGGTGCTCTATCCATGCCATCGACTACACTACCTCTCTTCCCCATATTATACATGCTTCCCTCGCTACCCTGTCTGCGACCAGCTATGCCACTAGGTCCCCCAAACGTACTACTCAGAGTCCAACCTCCTGCCGCCGGACTGGCATCCCTAATACTAATTGCTGGTGGCAGCCCCAAGCTTGGTATCTTGTCTTCTCCTACAGGCAAGATTCGTGGAGAAGGAGATGGCGCGTGGCGGAAAGCGTCAGCGTAAAAGCTGGAGAGGAGTGAGGCGTTCGAGCAAAAGGCTTCTACTTCATCTTTGACTTGCTCCGGAGAAAGCGATATGTTAGATGCAGACGCTGGAGTAGTTGCTGCTGATGATTTCGGATCGTGGAATGTGAGCGCGGTGTGGAGGAGACTGGCGTCTTGAACTGGTCGTGCCAAAGGACTGGCAAACGGACTACGATGCGGGTTACCACGCTCTACTGCAGGTGTCGAGGGTAGACGGCTGCTTTGACTTCCATCTGTTGTGGCTTTCTTGTGTTCATAAGGATCTACAGGCCGTATCCTGCCATTGTCTTTGGCACGGTTATGCGCAAGCCTGTTGGCCAGCAGAAGGAAGTTCCCATCGTCAGTGATCTGAGCGAGCAAGCCTCCGCTCTTATGTATGAACTGCGTGTACTTGTAGTCGGGTGTGCCCCAAGAGTAAGTGACCTCAACGTCGGGCGGAAACGCATTCGCAGCTTCCATATCCAGAACAAAGTTTAGCCTCCGCAGCAGAAGCTTATGGTAAGCAAACTTATCAACTTTGGGGTACTGAGGGGAAAAGCTCGTTGAGTCCCATACGGCCTCAGGCTGAACTTGGGGAGGCTGTAATGCAAGTTTGACTGCATAGGGCGAACGGAAAGGATGATGGTCGATAATATCCGCTACCTCAGCGATGGGTACCTCTACCAGCTTCAGGCCGTACTTCTCCACACTCGTAGCCCAGGTGACGATAGCATCCTCAATGAGTTTCGCCGTAACGTTCATCCAGTCAATGCGGATATGATAACAATTGTCGGGATTGTGCAATCGGTCGTAGTGTAGTGAAATGATTTCAGGCCGATACGAACGCTTTCTGGGATCGACATCATAGCGCATGACGCGTGACATGATGACTTTTCGCTTGTGTGGTTCACCGCGCGTTGGGGTCTTTTCCCCCTCTTTGAGTGAACCTGAGCTGTTGGACGAAGAATCCGCGGTACCGGGACGGGACTTGATGTTTTTCGATATCAGTGGCGACGTCCGAGGCGCCTCCGCAAGTGGCGTGGAAGGAACAGACTTGTCTACCTTCCTCATGCCAAACCACCCTGTTCGAGATTCGGCTCGCGGTGCCCTGTACTCTGCTGCAATCTGGAAGAAGAAGTTGCCATCTCGGAATTGATGCCGCCCTTGTACGTGCTGGAAGAGACCCTTCTTCATCAGCTCGTTACCAAATTCCACCGCCTCGTCTCGGGTTTCGATATCCTTGAAGTTAGAAAGTAGCCAGTTGGTAAGATCAAAACCCAAGAAACAATTGTAGTGCAGCTTCAGATGCCACCGACGATCAAGCATTTGAATTCCTTTTTCGCCCTGGAGGTCTTCCGCAAGTTTCTTGAGATCTATACTGGATGTGTGATATTTTTCCGCATCTGAGAAGATGGAAGTCTGGAATTCGCTGTCGGTATCATTCAGTAAAGAGTGGTCTGGACCAGCCGCGACAACCGCCGAAGGATCGCGTGTGTGATACTCAATCGCAAGCGGATTTGGGTCCTTTTGCTTCAAGACGGATGCTGGCTGGAAGTAGCGCTCTTCCGGGGGAATATAGCGAAACTTCTGCCATAGCTGGGTAAGTTTACGAATGCCCTCGAGACGTATCTCTTCGGGTGAGTCTTGCACAGGCAACGGCCTGCGATGCATAGCTGGTATGTCGACTGGTATGAGCACGAATCGAGCTCGCCAAAAGCGCAGGACTTCGGAAAACTCATCGTGATAGCCGGCCAAGAAGGTATCAATGATGTTCCAATTGTATTCCCGCCGTGGTGGTCGCAGCACAATTTCTCTAGGATCATAGGTATCCTCAAATGCAGTGCGGATGAAAGGCTTATATGGAAAGGGCGTATCAATACCAGCAGATGACTCCAAGGCCGTGGTAGGTTTCCTGTTGTATCTTCTTACCTCCACCTCTCCTCCGGCTACACATACCAGCTGGTGGATATTGTTTCCGACGCTCATGAAAACAGTGTCTCCATCACTAGACATGTATTCAGGATCGAGAATGCTAGCGAGAGACTTTTCTTGACGCCCAGAAAATTCAGCTACGGAAGAGCCGACAATGATCTGAAATCCGTGCGAGAGGCGAAAGGCAATCAACTCTTTGATGAGAGACTCTCGGCTCTTTGGTGCTTCCAGAATGTCGTCATCCTCGTTTTGCGTAATCTTGTATGGGCTTTCGTTGTATTGCGTTGCTATCTGTTCAACAGACGGAAACCACTCATGCGTTAAAGGTACGGCAGCAGGTGAACACAAAGATCTCCACTTTACAGTACCTGCCCTCAAGGTCCTAGGGAAGACGTGGTGCCAACGCCGATATTGGTTTTTGGAGCTTATGACGTTTTTCTTCGGGTTGCAAGGATTGACCAGGACTGCCCAAGGAGCGATCGCACTTGTTGGCGACAGAGTACGTGGAGCATCTCTAGCGCCTGCACTAGAAGACAAGTCCGGCTTTAGTCCAACGTGCTCGCCTGCCCCTCTCGCTCCTGCAAGTAAAAATGTAGATCCAGGATCTCTCACAACTGAACCAGGTTGAGAAGGGACATTGGATCGGTCGGATTGCGCACCCCTAACCGTCTCGATCGAACGGCTTGCGCGGTTGGAGGCCAATGACTCAGCCGATATGGGACCTGCTCGTGGTGCAGGTTTAATTGCAATCGGCTGTGATGGCTTACCGGTAGAAGTGTTGCGAGTGCTCGCCAGTCTTTCAGCGATAGCACCCTTTTGATTCTTTTCAACAGTCAGCATTGCAGGCTTCACTTTACCCTGACTGATATCGATGGTGGCGTCTCCAAGAGTCGGTTTAGCTGGCGCAGCTTTTCCACCGAAGCTCATCTGCCTCAAGAACCAATTTGAAGGTCTACTTTTCAGTTCCGGCTGGGTTGTTGCGGCGGTCCCAGCACTAGTCACAGACAAGAGTCCGGCTCGCCTTGGAGGAGATGACCTTCGACTCGATGCTGGGGAATTGTTTGGCTTCACATGCATAGCTCTACGATGATCTTGGGAATCTCCGGAGCCACTTCTCTTATGTGCCGCTGGGCGATCAGTTCCAACGATGCCCTTGGTCATGTTGTTCTGCCGCCGCAATATATCGGCTCGTGGCAATCCGTCGCCCTTGGGATCAGGCATCCGGTATGTACTTCCTCGAGGAGATTGGCTTTCAAGATCTTTAGATCTTTCATGTATGAGTTGCGGAAAACTTGTTTCTGGCGGAGGCCGAGCTGACTGTCCAAGTGACGGGGCAGTGCTGCGGAAAGAGGAAGACAGACGCAGACTTCGCGACAGCTCTGGGGATCCGCTTGTGATGGCGTCGCTTAGCCTTCGCTTCTGAATCTGGAGCTGGTTCAACGTAGAGTGTCTTTCCATGAGAGGGGAAAAGACCCCGCCATCGTATGCCTCCATCCAAGCCTTCTGGGCAGCTCTTGTCTCGTCCAGCTGGTCGTCGGTGTATTCTTTGTCACCCCGCGATGAATATGAGCCTGCTGCAGCTGCGGAAGGCTTGACTGCTTGCGCGGTTCGCACGCCCTCTTCGTTGGTCTCAAACAATTCGCGCAGATGATGCGGGTACATTGGATCTTCTTCTAGGTAGGGAATCGCAATGTCGCCCAGCTCATTCTCCATAACGCCCATCATTTGCAGCTCATACAAACGACAACGTAGAGAAAAGATACGACCCTTCTTGCGCGACTTTTTCACGATCTTGTCAGCCTTTCGTGGCTTTGTGAGTTCCAATATCTCTTCGGATGTTCCGGACCAGAAGGAGACGTCCACCCAATACGGCATTGCGAACCTCCATCCGTCTGACGAGTCAAGGGAGTTGTCTGTTGGTATGTGTCGGACAGTGGATGCACGTGACATAGAGCCGAATTCCGGTTGGCTTTGGCGTGGAGTTTGATCTTCTTCTGTGCGCGACATGCTCGCGCCCTCGTGGCGCTCTTTGTCGTGCTCAGCCTTCATATCGGACACTGAGCGAGGCGTTTGGTACTTGAACAAGGGTACGGAATGGAGAGGCATCGGCGAGAGACACACGAGGTCAATACCGATGCCTGATCCAATAAGAGTATCCGTAGTAAGTTTGAGCATGTTGTAGTCGACTTCAAAGACGCCAGTACCTGGAGTAACAACTATGACTGAGATACCCGTTCGAACAAGGTCTCGATCGATGTAATCCTTCGCGAATTGGGCTGCAGCCAGATTGATGGCTTCCAGGATATTACCTTGGCTTGCGGAAGAGGGTCGACCAGCTATGACAATATCAGTAGCTGTGTCTTCAGAGCTTGGCTCGTCAATCTCAGAAACAGGCTTCACTGGCTTACGGACCAGAGATACTTCTCGGAGAAACATCCTGAACTCTTTTTTGAGCTGATACAGGATGTTGATCCAATCACCGCTGGCCATGTCGCTCACGACCACTCTGTAGTAATCTCTGAAAGTTCCGGAATGCGACTCCGAGGACATGTTGCTCGTCGTTCCCTCGGGTTGATCTGCCAAAAGCTCTCCGTCATATTGCATCCTCGTAAACAGTATGATGGTGACCAAGTGCCGTGCATTGATCCTCAACCACCTTTTGAAGAGGTCTGGAAGGAAGCCACTGACAACCTTATTGAACATTATCTCGCCAGCGCCTTCGGTATCGAAATCCCACATCTCTCTAGACATTTGGATGAACAATGTGTATCGTGCAGATTCGCTGCGAAAGATGGGCTTCGATTTTGGCGAGAAGTACCCGGAATGGACAGATTGGCCATTGATATATATGTGTTTGATCGTGGCCTTGATGGTACCCATGAATAGTAGTCGTTGGCCACGGTAGACGGTACGCTTGCTGAGCTCGGCAATGGCCATGCGCCACATATCCGCGCGTGCTAGGTATTCGTCACGGAACACTATCTCCACGTGATGAGCTTCGTGAGCATCTTCATCAGCCTCCGTCACTACAACTTGCATCCTATTGCGGAACCCGAATACCTTCGCGATTCTCTCCGATATAGAAACCTTGTTGCTATTAGTTGAGCAAAAGATTAATTCGTGAGAATCTTACTTGTAGGTTCAGATACTTTGTCTTCAAGTCTGCAGGAAGCGGTTTGGGGACAAAAACATAGGCTTTTTCCGCATCGATTTCGCGACCACCGGGAATGGTCGAGCCATTCTCATCAATCGTAATGGTTATCGAATCCCGACGATTTCTTTTCGGATGGTTATCTATATTGGAATCCTTGTGCAGCGCATCGGCTTGGAAGTGTGTCGCATCTTGCGACTGACTCTTGGATCCTGTGTGAAAGTCTCGTACAGTGTGATCTGCATGTATCGCCACAATCTGGAGGAGGGCACCAGCACTGGTGGGTAACTCAGGGAACTTCTCTCCATTAAAGATGATCTCGTCTCTAGAAAAGTTGTCGTCATGAGTCCAGAGAGTGCACACCTTCTGCACTCGGGCGGGGTGGGGGGTTGAGGCGGATTTCGACATATTGGTTGGTCCTTCTGCAAAGACGATTGCTGGCTTCGTGCAGGATCAGGGACATGTTCGGGCTGCTCAGTCGCGTACGCGCGGCGATAGTCGCGCCATTTCTGTCGTGCACGGATTGTGACGAGTTTCTATAACGCATGTACAAGAGGATTTCGCGAAATCAGCGGGGTGGAGCGCATTTGGATGGTCGCGTCGCGGATGGGACTCTGTAGGGCAAGGGACCTCGAGGTGCAGATGATGCCAAGACGCTAATGGCAGGCTAACCTCGGAAGTTAATCACGATAGCGTACCCCAATCTCATCGTACTCGCGACCTCAAGAGGCTCGCTTGAGTTGATGTTCCTGTGCAATTGCGCCATCCTACGACAAATGCTAGATAACTCCCGCCTCAGTTAGTCACACATGATAGCAAGACGTGTGAAACGTGCCGTGACAACATAGGGTTTCGAATCGAACGACATGTGCTTTAGGTGCGACCAGCAGTATTTCACGAGTATCCTACTGTCGAGATTCATGTGTCCCAGACACAACCAGCCTTTCGTA
This sequence comes from Alternaria arbusti, assembly GCF_024043155.1. NCBI lineage: Eukaryota > Fungi > Ascomycota > Dothideomycetes > Pleosporales > Pleosporaceae > Alternaria > Alternaria arbusti. The sequence goes on from NW_026249959.1 coordinate 32,802, forward strand.
CTACCTGTCGAACTTGAAGCGAACACTAGACATGGCCCATGTACGACTCTTACAATGATGATCCCATTTAACACGCACCGCCAGCGTCCCAGCTCCCTTCAAATCGGTTGAGAGATGGATAAGGAACATGCCATTTCATCCAGGTCTTTCGAACAGCATGGCACGCGAGTAACCACCAGATAATTTAAGCGGAACAGAAAGTGATACCCCACGAACATGAACAGACATTCAACGCCAATACACCCGTGCTAATTTCACTGCGCCGATCTTACCATGACTCTTCAAGCAAAACTGTAAACCTGGAATGGCTTACTCACACGAATCTCTTGAGCACCATGAACAATAACGCGGCCACTACTCCGTAAATGCAAGTATCGATCCAAGCCAGGTCCGGACTATGTTGGGCGACCTGTTGGAGCGGAGGTGCGGGTCTCGTTCTTGTAGGTCTAGCCGTAGATACAGCAGGAGTGGGTCGCGTTTGGGTTGTGACTGGTACTGTAGCAGTAGGTACTGATGGCGCGGCAGGCGACGCGACTTCAGCAGGACTCTCTACTGCCCTTTGCTTGCCCTTGTCCACCGGCTTGTCGTCCTGGCCTTCCTTACCCAGCTCGTCGCGATAGGCAAGTCTCAGCTCTTCGGGGACTTGATCGTCTTTCCTCTTGCCTTCTTTCTCCTCAACCTCCTTGACGAGCTCCTCACGCTCTTGCATGATGTCAGCATTGCTCTTGGCACAGCCGGCACATTTCCACGCGCCGCTGTCCTTTGCCATGCGCTCGCGTGCCTCCCTGCTGCATTCGATGCCGCCGAGCTGGCCCTTCGCATCCGTGTCCATGAAGCTCCGTATCGCGACGAGGGCTGTGCGCACGCCCCAAGCCGGTTGCCATGTTTCTTCATGATGGCCCGATATGCTTAGGCAGATCTCGCGGTTGACTTCGAAGCGGCCAGTGGGTGTGAGGAAGCGGAAAGATGGCGGGCGGAGAGGATACGTCGATGGGAGGACTATGCGACCGTGGTAGATGCCGCCGGCGTAGGGTGATGGCTCGGGCGGGCCGCGGATTGTGAAGTGCCATTCGAAGAGGTTGGTTTCTAGAGGTTCGGCGTGGTAGTCCGAGGAGGGCGATACCGACAGTTCCGACGCTTCCTTTACTGCGACACATGTCAGCTACTTGTCACTAGTCACAGCCCAATGCTCGCGTACATATGCGCTTGATAGTCGGGTTCTTCGTGTTGAACTGCCCGCGGGTGGACATGGTCGCGGTGGATATGAGCTAGCGAGACTGTTGAAATGAGAGGTTGTGAGTATGACTAGAGGTGAGAGCAGGTTTTAATGTATGTGTATTAGCTGCTGTGCGGCGTAAGCGTTGGAGCGCAATCACTCGGAATGCAACGTAGACAACCGTGAAGCGCCGAGGCTGCGTCATTGGCAAGTACCGCCGACTGCTCGTAATCGATAGCCCCAGCCCCAGCTCCAGCCCCACTTAGCGCGTCGCGTCGGACACTTCGCAGAACCGTCGAAGCTGCTGTAGCCTGCACCCAGAACTGCAGGGGCGATGCGATAGCAATCCATCTGTACGGAATTTGACTCGGGACATTACGTGCTCCTACCACTCATACTCATCTCGCCATGTCTTACCATCCCCACGACCTGTTGATTGCGAAGTACTTCCCGGATGAAGACCTTTCCTCCATAGACTACGACTCGGTCCAGTATGCAGCTTTGTACGTCGGTGCGCTTGATGAGGAACGTATGGGCCGAGAACCTCCTCGCATCCCATGGCCACTGCCCCCTCAGCGCCCGGAGGAACATCTTGAAGCCAGTGTGGAGCAATGGCGGAGCCAGACGCTTCGGGCTGTCGACGCGCGCGTAGCTGTCTTTACATCTCGTTCTGTCCCGCAGCACACAGTAGCAACGAAAGCTATAGCGACAAAGCCTACGGCAACAAAGGACCTTGAAGCTTCAGCACCAATAAGTCCACTCACTCCTACCCACCGCCTCCTCGTCATACCCGAGCTCTTGGAACTTATTCTCCGGCAAGCGACGGCTCAGGTTCAACATACCGCATGGGACGTCAATCGTCTTTGGCGGTGTACAATCGAACATATCCTTTCGACTCAGTACCGCTCTCACTTTCCATGTCCTCCAGTTGAACATGGCGAACCTATCGATATGGCCATATGTCCGTCGTGGATGCAACCGTCGGAAGATGAGATTGCTATTGTCGAGAATCAGACCACGGATGATTCGCAAAGAGCTCAACACGAGCATGCGCTAGTCTGCTACCCAGCCAGAATTACTCAAGCCAACTCGCTATCCGAAGACGCTTACCTGACCATCCGAAGATCTTACCAACGGTTTGGTTGGATGGGAGCGTCTACGCCTGTGGCCAAAGTTCCGCTATGGCTAGACCTCAGCCAGTTCAAGATGAATCCTCACATCATGGAACTGTTTGGTAACCGCATGGAGCTAAAGCTCGGACGATGTAAAATCGCCTTGAAGGCAGGTACTAACCAGCCTTGCCTACTTCGAGGATCGCTACCAGGCGGCCGCTTCGCAGAACTCATAGCTGACATGTTCCTGACGGAGCCTGCCTGCAAGACACTTGGCGTATACATGCCTCATTTGCATAACAATCGTTTGCGTTCATTTTTTAGAGTAACCCAGGAAGATGGTATCCGTGTGGGACATTTCCTAGGCACACTTCAGCGGCATGCTGACAAGCTTCTCTCTACATGGCAAAGACAGGCTGAGATCATTCGCCAGAAGATTCAAAATACACACTGGGCATTACTAAGCACTGAGAAGCAGCGGCTTAGCCCGTGGATACATCACGCCTCGCCGACTGTCATCGTGTTTTTCGAACCGACTGGTGGATGTACTAAGACTGTGGCTCAACGGGCTTACCATTATAGTGGCGATAGTCTTGATACATGGAGGGATGAATGGTTCAGCATTGTTACAGATGACTAACTTGAGCTGAACTGATCGTTCTGGAAGTTCATCGAGCTTACCATCACCGAACACGCATTTAAGTACGGCCCAGGGAGGAGGGCAACTAGCAGGCACTAAAACCTTCACTGCAACATTCCCTCAAGAAATACCCTTCTGCAACCTCTTATACATCTCCTCCTCAGCGATCAAATCAGTCTTGAACTGCTTCGTCTGCTCGGCAACGCGCATGAGATGTTCCCTCTTCAGCTTCCCACCATTTTCCTTATCCACCAAAGCAATCCCCATAGCTGTCGACACCACATTTCTGATCTGTCGGCCATTGAATCCGAGTTTGCGACTGTCTTTCTCGACCCATCGCATAAGGTCATCGAAATTATGAACGAGTTTCTTACCTTGGAGTTGCACGAGGAAGGATTCAAAAATGGCGATTTGTTGCGTTTGCATGAGTTCTTCGTATTTGATCGCAATGTCTAGGGCAGGTGTATCAGCAAGAGGAAAAACGTTGAATCAGCAGGTGCTGGTCAAAAGACTTACGAATGCGACTCTGGACAGCGATGTCAAAAGATCTCATGCGGTTGGTGGTGAGGATCAGTATGCCGTCATAATACTCTAGCACGCGCAAGAGTACCGAGACCATGGCATTACGCCTCAGATCGTTTTCGCCGCGACCGCGCGCTTCGAGGAAAACATCCGCTTCATCGAAGAGGAGTACGGCCTCCCATTTCCCTGCAAGGTCGAATATTTTTTGCAGATTTGCTTCGACTTTGTCGCCTTCAATCCCGATGTCAGATACTCCAACGGAAAGCAGAGGCTTGCCGGCCATGAGAGCTACACTCTCTGCGGTTAAAGTTTTTCCGACGCCGGGATGGCCTATATTTGATTAGTGGCCGTGGAATACTATCGCGCGAATGGTTTCTCCTACCGTAGAGCATGATGACGAGACCCTTGCCCTTGTCCGGAGCAAAGTCTTGCAAGCTCTTGGATTCGCCCTTGGCGTCGACGTCCTTCCCGTATTCATGTGCTTGCACGGACCATCTAACCAAGTCTTTAGAGTCCGGGTCGAGCTGCAACTTGTCGCGGAAGACACTTGCATCGGCGTCGTTGGGAGGGTTGAGTTTTTCTACCAGGAGCTGCGCCCACTTCTTCTGCTTCAGCGCGTATCCGAGGACTCTTGGAGGACAATGCATGAGTTGGTCTGGCGACATGGGTTTTCCAGAGGGGTGTCGATCCCAGTGAGTCTTGTACATGTCTCTGTATATCTCGTTGGCGCGTTTTTCGGGTGATAGGTTCTCCAGTTGGCCACGGAACTGGGAAAGATCTCCAAGAACTGGAGTGTTTGGAGCTGTATATTCGAAGAAAGAGGTGAAATCGACCATCGTGGTGCCCTCAATCTAGAACCAAGTTAATCAAAAATGCAACCCAACCAAGTTAGAAACACGCAATGACTTACCTTCTTCTTTTGCACGTATCGAGCCTCGCTGACCCGTCCATCGCCGGTGTCGGTAGAAGATGTAGTATCATCATCGTGTCGAAGGCGCCTGCCCTCATCATCGTTCCCAACAAAGCTACGTCCTGTGTGAAAGTGCGCATCACCGGAGTACGTAAACATTTGTTTGCCTTTGCCCGGATCACAGAGCTTGACAAACCTCTCCCCCCGAGCGACAAGTCGTTCCTTGAGGCGAGCGGTTGCGTCATCCGATGAAATGTCTTGTTCATCTGGGCTAGTGTAATATTTGAGCGGATAGAACGGTAACTCAGCGATGCTCTTCCGATTGGAACCCCAGTGGCGAATCTTCATCTCGAACGGTACCCTGGTAAACTCTGTGCCAGTCCAGTCGAAGCTGAAGCATGTCAGATCGAAGGTGTGATCTTCTCGTAGAATGAAAGAATCGCACGAATCGACGGTAAAGATCTGAGGCTCACCCAGGCAGGGGTGTGAGACGATCAGGGTACCTGGAGGGAATAGCGTCCACAGAGCTGCGTGCGAGATGCTCCTCTCATTATCGAAGAAGTTTCTTTCTTTGAAGTACTGGTCGAGAGGTAGGATACCTGAAGATGTGGAGATGATCCGCATAAGCTCGCTCAGGTCGATACGGGCTTGCTTTTCCTCGGGCGTCTCGCTCTCCACAAACTTCTTCGCTTCATCTTCGGCTTCTGCCCACGTCCAGACCAGATTTTCAAAAGGAGAGCTGATGCTTTTGACTAATTCGTCTCCTCCGAGCTTTGACGTTATTTTGCCAATCAGCCTCTGCAATGGCTCGGCTTCGATCTGGGCCACTGATAGGACTGTTTCGACAATGTTATAACGAGGCCGAAACATGGTGGACTTGCGAAAGGTAAATGCTCTGCGACTTTCAGGTTTGGGTCCAATCTCCTTCTTCTCGTTACTTTTCGTGATCTCGTCATCTTTGTAGTCGCCAGTGTCAGGATCCCACTTGTTCACAATGATGACGTATCGGGGTTCCTCTTCCTCCTCGGCATCGTTCTTCTCAACAGGTGCCTCGGATTTGCCGTCATTTTTCTGCGCCGCAGTCAGCGAATAGACTCAAAAGCATGGGGTTTAAAGGCATACCTGTGACGCACGATCATCGTCGTTAGTTATCGAAAGCCGTTCTTCAAGCAAGGCTATCTTCTTCAGAAGTAGCTTGATGTACTGGTCCTGGACCTGAGTTGTTTCCAGGGTCTTCGCCGTGTCCTAGGTATCCATTAGAACCTGCAGACGCACGAGCGCAGCATGTCATACAAGGCCTTCGTCTGCCCCAACGGTAGCGTCGTCCACCACAGGCTGCTGCGACATTTCGTGAATGGGAAGGAAAGAGTTGCGATCGGGCTCTCACGTAGTGCGGACAAGATCGTAGCGATGGCCCTTTTGTGTATCTTTGGCGAACGCCAGCCACGCGCCTGCCTACATGATGCGACACCTTCCGTCGGCAACCGCGAGGCCCCCTAAAGGTATTGACCGGAAGTGGTCACGACATTGGGGGCCATGATTGGTAATTCGAGATTATCCAACAAGATGACAGGGTTGTGTACAATCCGACGGGACTCGAAAGGGTGGGCTGTATTGTCAATCACTGGGCACAAGTGCCTCGTCGATTGGTCTAACGGAGCGTTACTGATCTTTCGGCGTTGATTTTCCAGGGTTTGTTTGAGGGGTTGGCGCGGGGTTGTCGCTGCAATCATCTCACATGTGTCAGCCTATACACGAGATACCTTGGAAGGCGCCACGCACAAGGCTGAGTGCGACAAAGCGCAAAACCTGAACCCTGATTCGTACACCCCCAGCCTCCATATATGCATCGCGTATTGAAATTCTAAAGCTGGTCGCAACCCTGCATTGTTGGATTATGTGGATAGGTAACCTGCGTTGTAACCTATGCAAGTTTCAGCTGTGCGGTAGTAGCAATGGGAAGGAGCCATGCATACCCTGCTCGGTCGCTTCCTTGCAGTGAACTCCCCCGAAAGCCGGCGCATCTCTGTTGTAAACTCAAAGATGGACATCAGGCAAGATGAAACGCAACGAAGACCGGTGTCGCAATGGTTCCCGAATGCAGAGTGGATGTGCGTACCCTGAGGGAAAGTCTGTGGATGTTATGAGTTCGACTGACTGCAATAGGAAACATTTGCCCTTATCGCATTTCGTTGCGGAACACAACAGTTACCTGAGTAGCAAACTCAAGCGGACAGGGCTCGGAGTCAAAGCAGAGCTGAGAAGCATTCTCAATTCCGTGCCGGAGAAATATGATGCCTCCTTGACAGATCCGAAGAAAGAGATTGATCTGCTGCAGTCGCTAAATGCTATGCCACTCGATGTGTTGTCCAACTACGTTTACAAACACGCTGAAGACCTTGGGGCAGCGCATACTACCCTGGACCAGAGACGATCTGACGGTGTCCGAAAAGCCTGGTCAAAGACGGAGAGGTTCGTCATGCAGTTCGATAGGTTTCTAAATGCCTACTCTGGAATCCTAGACATTGTCAAAACAGCCGACGCTCAATACGGCGGGATAGCGGGCTCAACACTCGCGTTGCTTTTCTCGGTAGGGCCCAACCACGAAAGCCGTATCGGAGTATGGCTAACCCGCGCAAGACTGTGAAGCTGAAGATCAAGAACGAAGAAGCCATTGTGTCCGCAATGGAACAGATATCTGATCGTCTTCCAGACCTGGAGGTATACCGGAAGATCTACCCTGAGCCAAAACTAGGCTTGATGCTTGTTGATGCCTACAAGGACATCATCATGCTTGCGCGAGCAGCGACAACTTACTTTCTTGGGTCGACTTGGGGTACATAGCGCCATTGTAGCATCAAGAGTTGAGTTCCTTCCACTGACGACTGAACAGGACGCCAAGTGATCAATTTTGGAAACCCACTTGGTTTTGAGGTCCTTGAACAAAACATGAGGGACAACTTCCGGCGTATCCGGATAAGATGCGACGTCCTCCTAGCGCAACGCGTGGATGAACTTGCGAACGAGCTCAAAGGTACGTATGAAATCGATGATGCATGCCGATATACTAAGATTCAACAGATAGTTACGAGCGTGAAGACAGAACCAGGGTCGTTTCGTTACGCGATGCGCTGAACATTGGGAGTTATCGAACCGAGGATGCCGTGCTCTCGCTGAAGCAGTATCGCAAGGCGCTAGCATCCAGCTTCGATGACGACAGACATCGCTCAAAGCTATGCAAATCAAATTTGATGGCCGAAAAAAAGGCACGCGCCTGGCAAGAGAGTTCGTCCTGTCTACTTATGTTCTCGGGCTGCAATGAAGAAGGTGTCGGTGAAGTGGCACTGTCCTGGCTATCTCCAGTGGCTGTGGATATCGTGCTTGACCGGCTGTTTCCACCCCGACCAGTTGCCTTTGAGATCTGCAACAGATCAAGCACGTTGCAGAATGTGCTAGCGCGGTTGATCTTCCAGCTATTAGAGAAGAATCCGGCAGTAGTCCGAAAAGGCCAGGACTGGTACGACATCCAGTCGCACATTGTCTGGGACGGTGATTCAGAAGAAAAGACCGAGCATCTCTCGGAAGCCTTACTCAAGATCATCGATCTTCAGACAGAGGAGGTGTACGTTGTTATAGACAGACCTGAGCTCAGCGAAGATGATTCCGTAAGAGACTTCGCTTCGGGCATGCTCCATTTGGTCGAGCGAACGAGAAATGTTCTGAAAGTACTGATCGTCCATCGAGCTGAACTCTGGAACTGGGAGGAGAACAAGCGAAGTGTCATCAGAAAGGGTATGAGAGACGACATTTGCCAAGCGCTTCGCATGGATCAATGCCGGTTGGAGAGCGATTAGAGTCGGTCACAGAAGACGCGGCGGTTGTGTAGGAGCGGCGAGCTTGGCATCTGTGTGCAGGAGCGATTGCGGGTCCTTTCCACGTGTTAATTGAGCTGAAGCACATGCATCACATTTTGGAGACCAACCTCAGTTGATTTGAAAACTTGAGATCGGTAGTGAAAGGCTTTCGCCATCTAAAGCTCGATTGATCAACTGGTATATTTATCTTGCAATCCCATACAGCCGTGAACATACATCATCGTGCCTATTTTTTCTTGCCGGACGCCTCGGTCGCACTCAGTTCCCTGATGAAGACCTTGGTCACGCCGTCAGGTACGTCGTCGACGCCATCCTCGAAGCCTGGGCTCACTCCAATGGCTACGTATTTGCCGTCGTTGGAGAAATCGATAGTCTGGACGCTAGCAGGGAACTTCTGGTACTGTCTTATCCTCCTCTTTGCTACGGCGTCCCACAAAGCGACTATGCCGTCTCCGCCTCCTGTCGCGAAAGTGCCGTGGACTGGGTGGTATGCGAGCGCGTGAACTGGGTAGACGATGTCCTGGCCATCAACATTTTGTCGGTGGCATTTGAACGCGTACTTGCGCGACTGCGACTCTTCAGATGGGTCGAACCACTCGACTGCTACACGTCCCTCGATGCTCGAGCTAGAGTATCCTGCATCGTTTGGCATGCAAGACACGGCGCGTGTCATATACTTCATAGAGCTCTCCCGCTGCTGCCACGGCTCCACTCCCACTTCCTCACCGCCGCCTGTCTTGGCAGCTTCTGCCAGCTTGTCCAGCTCGTAGATGTTGACTGCGCGGCTGGCCATGGCGACAACTAGTTTGGTGGGCGAGGCGGAGAGGGAGAAGGGCTTGGACGGCAGGCGGATGGCAGAGAAGTCGCCGGGTTGCGAAAGGTCGTGGAGGTGCAGTGTCGAGTCCCATGACGAGGAGATCAGGAGGTTGTGCGGGGCGGAGTAGAGAACGTTACGAACACCCTGGGAGTGTGTAGACATGATGGTCTGCGCGCCCGTCTCGAGGTCAATTCTCCGCACCTCCCAGTCGAGCCCGCAGGAAAAGGCCTCGTTGTCGTCGCGTCCGAAGCAGACATCTAGCACGGGCGCGCGGTGTTCGAATTTCTGGAGCAGCTTGCCGCCGGGCTCAGCATGCGTATCGTAGAGGTAGACATGGCGGTCCCAGGAGGAGACGAGCAGGCGTGTTGGGTTGTTGGTCGCGAACTTGACCGACGAGATGGGCTCCGTCGGGTTTTGCGCAAGCTCGAATTGGCCTGACTGGGTTAGTCTGAGTCTGTGTCGCTATAGAGTCGCTGTGGCGATATATAAGCAACTTACTTGACATGTTGGCGGTATGTGTTGCTGCTCGTGGTGGAAGCTGCGCGCTGGATCGAAGCTCGAAGACGCGGGAGTCCGCAAGCCAAACATTTGGGATCTGCGCTAACGCCCCTCCAAAAGTTCCCCAGCAACTCCCTCGTCACGCTTACACCAACCACGATGCCCTTTGCCCAACTCGTCATAGGCCCGCCGGGCTCAGGCAAGTCGACGTACTGCGATGGCATGCAGCAGTTCATGGGCGCCATCGAGCGCAAGTGCTCCGTCGTCAATCTGGACCCCGCCAACGATCACACCTCGTACACGCCCGCCGTAGACGTCCGAGACCTGGTCACGATCGATGAGATCATGGAGCAGGAGACTCTGGGCCCAAATGGAGGAATCTTATTTGCACTCGAGGAACTAGAACACAACTTCGACTGGTTAGAGGAGAGCCTGAAGGAACTAGGAGGTTTGCGACAACACTCTACGTCCTCGAAGTATACTAACAGGCTCAGATGACTACGTCCTCTTCGACTGCCCCGGCCAGGTCGAGCTCTTCACACACCACGGATCGCTGCGCAATATCTTCTTCCGCCTACAAAAACTTGGGTATCGAGTATTCGCCCACCGCCCATGGCTTGCAACTGGAGGCTAACATGAACCAGCTCGTCGTCGTACACCTGACTGACTCGATCATCCTCTCGCGACCGTCGCTCTACGTTTCCTCCCTCCTGCTCGCCCTGCGCAGCATGCTGCAGATGGACCTGCCTCACCTGAATGTTCTCACCAAAATCGATAACCTCCGCAACTACCCCAATCTTCCCTTCAATCTCGACTACTACACCGAAGTCCAGGATCTACAATACCTACTGCCGCACCTCAACCGCGAACAGACGTCCGGCATTCCGGGCCCCACCATAGCCGGCGCAAACGAGGACGTGGATCCGGACGACGACGAACCGACCTCAAAGTTCTCCGCGCTGAACAAAGCTATCGTAGAACTCGTCGAGGACTTTGCGCTGGTAGGCTTCGAGACACTGGCGGTTGAGGATAAGAAGAGCATGATGACGCTACTGCGGGCTATCGATCGTGCAGGTGGCTTCGCGATGGGTGGAATAGAGGGCGCAAATGACACAGTGTGGCAAATGGCCATGCGCGAGAACGGGGCGACTATGGACGCTCGCGATGTACAGGAGAGGTGGCTGGACAGGCGGGACGAGCTTGACGAAGAAGAGAGGAAGGCATGGGAGGACGAGACCAAAGAGATGCGCGACCCATCACCCAAGAACCCTCCCCAAGCACCACCCGCCGCAAAACCACCTACAAAGCCCAAGGATCAGGATAGTGATGACGACATGGACGATCTTGAGGAGATGCGACAGTTCATGGAGAAGAAGGACTCCGGCATCAACGTAGTTAGAAAGTGAGGTAAAGATGCATCGGACCCTTAGGCAGCGCAACGACCGCACGCCTGTTCAGCGTGCTCCCTGACGCTATAGTAGCGATGTCAGCTTTTTGTGAGCTTTCACGACAGGGACTGTATGGCTACAGCGTCCTATCTACATAGAGTGACGGTCTAAACGTCATGGCGATTTGCAAGCTTGTAGAAATCTTGCAAGGTTGGGAATGGGAGCACCGCTTGATGTACAGGGAATGGCTTGAGCCGAGGAGCTGCGCGCGACCACCATGAAGGAAGGTCAGGCACTTAGTCCAGGTTTGGATCTTGAAACAACGCGTCGCGTGAGCAAACATGCACGCGCCCGCACGGCTCGATAGTCGACTATTGTATAGAATCTGGCCCTGCACTAGACCCTAATCGATACCGTCTAATGTCATCGTATTGCTCCCTTGGCTGTTTTTGACTGCGCACATGCTTAAACGCAAGCCCTCGCGCGACCTGGTCCCCAGCGGCGGCCCCCACGTCTCCATCTTTAGCAGCGACCCCACGCTTAGTCGTCATAAGCGGAAGCGCTCGCTCTTCCGTTCCCAGCACAACAGGGCGCAGTGGGTACCCGAGCCAGAGCGCGACATGAGTGAACTGCTAGATTTCGTTCTGCAACATGAAGATGCCTTCAAGAAGTGAGTCCACCCATATATCGGCGACACCCTCCAGGGCTGCATTGCTGACTAGCACAGCCAGCATCGCCTTGCATCGCTCTATGCAGACTTTCGGCAACAGCTCGAGATAAACCCCGAAGGCTACCATGCGAACATCGCCGCATGGACGAAAGCTCTCGTCGACGCCTCGCGGGCGGGCGTCATCCCGAGGCAGGGCACCACCCACGATCTTCTGAACATACGAGCCGCCGAGGAGCTCGCGCGAGCCTTACAACACCCACAGTATGGCAAGCCCACCTGTCTACCGGCTGTATTCCATGAGGCAGTGCAAAAGAAGGAGATGGTACCTTTGAAGGACTTCATGTCGTCAAAAGAGAGCATATACAAGACATCGTGGATACCTTCGCCGTGGCAGGTGCTTCAGTGGAGCTTGCGGCAGGTTGGGGTCCTGGGGCAGGTACGGGCGCCGGCCAAGATGGAGGTCGGGAACTTCGTCGTCGTCAAGAATGTCGAAGTTGCTGCGGACGAGATACTCAAGAAGATGAAGGAGCACGTATCCACGGCTGACCGGGTACTATCGAAGACAGACTTCTTGAAACGTTTCGCGACTATACTAAATCCGACTGCACCACTTACGACGAACGACCTCGATATACTCCTCGTATTTCTTGCCCGAGACAAGCAAGCGATATCTCACAATGATCAGACGATCAAGTTCAAGCCAGAACATGAGGCTGTCCCCCTGCCTGTCACAGAAGAAGACGCCGCTATTGCCAATCTTCGCGACACACTAGCGAATATCAACGCGCAGATACCGCCATTGATGGAGAAGATTGCTCTGGCCGATGCAGCCGCACGGGAAGCCGTAGTCGCGAAGCAGATGGTCCGCGCCAAAGCTGCTCTGCGCTCCAAGAAGCTTGCCGAAAACGCTCTCGCTCAACGTTCGGATGTCGCCCTCCAGCTCGAGCAAGTCTACACCGATCTACAACAAGCCGCTGATCAGGTCGAGATCGTGGAGGCCATGCGAGCTGGTGCAGCGGCCCTCAAAGGTCTCAATGAGAAGGTTGGCGGTGCAGAGGGTATTCAGGGTGTTGTCGATGCCGTCAACGAACAAATGGCGACCACGGAAGAAATCACAAATATCATCAATGAGACCGACCAGCCTCTTGATGAGGGCGAGATTGACGATGAATTCGAAGCACTTGAGAAGGCGGATCGCGAGAAGCGCGAGAAGGAAGAGGCCGAGAGGACCGCTGCAAGGCTAGCAGAGCTTGAGGCAGTGGAGAAGAAGCGCAAGGAGAGGGAAGCTGCAGACGAGGAGCAACGGCAGAAGGAGGCAGTTGACGCGGGCAGAACGGAGAAACAGGTCGATGAGGCGTCTCAGAGTATGGCAAGGATGTCTTTCCATCAGCCGGATGATGAGATGGAAGATCCTGAGGAGGAGAAGCGCACACCTGCTTATGCCTAGGCATGCTTTGAGTATTCTGCGTTCAAATGGTTTATCTGCATAGCATCGGCGTTGCGGGATCTTATACCACAGATCAGATACCTAGGTACTGATGGTACACTACGCATTCATCATTTTGAAGAAATGTTACACTTTTACATATACAGCAACTATACACTCGCCAGACGATACTTGTTCTTTGTGCTGCAATTTAAGTTTTGACAACAATCCCTGTGAGCCCTGGAGCAGCTCGACATCTCATTGCTCCTTCGCTCCGGCGCCACTAGCCGGCGCCACGCCAAGCAATCGCAGGGAACGCGGAACCTCACCTTGACGACGACACAACCAGCACCTATCAACCCCCATCACAACCCGCTGCTCCTACGCCGGGACCGAACCAACCCACTCTACGTCTGCCTCAGCCCTCGATCCGCTCGCCTGCAGACCACCATGAACTCCGTCCGCGCCGCGACCAGCGCCTCGCGCACCGCCCTCACCGCTTCGGCTCGCACAGCAGCTCCCCGCCGAGCCTTCTCACAGTCACAAACGAAGCGATCAGGTCACGGACCCAGCTACGATCCCCCATCCGGATGGCTCTTTGGCGTCAAGCCCGGCGAGCAGTATGAGAAGGAGGGGTGGGAGAACGCCATGTACTGGGGCTTTGGAGGAGCTTGTGCGTTTGGCGTTGTGGCTTACGCTTTCAAGCCGGATACTAGGTATGTGCAAATTTCGTGTTGGAGGGAGATGAGTGGGGATCGTGCGGGGTGGGTGAAGAGGTGGAATAGGAGGGAGGGGTTATGAATGGGCGATGGAAACAGCTCCCAAAGAAGCGGCAGAAAGAGTGCAGCGGCAATGCATTGGTCGCGCAGAGACTAACACCCCACCAGCATCCAAACCTGGGCCCTAGAAGAGGCGCGACGAAGACTCGAAGCCGAGGGTATCCTCGCAGACCCAGACACCGTCAAGAAGGAGTAAAACGACACCTTCAGCAAGTCAGCAAAGACCCTAGACATGGGGTGGAAGTCTTACAGCAACACCACGGAAACTGTATATATGCTAGTGGGGACGAGGATGCGACACCTTTTTCTTTTGTGAGCTTGGATCTGGATGGGCTAGACGCTCGATAGACTATGCAATGATGGCTGAGTAGCCGAGGGTAGGCAATTGTATTTTTTTGTTATGGAATCTGGTGAACGGCATGTCCACGGGTATGTGGTGTGATGCTGATGATCCTGCGCAACCTTTGGCTATGTGCAGGTGGTAGACGATGTTTGTCGATATTTCAGAGGCTGCTGAGGCCCGCGTACATGAAGCATTTTCACTTCGGCCAATACGTGAGGCTGTTCTTTCAAGACACAATCTTCCTTAGGGATTGAGAAATGCCCTGGGGCACTCCTTCCTTCCCCCAGGCCAACACTAGCTGCTTCGGGTTAGTTATCGCTGTGCCGCAGCTCACAGGAGGGCACGTCACAATCTTCGCACCTACAGCCTTAGAAGCCATCACTACCGTCCTCCATTACGCCAGACTCAATACTCTGATCTTTCCCGCCAGAATGCCGCAAAGCCAAAGCGCACTGTTACGCCTACCTATAGAACTCCGGCTTCAGATTTACTCATACCTGCTGCCTAACGACGTCCACCTACGCCTCCGAAATGGCACGCTCCTTGCATCGGCCTGTATTCAAGGCGGTGCCCCTTTCCGCGGCGATGTATCTAGTTACGACATTGAATACACCGACGAGACTTGGCAAGTTCATGTGCCCACGTCTGTGTACGCCCGTCGTCTACAGTCAACCTGGGGTCTTCACTGGTCGTGCGAGGAACACACCTCGTTGTCACACTTCTTGTTGACTGAATGTACGGACATTCCCAATCTTCTGAACATTTTCCCGGGCGTGTAAGTACATTGGAAGGCTTGGTGTCAAGCGCTTACGCCATTAGTCGTAATGAAGTGTACGATTTCCTTGCTCGTACTTCGACTATCCATGTCTCCGACCTGGACCTCATCGATTACTGGGCAAGAGCTTCGGAGGTAACTATGCCAGTCTCTTCCGAACTCGCGAAGATGCCAGTATTAAATGTCAGTCGTCTGAGTATCACGCTCAAGCTTCCGTTAGCTTTCTTCCAGTCAGTGGAGGGACTCTCAGGCAACTATCCTACATCCTCAGAAATAGGTCCAGCAACGCAGCCAGCACGTCTTTGGCAAGATTTGGGCTCCATTCTCAGTCGTTTCGAAGCTCTCAAGAAGCTGGACTTGTGGCTCGATCATAATGAGCCGCAATTTTGGGTAGTGGTCAACGAGCGCTCGACCCTTGACCCTCTTCTCATACAACTAAGTAGTCATCCCAATCTCGACGTCACCGTCATGCTACCCATGCTTCACCCGAAATTTGAACAGAACGAGCGACATTACACTGGAGACAGCATCTCGGGGAATATTCGAGTGAACAGGGTGTTGAGATCGAAAAAGCATGCTGTTATTGGTGCTCAAGGATGTATCGAAATTGTTGCATGCAACGACTTTCCATTGTTCTCCGAGACATATCAGGCGAGAGGGATGGGTTTGTCTGCGTTGGTCGGACGGGAGCGGGAACAATGGAAACAAGGGCGCGATGTGGAGGATCAGTACAGAAAGCTTACGAGGGGTCGGTACTCAAATTGGTATCCCTAGACTGTAGCGTAACTAGTCATCGGTCATCGACTCGTTGCTTCTATAGTCACACATCACAGTGCTGACTGCATCATTTTCTACTGGTGTGAGCTGCAAAAGGGCGCGGAAATTTAGCGATGCCCTCATTTTCACCGCTCATGTGAGCGTTTGCCCCTTCGTCAACTTGTTTAGCGCAGTCACCTTCTGTCAACAACGATTTGTGGTGAACTTACTTTCGATATCACGATCCAAACGACTACTCTGTCGAAATCCATCTGCCACGAGCATGGCGAAGAAGAAAGCAGCAAAAGCTCGCTTGAGCGATACGAGCGATGAGAGCGAAGTGGATGGCAGCGTACCAGTAACTGCGCCTACGACTCCGCTACTTCGTAGAGCAACACGCTGACACTATACTGGCAGAATATCGACGATCTCGCTACTTTCATCGAGGCCTACAAGCAGCTACAAACCAACAACACAAACTTACGCAACAAACTCGCAGAGCGCAAACGCGAACATGACCAAACTAAAGTTCAACTCGAAAAGGCGGCACATGCCAAATACGCTGCTGAGTTCGAGGCAATGCGAGAGGAGATGAGCGTTATGCGGCAAGACAAAGCGGGCTGGATAGAATCTATCGAAGATCTGGAGTCTGAAGCATTGACTGCCAAAGACAAGGTTGCAACTCTTGTGGCTGAGAAATCGAAGCTTCAGCGTTCGGTGGTAGAACTCCATGGAGCCATGGCAGGATTGTACCAGACGATCGAGGAAGGCAACAAGCGCTTTAATGAAGTCAAGGAGCGAGTGAAGGCCTTTGCGACCGAGCTCTAGTTATTCAAGGGGGCGACACACGCGAACAGCATGGTAGATACGTCAAGTACAACGAATGCAATCAATTTGTCTCTATATGCACACTTCTAGATCCACCTCAAGTATATACAATTGCGAAGCCAAACGAGAGGACAGCCGGAGGGAATCCACAAACTCTTACAGTACCGAGCTCCAGTCCTTTTCCAGCATCTTATCCAACAACCTCATCGAGCGCTTATGCGGGCTGGGCGAAAGTAGAGCCAATGGGTCCGAACTTGATGTTGGAGAAGACGACAGTGGCGCCAGGCGAGTTAGCCTCAACATCCTCAGGCTTGCCAGAGTCAGTAGCGCAGGTACCACGGGCAGCACCAAGCTTGTCAGGGCTAGCATCGGTAGGGTAGGTGGAGTCGAGCCAGAGCATGTTGACCGCATGGTCGTCCCAGAGGGACATGACGAGGACGTGTCCGCGAGCAAGCGAAGCACCCATGCCGTTGAGGCCACCGAGGGTCTTGAAGGAGTTTGTGTCACCGAAAGTGGTCTTCTGCGCCTCACAGAAGGACTCGGTGATGGAGTTACCGGAGACGCCCTCGATAGCGGAGTCGGAGTTCTTGAAGACCTTTCCGCCTTGGATGTAGAAGCGCTTGATGTCAGAGAGGCTGGAGCCAGAGCCGATGAACTGGGTGACAACGGTCATCTTCTTGGTGGTGTCGAGAGTCATGCCGGGGCCGTAGAAGTCCTTGACACCCATGCGGTAGCTGTTGAAGTCACAGCCGTCCTTGTCGCAGAGTCCGCCGTAGCGGTTGTCGCCGTCACCGCAGCTGACCTCGTCAGTGCACTCCTGGAGACCAGTGCCCTTGCAGGGATGGGGAGTGTAGGCAGTGGAGATGGAGTTGGCCTCCCAGATGTCCATCTCGGGGCAGCAGGCACCGATCTTGCCGGAGCCGGCGTTGGGGTCGGCGTCGGACGGGTTCCAGCCCTCAACGTTGGCTACACCGTTGATGAACTTGATGTCGTGGGGGCACTGCGAGTCGCAGTATCCGGTTCCGTACTTGGCACCGGCCTTGTTGTTGCCTTTGTTGATGCCACCGTCGGCGGCCATCTCGACGAAGTAGAGAGCACCGTTCAGACCGCAGGGTAGCTTGGAGACATCGACATCGAAGGTGAACTCCTTGCCGATCAGGTTGAACATCTGGTACTTGGTGTCGCTCTCCATGAGGTAGGTGCGAGAACCAATGTTTGCAGCGTAAGAACCCTTGGTGACGAACTGGAGGCTCAAAGAGTTGCTGCTGGTCTTGATACCGTAGGTGCCTAAGATCGTTAGCTAAGGGCTTCACATGTTGTGTCGTGGACATGTTAACGTACCAGAGTAGTCAGCACCGTCGATAGCGCAGTTCTTGGTGCAAGTGCTGCCGTCAGGGCAAGCGGTCGTGTTCCAAGAGTTGCCGTCGTAGCAGTTGGTGTATCCACTGGTGACATGAGACCAGCGCCAGTTGGCATCGAGCGTAATGGAACCCTGCTTGGTGGTGCAGCTGTTTCCACCGGTACCAGTGCAAGTCTGCCATGTCAACTTGGGGTGTGTCTCTGCTGTCGATGTGCCAGCCTGCTGAGCGCGGGCGGCTCCGAAGAGCGAGAGCGAGGTGAGGGCGAGTGTCCTGTACATTTTGGCTTCTTGAGTGAAGATATGTTGTTGGATGTCGAAAGCATTGGAGCGATGGGCTGACCTTCTTATACAACATTCTTGAGCTCATGGCTACTAATCAAAGTACTCTGCAGAAGTACCCATATGACTGTTGATTATTGCAAGGTGCAGGAGATCTACACCCTTGACGTCCCTCTGTGATGTTCTCACCAATGCTGTAAGAGGAACGGAACATCGGGAGCGCAAAAGAACGCTAGGAGTGCCAGAGTAATGAAGGATAGATGAGGTATGCCCTGTTGCGCCGCATCGTGGGGTAGTCTGGGGTATTGCGGAGATCTGTGCGCCACCACGCCCGGGATCTTTGCCTTAAAGAGATAGTGTAGGGAGTGACGAATGGAGAAGCATATGGAGACGTACTATCAACCGTCGGCTTCACTGGTGGCCAAGTCTTAGCCTTCCGTCTCATTCGACAGTGATGGGTCAGCCTCGTATGTGAGAAGGCAAAGCTGTGGATCAGCACTCGTAGCTGTGTCCTTGATATTTGCATACAGTATTGTGGCTGGGTCACGAGTGACCGCATGTGCACACACCACCCAGGAGAATACATCATGCTGGCTTTCACAGTAAAAAGATACGCGACGATGTATACTCCAATATGTGTTGTACCTTGGGTACAGCTCAGGACCATATCGCGTTGTTTTGTGCAATTCCACCCGGTGAGCTCAAAACCCGGTAGGAATAGATTGCTTTTTCCATGATCCATGGGCATATACGAGAGACTTTTCTAGAAAGATTTTCCGGACTGGGGGGGCACACTTAATCTGTAGCAGAGGTCATGAGGCTCAGATCTTTTCCCGGGTAACGGTTTGGGCGTGAAATCCAATACGAAGAAAGAAGACTGAGATACGTACTTCGTTGGGAGCGGCACAAGGATACAGTCAGGTAAGTTGCATTGAGCCCCTCCTTCTGTTGCTCGAGTCTCATTGCTGTAGTAAACAACCATGACTGGCGCTGCTTGACATGCCGGTGTACGAATGGTATCGTCAGAGACTGGCCAGTATGTTTCCCCGTGTTGAAATGCATGAGAAGCATTGAGGCAGTTTCATCAGGTGTCCTTTCGTGGTGGAATGCAGGTACCGAGTTGAAGCGCCGAACCCTGTAAGCAAAACGAAGCTTCCGGAGCAGACGGGACGAGACCCTCACCCACAATTGGCTATGGATTTCAGAGCTTAATCAAGTAGCCCTGAGCCTTAGCAGAGTGGCATCGACCGGATTTCTCGGTCGAACTGCTAGTGCAGAATAGATTGAGGTCCAGGGGTGCCCGCTCGCCAAGACCGGAACATCCCAAGGTTCGCCATAAATTTGTCCGCCTGCTAGGCCGTTGGCAAGCAAAGCTTGTGACAGAAGACCATCAACGCGTCGTTTGGATCGTGGGTTATGGCAAGTCTCCAAGTAGCGCTGCACCGCAAAGACGCAGATGCTGTCTCCCAGGATGGTTTGTTGTGCATGACGTCCGAGGTTCAGCCTAATCTTCCAGCAACGTGCAATATACGTTCCGGCCACTCGATATGAACTCCGCACCAGTATTCGACGATCACAGGTTCTCGGTGGTTGCGACCCAGGTGGGCGGCAGTTTTCCAGGGCTTAGCGAATCAGGTGCGCTGTCATATACTGCGACCGGGTATAACACATTGAGCCGCAATCATCGTGACAGCGTGACCTCACAACACGGCCCAGGGGCACAAAACGCGCAGTTCAGTGGACATGCTTTGCTGGTACCGAGTCTGCATCACTCTGCTTGAAACCGAGAGTGAGATACGTGGCTCCGGAAGCATAGATTGGTCGCATACCTGGGTACACTTCAGAGTCTTTAGGAAGTTCAAAGACTTGGGCAATTCGTATGTTGTCACCTACGTAACGTATTCCGACATGTATCGCAAGTGAGAAGCATCTATGTAGTAAGTAGGGAGATGGGTTGCGATGGTGTTTGGAGGTTGGACACCCCCCAAAGTGGGCAGGAAGGGTCCAAAGGCCTAGACCTCAAGAAGGCTAGCGTATCCCCCCGCACCTCGAGACATCGCCCGGGCGAAGTCTAGGTACCTAGGTACCTGATGCTAGGTTATCACTTTGAACTATTCTCCGTCTTTACAAGCCTCTTTCCGTTCAGATTTACTTCTAGTCAAGATTCTTCCATGATGTAGGCATATCGCCTGGTATGTGGTATATTGCCCAACTCCGAAATGTCTATATCTAAACCTACGCTGTGTACCCGGTAGACTCCTACAATGAAAGGTGGCTGCAGGTACTCAAAGAAAGCTAAATAAGCTTGGAAAACCAGAAGAACGTCTAGAAAAGTCCATGCCCATGACGAGCATCTAGCCGAATCAACTCTTCAGCAACATCTCTCGCAACATCTCGTGTGTCTTCAGCGTACTTCCGAGCCACTGCTTCGTTCTCTTCTCTTGTTCGCCAATACCTCGGTCTTGCACTGGACCGTCTGATCTCATCGGGTCCTTCTTCAGAAGTATTCCTCCTCATGAAGGACCGATAGATGCGAGACTTGGGTGCGCTGCTAGCCGCCACAACCCCAGGGTGAGTAGCCTCTTTCGACCCATCTTCCACCTCCGCAGCCTCAAACGCACGTCTGACAGATCCCGCAGGTCGGCTGGTAAGTCTCACGAGACAAGTATTGGCCCCACTACCCTCAGCACAGCTTCCTACTCCATGCGCTCTCCATCCTGTCTCGAACGGCGTCCTTCCCGTACCCAGATCCCGCCAGCTCTGCACCACCAACCTGACCTGTCCGCCTGTAGCGTGCGAGAAGTCTTGGCTGGTCACGCTCCAATCCGTCGCACAGGTGGAGCAGTTCTGCGTGAACTGGTACTTCCAGCCTCGGCGGATGACGTTGTCGATGGCGGCCATGATACCCGTGTGGCCGTTTGGCGTATCGCGGTGGCCTGTGACAATGTGTGGGAGGAGAGGCCAGAGCGACTTTAAAAGGTTGCGATTACGCGTCGTAAAGGCTGGCAACACAATGGCGTAAGAACTATGCAGCAAGAATCGGCCGTTGACTATCCTGGCGGAGACAGTGAGTTTGGTAGGAACGGGTGTCCTGGAGATGCGCGCCATATCTTTCTTCTCGTAAGTAAACGCAGATAGGGGAATGCCGTGATCGTCTCCCCGTGATGCGCGGTTGATGGCAAGTCGAACGTGGTGAAAGCGAAGTTTGTAGCCGTCTCCAGCGTCTAAGTAGCTGTTATAGTCGGCACAGTCTCTCCTCTTTCTTGAATATTGCTGGTTCTTTGGCCCTTCTTCCGCGGCCCATGCATGGAATTTGTCACACCAGCCGCAGAACCAATGGCCGGGAAAGGCGCGCTCTACTACCGCCTCGATAATCTTTCTCTTCTCAAAACGATTCTTGCTTCCCTTGACATGGCGAGACAGAACTTCGGTGCCGAGAGCGTAGTAGATGTAGCGGCCGGATAGACAGAAGGCTGCTGCCGACGCAGTGTCGAGATACGTATTGACTTGCTGGATAAGCTCGAGTGGGAGAGTAAGTACTGGAGCTTTCGGTGACTGTGGTGAGGGTTTGATTGTAGCCAGGGAGTCTGTAATCTCGTACTCTTCAAAGGTGGAATCTATGCTCGTTCTAGAGCTTGCGGTATCGGATGCCGAGTCGATGGTCGAGGGACGTGATGAGTGTGAGGAGCCAAAGCTCATAGATCGACGGAAGATGTTCATTTTTGCGTCTTGAACTATCTCTTCACTACCCGTGTGGTCGTTATGAGGCTCTCGAATTCTGAGGCTGAGACCAATATAAGAGTACCATAAAGGGGCAACAGACGCTATAAGTCAACACTGCCAGCGTATAAATTTAATAACAAGGACTAGTCAACAACACATCAAGAAAGGTACCGACATAGCCGTTGCAAGCTCGACGCCGTCTCGCGCGCGGCCACTGCATCCCCTTATCAATGCGCCTGGCCTCCGGCCGCCAATGCACGACATGTCATCCAGCCGCGGTTTCTAACGGGGCCTGACAGTGGCACGCAACGCACATGGCACCTCGAGTCCAGGCACATGCCTACCACTTTGCCGTTGTCAGGGTCCAGCAGACGTATCCGGCGGTGTAGGTGAGACAGCCGTCATTCACCTGATGTGCTTGGGCTAACCGAAGTGGGGCTAGGTGCAACGTGTGTGGTGGGGTGACCCGGTGGACGCTGCTAAGCGCCCTGACTGCGCCGCCACTCTTGCCCTACAATCTTGGAACGCGTAAGATTTGGTGCCAGATGAGTCAGAGCTTAGGAGCACGTCGGGCGAGAGAATGTCATTGTTGTTCCTCCTTGTGGTGAAGAGATTAATTTGCGAATAGAAAACGCTATGCTACGCGGAAAATAGTGGTAGATCTGACGAGCTTCGCTATCGTGCGATTCTGCCCGTCTGATGTACGCCAAAATGATAGATGTATATGGTACACGTGCGCTTCTGGTTCGAGAATGCGCAACCCTAGGTCATGTCATTACAACTTCTGGCTCTGTCATAAATCATCCCCTCCCCTCGTCCACAAAGCCTGGTAGGCCAGGAACGCGCCTCAGACGCGGTCTACTTGGGCAGCTCCGGATTTAGCTTAAGCTGGGGGACTGGCGGGCCAGTTCCAGCTCTCCGCCTCCGCTCGCGCTCGTTGAAACCAACAGGCTGGTCTAGTTGTGCGGTCTTCTTGAATTTGCCACCCAAACTGCGCATCCAGTCCTCGCCCTCGCCGGCATCAGCACCAAGCCAGTACTTGGGCGCACCGCTGAGCATGACGCGTCCTAGTTGCCCCTTCCAGCCGCTTCCCTCTTCTTTGCCTTCTGCGAAAGGGTTTTCAGCGAGATCGTTTGCGGACGTCTGCATGTTGTTCGAGTTGTACCATGCGGCGGAGGAGGCGTTTGCGGCGATGTGTTGGCGGAGGCACTGGCGCGCGAAAGCCAGCATGATGAAGACGAAGTAGACGCGAAGAGCCCAGAAGCCAGAGATGAGCGAGATGCTCATGATGCTTCCGCTTTGGAAGACGGCGTTGCCCAACCCCGCGCCAGCATCTCCGCCTTGTCCGACTGCTACGGCGTTCTGACCAGATTTCAGGCCGTCGGTGGGCTCCGCGATAATATCGACCTGTGTGACGTTGTGCTTGGGGCTGGTGAAACCCGCGTTGTCCTTCATGCCCGGCGATAGTCCGGCATTCTCGTCTGGGTGCGCGGCGAGCGTGTAGAACCACGCGATGCCGAAGAAGGCTGTATATAACGCGTTGATGACCGAGTCGAGCGCATACAGGTGCGCCAGCAATACCGACTCGAAGGGACTTTGTAACCGGATGTGCTTGTACAGGAATGTGGTAGCGAGGAGTGCGACGGTCGAGTAGAGGTACATGGACAGCTGGAAGCCATCGATCTTCGCGCCGGTAAGAAGCGCAAGGAGGCCGTAGACTCCCGACGCCTTGTTTATAACTTGGAGGTAAGTAATGATCTCGGCCCCCGTCCGAAGAGACATCTTCTGGAGGAACGTCTGCGCGCGGGTCAGTCCTGTCCATTTTAAGGTTTAGATTCACTTACCGTGGGACGTGGGATATCGAGGATGTTCATCGTGGCTATTATAGGGAGATGACGATGGGAGTGAAAGAGTTTGGGTGACGATGTTCGTTGTTGCAAGGCGCAAGTACTGCGGAAGGCCCGGGAGATTTAGCGCCCCTTTCAATACATGCGAGTCGTGGTCGTGCAATCCCTCCATCCATGGATATACTTTGTACCATGATTCGCGCAGACCTCATTCACACTGGATTCATTATATTTGCGTTAGAATGCCATATCTCCTTTAGGTTTCATCGTTGCTGGTGTTGCGCCTACTAATTCGAGTCTCGCCGAGTCTTGCGCCAGCTATGACGCATCCGCGACAACATCACGCGGCGCGCCTTCCACGCTTACTATCCCAGCCCCATGTACATATTTCGCCCTCGTCACCAAGTTCCAATCTTCAGCCAGCTAACTTATATGCCGGCCATGAACCACTCTATTTGGATTCTCCTATAAACGTCTTTGGCACCTTCACGACCATAACTTCCCTGGCTGTCCTCCGAATAGACAGGTTGACGGAGTAGCCGATAGTTACAGTTTGTGTCGTAGTTTCTCAAAAACTAAGGTGTTTGTTAAAGCGTAATCCAGGTAGAAGTATACATTCTCTTAGAAACGATCCATTTACCGAGACTTAAGAGTGTGCATGCAGCAAAGGCAACACAAGTTCTAGGTCCCCCTTGTATAGGTAGTCTATAATGACGTAGCTTGACATTCAGCCCTCACTTCTCTCAGCGCGTACATGTCGCACCATATTGCATTCTATTCAACGTGTATATTCGGAATCGAAATTCTTCCACCCTCGCACCTAACACCCTTCTTCGTGTTTAGATATATTACGTTGATTAGTCCCAACATGGCAGACTACCAACCTCCAGCGCCAGCGCTACAGGAGCAGGATCTCAAGGGCAAAGTTGCCATTGTCACGTAAGGCTTCACTTTCTTCAACGATGCCGCCAATACCACTTCGAGGGGATCAAATTACTTGACACTTTTCTTTCTTTCATAATGATCCCATGACACACGCATTCTATCGGCTTCCCATGTCAGCATGCACCCCACCAAAACCCAACTACTTGTAGCACACCGATCTAACAACTCCCAAGCGGAGCATCAAAAGGCATAGGCCGCGCTATATCCCTCTCCCTCGCAACCCGCGGCTGTTCCATCTTAGGAACCTATTCATCCCCTCAATCCGCCCATATCTTCGACACACTCTCCAGCACAGTCCGCAACCTCTACGCTGCCACCGAAAGCAAAGCTCCAACTATGCGAGGCGTAGCCGCAGATATAACATCTCTCTCCTCTGTCGACACTCTCCTCACAGCCCTAGCAACCCACTTCCCGGATCAGAAACTCAGCATCTTAGTCTTGAACGCCTCACATAATACGCGACCTAGACTGGGCAGCGCAAGCGAAGATGATATCAATAATTCTTTGACGGGAAATTTGCACTGGCCGATCGTGCTCATGGAAAAACTCGTTCAACAAAGTCTCTTCACGACGCATAGCCGCGTCGTAGTCATCTCGTCCGACCGCGTGCGGGACCCATCTCCCGGATCCGGGTTATTCAACGCGACCCGTACAGCCATGGAGTCGCTTGTACGCTCGTGGGCCATCGAGTTGCCACACAACTCTCCAGGCACCACGGTAAATGCCGTGTCGGTGGGGCTGACAGATACACCTGGACTGCGCGCCTTTCCTGCAGAAGCCGTGCAGGCGTTGAAGAAGCAGAGATTGCCGAAGGTGAAAGTTTATGAGGGAGGAAGAATGGGCCAGGCGGAGGATGTGGCGGATGTTGTGGGGTTCCTGGTGAGTGAGAAGAGTAGGTGGGTTACTGGGAGTGTGATTGCGGCGAATGGAGGGGCTGAGTGGGTTGGTGGGAGTGCGTAGATGGCCGTGGATAGGAGGGGTTTATTTTCAGTTTTGTACTTCATGGTATGTGTGAGAATATATGTTGTCACTCAGGGAGAATGATGGGTGATAGTACACATTCTGCATTTAAGGTACAAATCATATGAGTCGGCCTTCTTCGTGCTGTCGGTCGCCCGTCCAACGAAGCGGGCCTCGATTCGTTGGTATAGTACATGTCTAACTTTCTAGCGTCTCGTCGTAAGTGTGCAGGCCAACCCATATCATGGTCTTGGCTGCTATATTACAACAGACATCAGGTATGTAGGAGAATATATACAACTCTACGCCAAATTTACAATCCTTGATACATGCATTCATACAAAGCTCGTCTAATTCACGGGACGTACGGCTTCGCTAGAGTTAGCCGCATACTGTGCTCGGCCTTTGAGAAGGTCGTTGACTTCGTCTGAAAGCTTGGCAGTTCGCTCCTGGTGTTCGGCTGCAAGCGAATCCAGCTTGGTGGCTGGTAGATCATCAGGGTATTCGTTTACATCGTCGGTGGTTGCGGGCTCGTCAGAAGCCAATCGCGGATCGGTGAGAATATCCTTCGCTTCCTCTGGCATGCCCGGTGGTACAGAGATGTGATGCTTCAAAGCCGCAACCTGGGGGCCGTCGACTTCATTGGTCTCAGGCTCTGATACCATCGATCTCCTTGCTTGTTTTCTGGTAGTCTTCATCCGCTTCCTCGCCTGCTCAATGAAAGAGAAGTCGTTTAGTGTTTTCTCGATCTGATCTTCGACGAGTTTCTTTGTGTGGTTGGCCAGGGCTCTGGTGGTGAAGACGTTGGGAAATCGGTAACTCAGCCATAGGTAGCATACCAGCATCTTGTGCAGTTCCTCCAGATCGTGGAGATACTTGCGCTCAGCAGACGAGGGCCGGTCCATGACGCTGAGTGGCAGAGTGTCAAGATCCAATAGGCTACCCGACTTGCCTTCAGCAATGCATTCAGCGAGGTGGCGCAGAAACGCTTTCTGGGACGGTTGGCGCATGTTGATGGGTGCGGCACATAACATGATTCGGTCTTGAATGCTGAGATTTTTGACCATGTGAATGGCGTCAGCAATCGCCAGCTGGTCTTTTAGTGCACAGAGATGGAATCGAGGGTGTAACTCAGAGATCTCATGTAGACGTAGCATAATGTATCCGAAAGGTGTTCCCGGGGGGAAGTAGTTGGCAACCCGCTCAACGATAAGCGACGGCGGGAAGAGGCCGGCTGTGCTGATGTGTTCGGGCTCACGCTTCATGCCCAATTTCAAGGCCGCGTGGTCGACTTGGTCAAGTGTAGTGACCCATCCTATAGTCTTCTCTTCAGGTCTCTTTGCCTCGACAGTATCGGGTTGCTTGTCGTCTAGGCCAATAGCGGGGTCAGCGGCGCCGTCAACAATCGAAGCCTGTTCGGAGTCTGTAGTGACTGCTTGCTGAGCAGTTTTATAGCGCCCAGCACGGCCGGCGATTTGTTTGATCTCGGAGATCTGCAGGGGCACGTAGTTCAGGCCGTTACTCTTGATAGTAGATTCGAAAATGACACGCTTGATAGCACTACATTGGTTAGCATCCGGGTATTGAAAGACAATATGACACACTGCTTACAGGTTGAGACCCATGCCGATGGCATCACTCGCCACGAGGTAGTCGTAGTCATTGTCTGGGTCGTTGAACAAGCGGGCTTGTTGAGCTCTTGTCTCAGGTGGCAAGCCTCCATATACGATAGCGCACTTCTTGCCTGTCTTCTTCTCCACCTCGCGTCGCAGCGCATGTATACCCAGGACGGTGAAAGCAACGATACAATCACCTTTCTCAAGGAGTGTGAGGTTGCCTCCCAGACTCTTCGGCTGGATCTGAAGTGGCGTCAGACGCTCGTACTCGTGTACGTGCACTTTATCGCCAACAAGAGCGCAAAGCTCGCGCATCAGTGGTACTGTGCGTGCTTCTCCGCAGAGATGAATTTCTTTGGCCTGTAGACCCATGAAAGCCTGTGTCCATGCCCAGCCCCGTTCCTGGTGGTTGATCATCTGTATCTCGTCGATGACAGCCACATCAAATCTGGTATTGAGCGGGGCCATTTCGACAGTACAACTATACATGTTGGCGTGTGTGTCCTCGGGCAAGCGCTGTTCTTCACCCGTAACCAGAGCGCATGGCTTGCCCTTTGCATTCAGGCGCGTGTAGACCTCGTGGGCGAGGAGCCGCAGCGGACCAAGGTAGATGCCCGAGTTGACTTCCTCCAGACGCTTCAGGGCGTGGTACGTCTTGCCAGAGTTGGTCGGCCCAACGTGCATGTGTACTGTCCGCGTAATCTCCCGTGTCGCTGGATACCATTCGGCTGGGTAGCGCAGGTCCGCCACCTCCTTCTGGTTCTCCGCCTCGGCCGTCGTGAAGCGGCCGCCACATGCTTGCGCATAGAACAAATATCGTAGCCTCTTCTCAAGTGTGTTCTTTCTCCGCTGGGCCTCCTGCACCAACGTGACCAACTCACGCGGGGCCTGCTTGATCCATAGGGTGATAGATCGCTCGAAGGTAGTCCATTCCTTGTCGAAGTCTTCGCGGCTGATCTGGAGTCTGTCTAGAAATTCTGGCGTGGCGAATTCCTTGTGCAGGGTGTCTAGTTTGTCGCGGACTATGCCTATGGGTATTGACGACTTGGAAGATCTGGAATCGCCTCCTTTTGTAAGTTTACTCTGTTGGAGAGGATTGAAATGCGTCGTCTTCGAGGGCTTGGCTGGGGTGGAACGGTGTGCGGCTTGGATTCGGGGCAGGAGGTTTTGGGTTCGCGATCGAGAGCGGGCGGCGAAAGAGCAGATGAGACATAGCGAACTCCGTCGCGCCGGCAGCAGAGGCAT
This sequence comes from Alternaria arbusti, assembly GCF_024043155.1. Taxonomy (NCBI): domain Eukaryota; kingdom Fungi; phylum Ascomycota; class Dothideomycetes; order Pleosporales; family Pleosporaceae; genus Alternaria; species Alternaria arbusti. The sequence continues at coordinate 61,332 of NW_026249959.1, forward strand.
GCCAATGGTGGGTATCATGCGGGAGAAGAAAGAAGGAAAGACAGAACTCAAAGCGCCAGGCGCCTGTACAAACGAAGAACGACGGGAATGTCCAAGTCGACGACGTAATGCCGAATAAAATGTTGCCAAGCATCTACCACCGTAGTACAGTAGGGACCTCCGGCGGCGCCTGCCCGCCGCAGCTCGCGACGCAACTCTAGCTGAGACGCGCCTTCCTCACCACCGCCGCGACAGCCCAGCACCACGTGTGCCTCGCCCCGACAGAGCTGGCCCACGCACGCCCTCGTCTGCGCATCACGTTACCGCTACCGCTTCCACCGCATCGCCTTTTCCCAGCGGCATTCGCTGCGGTACCCCGCCAACATGGCTTCCATGATCGATATCCAGCGCGACCGTAAAGACACACCGCGAAACTCCTGAGGAACACGTGCTGATAGGCCACATAGTCATTCTCAACTCGATCAAGCAGACCACGCGCGGCGACGTATGAATCTCCCCCCAATGCGCCTGCACTCCGCTAACGGCTACCGCGCAGTGGAAGATACTCATTGTGGATGAGGACAGCCAGAAGCTCATCAACAACGTGGTCAAGGAAGATGACATTCTCAACCTCAACATCACAAGTACGCGACTCCGCATGCCCCCAAGACGCCACATCCTAACCTCGCAGACATCGAGCGCATCGAGGAGCGGCGGCAGACGATCCGCGACATGGACGCCGTGTACATCATCACGCCCAAGCCACACATTGTCGACTGCATGATGGCCGAGTTCGACCAGCGCAGATACCGCGGCTTCTTTCTGATATGGACAACGCTGCTACCACCACACCTCAAGGAGCGCATCGACCGGTCGCAGATGGCGCGCGAGCAGATTCGGAGCTTCCGCACAGTGCACCTCGACTTCCACCCCCAGGAGTCGCACCTCGTTACCTTCAAAGACCCATGGAGCTTCCCCATCCTCTACCACCCCGAGTGCAACAACCTCGTAGTGCGCCACATGGAGGACATTGCCGAAAGAGTGGGTAGTCTACCTCTCCTGGCAGGCTTCTGCTGACAGCTCTAGGTCACCGGAATCTGTGTCGCACTCGGCGAATACCCCATCATCCGATACTACCGGCCGCGAGCTCCAACCCACGAGGCCAGCGTCTTGTGCTCACACCTCGCCCGCTTCGTCCAAGACAAGCTCGACATGTACGCGCAGTTCAACCAAGACTTCCCCCCGCAATCGAACCGGCCCCGCGGTGCCCTCTATATCACCGATCGATCCATGGACCTCATGGCCCCCTTCCTCCACGAGTTCACATACCAAGCAATGGCCATGGATCTGTTGCCTATACAAGACAGCGACAAGGTGACCTACCGCACCATTGTCAACGAAGAGGATCCTGAGGCGGAAGAGAAGGACATGGAGATATCCGACAAGGACAAGATATGGGTGGAAAACCGCCATCGGCACATGAAGGACACCCTCGACAAGCTGATCAGCGACTTCCAAAAGTTCATCGCCGACAACCCCCATTTCACGAACCAAGACGCCCAGAACGCTGCCGGAATGAATGGACTGAATGCAATCAAGGACATGATCGCTGGTTTACCTCAGTTTCAGGAGATGAAGGAAGCCTATTCGCTACATCTCACCATGGCGCAGAAGTGCATGGAGATCTTCCAGAAGCACAAACTCCCAGATCTTGCTTCAGTGGAACAGGTGAGTTCCATCAAGGTTGGCCCATGGCTGTCGCTGACCTTTCCAGTGCCTTGCTACCGGTCTTGACGAAGACTACCGTAAGCCCAAGAACATGACTGACCAGATTGTGCGCACATTGGACGATGAAGAGATAACGCCAGCTGACCGGCTACGCCTTATCGCGCTCTACGTAATCTTTAAGAACGGAATACTACCAGCCGACCTCCAGAAGCTCCTCTTCCACGCACAACTGCCACCCCCTGACGGTGACGTTATTCGTAACCTCGATCTTCTTGGTGCGCGAGTCGCCAGGCAACTGAAAGAGAAAAGAGATGCACAGCCACCACTCTTCCCACCGAAAGCGGCCCCACCTCCAAATACTGAGGACTACGGTCTATCAAGATTCAACCCGGCTCTCCAGGACATGCTAGAGGAGCACATCCGCGGCAGCTTACCCCAGGACGTCTTTCCCTTCACTAAGATGTCACCTGATGATGTCGCCAGCATGGCACAGGAAAATACTGCGCCTGCTTCCCTCCGCTCCGCAAAACCGACATGGGCTAAATCGCGACTTGCGAGTGCGGAGCCCCGTCAACGCGTGATTGTATTTGTCGCTGGTGGTGCAACCTACTCCGAGGCCCGCGCCTGCTACGATGTGTCGAACAAGACCTCGAGAGACGTCTTCCTCGTCACCTCACACATGATGAAGCCGCAGCTCTTCCTCCGCCAAGTCGGCGATCTCAGTCAAAACCGCCGAAGTCTGCGTTTACCCATCGACCAACCGCAGCCTATAGCCCCAGCACATCTATTCGAGAAGCCTGAGCCTCCGAAGCCAGCACCACCGCCTGCTGGTACCAAGCCTCCCATGCCCGGAGGTCTGCCATCCGGACCCAGAGTCGCTGGCCCGAAACCCCCAACAGCAGCCATGGGTGCCATCAACCTCAATTCCAACCCGCAAAAACACAGTCCTTCGCCGTCGCAGAGCAGTACCACAAAGCCCGGAAAAGAAGAGAAAGAGGGCAAAGAAAAAAAGAAGAAGAAGTTGCATCTGTTTTCTTCAAAGCATTAGTGAGGCTTGTTAACATTTCCTGCCAGGGCGCTGCATACCTTTCTGGCGTTGTTCTGCTTTGTTCACAGCGAGGATTGATCTTGCTTCATTTGCAATATTTGCGAGCTAACTTGCATGGCATGGCGTTGGATGGCGTCAAAGAATCTTGTCTGGCGATTGCCCAGGGTGTACAGCTAGAGACAAGGACTTGGGATTTTGCCGTGGGGGAATAGACGTAAGGCTGGTTGCCTCTACGATAGGAAACAAGATTACAAAAATTACACATCACAACATCACATTCGCATTGCTGTTTTCTTTGGCTTATCAGATCATGTCAAATTGTTTCAATCCACATACCCGATCTCCTTCTTCGATATCGGACAGCCTAGGGCCACACTCCTCGCTCTCATCTCCTCCCATCCCTCTTTCCCCTCCAACTAGTACGCCCATTTAGTCGAGTAATCCCTCGGACTAACAACAAGCCCCTTCCCCTTGCTCGCTCCCCTATACACAGCTTCCAATATATCAATCAACTCCTGCTTAGTCCCAATCGGGAAATTAATCTTGTTGTTATTGCCCGTGCCAAAGTCAACCTGCATGTGCTTGTTCCGCCAGAAGAACATGACGGTGCAGGGATCGTATATTTCGTACATGGCGTTGAAGTCGGGGACTTGCTGGTGGGGTAGGGGTGTTAGCGAGGTTTGGAGAGGGTGGGATGGGTAGGGAGGGACTTAGACAAGGGAAAGCACATTGTTGCAGATAGTGCGGAGGAGGGGATATCGAACACGGAGGGGGAATTACCTTGTTGTCAACTACATAGATGACGACCCAGTCTTTGACTGCGTCTACGATCTTGTATAGCATCTCGTCCATCTCCATGCATTCGGGTGTGTAGTCGGCGCCGAAACGGAGGCAGACTATGCGGGCTTCTTCGCTGAGCTGGTGGGTGTTAGTTTGGGTGTAGTGGAGGGTCGCACTTGACAGAGTAGGTCTGATCGGGTCGATGAGTGTAGGTAACGTACGATGGCTTGGTCAACGTGCCATGCTGAGGGCAGGTGCTGCAGCATTACCGAACCCATGGTGACGAGGTTCAATTGACTGTGATTCTCGGAGATGTATGAAGGGCAGAATGAGAAAGGTCTTGAACAGGCCTTGTGCGAAACAGGTGAGAGAGAAGCTGAGGAAAGTATGATCTGATAGACCCCATCACATGCCCCATCTACCTCCGTTTGCACCTTCCAAACCTCGTTTGCCCTCGCTGCAGACATCCCCACCTGCACCTACCCAAAAAGCTCTTTCCATGAAAAACTACAAATCATTCGCTAGAACAAAGAAACCACATGCCATAACTCATCAGTACAAACAAAACAACCCCAAATCTCAAACCAACACCCTAATCCCTCACCCCACCAGAATAATACTCCCCCACACTCCTCTCCGGCGCATAATATCCCTCACCAGTCCGCTGCTCCACATTCCCCGTCCGCTTCGCCACCATCTCCTGCACAAAAGCCTCGTAGCTCTCATACGGCCGCCCGCCCTCCTGTGGATGTCTTGCCGCCCAAGCAAGGAACGCGGCCTTCTGTTCTTCAGCCGCCTGTTGCTGTTGTTCCAACGACAATTTCTGTTTCTTCGCTTTCTTGCCTGTGACAACGGGCTGTGGGCGGCCGGTCACGGGGTTGCGACCGGCTGCTTCGCGCGCTTCAGCTAGGAGGTCGGCGCTCGTGGGTTCTGGATGTGTGTGCTGTTGGGTTCCGGTCACGGGATCACGGCTAGCTGCTTGACGGGCTTCGGCTAGGAATTCACTGTTTGGGGCCGGGGTTTTGGGAGCGGTGTGTTTTTTCTGGTATGGATTTGATTTCCCGCGGAGCTTGTTGATAGGGGAAAGTAGGGCTGATGTAATGGAGAGACCCGCCATGCTGCTGTAGACGGGAAGTAAGCCTTCACGCCTTTGCGACTTTCTTCTCTGGTTGCTGTGGGTATCGAATTCTGAAGCGGCAACCCCAAGAACCTGCCCTCGTAGTCTTTCAAATGTCGATGCAGGTTGCTGATGAAACTTTACGAAGAGACGTGGTCGCCAAGCGCTCTCTCTACCGTAATATGGCGTCGAGTTTAAGATTATATCGCGCTTTCCCAACTCTTTTGAACAAAATTATCCGACACTACTCTATACTTGCTGTTGTCTGAGACGGGAACACAACCTGGTTGGAGCCTGGAAAGTGTCAGGGGTCTGGGCGGTAAGGCCTCCAAGCTAACCGCATTGAGTGCCAGCAATGAAGAACCGGTCAAGTGCCAATAAGTCCAGTCGTACCGATCAGGTGCGGATGTCAAAATTGATGTAGGTGTATATTTAGACAGCGAAAGCAACAAGCTACTGGAGATAGCCTATAACTATGCTCTCATCTGGCGCAAGGCACAAGAGCTCCCGTACTCCCAATATTGAAACCCGACCGGCAAGATCAGGGCGCAACGGTACACCCGAGGCAATACTGACTATCGGTGTACCGTACGAAGAATCGAACAAATGTGAGAGTCCAAATGTATTAAGCGTGAGACCACTGAAAAGAAAGGTGAACAGCAAAGACGCCCGAGACAAGCTGATAAGTCAGCCGACCAAATTACCACATTCTGCCCTTACCCTTACTGCCAGCTGCTGGACTGAGCGGTGGAAACGCATCTTCGGCATCCTTCCGACTCTGCTCCTCAACAAGACTCAGTTGCATGGCAAATTCTAAATCTGACATTTCGCTCTCATTACTCGAACCAGCAGCGGCCTTGCCCTTCCCGGGCGTGCTCTTTTGGGAGCGGGATGGCGGAGACTTTTTGCTCTTAGCGTACTTGATCGGAATCTCGAACGCAAAAGGAGGCGTAGAGGCGGGTTCATAGCTGCCAGCTCCGAAGCTATCGTTGAGAGAAAGACGAATGGCTTCGGCGATGTCGGCATCCAGTTCGTCGTCGTTCTTGGTATCAGGCGATGAAGGTTGGCCTTGGGCGCTCGCCTCTGGCGTTACAGGCTCACTCTTAAGGGCACTGCTCTCGCGCTCGATGCGGCGTAGTTCGTCTGCCTCAGCAGCCTCTTGCGAAAGCATTGCAGCGTATGCTAGAGCCTCCTCCTCACTTAGTAGCTCCGTGCCAAAACGGCCTGCCAAACGCTCGGCCTGCTTGTGACGCTCTTGTCTATCACGCTCCAACTCGAACTGTTCGTTGGCAATGTAGTTCTTCAGGTTGACTCTGCCTGTACCGGCAAAGCGCTCTGTGGTATTGTTACTTCCACGCTCGGCTCTTCGCAGCCTGCGTTTACTGCTTCTATACTGATCGGCTGCAGATGAGCTGTAACTCCAGAATCGAAGCTGATTGCCAAGAGACACTGCACCGCGCAAGACAGTCGGATCAGGATCCAGGCATACGGCACCAGCAGCAAACATGTTGATGCCGACTCCTTGAACAGAAGCTTGGGCCTGCACAAGCTGTCTACGAGCACGCGACGCATGTCGGGAGTGAAGCGTTGTTATGGGCGACATGCTCGAAGCCAGTGGATCCCATGCCTGTACCAAGCCGTCGTTTCCACCTGCTACGAGATAAAGTGAAGTGACAGCCACGCAGGATATCTCTGGCGAGTCGGTGTAGATGATACGAACAGGCTCAATGTCGTTTGTGTACTCCGACGAACGTGACGTAGGCGCCCGGACATCCCAAAGCAGCACCACGCCAGACTTGGTACCAGCAGCGAGGAACCTTGCGCGCTGTCCAGGAATGTCAGAGGGAGAGGCCGGCTGGCTTGCAACAGACATGGGAGAAGAGTAAGGCGAGGATGCAGTCGAGGCAGTCGAGAATCCAAGCGCAGGATCCTCAAACAAGGTCAAAGTGGCAAAGGTAGAGACGTCCAAAGCAGTTGTAGTGACCTGAGTGCTCTTGAACCCGCCGAATGTAAGCTTTGAGCACCTCCATTCTTCGAATAGAGCGGCCCGTTCTGGTGAACTTGTGGTCGAGATGTATGAAGAGCTGCGACCACGAGGAGGCTTTGTAGAATTTGCGCTAGGGCCGCCGAATAGAGATGCAGCTTGCGCAGGCTGAGGCGTGAAAATGCGACTTGAGACGTTCGTAGTCTTGTCCTTTTCGTCAATCTTACAACGGGTGAAGCGTTTAACATCGGCGACGTCTCCCTCTTCAAGCCCGCATTCGAAGACCACTACGGATTCCCCAGCATGATTTCCATCGTCTCCAGCAAAGTCAACCTCGAGCGTTCTTTGCATATCCCATCCAAGGCATGCTTTTCGGAAATGTTTTGGCTGCTTGCGAAGATATTCTTGGATCTCCCTTGTTTCGGCGATGATCTGATCCTTGCTTAAGCACATCCCATCCCATGAGGTTCGCGGCGAATAACTACCGTCGACATCGGCATCGCTGTACGGGTCAGGCCTCGCAGTACGTCTGCTGGGCTCCACCAAGTTCCAGTAGACGGTGCGGCCAGTGAGCCAACCTAGATACTCCGAGTAGTGCTCAATGTCGCCTTTCGTAGCCTGGCTGCGAGTTGGGAATTTAGTAAGGTAGAAGATCTCGCCAAGTGCATTCAAAGCGACCGCCCAAATGCGGTTCTGAGCATAGCGCTTGGTTGAGTATTGTTCGTCGACGGCGATGGCAATGATAGGTACTCCCGGGCTGAGAACCCAGCGCGCAGTCAGCTCCCCACGCTGTACACGGGACGAGCGGAGACCATCTGTACCGATGCTACAGGCACTGACGACGCCAGCTGCAGATCCCATCATCATGCCAATCAAGCCATCCGAAAGCGTCGGGATCGTGTTTGACTTGGCGATCCAAACGCTGCAGATAGCACCGCCGTCGATGCCTAGCTTTGGTATACCAACTTCAGGCATAGCAAAGTCGGTGGGTTCAGCTATGAATCGACCACGCATCTCCTCAAGGGAGCGGTAATAACACGAGCCCTCTGGACAGCCCTGGCCATAGATCATACCGTATGGCTGCGATATGTCCATAACGTTGGGTCGCCCGACGACCTCTCCTGAGCCCAGACCCCACTCTGCGGTACCCGGAAAGCGTTCTGAGAATTGGCCATAGAAGTGAGGGTCACTCTGTCCCCAAGGATCCACCTTGCCCGTCATCGGATCGCTGCTGGTCACCATGCCGATATCGTCTGCACCATGGATGAAGCGCGGCATCTTCTTGTTCAAACCGGTTCCGAACGTGGCCTGCAAGTGGTTGATGATAGTATACGTTTTTGCATCGTAGGTAATCATCGGGGTGATGGTCTGCATCTGAGATGCGCGGGACGGTGTCGCAGGTACCTGTACAGGCTTGCCCCTGACCAAAGACCGCAATAGTCTCGTGCGTAGAATGTACTCGCTTCTCCACGATGCCAGCGCAGTGAGCCTGGTGAAGCGTCTCTTCTCTGATCGCACGACTGAACCACTGCCCTCGAGGGCTGAACGAAAGGCGGCATCTTCGAGTGAGTGTGGGCCAGGGAAGTAGCGACCGAATGCCACCTGCCAGGCGTGTGGGGTAGTGACTACATCATGGAAGCGGCGAGAGACTAGGGATACGGCGGCGAGATCGTTTGGTGACAGGTGGGCGATGGCATGGATCAGAACCTCTACGCATCGTCAGCTCTTATTCGTGCATTCGCGTTCCGCCCGTTCTGGAGGCATTTATACACACCATTAGGCAGGTTCGCGATAGGCGAGCTCTTATCGCTGGGCTTCTTGTTGCTCTTGACGATCTCGAAGAGGGGCCCGTCAGCAGGCTTTCGCGGTGAAGACTTCAGCGCATTTTCGTATTCGGTGATCCTGTCCCTCGGGGGTGGCGAGGGAGACGCGACGCGCTTCAGTCCATCTGTTTCCACGGTCCCGACTGTACTCTCGGCCTCTGAACGCGTCGCATCGCGTGCGAACCCGCGGGGTTGTGGCCCAGACTCTCCCCGCAGCTCACCCGAGTGAGGCTGCAGAGAGACCTGGAAGTCAAGGCTGCGGCGCTGTCCATGCTGGGAGGTGGTGGCGGTGTCGAAAGAGGTTTGCTGGTACGAAACGTTTTGTGATGCGTTGATGGGCTCTGGCTGCATAAAATTTTGGGTCTGGTTCTTGGGTGAGGGCAGTCGACCGAGCTCGTTGGAAATGCTCAGTCAGAGGATGTATGCGTGGGCGAAATTTGGGTAGTTTGGTAACGTTGGAGTGGAAGGGAGATTGGGGGGTGCAGTTGATGACTCGGTTTGCGGTTGCCAAGTCGGCGGTGATCGATATGACGATCGCCACTCAGGGAGCTACGAACGTGGGGGGAACAAATGATACTAACAGTTTGCAGCAGTGGGTCGACTATCACATGGCGTGTGGAAACGTCACCACTATCTAGGTGCGGCCTAAGTACCTGAATGTAGCCGGCCTCGTTCCGATAAGTTCCGAAGCAACAGATGCTTTGCCGTCTACATGAGTGTGAAGGTGAATGTTGGCGATATCCGCATGGTAATGTAGACTCCTATGAAGTATGTTTTCGATCGATTCTCGTATAATGTGCTATCATGTACAGGATCATGCAAACAAATGTTCAACGCCAGCCCTATGCAGACCCCTAAAATTTCAAGGCACGAAAAGACGAGAGTATGCAGCCACATTAGTCCTGCAACACACACACGCCGTATAGTTCTTCGAAGCCAGACCCACCCGACAGTCGTCGCACAGGCTCAAGCACCCACATGGCCACACCAGGACTGTCCTTGGCGACATCTGGCAAACTACACATTGCGGTCCCTCTGAGCCCATACCTTCTGCACCCGTGTCCCAGCTTCCAGCTGTACTTGCGCCCTGCGGCGCCGTTGCGCTCCGACGACTGAGTATGAGATCTTCCAGAAGTTGCTCTTCTTCTTCGGGCGACATGTTGACGCCGCCACCGCTCATCTTATAGCGTGATGTAGTGAGGATCTTCGCCTCTTCGCGCTCAAGAGCTTTGCGGTACTGCGAGCGTGTCATGATATTGGAGCTCTGGAGGTGGCGAGACAGCAGCTTGGCTTCTTCACGATCCTCACTAGATTTTGGATCCAGAAGTTGAGAGAGTCTCGAGAAGTCCATTGCGTCGTCAGGGATGGGTGTTGCTTCCCGACTTCTCTGGTAGGTTGCACGCGTAGGTGTTCTTTGACCGTCGTCCATGTCTGACCACTCGTCGTTGTCTGTTGTGGTAGCAAATGACACTACACTAGTCGTGTCATCATCTTGCGAGTCAACATAGTCTCTGGTGTTGTCAAGGTCATTCCATAGGCTACCGTTGCGCCACCAGGAGTACAGGTAGTCGTCAAGGCGTTCTTCAGAATCTTCCCCATTGGGTTCCGAATAGAACCCACTCTGTCGAAGCCTCTCCTTCGCGAAGACCTCAACGTCAAAATTCCGATCCTGGCGAATCCGAGACCGGTCATCTGTGGTAAGCCACGACTCTCTTGCCGACGCTTGATCGGGGTGTCGCGGAGCATACATCTTATCAACATGATCAGCGTGGAATCCAACAGCGCGTTGTAGCCATCTTGGTCGATAGCTGATCGAGATTTTAGTCAACGCCCAGTCCGTGATCCTTGCGAGACTAAGTATAATCAACTTTGATATACGGAAGAAGAACTGATAGGTCTGCAAGTAGCGACTACGTTGTTGAATCGCAGGATCATTCTGTCCAATGGTTGGTTCAGTGGATGCCTGTACTCCTCGCGTTTTACGTTCTTTTGCATAACCTGACAGTGATGTATCCGTTCTGACATCGTTAAGTTCGTCAACTACCTCGATGCCTTGCGCGAATGTGTCGTTCCTGAGCTCGGACGGGATGTCGGTGATCATTTCTCGTGTTCTTCTTCGCCGAGCGAGCAGTTCCTGCAGTCTCTGCTTTTCGAGCCAGGTCATTGGATGCACATTGACCTTAGTTCCTTCGTTGAGAAACACGGCTTCACTGGCGGATGTCAAAATGACGTAGCCTACCTTGAGTATAGTTGTATAGAAGTCTTCGTGCCAATTAATAGTCAGAGGCGTAATCGAGGACAGATGAATGTTGGCATGAAGATTGCCGTAGGCGGATGCAAATCTCTCTCTCAGAGACAAGTTGTCGGCGTGTCCTGCAGGTGGAGATAGTACGGTGATGATGAAGGCCAGCAGGTAGATTAGTGCGCATATCGCGATACCCCCAAGTATTAGCAAGTGTGGGATGAATCCAATGATGCATACAGTAGGAAATCTCAAGATTCCCACGTAGTGGTCTGGATCGGCGACCATGGTTGCTAGGCGAATACAGCTCCATGCGAAAGCTGACATGTAGGCGAGTCCGCAGATTGTTGTCGTGACGAGTCGCCATCTAGACCGCACTCCAGCGATCGCTAACAAGTTGCTCATGAAGTGGCTGAAACTAGAGATGAGGGAAATCAACAGCACTTCCGGTGGTACATTGGCGATCTTGGAGAGCTTTGACCTCGGAATCGTGAAGGATGTGCCATCTGGAGTGAAGACAGACTTCGGTTTAAAGAAGCGTACGGAATCGACCGCTAGCGGCTTCGTAACGACAGCCTCGGCCTCTGCAAATGCGAGCGAATGTTCGAAGATGGTCATTCCGACTTCCTGAATGGGGCGTCTTCCTTGCAGGGCGCAGGCCAAGGTATCAACGAACTGGCCAAATCCAAGTGTCACAAACATGGGCCATAGAAGCGATAGCGATCCAGAAGGCCGCGTGGTCGCCGGGCCGATGGGCAACATATTCGCAGCTCGACATGAGCTCTCTGTAGTCTCCCAGAAGAGTATCTTTGACGTGACCTGCCATAGAAAGCCGCCTTCACCACCGAAGTCTGTATCCAGCTGCCTACCATCCGCTCCATACTGCATCTCTGACCAACCCGGGGAGGTTTGACAGCGTATCGCCCGTAGAGTGTTCTGCGTCTGATAGAGGAAGAGGATCAAGGGCATGATGTAGAGGGCGAAACGAAGGTAGAGGCGGTCGAAGGAAAGCGGAACGCGGCTGTTGGCGTAGAAGTGGGTTCTGTTAAGCACGATTGCCTGAGACGTCAAGTCAGCAAAAGGTAGTAGTCGTAGTCATGGGAGCAGATGCTCACCAGGGCGAATGTTGCGACGGCCCATTTGGAAGTAATGTAGCTGAACCAGGCGGCTACGTTCCTCAAAGCTTGCCACACGGTCATCTCGCCCTCGGTCGAAATCGCAGAAGCCGCTGCAGCGATGGATTCCTGTACAAATCCCGAGCCTGTAGTCGTCATGGTGCTGTTTGTCATGTTGGCCGTAGGTTCCGCGATAACGCTTCCACCCGAGCGCATCATGTCGCCGAGAGAACTGGCCTTGGAGAAGAGGCGCGGTAATGCCATGAGCAAGTCTGCTGGCGACGGCAAGAAGGAAGTCGCGTTGGCAGACGCGCCTGGCGTCTCCATTGCGGCGGTTGCGGATATCCGAGGATGGGTCGGCAGGCAGAACTATTCGAAGTCTTGATTAAATCCAGTGATTATTGAAGCAGATACATGGCGACTGTGAAGACAGATGCAGTTCACAGCGATAGTTGGGTCAAGCGTCTTGAGCTTGCGCGACGATGTAAGGGTGCTGTGGACTTGGTGCGGAAGTCGACCGTGGAATCCTTGGAATGACGCGACCTCCGAGCCGTCGGGCTGCAGCTGCATAGGTAAACCTCCGAGGTATACTGACGTGCGCCACACCCCAATGGTACACGATTTCACAGATGATCACGACTGCTATTCAACAAATGCACAAGTGTCATACATGCCATGACGGATGTCTACGATGTGCCTACGTCGTTGAACCAGGCATACTTGAGTAGTCGGATGATGCATTTCCACGTCCGCTATATTTCAACGCCCATGATGCTAGGGTATGGTACAATCATATGTCTACACTCCACCGCAATATTTATCTATGCCGTCTTGGGCTTCTTCGTTCCGTACTTGGACCGTGAGGTGATTCTGCTACCGACACCACCCTGCAGAGTGTTAGCGATGTCTTCCCATGCTATTTGTGCTCATGAGACTTACCAGGTCCAGTGCTCCTCGAACCAAATGGTACTTCACACCAGGGCAATCTTGCGCTCGTCCGCCTCGTACCATGACGACTGAATGCTGCTGTACATTGTGACCTGGGTACTGGTCAGTCTCCCCGTAGCTCACCATTCCCATGTGTTTGCCATACCTTCTCCCGGAATATACGCCGTGATAACCTTGCCCGTACTCAGCCTGACCCTCGCAATCTTTCGCTCGCCCGAGTTGGGCTTCTTCGGCTTCGTCGTTCCCACTTTCAGACATACGCCCTTCAGCTCTGGCCTGTCCTTCAATTGTGGCGATCGCAGTTTACGCGCCTTCCGCGCTATCCTCCCCTGTCGCAGGACTTGTATTAATGTGCATTTGTGTGCGCGCGACGACGGTGTTGGGCGGGCTGCGAAGGCCGGGGTACTGTTCTGGAAAGCGGAGGCGGCGAATGATGGCCGTATTGATCGCGCCGGAGCGAAAGGAACTGCGGAGAGGATCGAGGGGCGCGCAAGACGTCGGAAGAGTGTGAGAGGCATTATGGGCGGGCGCTGTGGTGTGGCTCGAGATGTTGGTTCTGGACAAAAGTTCGAGATCCAAGATGGTGGCTGACTCAGCTAGGATGGCTAGTTGGAGGCCATTCCAGGTGCCCAGCGACACAGACAGCGCACCATCAGAGAATTGCATTTTCTTTTGCAGTAATACATGTGCAGCACTGGAAGTAACAATTCAACATGACATAATAATGTACATGCCTAAAGACACCGCATTACGGTAATCGCTCAATACAACACCTTATTTGGTACTACATGACGGTACCGACAAAATGGAGGTATGGCGATGGAGTGAGGGCATAGATCCCGTATTAAAGATGAATGCTCATGCGCGGGAGTGTATCACGAACAATACACATATTCACCAAAGCACATAGAGGAACAGGGAGCTCTACAGTCAACTCTCTACCATTATCAGTCTCGCACTAGCTACATCACCACCTATTGCAACATTCCCACGTGTCTCTAGTACGGCTTCTTGGGGCCTTGTAGAGAATGAGGGTCTCATTTCAAGCGAGCACGTCGTTGCCACGCGTCTCCCGTCACTTCTCATGACGGCTCGGGTGACCAGGAATGCAATCGTACACAGTGTATTTAGTGATGACTTCCAAACGTAACGCTGTGCTGAGATAGCGGCGGGAGCCAAGAGGAATAGTCCGCTTAGAGGAAGTAATCCGGGGTCCTTCGCGACACCATAGGCTCGCCAGCGCGTGGGCAAGGGTCGAATTGCAAGCTGGGACGTGTGTTAGATATTGAAAATAGCATATCGAGAGGGAAGGAACTTACAAGGTATACTTTAGATGCTCGTCGATCTCCATGATAGCGGCCTGGTTACCGCATCTGTAGCAGTAGTTCGGTGCTGTACAAGGTCAGTCGGATCATCGGCAACGGAAAATCAAGAGACATACCCGAGAATATGGTAACGACATTCCTGTCTTGCGACCAATTATACCCCTCCATGACTAGCTGATGAGCACGTGCCACCAGCGTCAAGCCGTTGTTGTGGTTGAAGGCCTCTGAGATGTCTTGACCGAAGGTGTATCCTGCACCACGGGGTGAGATTCCCCAGCCGCACCTGTCATCTGGGTCGGACCAAAGCAGGTCGCACATTGGTCCTTCGTGGGGCACCTCTTGTATGCGGTCGAGCGCCCTGATGTTGTCAAGGGTGTCGATGCTAGGAGAGAGACCACCGTGCAGACAGAAGATCTGGTTGTCGATCAGGGCGGTAAGCGGCAGGTAGTCGAATAGGTCTGTGAAGTATTTCCAGACGTTGGCATTACCGTACTTGCGGAGACACTCGTCGTAGAAGCCGTAGACTTGGGTGATCTGGCGGGACTCGTGGTTGCCACGGAGAATGGTGATGCGCTGGGGGTATCGAATCTTGAGTGCGACTAAGAGGGTGACGGTCTCGACGGAGAAGTAGCCTCTGTCGACATAGTCGCCTGTGCACGTCAGTCAGTATGGGCTGGCAGGGTTGAGGCAGGCAACGCACCCATGAAGAGGTAGTTGGTGTCCGGGTTGGGGCCACCGATCTTGAACAACTCCATCAAGTCGTGAAACTGGCCGTGTATATCACCGCAGACAGTGACGGGGCATTTCTATGCGACGGTGAGCAGATGTCGCAGGCGCGGCAAAAAGGGTACGTACCACTGGCTGTACATTGGACTCGTCCTGAAGTACCTCGCGGGCCTGTAACACGATGCTTGTCAGAAAAGGCATCCCCGATGACATTGCGCGCCAGGCGGATGTCGCATACCTTGTCGCATAGTCTCTGCACGTCGCTCTCGGCCAGCTGCTTGCAGCTCATCAGACTCTCAATCCAGCCGTCCAGCGTGGGGATTGTGGTCGGCTCAGTCGTGGGGGCAGACGACAGCTGCATAGGCTCTGGCATCTTGACGTCCTCCATATTGGTATCCATGGTTGCGGGGCGGCGGGATCGATGTAGGTGGGGGGTCGATCGGTTGTTGTGATGTAGAGCTGCTGTCGAGGGGTTCTTGCCCTTTCAAACTCGACCAATGACGTGCAGCAGACACGAGTAGAGGCGGTGGGCGGTAGCGACTTGCAATCCGGAGGGCGTTGGAGTCGGAGGCTGTGTGTGGCGTGCAAGGCGATATCGACGGCGGCAGCAGGATCTATGACAGGAATATGGGTAGAAGCACGACCACGCACTGCAGGCACATACTACCTTGGAAGCAGGCCGTAATGGTGGATTGTTTCTCCGCGCCGGGTACCAAGAGCCTCAGGCGATTTAGCGCGAACCGTTAGCTGCGGGTCTGTGCGCGGCCGCTACTGCGGGCAGCTTTGTGCAGCAGCCGCGACCCTCGTCCCTTCTCCACTCTACACCACTTCCACCACATTGTTGTCACTACTGCCCATCGCACCCACCACCGCGACAAGCAATACCAACAATGTCCAACAAGCGCGCTTATAGCGCCTACCTCTCCAGCGCGTCTGCGGATATGCTAGTCGCTGCCAATGGCTTCGGCGCTCCCCAACTGCAGGTAAGTAGTCGTCGCTGCCTATACTGACGCGACGCGAGCTGACAGCAACGGCAGGCGCAGCAACACACCCCTTCCTCAATATCACATCTGCGTATCCCAGGCGGATGGCCACAAGATCACCTCATTGCCGCCGAGGAAGTCATACCTCCGCGCGCTTCTCTCTTCACCACGCTCGGCAAGTGGGCTGCGACCGTCAGCGTTACCAACCTGCTCTCACTCCCTGCACGCCTCGCAAACCGCTATCTCCGCCGCGAGACTATCAAGGCGATTCCCATCATCTCCGCCACCGGCTCCAACAAGAAGCGCTTCATCTCCGCAGGTCTGGCAGACGAGGAATGCGCGACACCTTCGCCTTCAGTGCGCGCGCGCGCGAACCAGGCGCGTCGCGAACACCAAAGGCAGGCGCGCGCGTCAGAGCTAAGCCCCAACCAATTCCGCGTTCCGCCAATTCAATATACGTCATCAGCACATACACAAGAATTCGAGGAAATCGTGCCTGGAGCATACAATAGAGATGTATCTCTCGACGAGGGCGGCAACGTCAGCCTGGAAGACGACGAGGACCTTGAGGTCAGTGTAGACTTCTCTTTCGAGGATGTCTTCACTTCAACCCCGCCGCGCGACCCCCAGACCGGCTCTCCCATGACCATATTCTGGAACAGCCCTCAGGTCGCCTCACCCGCGGTTGCCTCGCCCGCAAGCCCGGTCTTGTCATCCCCACTATACCACTATGACTCGCCTACCTACGACAATGCCAACCCGGCCTGGATCTCTGAGCTCCGCAATGCTTCAACTGCCCATGCCTCTTCAGGTCTTACGTCACCGTCGGCGCAAGCACTCTCCTCATCGCAAGCATCCACAGGCCCAGCCCCTAATGGCAAGCGCACTTCCAACCTGCCTACGGTCACACCTCTGCGACGCCAATTGGTCAAGGCACAGATGTACAGGGAACGCAAGCGCATCGCAGGCCTCAATGCCGCGCTCGAGTCTACGGAGGAAGGTTTCGCCGATACCGAGCAAGCTAAGAACAGTTTCGCCGAGTCATTCAACCAGAACCCCTTCCACTCCACGAATGCTTGGTCATCAGCATCTCCATCACAACCAAAGACTGAAACCGAAGCTGCCGTCCCCGACTTCGAGTACGCCAACGACTTGTCCTTTCTCCCTGAGGTCACTGAAACCTCTGAAGTCGAATACGCCAACGACTTATCATTCCTCGTTGATGCGTCATCTCCACCGCGAGCGAAGGGAGTGCGTTGGGAAAAGGATGCTAAATGCAAGCCCTTCTACGTCGACACGAAAGTCAGCGAGATGCTCGACTCCACGCTAGAGACGATTACTTCAAGTCCAATCAGGGAATACCACAATGTGTTCCAGAACAACGATGGCGGCGCATCAAATGCCAGCCAGGCGTCATCATCTTCTCGCTCGTCAGCAGACAGCAGCCCACAGATAACCCTTCTTGATTCTCCTGCGCAAAATGGCGGCTGGCGCGGTGTCTCAGTTGACGCTTTCGACGCACCCGATGAATCGCTCCTGGAGTGCGAGTTCTCGCTGGAACTCCTCGAAGACCTTCAGCGGGAAATGCAGAGGAAGCTTGCCTTGGCACCGCCTCCTCCACCGCCACAGAAGCCACTTGTTGCGCCGCTCACTCCCGAGGAAGAAGCTGCACTGCAAGACGCCGCAGCCAAGACCAAATACGGCCGCAAGCCAGACCAGTTCGTCATTCACGACAAGCTATACGCTCGAGACTTTGCGACTCTGTTGCCTCGCGTCTTCAACGGTGACCCCAGGGCATGGTTGAACGACAGCATCGTCAACGAGTATCTTTCTATTCTCATCGCTGCAAAGAAGAAGGAAATGGGCTTCACTCACCAGCGCAACGGTCCTGCACCGCCCCTTCACGCCTTTTCGTCATTCTGGTACCAGACTGCCGATACTTCTCGCTGGACCAACAGGTTTCAGCTGAAAGGCAAGCAGTACCTCGACGCCGACCTTCTCCTCTATCCTATCTGCGACAGAGGTCACTGGCGTCTGCTCGCGGTTTATCCCCGGGAACGCACTATTGAGTACTTTGACTCTATGGGTCTTGACGGACAAACATACATCGACAAGCTCGTCAAATACCTCGAGCAGGAGCTCGGTGAACACTGGGTTCCTTCGGAGTGGAATAAAGAGACTGGCCAGAGGAGTGAGCAACAGAAGAACGGAAGCGATTGCGGTGTCTTCACTCTCCTGAACGCTTTGACCCTCATCCGCGGCGACGCTCCCACTCGTGTCCTTTCTACCGACGGCATGGACGATGCACGCAAGCGTATCGCAACCACTCTGCTGGCCGGCCATCCCACCACCGAGCTGGAATGAGTACAACTCTTCCACTCTTCATTCGAACACACGGATTCTCTTTTCGCATTGTTTTTGGCGCACAGCATGGAGTTCAGTCGCTTACGAGGTTTTTCACGACGGTTACATTACGACCCTGATACCCCATGATACCCCCCACCGCCCATAGAGGCTTGAGTTTTTGCATAGTTGGAGTTTTGTTTTTTTGGTACCCTGGTAGTTGTCCAGAGGTCTGTTTGGCGAGCAGTTTGTTCTTGTTTGTACCTTGGTAGTTGCCTCGGGGTCTTTTTTTTTTGCAGAGCACGTGGTACGCTCGTCTGTTTATACAGCGAGAGGCTTAGTTTCTTTTCTTGCGGAGCACGTGGTACACTCGTCTGTTTATACAGCGAGAGGCTCAATTTCTTTTCTTAGTAGGGCACGTGGTACGCTCGTCTGGTCATCCAGCGAGAGGCTCTTGTATTTGGTTTCTTTCTTGTAGCTAGTTCTTTAACATTGCCCTAGTCCTCCTGGTTTGAGACCTCGACTCACCTCTTCGGGGGTTCGAGTTGGTCTCGCTGGGGGGACGGGCGGGTTCTGGTTAGCCAGCGAGAAGCACAATTGTGTTATAGCATAGCGTAGTGTTTACAGTAAATTAGACTGTACTATATACTCTATGTCGCATGCTCTATGATGCAACCTTGACAGTGAGCTTACCAAAGTGCTTCTGGTCCCACATGTATTGGTAGGCGTCCTTGAGATCCTTGAGCTCAAACACCTTCTCGTCAACAATGGGGTGCAGGTCATTTGCCTCAATTGCCTTGCACATATCCTCCATCTGCAGTCTTGAACCGACCAATACACCGCGCACAGTGCAGATGTTGTTAAGGCAGTCGAGGAACGTAGGCTGGTCCTTTCCGCCGCCGCCAATGAAACCGATAATGGAGATGACGCCGTCGATGGCGATGGCCTTGAGAGACTGTGCCATCGTGGTCGGGCCGCCAACCTCGACAACGTGCTGTACACCAGCGCCGTTGGGAGTGAGCTTCGCGGCTTCCTCACCCCAGTTGGTCGTCTCCTTGTAGTTGATGACGTGGTCGGCACCATACTTCTTCAAGAGGTCGGCCTTTTGTGCGGAACTGGTTGTCGCAATGACGCGGGCGCCAGCTGCCTTTGCGAATTGCAGAGCGAAGATGGATACACCACCGGTACCTTGTGTGAGGACTGTGTCACCAGGCTTGAGAGCGCGTGACTCCAGACCGTACAGGGCGTTCCAAGCTGTGAGGGCGGCGCATGAGAGGGTAGAGGCCTCGAGCATGTTCAGGTTGGAGGGGGCCTTGACGAGACCAGCTTCGTCGAAAACGCCGTACTCTCGCAGAGTACCGTCGATGGCGCCTCCGAGACCGGTGCCGAGAGATTGTGCGTCTAGGGAGCCGGCGATGTGACCTTGGTTGAAGAGGGTGACTACCTTGTCTGGGTGATGTTAGAAGGCTGTATGCGTTGGTCCACCTCATACAAGGGAAAAACTGAACAGTTCTGTAGACTACATTGACCCAAAACCTTGCAAAGGAGGTGACCCAAAGTCAACGTAGGCTCTAGGCTGTTCAGGTTTTCCCTAGGTTGGCGTGGGTCTGTATAGGGATACGAACCTCCAGGCTTGAAGCGTGTGACGCGCTTGCCGACCGATTCTACAGTGCCGGCGCCATCCGAGCCAGGCACAGTGTTGTCCTTCATCGGGAAGGGGTATTTGCCCATGGGAATGATAAGGTCGCGGTAGTTCAATGATGCGGCGTGGACTGTCCATTGGTCAGTATTGTTGCTGGAGGCTGTTCGATGAGCTCTATGCACCCTTGACTAGAACGTCCTTGTCGCCCATTTCAGGTACCTTGGCCTGCTCATTGAATTTGAGAGACTCAAAGCCATCCTGGCCTTGAACGGTCCATGCCTTTGTCGTTGATGGTGCCATGTTGTAGTTGATTATGTGTGTGAGTGTTGGTTATGGGGAATTCGAAGGAGCTACAAAAGACCTTTGAACCTTTATGACGTCCCTGCCATGACGGTGCCTGCTCCTTATGTACTGCCATGTGCATGTGGGGTCGTCGAAGGTCCGAATAGTGACGCAAGAATAACAAGAGCTAGCCCGCGTTCACGTCACAGCTTGTAGCTCCCCTGTAACTGCGGCTATCATGGATCATTAGCTTCCTGAACTGTTGGCGATCAGTCTGGCCGCACGGGGAAGACCCAATGGCGGCGTTGTCGCCATGATTTCAAAGGCGAACTGCCGGTCTCGAAGACGAGTTTGTCAGGATAGCTGACCGATGTTCTGCTTGCCTTGCCGGGAATTGCTCGGATTTCCGGTAAACGTGCAGTTTAGAGCCTTGGGCTGCGCGCAACATGGCAGATGTCGGCAAAGGTCGCTGGAACCGCATTTGTAAGCTCCAGGTAGGCGGAGTGGGTCCGATGGAGAAACGCGAGGATGTCGCGTGGCTTCGCGCCTACTCATGCCCCGCACCGTCTTCTACTGCCTTCTATCAAGGGATTCGTCTTTCTGAGGCACCCCACTATACTACACTCGGAAAGATGATAGGCGATATAGGCTGTAACGTCGAATGCGGTAGATGTCTCTTGCGTAGCTTCCTTTTGTCATACTTACAAGTTGTAAGAGCGAGCACCTCCGCACGCGCGACCTGGTAACGCCAACCTAGGAAGAAACTGAACACCCTAGAGTCTACGTCAACGTTAGATCACCCACTTTGCAAGTTTCTAATTTGATGTAGTCTGCAGACCCATTCGGGTTTTTCTTTTATGAGGTGTGATCGTTGGTGTACATCTAACCCAGCTACTAAGTATCTCCAGCTTCCAGCCAGCCACCTGCAGTCGCGCTTAGTGCGACAATTATCTACCAATAGCCAGTCCTTCCTGTGTTGCGCGCCGCCTACGCCTCATCTCGGTTCGCCAGACCAGAATAGACCACACCTGAGGGTGCGATGATGGAGAAGTGGGGGCTCAGTCCCGGGCACGATGCTTTCTCCATCCCGATCGTCCTTGAGATAGTTGCATGCGACAGCATCGGCATTCATTGAGCCTTCCGGATGCCCTCCTCTTATTGTCGTGCTGCATACGCCCACAGTATTGCATGTGCAACACCCCGCTGAACGCTAGCACTATGGTGTTTTCCTAATGACCCCGGGACCGCGCCGCAATCATCCTATGCTCCCAAAATCGTACCCTCCTAGACTCACAACATTGCGATAACGATGGTTCTTCGAGGGATTCAGTCGGCTTATTCCTCACGAGATGTTTCGCCGGAATCACGTCTTGAACCCTACGATCCCTTCCGCGCAGAATCCGATCCGATCGAGCTCTCATATCTATCACGGCTGTCGTCAGATGGTGGAGAGGCACACATACCTCACGCAAAATCCTTGGGTCAGTCTCACGATGAGGGTGCAATGCGGGCGGGAGCCTACTTAGGACTACCACATGGTGACAGCCGGTATGAGCCGGTGCGTGGAGAACACGACATCTCCAGCCACTCCATACGCTCAGCGAGAGAGTCTACGTATACTCTAAACTCGCTCTATCATAAGAAGACCATGGATGCGGATACCCAAGCTCTCGTCGACAGGAGATCTGGCGAACTGGTTCAATGGCACATATACTGGACAACACCGGCTCTCATAGTGGCATTGTTCATGGCAGGGTTTGCGGCAGCAGTGGGTCACCACTTGTTTTACATGCATCTCAATGGGAAGCCTGCGACCGAGCAACTGAAGATGGTGCGATATGGTACAGCCTTGGCCTTCTTTGTGAAAAGCACACTGGTTGGAACTGTCATCATGTGTAACCGTCAGCGCATATGGTATACCTTCCGACGAAAGGCGATGACGATCAATGGCATTGATGGCCTGTTTTCTGCAACGGAAGATCCGACGCAGTTTTTCCTCAACTGGGAGATGATCCGAAACGGCAAGCTTGCTACGCTCATGGCAGCCTGTACCTGGGCAAGTCTCCAATACTTCCACAACAAATCTGTGCTGACCTACCCAAGTTACTACCACTTGCATCCGTTCTATCCCCAGCCTCACTAACATCTGAGCTAAGAACGTTCAACAACACTGCCAGTTGCTCTGTAGCTACCCTAAATTTCACCCAGGAGTCTACATACGACTTTCGGGACATGAGTAAATTCTGGCAGAAGAGCTTGAATTTCTATAACACCACTGAGCCAGCCGAAGAGGAAAGAAGAGATGGAGATGTCTATTCCGCGGCAACGGGTACAGGAAGCTTCTTCGACTACTACGATCAGCCGTCCAAGAACGCGCGCCGCTTGGCCTTCAGTAGTGTGTACATGCAGAAGCCACAGCCGCGCGAAAACGCTTCTACCGTATTTTGCGGATCGGGCTGGAATTGTACATACACAATAAGTTTCGTGGGACCCGGCTACCAATGCGAGGATGTCGAGAATACTGATGATACCGACGCGCCATTCGCATTATCTGAACTGGCGCCAAATGGAAGCCTTGTTTATAATGCAGATGTTGATCAAGGTGATTACGGGTATCAAGATTCAGTGAATGGTACAGGGTCTTTAGGCGTATTCGAGAAGGAACCAAATCTCTGGATCGGCTACGCCATCAACACCTCCGAGTCGTACTCCCAAGATGCGGAACCAGAGTACAAGGCCAAATGGGGAAACTTACATGGTAAGTTCTGGCTGTGCGAAGCGCATGTAAGAGATATACTTACTTGTTACGTCCGTTTCTACAGAGCCAAAGCTATTCAAATGCGTCATGCAGTACACCAAATATACATTCAACATGAGCTACAATCCCAGACAGTCCGCAACCCGCTGGGAACGAGAATTCCTGCGTCCTGTCATCGGAAACCATCCCATCGAGCCCCAGAAAAATGTCGAAGAATACAAAGTAACGGCTTCCTTCCATACTCTAGGTTCCCTCCTCCGACGCTTCCTGCGTGGCAAGATCGAAAAACAAAAGATCCTCATCACCTACTCAGATTTGTCTGAGACGCGTCTAGTCAACAGCAGCACCTCGTACCCGTTGGTGGATCTGAAGACAGAGATACAAGACCTTTTCGAAGATATACTCATCACTCTCCTCAACGACCCGAATCTAGTCGTGGTCCAGACCCAAGAAGTGCCTTGCACAAAGTCACGAACCATGATGGTATACGTATATTACAAACACTCTCTATGGATCGGATATGCAATCGTTATCGCAATCACTTTCACTTTCATGCTGGTCGGCGCGTGGTCGCTTCACATGAACGGGGTAGCATCTGATGTGCTTTTCTCACGCATCATGGCTACTACCCGCAATCCTACGCTGGATCACTTGAGCGTTGGCGCATGTTTGGGCGGGGATCCTTTTCCTAAGGAGCTGGCGAAGACGAAGTTACGCTTTGGTGTGCTCCTTGAGGATGATCATAGGGAGGGGCCTTTGGGCAAGGTGGAACATTGCTGCTTTGGCACTATGGGCGAGACGAAGGAGATTGTCAAAGGTGGTACGTATGCGGGACTGAAGGAGTATAGGGTCGATGCATGAATGATTAGGCATTTATAACTCTATGTTGTAAGCTGCCGTGAGTAGCACTCATATGTTTCCCCAAATTTAATAAGTATCCCACGCCAACCTAGAGAAAAACTGAACAGCTTAGAGCTTACGTTAACGTTAGGTTACACACTTTGCAAGAGTTTAGGTTAATGTAGTCTGTAAGCCTGTCTAGCTGTTTTCTTGTATAAGGCGTACCTATTCAATCTCCCATGGAACGATAGCGTACATGGATATGTCATGCCGTGTTCATCGAGTTATACTCATGACATGTTCATGTACGCTATCGTTCCATGGGAGATCGGATGGGTAGCCTGATTACTATAGAAGCGAATCACCGGACGTATATACGCCCTGAATACCACGAAATAACGCCCATTATTCCTCAATCACCACTAGGTAGCTCCAGGCTACCAGGAGACTCTCCCTGGCATTCTCAACGACTGTCCCATGTTCCATGGCTAGACTCGACTTCTAAAGAAAGAAGAAACCTTGAGACCGTCCATCGATTTCGCCAATACCATCCGGTTGTGTCGGCATATGTACAGCGATAGAAAACGTGACATAAGCGTGGCCCGGACCAACTACGACTGCTGACCCATACCCAGGCCTAAGAACTCGAATAGAATAGGGTTACCCGCAACAGCGATATACGCAATACCTGATCATAATTAGTAGTTGATTTTCTGTTGATAGCATGTGACATACCCGTGTACACAATCAACTTCGTGACGACCTCAACATCATAGCGCACTCGTGGTGTCGTAAGCTTCATGAAGATCTCCCGCTTCTCGTTCTCCTCCTCGGTTGGGCTTTGTGTGAGCGTGTTGACATCGCCAGCGACGTCTGTATCGCTCCTTGGAGGAGTAGACGTATTCTTCTCGTTTACATGCACTTCACCTGTGCCCATCATCTGCTCGTACGAGTGTACCCTAGACGCCATCGGTGTGGGCAGGAGACCTGCGCCAAGTAGCGGTTCCCCCTTCTCGATGTTGGGTGTATCAAGGACCGCGGGGCCGGGTATCCAAGCGGAGTCTTCGGGTACCGTACCATCTAGTGAGTTGACACTTTCCCGTCGTCTGCGATTTCGGTACGCAAGCGTCTCGTAAGCATCGGCAGCAGACTGTGGCCCAACGGATACAGACCGCTTACGCGGGTGGGCGAGGTTCTTCAGCATGTGTGGCAACTCTGATGCAGGTGGAATGACGTTGTCGTCATCAGCGAAAGGCTTAATGGACTTGTACTTGGACGCGTTGAGGAAGAAGGCGCGAGGCATGTTCCAACGGGCCTGCTCTAGAAGACGGAAAATGGGTGGCAGGATAGTAAACAAGGCAGGCTTCATGGTCGCTCTCCAGACGAAGATTACTACAACACCGAGTAGAATGCGGATTGTTGCCTTCAGCAGACCCATTTCTTCCAGGTCAAATGGCACAGATGAGGGGTATGCATCTTTCAGGGCATAGCCGGTCTGCGCGTAATGCCATGCACCAAGATTGATCCCAATGACTACGCCGGAGAAGGATACGCTATCGTCGTAGCATGGACAATCGTCGGCAGGTTCCGGATGGATGCGGACTAGAACGCAGACGACCAACGTTGCGATCAAGATATCCATATAACTGCCACTGAAGACGAACGAGTCCATCCAGTCCCCGCAGACCAATTGGAATGCCGTGATTAAAGCACCCATTATACTTCCGACCAGGACATCCAGAAACCCGTGCATGCCGCAATACAGTCGCCCCGCAATGATCGAGAGCGCGTAGAAGTAGAACAGCGCTTGTAAGCCCGCATTCCAGTTCGAATTGTCTTGCTCAGCTGACTGGCGCAACGTGTATATAGCATAGAAGGCGACCGATACCGCGTTGGCAGAGTGCGACGAGGGGAAGCCGTATTCGAGCGCAGCGGACCCGGACATGGATATACGGGCAAGTGGGGGTGATAAGGGCCTGGGCAAACAGAGCATGTCCTTGAGGAAACCCGTTCCGTACACACCGGCTGCAAGCATGAAGACAGTTCTATGTACGTCAGACGTCGCACGATAGTGAGAGACAGCTTCTGACATACGCTCGACCAATGCTAGTGTAGCCGCACCAGAACTGGATGGGCAGGAACACCATGAAGAAGGTATGTGTGCCGAGGTTGGCGGTATAGGCGAAGTAGGAGTCGAGGGCGGGCGAGCGCATCTTGTCCTGCATCAGGGCGAGCCATGGCGTCTCCCAGCGCACAATGGGTATGAGGCGGTTGCGCAGGGCATTGCGCCATCTGGGCAGGCGTTGGGCATAGTGATCGTGGCCCTTGTTGCCCGCGTCCAATTTGGGCTCCGTGGTCGCTGCGGTGTCTTTGGGCGCATCATGTCGCGGACTCATGGCAGCGGTCGCAGAAAGGGGGTGGGCGAGTTAATCGAACGTGCATGTCCAGCGGCAGCGATAGCGTCGTGGAGTAAGACGAGGCTGTAGGCTTGGATGCATGCCATCGATCGATAGACATGGACAGGCACGTTGCAACTTGGCGCTAGTTTAGCGAGCCGCTGGAGACGTAGCGTGGTTGCCATATGCGACCGAGCCCTCTAACAGTCAACATCCACCTCTCTTAAGCCTCGACCACTCGCTCCCCACACCAACTCCAACACCATCTTCCTTCTCCGTATTGATAACCTCGTCTGAAACAGGACACGACTACACATCCCGCACACTTCCAAACATGGCCACCGCACCTTCCCAGAACTACGACTACCTCCGGCGCAAGCAGAGCACAAAGGCGGCCGTTTCATCAATCACACCAGTCCGCAGCCACGCCCGCACACCGAGCGAGCGCAACAGCAATGGCACCGTTAGCTCATATGGAACCACCAACACGCGTGACACAGCCATCACCGAACCACCAGCCTACTCCAAGAAGCTCGTTGTTGTCGGTGACGGTGGATGCGGAAAGACATGTTTGTTGATCAGCTACAGCTCCGGCAACTTTCCAGAGGTATGTACCACCAGCAGAAAAGACATGTCATGTGATTCTAATGCGACTGCAGAAATATGTACCAACAGTCTTTGAGAACTACATCACTCACACTCCTCATCCTCCCACAGGCAAGATGGTCGAACTTGCGCTGTGGGATACCGCTGGACAGGAGGAGTACGACAGGTTGCGACCGCTCTCCTACCCAGAGACAGATGTCATTTTCGTCTGCTTTGCGATTGACTGCCCCAACTCACTAGAAAACGTCATGGACAAGGTAAGATACTTCGATTCATATACCTCGTACATCAGCTGACAGCATCCAGTGGTACCCAGAAGTTCTCCACTTCTGCCCAACAACGCCGCTCATGCTTTTGGGCCTCAAGTCCGACTTGCGCAACAAGAAGAACTGCATCGAGCTACTCAAGACACAAGGCCTGACGCCCGTCACATCGGAGCAAGGTCGTGCGGTCGCGAAGAAAATGGGCGCTGCCTACATGGAGTGCAGTAGTAAAGAGCAAGACGGTGTAGAAGAGATCTTCGACATGGCCGTCACAATGGCCGTCGGCGAGGAGCACAAGGAGCAAGAAGAGCGCCGTGTCGGCACAGCGACCTCGTCAAGAGGGAACACGTCGTCGTTCCCTGCTGGGGGCGGTAAGAAGAAGAAGCGCAGCGGCTGCAAGGTCCTATAGTTTGTTTGTGTCTATCGAGAGGAGAGCATATCGAGATTCACGACGCTGGACGACACGATCAAGATGTTTAATGACATACGGCTCACCTCCACCACTTGTCCGGGCATGTTCGCTTCCTCTTAATCCTAGGGAAGTCTTTACATGTACATGGCCGCCTGGCGTTTGGGTTTCCTTTTTGGCATGAGAATGGACGCAGCGATTCCATAGTCCACAGTAGCAGCATTTTCTTTCCCTGTATCTGTATTCGGCATTCTGTATGTATGCATGGCGCGAGTGGGCGATCAAATTTGCCTGCGCCGGGGAAGTAAATCAAACATATTTCTGAAACCTGTTTTCTCTAAATTGATCGTCGCTAGCCGATGACAGAACTCGCGTCGCTGACCGCCTTCTACATGCTTTCGCCCAAATGTACATGGCACGTGAAATGGTGCATACCTTAGTCTTAAACATCATACATATGTGTATCTTCCGTGTAAAGGTATAATACAACGTGAAGTCTGCGATCCCCTGGTGTCGCGCACGGCGCCACTGACTCGCTCTGGGGTATCATTACATCATAACCATTAACGCCATGGTCTGTTCGACGGCTGGCCGTGCACCTCCGGGCGCGTTGTTGTTCATCGCAAACTAACAAGGTTGTCTCCCTGCGACCGCTCATTTCCTTTCCTGAGGCACTTCCGTCTCGCCTTCATGTTCCGTTGCGCCCTCCTGTGGTCCTTCTTGTTGCTCGCTCGGGTCCTTGGCCATGACGTTCTCAAAGTGACTCCATAGCGACTCAACGGGTGCGAACTCGTTTCCGACGGATGTGACTTCTTCGAGCGAACGGTTCAGCTTGTTGATGTTTTGTAGGACGACTTCTAGACTCTGGCCGTTGGTTAGTATAAACCGGTGTAGAAGCTGGGATTCAGAGGGCTGCGGTGCGCTCCGTGGTGGACTGGATGGGTGCACGTACTTGGGCAATTTCCGTGACGAGCAATTCGCGCTGTTGCTCGTAGTATGATTTTGGCGGCGCGGTGTCTTGACCGTTGGTCGACGCGGGAAAGTATGGCGGTGCCATGTTTGGTGTTCTTCCAAGGTTTCGTGGCGTTGCGATCACTTGACACAACGAAAAAACCTGAACAGGCCTGCAGCCTACAAGGGAACAACAGGAAGCAAACAAGAAGACGTCGCGTCAATGTAGGCTCCACGGTGTTCGATATATCTTGATTCGGGTGCGCTGGGCGCGAATCTTGGGACGCGGGAGCCGTTTCGTGACGCCGGTCAGACGCGTTAGGTAAGCTCTCCTGCGCTAGTCGACGTACGGTCTAGATCCTTCACCGCACCACTCATGTCCCATGGAACCAGCTTTTCGCAGCCACCAACGCGGGTAATAGTGGGTAAGGCTTAAGCTAAAAAGTTTCTTAAAGCTGCGGTCTGAGGCTCCTCGTCTTTCGTTTTCCATCCAAGTTCTCGACATCCAGTCCCCACGGCGCGATCACCGCCGCGATGTGAGTCAGTATACCCTTTCCCTATCACTCCTATCCCTTTGATGATTATAAACCTATAAATCAATCTGTCAATCTACCTACTCCGCCGTACGATGTAACATCGCGGTGGACATGACGACCAAGTATTCACTCAATGACCTTCACCGTTTTACGTGATCTTCACCGCTCTTCTATACCTCAAGCAAAGACTGACGAAGGCTTTGCTCTAGACCATCCTATACCATGGCGGCTGCCCCAGCCCCCAAACAGATCCAAGAACCCTTCCCCATATCCCACGTCGCCGGCCGCTACCTCCTCTTTGATGTGGACGTCATTGCGCACTGCCGTCGCACGCACAACATCTGCGGTCTCCTCGTCGGCACGATACCGAACCTCAGCCAGCAAAACGTTTTTCTGGGCATACCACTTGAACTCATGCCGGAAGAGGCTCGGGTTCTCGTCGATAAAGGCGCTGCGTATCTCGTGGATGATGCGCAGGCACATCAGAAGGCTTTTGCGGAGATGACGCGTGAGGACAGGCTGAGGTATATGCAGGAGATGGATAAGCGCGGGGAGGATGTTACGAAGGAACAGACTGAGCTGGCGGAGAGGCGGAAAGAGAGGGCGTTGGAGGCGAAGGGGCTTAAGAGGGAGGAGGTCGAGAAGAGTGTTGCTGCTAGCACTGCTTCGGACGATACTCTGCATGGAGATGACGACAGTCTCGCGAGCTCGGGTCTTGGATTCATCATGAAGGGATCGAGCTTCGCAGACTCTTCGGCGCCAGTCAAGCCAACCAAGACCACAGTCACATCCAGCCCCGCTAGTTCAGTCACTGATAGCTCGGATCTTGGTAGCTCTGGTCTAGGCTTCATCATGAAAGGCTCTAGTTTCTCAGACTCCTGGGTGCAGATCAAGGCGCCCAAGGTGGACTCCTCAGTCGAAGAGGTCTCGCTCTTCGATGCCGCGCCCCCTTCGCCTGCCCCCGAACCAGCTGTTCCCGTCCAGGCCAGCGCGCCGAAAGGTGTTGCTGCCCAGAAGCATTTCGTCACACCAACAACTTCATACCCACCTCTGCCAACCCCCGCCAAGGACCCTTCTGTTCCTCCACCAGCTGTACCGGACAGCTACCCGCTGTTCCGCTACCTGCACTCCAAGGGCTACTACCACATGCCCGGTCTACGCTTCGGATGCCACTACAACGTGTACCCAGGCGACCCCCTTCGGTACCACAGCCACTTCGCCGCAACTGGGTTGGGTTGGGACCAGAAGTTCGACTTGCTGGACGTTGTTGGTGGAGGACGTCTCGGCACAGGAACAAAGAAGGCCTACATGATCGGTGGTGAGAACCCCGAGGTAGATGCCCAAGAGAACGAGTCCGTGAGGGCTTTCTCTGTTGAGTGGGCGGCTATATGAGTGCTGTGTCACTACGACTGCATACATGGATGTTACGACTTGATGAATACAATGCATAGATAGAAGAACAATGATGAGCCTTTGTTCAACACACATTTGATTGAAATTATGTTTGCACTTGAGATTTAGAACTCCAACGCAGCCGCAGTGGCCTGCCCTTCCACTGCGCTCTTCTCTGCATCATCATCGCCCTTGGGACCCTTACCCTTCCTATACACTCTCGCATCCCTAGGATCGAATCCGCCATTTCCCCAGAGCGCCCACTCCGGCGTTTCGTCACCAACGTAGTCTTCTGGTCTCCAACCTACTACTTGCCCTTCCTCCATCCTCGTCCCTTGTACCTTACCCTCATAGAGATCAAAGAAGCGCTCAAAATCTATTCTTGTTGCCCACTTGCCATTCTTCTTGAATCTTGTGCGGTCGGCTAGCAGGATACAGCAAGAATGCGCATGTTCGGCGCCGATGCCATAGGTCAGGCCGCGGTTGTTCAACTCCTTTTCGAGTTCCGTCACGAATTCGGCGACTTCTTCGTAGAAGGGTACGTTCTGCATAGTGAGACCTGCAGACCCCGCAGCTGAGGTACCGCAGTATGTGACGCCTTTGACTTCGACGAAACCAGGCAATGCACGTTCGACGAGGTCAGCGTAGCCACGCACTTCCTCGGCCATGTTGAAGCCTTTGACAAGCGTAAGGCGGAAGACAGTGCGTTGCTCGAACCGGCGGTTACGGAGGATATCTAGACAAGCACAGAAGCGCTCCCAGAAGTCTCGGTGAAGAGGTCGATCAATCTTACGAAGACTGTCTTTGTTTGATGCGTCGATGGAAACGTAGAGCTGGGTTACTGGGATCAAAGAAGCTAGTTGAGCTGGGTGTTGTGCGTTACAGACAAGGAACGTGGATATACGATTCTGATGCATGATCCCGAGAAGCTCGTTGATATGCGGGTAGAAGATTGGTTCGCCGACCAAACTCAGGGCGCAGTGACGAATGCGCATGGCCTCGCTGAAACGCTCGGCTCGGACACCGGGAACTCCCTTCATCATCTTGATCTTCTTGTAATGTGCTGCTGTGATGCCGTCGAAGATCAGATCCGGAGCATCGGTTATCCAGCGCCACGTGGTGCCGACCGGATTGGTGCCATGTCGCCAGCAAAAGACGCATTTGTTGGAGCATGAAAGAGACGGGGTTGCTTCCATGCATAAGTGAGAGGCGATACCGTAGAAGGAGTACTTGTAGCAGGAGCCTCGACCTCGCAAAGCTGATTTGGTCCATCGGCAGATCTTGACGCCCGAATGAGAGCCGATGATGCTGTAACCTTGCTTGGTAAGAGCGGCATACGTAGGGGAGGTGGTTGGAACCATCTCCTTAGGAGCCTGACGGGATGCGGGGGTCTTGACGGGTCCAGGGGCGGTTGCGGAATTTTTGTAGGTGGTAAAGTCGACCGGTATTGGAGCATTCACCATCGAGCCTAGGTCCTCAACATCGTCCACGCGTGTATTTTGGTCGTTCCCATCCTCTAGATCCTCTTCGTCGCTCTCAATGGGATCTCCACTACCCGGGACACCGTCACCGAGTCCTCGTCCTTCGGCGATCTCCACAAGCGCGTCCTGAACGCCTAACCTCCAATCTTGTAGCATCTGTTCAGCATCGGTCTTGACGTCGGCCATACCCAGAGGGTATGCTCTCTTCCTACCAGTCAGCCTGGCCATCCACTTGTCTACCTCTCTCGATTGGCTGCAGAAGCCCTCTTCTTCAGTCGGCCATCCTTCTCTATCGCCGAAACCAAACACGGCGTATCCTAGCAAAGCGCTCAATGGCGCCGTATCGATCCTGAAGTCGTTGTGCGTCTCCTGCAAGCTCTCTACAAAGACGTCCAAGACAGTGTCAATGTTGTACGTGGGTACGAGGATGATATAGAAGTGCTTGATGTTCGCGTCGGTTTTCGGTGGGGTAATGAAGTAGTCGTCGTGTTCAATATAGGATATATCGAGCGTCTGGGGTTGTAGGAAGGACTTGGATTGGTCGCATCCTCTGCAACGTGAAGCAGGAGGTTAGTCGACGCCTTAAATATGTCTTGCATGCCCAAAACGTACCTGGTCCATTCGGTCAGGACTTGCGCGAACTGCGTAGCGTAACGTTCAGTCGTCCCAGACAGCGATTGGAAGAATATCAAGGGCTGGATTCTATCCGTCTTATGGTCAAATGCAGGAGCTGCGACGACCTTCTTTGGTACCTTCCTGCCCTTTACTCTTTTGGGGCCCTTCTTAGTCTGGGCGACGGCAGCCACTGCCCTTGTGTTGTCCTCGGCATGGTTATCAAGATTGAGCTTGGCAGAGTTGAGCGTCGTGGTGTATTCGGGCAGCCATTCGGGTTTGAGCTCGACGGTGGTCTTCGGCGAGGAAGGAGCGGGTGATACAGAGAGCTTCTCTCTCTGGTCGCGGTCGCGCGCGTATATGACAAGGCGCGCGATGGTCGCTACTACTAGTGCAGACAGTAGGATGGGGAGCCGATGCTCGTGCCATATGAGGAGTAACTCTGCGGTGTGATTAGCTACAAGTGTACGTGCTGAGTCGGGTAACCAACCAGCTGGCAATTGGTCCAGCAGCTCGAGT
This sequence comes from Alternaria arbusti, assembly GCF_024043155.1. Taxonomy (NCBI): domain Eukaryota; kingdom Fungi; phylum Ascomycota; class Dothideomycetes; order Pleosporales; family Pleosporaceae; genus Alternaria; species Alternaria arbusti. The sequence continues at coordinate 94,160 of NW_026249959.1, forward strand.
AAAGCCATGGCGCTGCTCTCGACGTTGCGCAGGCGTTGTCCTTGGGGTACGAACTTTTGGCCAGCCACTCGCGTGGGGTTCATTACCTAGCGCCAGGCGGGGTTCGTGACTTCCGCGCTGGACCCTGCACTACAACCTACCCCGAAGGCTTCATCGTGCTCTCGCACATCACACTTTTACTACCCCAACAGTGCATCGAGTGTTTCGGGCAGATCCATGTTCATTGCATTGTTCACGTGTCTCAGTCATTCTCCCGTTGTGGATACGTTGCCGGCTTCTTCCTGCATCCTCCTCTTGCCTACAGAGCCTTCTGTACTCCCCTGTACGAAGACTGTTAGCGACGGGTATTCATATATGTTAATACTATTTGAGAGAAGCACTGGTGCTATCGAGTATCAATGCTGGGTTGTGGTTCTGAATTTCAGTGTAATCTTGTTTTGTCGCTTCCTTATCCGCCTCTCGCGTTCATCAAGCATCTGTGCCATGCAATCCTTAAGTCCATCATAAATTGCACAGAAGACGAGTTCAAGTTGCTCATTCTACGTCATGCGTCTTTCTAAACTGCCGACTTATACGTTTTATCATTCGTTACGAGTCTGTCCTGAACAGCGTTGTCCTCTTCTCTTTGTCCTTCGTCAGGAATACTAATGAAAACCTCTTCCGAGAACTCTCGCCAGGGTCACCGGCTCGGATATCTTTGTCCCAATCCATATGGTTCCAGCTTGATCAACAGCTAGTGGGGCAACATGTTCTATCCGGATGAAGGACTGGACTGATGGCGAGTGTCGGGAAGTGTACATCTTGCGAGTATCCTGTGCATCAGGAGCTATTCGTGGGCAAGTCTCGCAAGTCAGTGCTTCTTTTCTAGCAGACATTCCATCATCTCAAGCTGACCAGTTCACGTTCCAGTGGCTGTTTGGTGGTGCACTTTTCACTTCGCTGACGCGCCAGTACTCGGCCATACGCACCCTAAGTTCTCAAGTTATTGCGCTTTCACTTTCACTTTCGCTACCACACCCCGCATTTGCCCGGCGCCGTGGACCTGAAATCACGCATGCTTGGCGTTGTTTACAACTGGAGTTTAGAAGCTGAACTTAACAAAATTGCCCGCACTGACAGTGGCAGCTACTACTCGACTAACAGCACCAACACACCCTTTAGGCCCAGCCTCCCCGTCATAGCGACGATCACTTGAAAGTTCATCTGTTCAACATTTCGACAACACTAACCATGGTCGGTTTCAAAAGCTTCTTGTCTGGGAAGTCGTTTCGTCACAGCCACGATGGCGACCGCGCCAAATCAGAGCCCAAAAACAGTACGAGCAACGACGCCGGTGTCAGCGCTGGCATAAGCAGCAATAGCATTGCTCAAAATCTGGACGACAAGCGTAAGGAATCTACACGTCTTATCGCCGGTTTCCAGAAGGTCTTCGGCAATCATCGCCGTCGTGACCATGTCTCTCCTTTGCCTTCTGCGCCGGCTACACCTACTTCTACTCCCAAGAGACTCTACCGATTCCAGTCGCCTAAGCACAAAAAGGTCAGTACTATGGGGAAAACATGAGAGAGATGTACTAACCTCCGAGAAGCATGCATCTCCCACTCCATCACCACTTTCGACGACAAACAACACAATATTCGAGTCGGAGGCTACTAGATCATCCCATATGGTCCCTTCAAGCACCCCACCTACAAGCCCGTTGATTCCACTTGGCGACGCGCATTCCGCGATATCAGTCCCCAACGAAAGTCGAATCGATGTCACACATATCACACCACTTGCGAAGTTCTCGATCAACAATGCCAGGCCTACCATGGAGACGCCCGCAGAAACTGGTCTCAGATCCAACAACGAAAAGTATAGCGATGATAGCCCTGTACTTCGGACGGCCTCCCACCCCGCCACCGTCGACGACACCAACATCAGTTCTGATGCTCGTACTGATAGACTCAAGGCGGCCATAGAGGGCATGCGCGCAGCAGAACAGCTGCTGAGTCAGCGCCATGCTACCATCACACCACAGGCGAATACAAGTAAGCGTGTGAAGCCTTTGGATACGGTCGGCAAGAATGTGGGACCCAGAGACAGTCATGGCATAGCTCGTCTGCCGAACAGCCTTTCTGCGCTCAACCACCGCCAAACCCATCTCAGAACCGCAAACCAGGCTATCGAAGCCGCAAGAAGGCGTCAGGCTGTCAGATATCTCGCTTTCTACGCAGCAGACGGCTGTCCGAATAACATCGACATCATCGATCGTATCAATGCCCACTTTCACCTTCAAGCTCGCCACGTCGATGGTGAGATACCCGACGCTACCTTCGATGTCAATGGCGTACCCGTGCGCGCTAGCCAGATGCCAAAAGGTTCTGTTGAGCGTAACTGGATCATACGCTACAACGCTGTAGTCAACAACGCCGAGCTTGTTGAACGCCGACTCATGAACAGCGAAGACCACGAGATGATTGTCGCGCAGCTCTTTCCCGAGGAGCGTGGCCACATACTGAAACCAGAGCACTTCGAGATCTTCATGACTGGCCTTGGGGAAGAAGGCATCCTCACAAAAGCGCAGGCCAAGTCCATTGCCACTGTCGCCGTCAGCAAAGAAGAGTTCGACAAAGGCATACACTACGTCGAAGCTGCGAGTAGCAAACACACTCACCGTCGCAACCCCACCGCAGCAGCCATATTCGACATTCCCCAGCAAGCCAGTCGAAGTACTGCGTCCTTCTCATCTCGTCCCGCCAACGGTCAGAACCAGCACGAACTGTACTACTTTCTCCGCATCCTAGTCGAAGCCGCAGTCTACGGCCAAAAGTTTTGGAAAGGCTACTTCTTCCCCAACGCATGGAACAAGCTCAAGAACTTCTACGACGCTCACAAGCTTTCGCAGGAGGGCTGGCTTCTTCCTCCTCATCTAACCGAATACAAGCGCGACTGGACACACCGTGAAGTGCGACTTTTGCAGCGCGGTCAGCTCATCTGCGACCTGCTCAAACATTACGAAGCGGGTGAAGTAACAGACTTTGGTATTATCCGCGCTACTCGTGCGACGTTCGTCGGCATCCCAGCCCAACCTTCATGGTGTCCTGAGGACCTGGAATCATTCCTCTACCACCGCATCGCCGATTCTGGTCTCCCCATTACCAAGATTCCTGAGATCCTTGTTCTGCATCCAGAACATGACATGGTGTTTTCCAACCACCGTCTTCGCCAGAACGTCATCAATGGGCTTCGAGAGCGCGCCGACCAGTTTGAGAAAGAGGAGGCGGCGCGACTGAAGGAGATAGATAAGAGTTATATGACGTTTGAAGAGGTGAAGAAGAAGGAGATGACGAGATGGGAGAGGATGAAGGTGGGGCTGAAGAAGGCGTTTGGGAAGAAGGAGGTTGTTGTTCCTTTTGATCCTTTTGCGCCGGAGCATGGGTCGGGGGAGCAGAGAGAGGGGACGGTGTGAGTGGGTTTACGTTCTTGCATTTCGGACGTTGTATGCGGTTTTAACCATGTGGTTTGATCTTACCTAGAGCTCGTATCGAGTCAGAGCAAAGGGCTTTGCTGGTGTAAATTGTACAGTAAGCGTCACATGGCTGTGAAAATGTTCTATTAACCTCGATGAGAACATATTGTCAAACACCGTCTAGCTACTGAAGTCTGCATTCGATGTCCTGCGAAACGGCTACTAAATTTAAACATGGCACGCTCAAGTCCCAGTGTGTGGCTCTTTTCCACTCCACTGCGCAAACGCGTCGCACCACTCCTTGAATTGTCGATTGCCTCTTTCAGGACCAACCCTCATGCACCATATAGTCTCAGCCAGGCAAAGCCTATGAGATTCAGGTTTTGGGCCGTCGAGCAGAATCACGATTTTCGGGTCTACCTCGCACATGCTCATCCACTTATGTCGTATACGGTGCCCCGAGAGTGAGTAAGTTTCCCAGCTTTCATTTTCAAAGCTGTCGCGCTGTGTTGTAACATCCTCAAGCCAAGAATCCACGATTGTGGTCGCGTATTCGTCTAGTGCATCAACAAGCTGCCCAATGCGCACACCATCTTCTGCTTCGATAAGCGCTAGCCGTCGTATCCATGGACGCTCCTCTCGTACATCTGAAATACATACACCTATTGCGAGGCTTTTGCAGGGAGGCTGTGTTGCGTGCATTGGCCGGACCTGAGAACTCAAGGCTTCCAGCCGTGCGAACGGAGATTGGGTTATGAGCTCAGGGCCAGGTCGTAGCTTTATTTCAAACATTCCGTCTGTTTCCTGAGCCCGGTCACCAAAGCAATGGCTCAGGTATGGGTTGATCTTGATTTGGCTGAGGTCGAGCCAGCGGTTGTCTGCCGCATCCAGTGATAGCTGAGGAACCCAGTCGACGTATCGGGAGTACCTGGAATTCCACATATTTCGAGTAGCTGTCCAGGTTGCGGCTGGAAGACATTGAGCCTGCACGATTCGAGCGGTGGGGAGGAATCGAGTTGCGTGCGTGGTACGGGGGACTAAGCGATTGCGGATATCAAGATCCAGTTCGGAAATCTCAGTCTCAGTCGGTGGAATCCAGTCGAGGTCCGATGGCATCAGGTCGTGGTATGAGATGGGATCGCACGGGAAATTCTTGCGGTATTGTAACCCGAGAACAACCGCCACAGTGTCTCGCAGGGTAGAGGAGACTGACCGAACACTGAGCATCGACTCGGGATCTAGCAGGTCAACAATCATCTCTAAGATCTCGGCGATATGCAGTGCGCGATGAGCTCTGCTCGGGCAATGGGGTTTAGGCTGCGAGCTTTGCTTTGTGACAGAAGTAGCTCGAGTTCCGTTGCACCGAGGATGGTTGTTGTTTGCTGCCTTCCATTGAGCGATGAGTTGATCCATCATGCGCAACCGCGGCCGTCGCCATTCTTCAATACCGACCTCTAATTCGCATCGAGGTCGGGGAGGCGGCTTTGGCCAGGGTACCTGTGGTGGGACGCGATGTGTGCCGTTCTTGATATCAGCCTCTGCTTCTCGGGCGTCTGAGAGCATATCCCATCTTTCTGGGCGTCGGTCCAACAATTCCAGAGTTGTACATTCTGGAAACCATTTCGTGATTAGAACGTCATCGGGATGCAGTCCATCGTCGTCGTTGTCATACCTCTGCTGTACGCCCTCGATAGGCATATTTGGGGTGGTCATATTGCCGCAATTAGGGGCCCGGGATAGGCTTCGTGAATTTTGAATGAGGAGTTATAAAGGTGCAGGAAATGATGGAATTTATGTGTTCCAACTTCTCAAGGCAGCGGGTGCACGGGCCGCGTCACGTGATCTGCGCCTGCCTACATCGGCAGCACTAGACTCAACAGTACCAAAACACCACCCCAGGCATCACCTTCCCGTGACTGAGCTCGATGCCATGTCTGCGTATAAAGGTCGGCACATCTCTCTGCCTTCCATGCAGCACCCTGCCGAAGCCATATCGCCATGGCTTCCACTACCCCCGATCCAGAATGCGCGCAATACCATCCGTACGACTCACTGATCGCAAAACACTTTCCGGACCAAGATCTTAGTTTACTGCACGCGAAAAAACCTCGGTTGGGTAGCCTGTATCTCCTGGCCCTTAAATTGGATCACAACGGAGTACATCATCAAACGACATGGCCAGTGCAACCGCACCCATCTTTGATGCCTGGAGTGGAAGAATGGAGGCGAACGATGCTGTACACGATCGATGCGCGTTTGCAGCTGTATTCCAACCATACTTACATGCGCACCCCAACGTCTGGCACAGCTCGTGAGCTCCAGCCAGGCAGTTTCTCTTTCTCTGCTCGGCGTGTATTCGACATTCCTGAATTACTGGAGATGATACTTCGGTATGCAACCACAGACTCACAATACGCAGCTTGGAACGTTGATGTGTCCTGGCGTCAGACAATTCGCTACATTCTCGCGTCTCGATACCACAGCCATCATCCTTGCCCTCGGGTGAACCATGGGCAACGCATCGACAGGGAACTCTCCTGGCTACAGCCCACTGATCAGGAGGTTAACGACATCGAGCACGCGATCTTGTCGCTACGGCAAGGGATGACACCTCAGGGCCCCGCTGCTACTACTGCGTCTATTCCAGCCCCCAGCCCATACTTTCCTGCCAGAATCTCCCAAGCGCACAACATACCTCAGCTGTATTACGAGAAAATCCGAAATTATTATGAACACATCAGGTACAGTCTTCCAGGGATGCTGCCACAGTTTGGTAGTCCATGTTGGCTTGATCTGAGCCAGTTCAACTTCAATCCGTACTTTCTGGAGCTATTTCCAGAGCGAGTGCGGCTACATCTTGGCAGATGCGAAATCATGCTAGGTCCATGTTCTTCCGAACAGCGCGTTTACAAAAGACCTCTTCCACAGACAGCTTTTGATGAGTTAATCAGCTCTATGTTTCTTACAGAACCGCCGTGCAAAGCTGTGGGTATCTATCTACCATGCCGACGCGCACCAGTTCTTAGATTGCTTGCTAAAGTTCGCGATGCTGAGGGGATCCGGGTTGGTCAAGTCTTACGTACGCTCGAGCAAACCGCGTATGATGCACTTTCTTGCTGGAAAGACGGGGTGGAGGACTTACGAGAGGATGTTGAGGAATTATATTGGACGGCGTTCACTACGTGGGAAGAGAAGCGAAATGCAACTAACTTCGAAGCGTATCCTAAGTTCATGGTTTTCCTCGAATCAGACGAGGACGTGAGTACTCCCATCGCCAAACGTATTTTTCCTCATGGCGTTGAAACTGAACAAATGCGTCAAGAAGAATGGTATGGGGAGTTGAACGAGCACGAATCCGGATAGTGGGCCACAATGACTACCTGCTATGGGTCCATTATCTCGACAAAAACAAGAACACCTATTCTCGGAACGCGATGACAGATTCTCCATACATTCAATCCTATCTCATCAGTACGCGACTCGTTATTTTGTAAAGGACTAGCTACACCCCGAAGTATACATACACATGTATCCCCAACGACGGCGACATGACCTTCCGTACAATCGTCTGACACTGAAGTTAACCGCGAATACCTCCCGGCCCTACCCTGCTTCTCAAGCTATAGATGAATACAGTATACATTTCCAGCAAACATCTCGTGTCTACCAGCACGCAGTTAGGTGATTCACACGCGCACGGTCAAGCTCTCATATTGCTCACCAAAAAAGGGCCATGGCCCTTTCGCGCACAACATCCAATCATACCGTTCCTTCTCAGCTGAGCATGCAGCCAAGACACAGCCTGGCACCTCTCGCCCTTTTCGCTGTCTGGCTTAAAGCAGCGTGAGACTTTGCTGGCTGCAAGTATGTATTACCGATGGATCCTGCTTGCATCTCCCACCAAAATTCTTCGCTTCGCCTACCACCACCGCCTCAGCCTTCGCTGCTTTACGACCGCCAACGCATCAACACAAGTGGCTTGCTTCGCCTCGACGCTTTCGGTTAGGCACGCTGCAGCCTCCGTCTGCCTTGCCAATCATGGACGATTTCCCAGACTTTGGGTGAGCTTTTTTTTTTACACTCACTAACAAAAAGGGCGTGCCACAGGCGCATCTCTTACATACCTGCATTGGGTTACTCTGCGCCCGTCTTGGCAAGTGCACAACCGCACGAGTCATTCTCACTGCCTTGGTCTTCATCGATCGACACTTGTTATTTCAGTCCGGATTATCGCTATAATGGCATGCCGTCCAGTGACCGCATGTTGAGCGAGTCTCATTTGGACTGGTCCAATTACCAAACGTTCACCCGACAGTTTGAGGGCCACGGCGTCTCCGACTCCAATGCCACAGACTCTTACGCTAGGAGCCAGAAAAATACGGTCGCTTCTCAAACAGGCCACGATGACAAGTCAGTATTATTCGAACCCACAGCAGAGTCAACTTTAACGCTATTCAAATAGTTTCGTCGATACTGGAGCGAGATACCTTGATCCAGTAACCGAGAGTACCAATGTTATGTCTGCTCAATTCACGCCACAGCAGTCGGAATCGCATTTGGTCGGCCGGAGATGTGTCATCGATCGCTGCGAGTTTCGCTACATCGACCTGCGTAGTTACAGTGACCACATGCGGGCTATGCATCAGGATGCTCGTACATGCGATGAATGCATGTATGCGGGCAAGAGCCAGTACGAGATAGCATTGCACGCTTCTAGCACAGGCCATGCTTCGTTCACTTGCAAGCATGATGGCTGTGAGAAGAAGTTCGCCCGATTGGACACATACCAGAGGCATCAGCGGACCCATCGAGAGGACGCTAAGCGTTTCCCATGCAAGTATTGCAAGAAGTATCGAGGAAAGAGAGCCTTCAAACGCAAAGACCACCTCACTCAACACGTTCGAAACTATCATCACATCGGCGAAGGCGTACAGTTCGAAACCTCATACAACCGCAAGTGGTGCCCAAAGGAAGGGTGTACGGAGTCAAGACCTGCTAGGGAAAGTTTTTGGGCCCCATGTGCCTTCGCCTCGTCAAAGGAATGGGTCAAGCACCTGCGTACTGTGCACGACGAATCCGAATTTTCCTGCCCACAGCCTGGCTGTGACCGCGTCAACGGAAACGGTTATTTTCGTCCAGCGGACCTCCGGATCCATCTACGCAAAGCCCATGGCACGGATGGTTCTTTCGATAAGAGTATCCGGAATGACTTGAGTACGTCTTGGGCATGAGAAGTACGCGCTCCCTGGTCGAACGCACATATTCCACGCATATACCTTGGCTCCTCACTATAAAATCGGAGAGGACCATCTCGGTCATTCCCTTTCTAGCATACCACAACTTACCAAAAACATTTGGAAAGAAGAGGAGGCAAGCACACGAACGCCATCCTTGGAAAAGCCAAAAAAACATGTAACGACGCTCACGCATCCTTTCATCTCCTTTCCCCACACAACAGCAACAAGCAACATCATCCATGTATCTCTCTTATCTCCTTACATAGAAAGAAAACAACCTGTCTTCCCTTAGCAACATGTGCCACTGTGCCAAATGTGACCATCATGTACAAACACCACACTATGACGAACACCATGACCTTCCTCCCTCATCTACGCATCCAGGATACGCTAGCTCTCTATCGTCACTGGTTGCACCACGTGCTCTTCACATCAAGGCAAGCACACAACATCAAGATTACAACCAACAAGAAGAAGCATAAATCATACGTATCTATAAACTACTGCAGGGGGGTATCTCATGCCATTTCTCCATACATGCAGCGACTACTCACGTAGCCTCAAATAGATATCCGTAAAAGACTATGTGAGAAGAACTCCACTAAATGGCAGGCTAATCCTAGCCCGCTAAAGACGAGTAAAACTCCTGATGATGCCATAGCCCATGAAAACCAGACGCAGAAACATAGGCAGTCGTGACACTATACCGCCATACCGCTATGTCGCTCGTGCCCAAACAAAACCCGCATCATGCCAGGTGCAGATATTAACGCTAATCATGTGAACCAAAAAAAAAAGTGCCCGCCGAGTATTTGCAAAAGGAAAAGAAGAAAACCAGTCGTGACACCAGGCGCATGGTGTTGTTGTCTCACTGCAACTTGAACAACGTGACCACAGCCAGACAACCAATAGCGACCAGGGTACCCGTGACCTCTGGCCGCCTGAGGAATGTCTTGAAGGGATCACCCGTCTTTGTCACATGTCCGATAACAGCGACATTTGTATCAACGAGAGGCTCTTTTCGGGTCGGACTGGGTATCTTTGGTTCGGGGTGAACCAGAGGTGTCGCTTCCATGCGCGTCATATCTGTGCCGATCGACTCGTCCAGCTCATCCACGAGTGTCGCGCAGAGGCGGAAAATGTTTTTCGCTTCCTCGATGATGTCGACGCGCTCGTCGGGTGTGAAGAGGGTCTCCGCAGCGAGGAGTTGGGTTTTGAAATCCGACTTGATGTCTTCGCCGTCGTGGGGTCCGAGGAAATGCCAGAATGACAAGCCGCGCTCTTCTAAAGTCTGCTCTTCGACGTCTTGTTCTGGCCAGAAACCTGGAGGTGCCTTCAAGAGCATGCTTCGTATCCAGCGACCCCCGGAAAACACAGCCATGTAGAAACACCACGCATAGCTGACTAGCGTCCAGGGCTTCTCGTTCACGCTCTTGCGGATGTGTGTGCAGAAGTCGGCGACCTTGTCTCCGGGGTATTTTGCTAGTAGAACCTCGAGATCTGTGGGGTGTACTCCTAGCAGATACTCCAGATCCCTCTTTAACCGACTTGACCGTATCAGACCCCTTGGTCGTAGCGCTTTCAGGAAAGCAGCCAGTTGTGGAGAGGGCGGTGTTGGTGCCCCTAGTGTTGATGTGAAGAGTGAAGGTGAGTCGTACGGGTTTACGAGGAGATACGAGAGTAGTGGCGAGAAAGGCGGGGAAGCGGGTTCAGAATCGACTGCGGGGTGTGTGGAGGCGGTATGTGAGGCTGGGGCATGGTCGCGCAGCAGATCCGCCCACAGTGACTCGAAGGTGAGGAAGATGTGGGCGAAATGCAGCAGGCCGGTTGCGTAGAGTGTGGCGTCTGTCGTGTAAGGCGGGAGCGCAAGCGGCAGGCGGGAGGTTATGAGGCGGTTAAGGTTTGTGTGGAGGGAACTGGATAGGTATTATTAGCATCGTGGCCTGGCTCCCAAGTGATACAACACCAGGATCATACCGTGTAGCAGCGTTGATCTCTCCCGAGAGCGAGACTGGCAACCTCGGCGCGGCGTCTCTGGCGTCGTCCCGCAGCGCATGTTGCTGCCTCTCCAGCATCGTGGGCTACAAGGCGAGTGCAGTGTAGTGTGTAGTGGTGATTGAATAGTCGGGGTCGTAATGTCGATCGATTGCAGTCAATTCGTCGAAAATTGGCGGAAACAGGAGGAAGGCGCAACCTTAAAACCCGGTAAACAAGTGTAGACTCTGGCAAGCACGCGCGAGACCCACGAGGAAGGTGCAGCCAGGGAAGGCAGGAGGGCTAGACTCTCTCGTGCCTGTCGCTCGTGTTAAACCCACGCGGAGATGGATCCGCCACGCCCCTCACCCGCCGTGCTTGCCTGTATCTCTGGTCGCAGGGCGGACAAAAGCACGCCTTTAGTGGGGGCTCCGAGTGGCTTGCCCGTCGCGCGTTGCGGCTCTCGCTGCGTGCGAGGCAAGATTCGAGGCCATGGTGGCGTTCAATGATGCAATCCGTCCACTGGCGCATGGCCGTTATGCAGGGATCGCCCGCTCATGACCGACTTCCGTCGCTGATCAAAATGCCGATGTTTTGCGAACGCTGTTCTCGAAACGAGGGATGGAAAAGTGAGTTGACAAGAGTGGATTAAAGAGGATCGCGCTGATGGTTATGGGTCAGATGGAGATCATGGGGGGGTTTGTCGTGTCTTGTAGGACCGATTGTGCTTCGCGATCCGCGGAATTGCCGCCCGCAGGCACCGATCGCGAGGCCCCGTGCAGTGCATGAGGCTGAACTATCGTTCGCGACACCAAATATGAGGCTTGTATAGCTGGGCGTTGACTTGAAATTGTTCGATTATTTACTTTTTGATCATGTTTACCGATTCCACTGTCTAAGAATACTCCAAGGCTTTCGGCCCGACACTTATCTGTGTCTCCAGTTTACTTCTCAGGGTTTAGACGACGCTTGTGTATTGGTTTTGCAAAGACTCTGGTCTCGCCTTCTGCTATGCTCCTAATCTCTCGTGAGGTCACGAGATGTGTCCTCGGATAACATTCTATCCCGAGGACTCCGCCGTAGTCCTCTCTTCAAACTCTTCTCCAAGCGCGTGGTCCCCTTCTAACTCCATCTGCTCCCTATTCTCTTTTGGCGTTCTCCTCACTTCGCTATCTAGCGCACTCAGGGCAGCCTCCCTACTGCTTCTCCCGTAACCCTTCTTCAAGACCAACGTATCCGCATTTCTAGTCAACGTCGCACTCCATAATTCCTTCTTACTACATTTAAACCACGTTGGCCTTGTGCAGAAAGTGCAGACGGTAGTTGATGTGCCGGGGTAAAGTAGGAGGGCGTTAGCTTTGATTGAGTCGACGAGCTGTTCATAGTCTGGACTGGCAACTTTACTAAATAGGACGCCAGCAACAGTGCTTAAGAAACCGCGTGTGCTGAGGAGTGTGGTCCAAGTGAATGCCGTATCGTTTGAAGGCATTTCGGGTTGCGATTAAGTTCCTAGTCGACAAAGTCTGAAGTAGATTCATGTCTGAAATACCTTCCTAATGTGGCGCCTGAACAAACAACCACCTGCGCATGATTGCTAGCTTTCATTGTTTGACGTAGCAAAATTTGGAGAATCTTCATGCTCAGTCCATGACATTTCCCGCATTGGCTGATACAGCAACGTGTGGAAGGGCGAAAGCAGCTCAAGAAGTTAATTTGTAACCAACCCTTTGCATTTCGTCTAACCATAACCAAGAGGCTACCCCATAGAATTGCCCAACAGTATCTCAACATGTGCTAGCATAGCCAACCACTTGAATCGGTCATCGAGAAGAGAACACCAGAGGTGTGATCAAGACCAATGATATGACCAGGCATGCCAGACAAGCGGCAGCACATCTCCAAGTAGACAAAGTATGTGCGAAATGAGATCCGTGGACAGGGTATAGCGCCAGACAAGGTGATGAGGAAAGGAGACGCTGTTGTGAACATCGTTACGCAGGCGGCACGCGAAGCGCAGTGTCACGTTGGAGCGTGAGCGTTTCAGACTCGCTTCCAGTCGAAGTTGACATCCTCACGCGCCTGGACTTCGCCAACACTGGGGTCACTGCATACAGGCGCCCAAACCTGAGCCTCGAACTGCCCAGCCGCAATGTTATTGCCAAAGAACGAGTAGTCTGTGAGTGTCAGCACTGACATCTTCGAGCTCCGGCGAGTTGCACTTACAGCAGTAGAAGCGACCCGGCCAATTAACGCCGTCGTCGCAGTGTCCAAGAGCACAGCCAAGACGTGTGCTGTTGCGCCACACCATCTGCGTGAAGTGACCCCATGCTGCATCAAAGTGTGGGTTGTCGTAGGGGTACTTGGTCTCCTCTTCGTGCCAGCCGTGCGTGGCAGTGCGGGCAAACTCGATCCAAGCGTCGTAACCGTCAGGAGGGGGGTTCACGGAAGAGAGGTTACTACCGGAGCGTTTCTGTTCATGTCAGCTGTGCCATGCCCGTAATCGTGCCAACTACGTACGTGTTCAGGGTCCTTTGGACACTCTTCAATGTCAGCCCGCGCGGCGTCGGCAAGCTCAGTGTCCCAAATAAGGTCCTGCGCACAATGCAATTTGCGCCAGTACCAATGAGCTCGCATGACGGCGCTAATGAAATTCGGGTCGTCCTGGTGTGGAGCGTCATCGGCGACGAGATCTCGGTGCTTGATCTCGTGCCTAGGGGCGGCGAAAGCAGTAGCTGCCGTAAGAGCTAAGAGTTTGGCGAAGAGCTTCATGGCTAGGTTCTGAGATACGTGGTCGTCGATATGTAGGAGAATGGCCTAGGGAGAGGTGCAGTTGGTAGAGGTGAAAGGATAGCAAGTGCAGCTGAGATGCTAGGCACTGGTCCGAGGCGAATGAACGAAAGACAATCTAAGGAGCGAAAATAGGTTGAACGAGTGACGAAGTAAGAAGGAAACGAGGTCGCTGGGGTTTATATGGTCAAAGACGTGGGCTGACGTCCACCATGGCGTGTTGTTGATGGTTGCGCCTGGCTTCACGTACTAGCGCCGCAAACAGGCGATTGCGGAAGGCGCACCAACCAGCCGGGTGCCTACTTCAAGAGAGAGCAGTCCGGCATTGAGCACCGTTGACGGTGAATGATGAGCAGAGGCAGCAGACCTGCTGCAGCGGTCGTTCGTGTAATCTCAGCCGGGGTAGACGAGAGGTAGGACAAGTCCGTTGCGCTTCGCAGACGCCAAGTGGCGGTACAGGCCTGCTACTCAATTAGTCTCTTCACTGCGTTGCCACTACCCTGTTGCGAACTTACTTGAAGGTATCACCAAACGCTGACCACGAACTGGATGCGTGCGCGCCGTTCACACACCACTACCCCTCTACCGTGACCTCGTGGAGCCCACTACGCTAGCCGTAATTCCATACATCGTTAGATCAACGCACAAAATAGACATGTGAAGGAGAACGGCAACACAAGCACGCAGAGTGGCGTTCGCGACGAGTGACGACAATGGAGCCAGATGAGCATGCGCAGCGCGAGTCAGCATAGTCCCTCTATGGCTGGCTAGGATTGGTAGAAGAAGTAACAGAGAGACCAACATGTGGTATGAATGCCTAAATGATGATCTAGTCTAGCACCGCCATTGAGGCATGGCGATAGCATCGCCTCGGTCGTCCGACTCGGTCCAGGTGGTGTCAAAGACATTTTGGTCCTGGGAAACGTCGCACTTGTACTTGGTGGCTGCCGTTGACAGGACGTCTTGCCCTCGTTGTGTATGCGTTAGGGTAAGAGAGGCTGACTTGAATGTCTCAAGTTCAACGCCGTCGCGATGACGCAGCATAGGTGCCAAAACGCCCAAGGATCCTTTTTGTACACTGTTCTGCTCCCAGTACGGACGGGAAAGCAGTTCCCCAGTACAGACAAGACGTACCATTAATTTCAAAGCCCATTACCAGGGTTTCGCGCAACCTGGGTCCCACTAAACCGATACAGCAGGACAGTGTACTCGCACCTGCTCATCGAACGCGTTGCCCCTGCGTCGTCGTGGACCAGTTCATCGACTAATGCTGGTACAGCATCAGATTCCCGCCGTGTTCGTGTCACACCAACATTAGGGCCGAGAGCGTCCCAAGATCCTCACCAAGACGCTTGTGTAAGATGGTGACTCGCACAGAGCCGTCTGCGCCGCCAAGACCGCTGTTCATCGGTCCGGTCAGGTAACACCATGCCGACAACCAGGGATAAATTTGCCGCAACGACTGTGGCAGTACGTACACACGGGAAGCTGCATCGCATCGCCCGTACAGATCACAGCGCAGCACAACAGTGTGGTGTCGAGTCTCTTCATCCCTCCTTGAGACGTTTGGCGGGACGTCCAATGATTGAGTCGTCCGGAAGGCCACTCCTCTTAGTACCTGGTAGACTAGACGTGCGGATATCGTTGTCCTCCTGGCTGACCCTCCTGACGGGGTACTTGATCTTCGAGTCCTCGAAGCAGCTGTCGGCTGGTTTGCCGTGAACGGTGAAGTAGGGATGTGACAGCGCTTTCTCCGCTGTGAGCCGTTTCTGGGGGTCGTACTCAAGCAGCTGTTTGAGCAGCGAGAGTCCTTCGGGTCCAGGTGTATCTGGTCCAGAGCCTATTGGATACTGGTTGTTGTTGAGGGTCTGGTGATACCATCGTTCTAAGCCATCGCCACCTTGAGGACGCGGAAATCGTGCAGCGTTGCCTGAGGCCAGGGACGAGAGCTGAGGATGTTCGGGCATGGCCGTCAGTAGCGGCCATCGGTCTTTGCTTGGCATGCCCATGATCTCGACTATCTTCTGCATCTGGTTGCGCTGGAACGGGACCGTCTTCTTGCTGTCCATCTTTGCCTCTTCTCCTTTGAAGATGGGCCGTAGGGATAGCAGTTCGGCAAAGATGCATCCCACCGCCCACAGATCGACTGCAGGAGTATAGTGACGACTACCGAGAAGGAGCTCAGGTGCGCGATACCATATTGTCACGACGACCTTGTCGCCTGAGAAGAGAGACTGCAGCGGTTTGTAGAACAAGCGAGCAAGACCCAAGTCGCCTATTTTAACTTTGCCAGCACTGGTGACCATGATATTAGCAGGCTTGAGATCGCGGTGCATGACCCAATTTCGGTGCAGGTAGACCAGTCCCTGCAGCAGCTGACAAAGAATAGACTTGATGGTCGGTGCAGGTATCGCCTGCCGTTGAGGTTGATTATGGTGGTGAATGATCTGCAGTAAGTCGTGTTCGGCATATTCGAAGACGATGTAGATACACTTGTCCTCCAGGATGATTTCTACAGTGTGCACGACGTTGGGATGTGCCAGCTCAGTACACAGCGCCATCTCGCGTATGGCTGATTGCGAAATGCCAGAGTATTGGAGTTCGCCTTCTTTGTCCGGCTTGAACCTGGGCGCATTAGCAGATATGGCGGTCAAGGTCCGCTCGACCTACTTCTTGATGGCGAACTCGCCGGTGCGGCCATTCTTGCCCTCGGCTTTGTAGACGCGTCCATAGGTACCGCTGCTGATGAAGCCGACAATCTTGTA
Organism: Alternaria arbusti; assembly: GCF_024043155.1. NCBI lineage: Eukaryota > Fungi > Ascomycota > Dothideomycetes > Pleosporales > Pleosporaceae > Alternaria > Alternaria arbusti. The sequence continues at coordinate 110,377 of NW_026249959.1, forward strand.
GCGCTCTGTGACTCGCTTCTTGTTGTTGTAGCCAGTGAACATGGCATCAACGGAATCTAGCGGGTCTTCAGGAACAGGTTTAGTACTCGCTCTTAGGGGCTAATGTAGAAATGATAGCTCGGAAGATGCAGCAGGGTCCAGCAACGTCAACAGAAGGGGGTGATGCGGACACGAACGGCAATTGCTGACGGCAGGAACAACAATCACGCAGGCAGCCAGGAGGCGCCAGATGAGGCAACGTGAAGCGACGGTGACTGGAGGGGAGGCTGGACGGGGAAGGACACGCGAACATACAGGAGAGGATGACTGATGGACACGTAGAGAAAACAGAGGCGTACCGTCGGGAGCTGTCGCAGTGCTGTTCTTGCGCGATGGGGCTCGGGCGGATGCCGCAGCAGAAGCCGACGAGGCCGGCGGGGAATTGGAGCGCTGGCTCATGCTTTTGCCATCTGCCTCAGCCTCTCGTTTAGCTGACGTCTCCACGCCCGACGCGGCCGTAACGCGTCCACGGAACTATTCCGGTGAGTCCTGCACGTGTGGGACGCGGTCCGAGATGGCGAGCTTCGGTGTCGATAGATGCGCAGAATGTGTAGGATGTCTGGCTTGAGGTTTAGAGGGTCTCTGGGTTGAGAAACAGGTTCCAATCATGTATCGATGGAGCCTACCAAGTATGGCTCTCCGCAGAGCCTCAGTCTTGGACCCAACCACTTGCTTCGGCCAGTCGTCGTCCAAGCTTCACATGCCACCACCGTGAAACCTCAAGCTTCATAACAGCCTTGGAGCCTCCATCCATGTCTATGCGGTGATAGTCAGACCCTTATCGCTCTTATCTGAGCGGCCTGAACAGGTAGGCGCGGTGCAGCATCGTCATCGCGATGTCACGTTCTACGAGGCGGCTGACACGTCCAGGAAGCTACAACGGCGCTCCAAACCTCACACCTCACCTCTACCACGTAACGTAGACCCCCACCATGGACCCGCGTTCGTGGTTCAGCAGCCTGACGGGCTACTTTGTCTACATCCTGTCCATTGCGACTCTCGGCCCGCTCCTCTTCGGCTTTCACCTGGTGGGTCCCAACGTCATGCTTGCCGGCGCATAGCTAACACGCCCAGTCTGAGCTGAACGCGCCCGAAGATGTCATCCGCTGCAAACGCAAGTCCATCACGTCGGCCGTCGCTGGCCCGAACCTCCCGCAATGTATCGAGATGAGCCCAACCGAATGGGGCGTCGTGGGATCGCTGTACACACTGGGAGGTCTGGTAGGAGCGCTTTCGGCAGGGCCAGTGGCAGGCAAATACGGCCGTCTCAGGTCTATGCAGCTATTTTCCATCTTCTTCGCCGTGGGCCCAATCTTCGAGGCGCTGAGCCCAAACATTGGAGTGATGGCATTTGGAAGGCTGTTGTCAGGAGTCGGCGCAGGCGCGGCCGTCGTCATTGTGCCCCTCTACATCTCTGAGATTGCACCGCCGGGCGAGAAGGGCTTCTTTGGTGCCTTTACACAAATCGGGTGCAACGTGGGCATTCTGATCACGCAGTTGCTGGGTTACTTCTTGAGCCACGACTCTTACTGGAGGCTCATCTTGGCCATTGGAGGTGTCATCGGTGCTGTACAAGGCGCCGGACTGCTGCTGTCGGTCGAGAGCCCAAAGTACATCGCAGAGCAGGGTAATGTCTCGCTCGCGAAAAAGACTTTGCGCAAGATCAGGGGTCAAGATGCAGACATTGAAGACGAGATGAACGACTGGGGAGTCTCGGGCTCCGGCAACGTCAGTGGTACGTCGTCTAAGCCTCTTCATTGATGGACAGCATGCTAATATTTCTCCAGAGGAGGAGCAGACACTACTGAGCAACGAAGATGGGTCGGCTGAGGCGAGGCCGAAGGAGTCAGGCAAAGAACAGACGCTGAGCATCATGCAAGTCTTCCGCCATCCTGACTATCAAAAGGCCGCCATTGCCGTCGTCATGGTCATGCTGGCCCAGCAATTCAGCGGCATCAACAGCATCGTCATGTACGGGGTGTCGCTCCTAGCAGGCTTACTCGAGTCCAACTCTGCGCTACTCAACCTTGCCGTCTCAGCGCTCAACATCATCGTCACCGCCGGCTGCGCGCCCCTTGCTGACAAGCTGGGTCGCAAGGTCTGCCTGCTCAGCTCCCTTGCCATCATGGGAACGAGCTCGCTCCTACTTGCTATTGGCATAATCAAGTCGATCTCTGTGCTTTCCGCAATCGCTGTCCTGCTGTTCGTGTCTGGCTTCGCTGTTGGTCTTGGCCCGGTGCCCTTCATCCTAGCGAGCGAGCTGGTGGGCCCGGATGCTGTCGACGCAACACAAAGTATTGCGCTCGGAGCCAACTGGATCGCTACATTCATCGTGGCACAGTTCTTCCCGCTGGCAAGCGCAAAGCTGCACGGATATGTCTACTTCATTTTCGCGGCACTGTCCGCGTTCTTCTTCGTTTTCATTACGTGGTTCGTGCCCGAGACAAAAGGCAAGAAGAACGCAGACGAGGTTTGGGGCAGAGAGCGCAGGGTGGATTGATTCATGCGATGTTCGAGGGTTGACGGGGCCGATTCTCTCGATTCTGGTACAAGATCGAGCAGCCCGCTACGTCACCGGCAAAGCGCCTTCGCGCAATTTCTTCACAATCCAAGCCAATTCCCTCTCTACGTAGTGGTCATCTCGAAAATGCCGAAGATCATGAAGCCGCATTCTTGGCCGAATCAGCAATTGCCTGGGATGCACAGAAAGAGGCACTTTCGAACGCAAAGCTGAGGATAATGTAAAGCATGTGTTCGCATGTGAAGGAAGGTTCTGTAGTCAGAAAATCGAAATTCTTGAGTCACATGTTCATCCCGAAAACCAGCTGTGCAATTGCTCCGACTTGACGGGTAGGCAGCCAGCCAGCCGAGTCGGGGAAATAATCGTCGGAAGCGTCTACCCCGATTCCTAATTGCTGACACAAGTGGTGTGCTTAGTGATTTTGCGCAGCCGCGGCTAGAAGGCGGCGGGTCCGAGCAGCGGCTTCGGATATATGTCATTCAGTCATTCGACCCCACTGGCGCTGGAGAGTACCTCACGCCTTCAGTCTCACTTGCGATGCGATTGCAGTACTAGAGCTACTTCCCTGCCCTTTCACTTGTCACCTGTGCTATTTTATATGCCCGCTCCAACATGCCCTCCTCTAACATGACCGCATTCCCGCCGCATTTCTCACCACACCTCTCGAGCGCCGGGCGAGACGGCTTCGACTTCCAGACGTCACAGCTCGAGGCAGAGACGCCGGAACGGGTCGCAAACGGCGATGAACACCACAGCCCGCCGCCCTCGATAATATCGCCCGCCTTCACGCCTCCAGCGACACCGGGCGTCTCGACCCCCTCGCGGCCCCGGCCACCCCGCTCCATACCAGTCGATACCTCAGTGCGCACCGACACGCCGCGGCCGGACCTGCTGCCTAAGCTGCCCACAGTCGAGTGCGAAGTGCGTGCGCGGATACCCACAACCACGGGGCATGAGATGTGGCTGCACGTGTACAGGAACAGCGTAGACACCAAGGAGCACCTGGCAATTGTCTTTGGGAGCCAAATACGCTCGAGATCGCTGGATGCAGAGCGCCCGGGAGAGACGGAGCTAGACCGCATGACGAGAGGCGCATACGTAGGACGCCTGTACCCTGGGAGAACCAGTTCGCGGGTTGAGCAGCTCAAGAGGCAGGAGGGCGTGCCCTCGAAGCGCAAGCCCGACGCCGACTCGGCGCACGTGGACAAGAGCAACGGCCTGTTGTCGCCAGCCTCTGCATCCTCATCCGAGAACGGCGACGTACAGCCGGCTTCCTCGCTAGAATTACCTATGGTCCGCATACACTCCGAATGCTACACAGGCGAGACTGTCTGGTCTGCGCGCTGCGACTGCGGTGAGCAGCTCGACGAAGCCGCGCGGCTTATGGCCGATCCTACTCTGTCACCTTCTGGTGGTGCTATTATCTATCTCCGCCAAGAGGGTCGCGGAATTGGTCTAGGCGAAAAGCTCAAGGCATACAATCTGCAAGATCTAGGCAACGACACATACGAAGCAAACATCATGTTACGGCATCCTGCAGATGCGCGAAGCTACGGCTTGGCCACGGCTATGCTCATGGATCTGGGCTTAGACGGAGACAGAGGGATTAGACTTTTGACCAACAACCCGGATAAGGTCCATGCTGTCGAGGGCCCGAATAGAGAAGTCGTCGTGAGGGAGCGCGTCGCCATGGTTCCGCTTGCGTGGAAAACAGGCGGCATGAAGGGCATCAAGAGCGAAGAAGTAGAGAAGTATCTTAGTACCAAGGTGAGCCCACGCCAGATTGCGACACTTCGAGATGCAAAATTTGCTGACAACAAGGCAGATCGAAAAGTTCAAGCACATGTTAGATCAGAAATAATGGCATTTAGATGGTTGACATCGTATTCCTCAGTTTCCGTCGCATCCGATAATGTGATCTGCTAGACGATCAACGGCGCTGACGTGGGGCGCAGACGACCGCTCGGCCGCTCTGAAACCACTAAAATAATCATAACCTGCTTCACCTCACCGCGCCGCATCTGCGACCTGCGCCCCATCCTTCGCTTATCCTTGATTTTCAGATTCTCTTCGCGTATATAGCGGGTCGTCCATGGTCTTGGTTACGGCCATCATCCCGACAGCATGGCGAGCCCGCGAGACGACGCTGCGGAGAACCCCTTCCTTAGTCCAGCGGATGGACGCAGCATGAGGAGCTTCACCGCCGACTCCAAAAGTAAGGCGACCCCCTGATTTGTCTGCGTGAGATACTCAATTCGGTTAGATAGTTCGAGGAGCATGCTGCCACTCTTATACACCCAAGGCCTACTTGAACCACAACGAAGCGGATATTCAATAACACTACTATTGACGTCATTATACTCGACTTTATGCTCGGCCTTGTTCTTCATCGTCGCCTTGATACAGCCAAAGTATGGACATGTCGTATCAGCACGTGGGCGATTTTCCCCTTCCTCGGCGGCGCTATTGACGGCCTTCATCGCCAAGACTGTCGAGCTATCGTTCGTGATGGTATTCTTGGCGTTCATAGGGCAGGTCCTGTCGCGAAGAGCTATTCAGCAGAAAGGCATCAATTTGGCTAGTGTGTCGATGCGATCCTGGATTCTGTAAGTTGACAGCTTTTCGGGCCAGCGCTCACGTTGGCTGATTTTGGAAAGTCAACCAGGGAAATTATTCAGCGGGTGGCACAGCGTCAGGGTCGCTGGCTTCAGTGTGTTGGGAGTACTCTCACTGATTACAGCCATCCTCTCTCTACTGTATACAACCGCTGCAGGTGCTCTTGGTATGCCAGTACCATTGGTCTTTTACCACGAGTCGCTAACACATCTCAGTGCAACCACAGTTACGCCTCCCGCCCTGGGAGCATCAGATGCTTGCTGGCCAGGTAGATGGCGACTTCTCCAGCACCTTGAAAGCTGATAAGACTTGTCTCACTGCCTGGCCTGATGTCGGCGACACACAATGGGGCGGTAGCACATGTCTTGCGATGAAGTGGTCTTCGCTCTGTGGCCGCAACTTTATCAAGTATATGTCCGCATGGGACGATCAAGCAGCTGCAACAAACCCTGCTTGGATGTCTGAGCGCCTTCTGGAACGAAAGCCGATCAGTGCATCGCTAGACAACAATGTCACTGTTACTACTGCATGGCTTGATGATCATGATGTCGCAGCTGAGTCTGAGAAGGCAGGCAGGATAAGTTCGTGGCCAAGGTTCTTCTGATCTTACGCCGCTAACTCAACATAGTCAACAACATTACTATAGCCGTACCTCATCGAGGGATACCGGCAGCAGCTCGCAATGTTCAGAATGACTTGCTGCAGCCAGAAGTAGGTAGATCGTTCATGCCAAATTCAAACCATACTAATGATCCTAGGATCTCCATGACGGTGGCTCATACTCCATCCACGCTTCAGTCGCCAGCTTCGCACTCAATGCACTCTGTGTCAATGCCAAAGAGGAGGAACTAGCTCCACTCATATATACAAATTGGCCCAATGCAATTCCCATGGAAGAAGGCTCGAAGTCGGTCAACTGGTGGCCCATCCTAGGATTTCCAGAGGGGACCAACACGAACAACAAAACGGTGCTTGACGATGTGTTTGGATGGAAGGATGAGACGGAAGATCACTCGCGTGCTAGACCAAGTAAGTCAGATCCTCTGTATGAACGACATTTACTAACGTCACACAGTTTTTCTCAAGTATCCGAAAGCAGGAAACACTGTGAGTGGGTCTGTACTAATCGGAAGAAGAAAGACTAATTGGGTAGATCGCAAACCACACTCAAGTACCCTACGAGCTCGGCGACCGACCAGAAGTCTACCTGCTTGGCAAAGCTCCTGACAACACCACCAAAGACTACTTTCTCTGCTCCATGAAAGCAGGCATCACAACTTCCTGCACTACACGCTACAACGCCTCATCCGGCGGCCAAAGCCTCGAAGCCGTCTGCGACGACGCAAACGGAAAGCACAGCGACGACTCCGCCATCCAACCCCTCCGATCCACCGACGACAGAACAGCCCTCGTAGGCTGGCGCGACCTAGGCTTCAACCTCCTCAACTCCCTCAGTCTAAACAACGGCGTCTTCGACGGCGACGCCTCAACAGCCCGTATATTCACTCAACTCCAACTCACAGAACCCAAACTCAACAAAACACTACCGAGTCCCGCAGAGGCGCTTTTGAGTATGACAACATGCACCGTCCTAGACCTAACCCAAAACTTCCCCTTCCAACCCTTCTCCCCCACCTCCGCCGACGACTTCAATACCCCTCAAATGCAGTATTTCAACGCTTCCGTCCGTGTCGCACAGTACATGTCCGGCGGCGAGAAGAGCTACCAAAAAGCGCTCCTCGTTGTCCTTGCCCTCACACTCCTCATCAACATCTTCATCCTGATCTACTTCGCCGTGCTGCTGCGCATCAAACTCATCACGGATTTGTGCGAGCCGCTTGTGCTATTTGTCCTCGGATACCATTCTCCGCCTTCGGATGGGTTGTTCCAGGGGAGGCCGCAGGAGGGGCCGCAGAAGAGGGATATGCAGGTTGATTGGATTGTTAAGAGGAAGGGGGAGCAGTTGGTTGTTGTGGGGATGGGGGAGAGGGATGGGGAGGTCGTTGGAGAGGGGAGGGGGAGAGGGGGTGTTGGGGGGTGGTTTAGGATGAGGAGGAGAGGGGCAGGTCGAGATGACGGGGATGGGGAGGAGAGGTCGCCGGAGGGGTCGCCGGATGGGCTTAGGCCGTGATGACGGGATTATGAAGATACTCTATGTTGCAAGACGTATCTTGCTCCTTCAATCAGCTACTCTTACCCTTGTTTCCAGCCCTGTAACAGACTAATTCATTTTACAAAGGTCTGCTAATCAAGATTAGACTAGTCTTGCTACATCTGCTCTCATCTAGTATCAGTCGATATTCTTACAAGACCTTTTTTGGTGTTGAAGAGACAAAATACGTCTTGCAACACGGAGTAGTTGCGTTACGGTTCTTTTCCTAATGACCTATCGCAGCGAGCGACTCACAATTTCTGAGATCCATATGTACCCATCCAATCAGGTCTCCTCGAAAAGAGAAGCATCATTAACACAGGAGCTCAAGGTTCTTTTCTTAGGTCAACCATAACTGGCCATCGCAGACTATCCTCCTCTTCCTCCGTTTCAGGTACCAATAGGGGGAGGAATGATGTGCGGGCTTGCACTGCCCCTACGGCCACGCTTGTCAGCTGTGGCTTGCGCTGCGCCACACACCTCGACCTCGAAGAAGCCAGGATATATCACCAGGCCTTGTGCACACCTTCCAAGGTTCCTTCTCGGTTTCTCATGTCATCCCGAATTGACAGAGACCGAAAATAGAATCCGTCACTTCGGATACCATCGCGTTTTACTTTGAGGTTTCGAAAAAGCGTCTTCAGCCTCTCCACGCTCCAAATTATTCACCACGAAAACCTCCATGCTCACAGTCCAAACTTCAGAGCCTTTCCGCAACTGAGCTGTACAAGATATATCTGGATTGGACACCCTACGATTACTGCGATGATCATCCCGAGAGCGATCCAACCGGCGCCCGAGTCGATGCAAGTCAGCGGCTTCTACGGCCCTGGAGCTTGGGCTGCGTGCGTCATCACCATGTTTGCATCGTGGATACCTCTTCTCCAAGACGACTACACGCACAACCTCCATTTCATCGGATACGCAATGTATACAAATTGGGCTGCGATTGACCTTATCCGCCACGGTATCCCGGCTCCTCCACTAGACCAACACGATCTCTCAGACCAAGACCGCGCACGGTTCGAAAACATTGCTGCTTCCATTGCGGTGGTACAGCTTGGAGTTTACCAGGTCGTTATGCAGCTGTCAGTTTGTCATAACAGGCTGCATCGTATGTCTCAAGCTGATCGTTCGTTGGAAGCGCGACGTCGCTTGATCCTGAGTATCGGAGCAGTGCTTCCACTTTCGATGGGGCTTCATGCTTTCGCGCGTTCTTCTATTTCTGCTTTCAATTGGGCTTTGTTGTACATTTGTTGTATTCAGGGCTTTTTGTTCGTGGGCTTCAACGCATGGCAGCTCCTGTTGCCGATCGAATATAAGCGGAACACCGTGTTGAATGTTGTCATTCTCTGTGACTACCTTATTCTGTCGCTTGGTTTTGTGGCGTACAGTAGGGTTAGTGCAACGGTAGATTGGCGGAGGGATCACATCGCTAGCTTGCCTGAACAGTGTTATTACGTTCCTTGTGCGCCACAGGGTATTGGAGAATGGGACCAGGCGTTCTCTCTGATAGTTGCTTTGTTCCTTTTCTTGTATGAGTTTGGCTATGATACTTTTCGCATTGGAAGAGAAGTATTGCAAGGTATGTGGACGATCTGGCAACGAATTGCGAAGTAGCTCAAAGAAATATAGGAATGTTCCGTCCACAATTGTCCAGAAGTTTCTTGCTGCCAGTTGTCGGTTCGGTGGTGGCTATTCCACGCTCTTGCAAACGTATCCTCCTAGCTCAGCGTCATGGTGCCCGCTAGCTTAGTAGACCCTCTGTCTGCAAACCTTATTCGCAATGAGGTTGGTCCAAATTCTGATCGGGTAGTCTTGTCCCCTGCCAAAAAGCGGCCATGACCAAAGCTATCGCATTCATAGTACGGTCATAAAATCCAGCTCAAAGCAAGTCCAGGTCCCAGGCTGAGTCAAAGATACATTCAATTCTTCGTTGAAGCCGCGCCAGGGGGGAAGGTGCAGGTCACTCAGCCCCCACGCTTTGGCGAATGTGGCTGAGCGCAAGCCACACACGTCGATAGTGCATGTCTTGATCAGGCTAAACCGTCGCTGGGAAGTTCTTGAGCTTACTCTTAATCACCGCCTACTCCAGGTCTGTTACTCGTCCAATTTTCACATTTGCGCTGTCCCGAGCTTCTCGACACATATTCAAGAGTGTGGTGGATCACGCACGATTGCACTTGCCGCACCTCCACGACCAGCCTTGCTACCATGCCGCCTATGCTCGGACTGCAGCCCAATGTTACTTCTTCCATCCAATCCTTTCCCGACCGATTCACCAACACGTCCCAGTCCGTCACGTCACTTGAAACATCTCAATCCTCCTCCGACTATGCCGAAGTCAGCGGATTCTACGGTCCAGGAACATGGGCCGCATGGGTGATTACTCTCGTCTCCTCATGGATACTGATATTTCTGGGCGACTACACGCACAACTTGCACTTTATGAGCTATGCGCTATACACAAACTGGGCCGCTATTGATATCCTACGTCGGACTGTCCAGAAAACGGAAGATACCCAGTCGCAGAGTGCTATCGCAGCTTTAGCTGTGGTACGAGTTGGCATCTCCAATGCATGTTTGCAAATCGGGCAATGTCTTCACAGATCAAAAGACATAAATCCTCAAAGAAAAAGGCTTGCCGACCGGCGTCTACTGTGCATCGCCATCGGCTTGCTACTCCCCGTAGCGACAAACTTTCTCGTTGTACCATACATTTACAACGATCTGGCCGGCCACAACACGTTTAGTTATATCATGCTCAAGGTAGCTTCTGCAATAACCATGTATATGGTACTTGGCCAAAACATGAACCCCGCGAATAATCTCTCTGGTGGAATGTTTTGGCTTTACGCATTTTTTCCGTTGGCTCTTTACTATGTTGTTTGGGGCTCTATGAATGATAGTAATGTAGTGCTGATGAAGCGGTGCTCTCTCCTTCCGTGTGCACCGCAAGCAATCACAGAATGGGACCAGGCATTCTCCTTGATCGTTGCTTTATTCTTTTTCTTTTACGAGTTTGGGTATAGAATCTACTGCATAGTGGTTGTTAAGGCGGCTAACTGGCTCATGTCATTTCTGATCGAAAGAGCTGGTATTTTCCCTGTCTATTTCTAAGGTTCGAGCGTCATTGAAGCGGACCACTCCAATGAAGACATTCAAGATATATCTTGCGTGGTACTAGCAATTACTTGGCATTGTGTTTCTCATTTGACAGTCTATTGGGTGCTGCTCGCTACCTAGGTACTGACTGACACTCAACCATTCTTCCAGCGAGCATACCGACCACCTAGCAAGGAATGTAGATAGTACAGTAAGAAGTCGACACGCTCACCGTCCCAGAATCAATGTTGCTAGTAACCACACCCTCAGTATCCGCCCCATTGTACGTAATAGTGCATATCTCGAAGTGGTTACTCGCGGTATTATACGCAGTGTGGAACGTGACATCGCCTTGGGTATGGCAGTCTGCTCCCGACACCGTGTTGGTAGCGCCATTGAAGTTGTTCACGTTGGCGTCTCCGTTAGCGTAGACTTGGTTGTCGTTGACGTCGTAGCAGTAAATTCCTCCGCCGGTGATGTCGACGGGCACTTGACCGGGGCCGCCGCCGCCGTAGGAGTGCGAGGCTTCGGCTTCGACTTTGCAGCGGGTTACGCCGTCGTCTTGGCGGAGCTGAGTGGAGGGTTAGATGGAGGTCTGTATATGAAATTGATTTCGTTCTGAGGGAGATTGCTTACGGCGAGGTTGTTGGTGGGCGCGGCCATTGTGGTGGTCATGGCTGTTGCGAGTACCATCGCAAGGGAATTTACTGAGAACCTGGGTTCAAGTAAGTGATGTGTGTATTTTGGGATGTAATGCACAACATACTGCATGATGGCGATTTTCGTGTGTTGATTTGTCGCAGCTGAGATACTTGGTCGTGTGATTGTATTGGACAGTGATACAATGTTGCTGTGAGATGCTTCATCAGTTCGCGCTCAAGCACCTCCTTTTATATCTGGCCGTGAAGCCAGCATTGCTCGAAATCGACGATCGATCCGACCTTTTCATCTCATGTTATGCCACCTACGTCTTTCTTCCCCGTGAAACCCACTCTCTCCATAAAATGCAGCATACGTGATCTACACGGAGTGGGCTTCTCCGTCGAGAGATCAAGTGAACATGTCACGCCGTCAGCCTCGCGGGTCCAATGAGCATTGCCCTTTACAAAAGACGTGTATCGACGAAGCCTGAGATGGAAGGTACGAAAGGTTCAACTCGTCAGAGTGTACTTGACGTAGTAATGGGCAGGAAGATCTACATCTAGTGACATACTTCAACCTGCAAGGCCACCTACTAATCCAAGACCGCCAGTCGTTCTAATGTACTACTCAGGTATCCAGTGTAGCACGTGGTCGTTCACTCAATCCAATACTTGGTCCGTGTTCAGTTTCGTCAGTAGAGGTCAGTGTGATGCGGCCCATGTACACTGTGTTGATCACGATAGTCTTGTTGGGAAAGCAGTAAGCATCTTACAAGCAACACAAGCTTTCCAGACCAAGAAAGCCAGTACATCCCGTTGTCCAGTTGATCCGTTTAGTGAACTCCCTGCCGGCATTGGTTCCGCGAGTATACGGTCGTATAGAAGGGATCACCCGCTATTGCCGTTAGTATGCAGAAGATGGCTGCATCCGACGCTAACATGCCGTCCTAGATTCTTCAAAGAATTGTGGGTATGAGAAGTATTGCCGTTTGGGAAAGCGGCGTCCATTTCCGCGGCATGGCCTCCCGTAGTGTTGACTTCCCCATCGTAGCCTGGAATGTAGTGCACGTAGTGTTACATTTGGCGAATGAAGTTACCCAGATACCCGGATAAACAACGAGTTAAGAGAACCGGTGGCTAGTATCTTCGAAAGTATATTCTGTTGTCTGAGCAACGTTCCCAAGAACTCGAGCATCAAGCAACGTTCGACTCCATTTGCCAAAAAAATGGGTGCAGTACAAAAGTGCAAGGTCTAGTAAAAGACCAAACATGTTTCGAAGAGATCAGGAGCATTTCGAGTGAGGCAGTATAGAACCCGGGATGAATTCCGCGATACATGGGGTAGATCTTAGCAAGGCTGTCTTCGTAATGGAGTCCCCACATATTCGCATAACTATCTCGTTCGAGCCTAGCATACCTAGTATAGCGCCGAACGGGTCGAATCGGATACGGGATACGCTGATCTGATGTACCCAGGTAGATTCCGAATGATCAGGACGATGATCAGTGACGTACCTCGCTGCTTCGTAGTTGCTTTCACGCCCGAGGCTGTTCAGCAATGGCGATGACGTTCCTTCACTACGCCTTACGCGAAGCAGCCGAGCGCTCACGACTTCCGAAATACATACGCACCCATCCAATCAAGTCCTCTCGAATGAGAAGTATCATCAACACAAGAAATTCACTGTGCCATAAAGGGATTGGGACAAATAGAAAGATCGACAAAAGAACTTCACTATACCGTGGAGAGAATGGCAAGACTAGGAAGAAGAACTTGAACTTCGTTCCACCAGTAACAACCATCCACTCCCCAACCACATCTCCTCACGCACACTCCTTAGCAACCTGCCCAAGCACCTTCTCATACTCCGCCACACTCTTCGCCCCCACGCACGTAAAGTCCCTCTTCCTACCCTCAAAAACAACATACGGCACGCTATCCACCCCATTCCCAGCTTGCTCCCTAATCGCCGCTTTCGTCTCCCTCAACTCCTCCTCATTGTCTTCCACCAACTTCACCGCTTCCTCTTCACCCAGCCCAGCCGCCATGCACGCCTTCACCAAAGTCTCTGGACTCGATGGATGGGCGCGCTTCTCAAAATACTGCGTATACAGCGCCTTCACCGCTTCCAGCGCAGCCCCGTCCCCCTTATTATTCTGCAACCACTGCAACACACGATGCGCATGCAACGTATTCGCCACCACCCCACCCCCAAAATCAAACTCGATCCCCTCTTGTTTACCCAAATCACGCATCACATTCATATACTTCTCCATCCGGTCTTCGCTGCCGTCGTACTTTTCGTTCTTGTACCATTCATATTTGTTGACGCCTTCTTGGGTGGCGTCGGGGTAGAGTTGGTAAGGGGCTAGTTTGAGGGTGAATGTTGCTGGGGAAGAGGGGTTGGTGGTGCGGTAGGCGGAGAGGGCTTTGTTGAGGCGGATGAAGCCTAGGTATGTCCTGTGGTAGGGTGAGGAATGGGTCTAAGGGGGTGGTTCGGCGCGAAGGGTGGGTGGATGTACCAGGGACATATTGTGTCGAGTGTGAAGGTAATTGTTGACTCGTAGGGCATGATGGATGTAGCATATAAAAGGACTTGGAATTGGTCGCTGTTCGATTCGTAGAAGTCCGCGGTCTGGAAGGATTACTTCACGATACCCTGAAGATGTTCGTGAGGTTGCAGGGGTTCCACTGCTCCATGTCTCCGGCACACGTCATGCGGGGTGCGGCGGAAAGATCACCGCCTACTGCACGCTAGAACACTCCAGCATCATATGCTAGCAACCCCAAATACGAACAGGAGCTTTGCGACATGGAAATACTCAAATTGAAACGGAGTTTACCCAGAAGAGGATTGAAGATTAGTCTGAACAATGCAAATACATGTGCTGATCGCTTAAATCTAGCACGGAAGTCTAACGTAAACCCCGAACGATGCTGTAAACGCAACACTGGCAACACCATGCTTCAACATGTGTGGCCTCGTAACCGCAAGGTGGGAGATGGATGACTGAAGCCCTAATTCAGTTTGACGTAGTTGCCTGGAATCTGATCAGTATATCCCCTCTCCATACGAGTGAAGATACGTACCTGGGAATTGTCCCTGCTTCCCCCGTACCTTTCCAATCCACCACTCATTATCGTTCTGCGTCCTTGAAACGATTTCTATCACGTCGCCTGTCAGGAAGCTCAGGTCACTTTCCGCTTGCGCTTCATAGTCGTACAGAGCTGTAACGGTCTCGGTCGCCGGGACACCGCTGAGACGTGATGGCTTCGGCTTTGGTGGTGGAGGCGCGCCCTTGGCCTTGGCGGCAGAGCCCCACGAACCTGCTGATAGCGTCGGGGATTTGACATCTCCAGTAGCTGCAGAAGGTCCGGCAGAATACGGCGGAGGAGGTGTTTCCGTCTCTTCCGATATTGAACTTCGGCCTGCCTTGGCTTCCAGAGCTTTCGTTGCGTATTTTGACTGGCCTGGACGTGCGCCAGCGACACGAGCCCCTCCTGTAGTCTTGAACTTCACGATAGAGATCTTCTCCGCTTCCTCCTGTGTGTCGCCACGCTTCTTCTGGTACGCAGCCTCGATGTCCAGAGTAAGATCGAAGTAGCCGATGTCGAGCCGTTGCATGCGCTCGTGTAGTGTATAGAAGACGTTCAGTTGCATGTAGTAGAAAGACTGGAATAGAGGCTTGATGAACTCCCTTTCCAGCGTGAACAGCTTCGGTAGCTCGTCCTTTAGCAGATCATTGAAGTAGTTGTAGTCCTGCGTAGCCTGTTCCACATCGTTCTCGGCCTTGTACATGGCCTTCTCGTCCTTCAACGTCTTGTCCTTCTTCTCTTCGAGCTTCTTGTATGCGGCGCGATGTCTGTCGTAGTCGAGTTGCTTGTGGTCGCGCTTGGCGGCGATCTTCCGTACGGCTTTGATGATGACTAGTAGCTCGTCCGCCGGGCGAATAACCCGGGACTCTATCATCTCAAGTTCGGGCTTGAGTGTTTCCTGCAGTTCCCTGACGACTGTCTCGTACTGTTCGCATGCTTCTATGCCTGCTGTGTTGCCTTCGTCGAGGAATGAATCGGGATCTGACATTCGGCCGGAGATGGGCTTGTAGATTTCGGCGATCGCTTTCGAGAACTCCATCTGATGTGAGAGCATGCCTGCGAAGTGGGTTAGGCGAAATCGCGTAGGGCTGCATGTTGTTTACGCACCATTTATGGCTTCGAAGTACCTGTCGCATGTTAGCCAGGGTCGCAACTAGGACTGTGTCGCAACAGGCGCATACTTCTTGGACTCGTCATGGAGCTTCTTGGTCTCCTTCTCCAGCTCCTGAAAGCGGCGTTCGGCATCGGTGTAGATGGGGTCCTTCGTGATTTCACCCTACACGCTCTGTTAGGGAGGCCCAATCGTACCCGGAAGCAGGCGCGCAGAGGGGAAAGCCCCTGGTGGCCTTTACAGAACACGTACGAGGTTGAACCTTTGCTTGAAGGTTTGGGGCGCCTAAACCGTCATGTTAGCACGTGTTGATGCCCGAAGGCCATATGAGGGCGCCTGCCGTACCCGGGTGACGGTCTTTGTTAGGCCTTTCCAACTCATGGTGGGGGTAAGTCTGTAAGTCTGCTGGGAATTGATACACAGTAGGGATCAGGAGGCGCCGTGGAGACTGCAGATGTAAGCCAGCAGGAAGCAGCCGAACGATGCGGGCGCCGGCGTGGCTGCTAGAATCGTCGATGACGTCGCCTGTGGCTATGCCAGCCAACTGCCCACGGCTGCCGGATGTCGCGGAGCGCCGAGAGCGAAAACGAGCACGAGTGCAATTACTTCACGCCAAGAGTGAATGATCTGCTGCGGCTAGTGCACGAGAAACCCGGGGCCAAAAGCTGAGAGCAGCGCGCGGTCGCGTGAACGACTATCTTGTCGTGCAGGCAAACAATGAACCATGCATGACGAGTGGACGATGTGGCCGTGAACGCTGGGGGCCCATTTAGTAAGCAGATCCGTGCGCTAAAACTTCGTAGCTTCTAATACCTCGGGAGGCAATTTGCTCTCCCAACCCCAACACTCCAATTCTCACCATGTCTCATATTGCACCCACCGTCGCGAGGCAGGCCCTGCGCATTGCCTCTCGTCGATACCCTTCGTCGGCGTTTCCTCGTGTCTCGAGCATCCGTCGTCACTATGTCTCAGAGTCCAAGCCCGCGCAGGCGACCGTCTCCAACGCCTCCCATCTCGACTCAGCCATCAAGAAGGAGCAGCGGAGTTTCCTCAAGGAGACGGGAGAAAGAGCAGAGGATGCGACCATGCCAACAACAGGCATGAGCGCTGATGCCATGATGAGTCCCACTGCTGGTAGGCCAGAACTCACGCCACCCCGCTTTCCGCGAAGCTGACAATTTCAGGCATACTCAAGCAAGCAACCGTCATGGATCAGGGCTCACGGCCTATCTACCTAGACATGCAAGCTACGACCCCAATGGACCCACGAGTAGTAGACAAGATGATGCCATACATGACCGGCATGTACGGTAACCCCCATTCGCGAACCCACGCGTACGGTTGGGAGACCGACAAGGCCGTAGAGGATGCCCGCGCGCACATCGCCAACCTCATTGGTGCAGACCCAAAGGAGATCATCTTCACCAGCGGTGCTACCGAGAGTAACAACATGAGTATCAAGGGCGTAGCTCGCTTCTTTGGGCGTAGCGGCAAGAAGAAGCACATCATTACAGCACAGACCGAGCACAAGTGTGTGCTTGACAGCTGTAGACATTTGCAAGATGAAGGCTTCTCCGTCACTTACCTGCCAGTAGGAAACAATGGCCTGATCGACATGGCACAGCTCGAGGCCGCCATGCGACCCGATACCGCCATTGTCAGTATCATGACTGTCAACAACGAGATTGGTGTTGTACAACCCGTTGAAGAGATCGGAAAGCTCTGCCGGTCGAAGAAGATCTTCTTCCACACCGACGCGGCGCAGGCTGTCGGCAAGATCCCAATCGACGTCAACAAGATGCATGTCGACTTGATGTCGATATCAGGCCACAAGATCTACGGTCCCAAGGGCGTCGGCGCATGTTACGTACGAAGACGGCCTAGGGTCAGGCTCGACCCTATCATCAGCGGCGGTGGTCAAGAGCGAGGACTGCGAAGTGGCACACTAGCACCTCCTCTTGCCATCGGTATGGGCGAAGCCGCACGGATCTGCAAAGAAGAGATGGAGGTACGTACTTTCTTTCCTTACTATCACGAACACTATGATTATTTGCTTTACACATGCATGGCTTTCAGAGCGTTAGGCGGCTTCGGTCGTCGACGCGCCATGTTGACACAAGTGCAGGGGTTATGAGTTCCTTATCACACATTGTTTTGGTCACGTCAATTTTGTTCGGACTGTGCTGACAATGACTAGTATGATACCAAGCGCATCTCTGCGCTGTCGAACCGTCTCCTCGAAGGCCTCCTATCGCTCGAGCACACGACACTCAACGGCGACAGGGAGCGACACTACCCCGGCTGTGTCAATGTTTCATTCGCGTACGTCGAGGGTGAGTCACTTCTCATGGCGCTGAAAGACATTGCCCTGTCTTCGGGCAGTGCCTGCACATCGGCGTCGCTCGAACCCAGCTACGTCCTGCGGGCACTTGGCAGCAGTGACGAGAGCGCGCACAGCAGTATCCGCTTCGGTATCGGACGCTACACTACAGACTCAGAGATCGACTACGTCTTGAAGGCTGTCAAGGAGCGCGTTACCTTCCTCCGCGAGTTGAGCCCGTTGTGGGAACTCGTGCAGGAGGGTGTCGACCTCAACACGATCGAATGGAGTCAGCATTGAGCGAAGTAGTTGTTTGATACCCCGGCGAAACTTGTATAATATAATGACGTACATTCTTTGGCAACAATGCCCACGCTCGTTGTAGCGGTTACGAGAAACACGATTACATAGCTATGTACCATACGCAATAGCTCTACATAATGAAATGTATTGAGCATGTACACATACTCCTGACGAAATCCTCTATGTGTGATGCATGCGCAGATTGTCTAAGTGAAAGATAGAGGGGCAAGTCATTGGGCATTGCCAAGGTGTTGAGGGGTTCACCTTGGGAGAGGTGAGGACCGTGCTCCATTGGCCATCGTCTAACCTGGTGCTATCATCGATCAGTTACAACATGGCCAGCGAGAAAGTACTCAACTGGCTATACAGCGTTCTCGTCAATGTAATCCCGCTCGCGGCAATACATATCGTATGCGCTAACATGCTTCAGGAATACTCAGACGTAAATCGCACATATCACGACGCGGCCGAGGCACTGTCCAACTGTACGTCACATGCGTCGCAGCTTCACGACAGCTATACTAACTTTACACCAACATCCAGACCCGTCGCTTTCACCAAAGACGGAACCATACACGTACGAGAATGGCTCCTCAGCGCTTCTCTTGCTTCTCAGCGGCACGCTGCCGGTCACGTTTCGCGGCGCAACATACGGCTTCCCGGTAGCGATATGGGTGCCTCAGTCGTACCCCCGAGAGCCACCCATTGTATACGTCACGCCGGCACAGGACATGGTGCTAAGACCCGGACAACACGTGAGCACCGATGGCAGGATATACCACCCGTATCTGGCACAATGGGCGAAGTACTGGGATGTGAGTACCGCATGCGCTCTGAAAGCTGCTAAGCGAAATGCTCAATCTTGGGTTACGACAGCTGATGTGTGCGCAGAAATCTACACTGTTCGACTTCCTCGCCGTACTAAGAGGCGTCTTTGCGAAAGAGCCACCCGTGCGGTCGCGGCAACAACAGCCGCAATACAATGCGCCGCAGCAGCAAGCACCCCCTCCAGTACCCCCGCCGCCAGCCGAATGGCGCCGCTCAGTACACGGCACTCCCGGCGCATCCTCGTCTCCTGCTCCATCGAACCAAGCGCCAGCGCCCCCTCCAAAGCCGCCGAAGCCACATGAACAAAACCGCTCCACGCCCCAGACACCACACGACCGATACTCGCAACCCCCTCCTCTGCCACCCCACCCTCCACAACATCCGCAGTCGCAGCAGTCGTACCAGCAGTCTCAGGGCAGTAGATACGATGCGCCGCAGAGGTGGCAGCCGCAGCCTTCAGGTCCACCATACGCGCCCAATCGCCAGAGTGGCTATGGTCAAGGCCCAGCGACTTCAGGCTCGGGTCCTCAACATCCGCAAATGCACGCGCATGGTTACCCTCCACAGTCATTACAGAACGGCAGCCCTGTGAGCCCCATGACGCCAAATGGTCAACGAACGGCTGCCCAGTTCTCGACATCAGGGCCCCCACAGCCCCCTAACTTCCAGCAAGCACAACAGTACCAGGGCCCACCACCCCAGCAGCAGTATGGGCAACCTCCACCACAACCACAGCAGTATCGACAGCCGCCACAGGGTTACCCGCCACAACAACAGGCTCCTTTCCAGCAATACCCACATGCACCGCCTCATCAAGCGCCACCAGCTCCAAAACCCCCAATCGATCTTCTCGATGACTCGCTGGAAGTCACCTTACCGTCACAGTCTGGGAACCAAATCCCATTACCAGTACCACCTGTTCCACCAAACCCTGAGAAGGACGCCCTTCTTCGGGCCTTGAGCCAAACGCTGGTATCGCAGATCCGACAAACAGTATCCTCCAACATGGCTGCGGTAGCACCACTCCGCGCGCAACAAGCCGCCTTACAGACTGCATACTCCCGATTACAGTCGGAACTGGGCGAACTGCAGCAGCTCGACGCGGCGCTTGCGTCAAACGAACAAGTTTTGAAGGGTGCCATGGTTGAAGCAGATAGAGTCATGGAGGATGCTCGCAGAAGAAAGGCACCAGACGTGGATGATGTCCTAGTAGCGCCGACAATCGTCGGAGGGCAGCTCTACACTCTTGCTGCGGAAGAGAAGGGTATTGCAGACGCTTTGTTTGTATTGGGTAGGGCTTTGGACAAGGGGCGGGTCAGTACTGAAGTCTTCGTCAAGGTAAGTGCATCTTCTGCGACATCGTTTCAAATAAATATAGCTAACATGATTACAGCAAACTCGAAGTCTCGCTCGAGAACAGTTCTTGAAGAAAGCACTTATCAAGAAGATTGCTAAAGGCATGGCACTAGATGAGTACCAGATGCGTTAAACCTTGTTCCGCAGACTCTCAATCATATTCATGCAATGAAGCCATGATACTTAATCATGCTATGTGCTGAGCTCTATTCCAGGTTCTTTCTCTCCGGTGACTGACAATCGTGATGTGGAGGCTGGCTGCCGACCTGTGCGTATTGTCGATGTGTTTCGTCACGACATACACTGGCAACGAAGAAGAATTATGCTGAAAGTGGTATTTGATTATTATTAAGATGTTACGCTACGTTTCGCTACACTACGCTGGAATAAATCATTGGGGGGTATATCTGGGATCGTAGCCTCCGAAGAGGCATCATATCGCATCGTTACTGTGCGGTTCACGTGGAGAACCTGCTGGGCGAGTTCCTACCAAGGTACTTCCTGTCCTCCAAGTCCTCGTAAGAGTCAGGCGACATTCCCTTCTCCAAGGCGACGGCCTCGGCGTCAGTCTTGTTGCCCAAGCCCTTGAGGTCAACGAGGTTGATATCGCTGTCAGAGCGCTCCTTCTCCAAGCGGTAGTGACCGAGCTGGCTACGGGGTGTGCTACCAACCGTAACGGTCGTAGCAGCTGAGATCTTGCTGAGCTTGCTAAACTGACCGCTGCCGTTGCTGCCATTGCTAGCGCTCTTGGAGTTCTGAGTACCCATGCTGGAGCCCATCTTCTGGAGGAGAGAGCCCATGGACATCATGATGCTTCCCAGGCCGGCCAAGCTGAGCACGGATCGGATCTTGGGAAGGCAGCAGGCGATGAGGGCGACGTTGGTCTCGACGACGGTCCAGAATAGACCGTGCGAGGTTATGCCGATGATGTCGTAGGTGGGCATGCCCATGATGTACTGTTCGTCGAGGGCGGCGGACGGTGTGTTCTGCTTGATGCAGATGACCATGCGGACAATGGCGGAGGCGACGGCGAAACCTCCGAGTAGGAAGACACCGCACAGCTGGATCTTGCGGACGGTGGGCATTTGGAGACGCCAGATCTGTTCGCGCAATGATTAGCCGCTGTTGGTTTGAATCGCGTTGGTGTGAACTTACCCATGGGAGTGGCAGAAGCAAGATGCAGAGATCGAACACGGCATCAAGAACCGTGAAAGTGATGGTCGCCTCGAATCCAAACGGACAGTTCTCCGCAATACTAGCAAGAGAGCCCCAGTTGGCAGCAAAGTTCAAGCGGCAGTCGAAGATGAAGCCAAAGAAGAAGGCAATGGTGAAAGCAACGGTGAGGACGATGAACACAAGCGAGGTCCACTGGAAACCAGGCCATGTGAAGATGCGACGGTACAGGAACAAGAAAGCGAGTTTCGTGAAGCCGATAGCCAGCGGCTGCATGATGAAAATCATGTACACACACTATTCGGAGTGTTAGTCGAGCAGGAAAGACCAGCCGAGAACAGGGCGACTAACCTTCTCCAAAATTACTAGATCTGGTGTCGTGCTGTAGATCCAGCCTTCGATGTTGCTAGGGTCGTTGTGGCCGCCGATAATGCCCTTAGCAGCGCCTGTAGAACTAGTCAGATAAAAGAAGGGCTTGGGTTTGCTTGGCTCGAGGCTTACCATAGATGAGAACAGTGGAGACGCCGATGGTTGGGATGAGAGCGAGGAGGCAGAAGAGGTCGTCGAGATGCTTGCTGAGACGCGTCTCTCTGCTTTTGCCGGCCTTTTGTATCGCTACGCCTATTCGCAGAGCGACGAAAAGGACAGTCAAGACGGTAAGAGCGATGCCAGTGGCAAGGCAGGAGGTAACGTTGATGTATGTGTAACCCATCTTGGCGGTGGTTTAACGAAGGACTCGGAAGAAGTAACCAGTGAAAATACTCTCACGGATGAGAGGACTCGTGAGGAAAATATGCTCTAAAGAGAGACTGATGGTTCGCCGTGATGATGAGTTCTACCGGTGGTGATCACGAGAGGTTATGTAGGACATGGCATTCACAGGTAAGAACGACGGAGGGAACTCCTTCTGAGAAAAACTGCATGTCTACACCCTCACCCTTAGCTAGGTACCCGGTAGTGGCCCAAAGGTGTTCAGCTCGATAGTCGTGCGCAAGGCTGGCACAGAAGCGCCGTTGGGCACGAACAAGTGACGCACATAAACCCCGAGCACATGGCTATTTTCCCAGCAGCGACATGCGGAAGATCTCCCGCGCCTCGGTCTAGATCCGACCCCTGGAGCGAGTCTGGGGAAAAGCGTTGATTCGCAGACCCACCTAGATCGTGAGGCGACGACTTTCGGTCGTGACGGACCGAGGCCGGAAGGAACTCCTCGCGCGATTGCGGCATGCTTAAGGACTACGCTAACCACCTCGAGGCATCGTCGTGAACCTTAACTGCACGCTGCTTCGTTAGGACTTGCCTCGTGCATCCTGCGCAGCGCTGACCATCGTGAGTATTTGATATGCAGGTTTCAGCAATGTTTCTCGATCGTTCCTCCACGCATTCGACAACACCATGTTCGCTCGGTACAAGCTCGTCTCCTCGGCGGATCACGCCCCGGATCACGCCTCGTGTTCGGATTCGGCGCACAGACGACACTATCCGACGATAGCACTGGTCGTGCTTTCCTTCGCAAACGTCTGTGTATTGGGCTTCTCGATTGCCATATGGCGCACTGCGGGTGTGGCCGCCACGGCGACCCCGGGAGATTCTCTGACCAGCCTCGCCCAGTCCAGCACCCTTGAGGTTCCCAACGACCTTGCTAGGGTAGAGTCTCTTCCTATCGCGTATGTTCCTTTTCATTGGAATACGCCATGGGGTGCGCCCAATGCGACGGAAGCAGACCCGCTGTGGGACAGCATCAACACTGCGCATGGTCATATCGCAGTTGACCATGAGTTCGCAGCAGAGAACCACGTGAGTGACCCCCAACCAGGTCTTCGTTCCCGAAGACACCATCACTGAAATGAGCAGTGACTGACATCTTCTACAGTGGCCTGCCTCTATGGACATACCCGGCATGCCTGGTAAAGGGATGTATCTTCTCCAAGCCTACCATCAGCTCCACTGCCTCGTACGTCACTTCTGTTGTTCAGTAAACATCAGGTACCTATGCATTTTCTCTAACCACTCTCTTCTAGCGTATCGTTCGCGCCTCGTATCTAGCTCTGAAGCGCCAAGAGTTCCCGCCCTTCCCCTCGCATCACGCTTTGCATTGTTTCGACGCCCTGCGTCAACACATTATGTGCCATGCGGATAACACTCCGCTGTATGGTCACGGCGATGGCATGGCTGGTGATGGCCAGATGCACCAATGTCGGGACTGGACCGCGCTGAGGGATTATGCAACGAAGAACACGGCTTGCTTCCGCGATGGCAAGCCTGGTATGACACTTGCGGACCACTTTGGTGTTTGTGATGACGGAACGGATGGTTTGGAGGAACTTGTGCCTGTGACGAATGGACCGTGATGTTTTATCTTTCTGTGTACAATACTTTAATGCATATTTTCTTTGTCGCCTGTACACCTAGTTAACAAGGACGAAGCTGGTTTGACGCAGTAATAGTCGTATAATTTCTTTGTCATGTACTTTATAATTCATAACTTCGACTTTGTCGAGATCTCCTTACCGCGATATGTTACCACGATGTATGAGATCACTCATCAAATCTAGGTACATGGAGTCCAGACCTCAGTAACTTTGCAACCCTCCCGAGGTTACTTGTTCGTTAGACGAAAACGATGCAGCTAACATGTCACACAGCGTGATACAACGCCATCTTGTGAAGTTGTTGCATTAGGCAGTGAAGTTCTGAGTAGCTCGAATGACTCTCCGATGATTTGAATGCGTTGAAGCCTGGCTCCATCGTCATCACCGAATCGAGACTGGAAGACATTAGCCACGATGTACTTAGGTATACTACAATCTAGCTGTTTGTATAGCCATGAGCTAGTCGAGCGTTGGTGCAAGTTGCCGAGGCGTCTGTAGCTCAACCAGCGACCAGGTAAGTGGTAGCGAAAAGGGAGTGCCGTCTGGACAAAAGAGTACTAGTCAAACGTGGTCTGGCCAAATGCGGTCCCATACAGCGCGCGTTGGGCTTCGATTTCGGCATTGCCAAGTAGCTTTTGGAGGCGGGTAGGTTTGCGTAGTAATACATGGGTGCAATCCCATTGGTTGGGTCAAATGTCCCGCATCGCTCGGAGACGGCTCCGCCCAGCTAGTGCAAAACCTTAAGTGACCACGCGATAGATCTGGCTTGCGGTACATACAGATCTTGCGTGTCGGACACCACCGACGTAGGGACTCGCTTAACGGCAGATCAGCGACGTTAGTATCCGTGCCTGAAGATCGAGAATCTGTAACGGGTGGTCTGGAAGCCTCAGCGATTTGAAACTTCGTAGTGCGAACATCGTCAGGCGTTGGGTTCTGGCATCGAAATCGAAGGCGCTTCGGAGTGCGAACCGGTTGCCCTCAATTAGCACAGAGTTGACGTACGTCAGGGGTTCAACAACAGAAGATTTGAGAAGACGTCGTTCTACCAAGCCACCATGAACGACTACAAAGAGCTGGCAAGATCCCTTCATCTCAGTATCATCAGCTTCAATCATCTCCAGCTCTTCTATCAGCTCCTCTCAGTCATCTCGGCCATCACACTCTTCGGTGTTTCGTGCTATCAATCGCTTCTCAGCTTCGGATTTCACAATGCAGTTCACTACTACTACCCTCGCTCTTCTGATTGCTTCGGCAAATGCCTCTCCTCTCCTGGGCCTCAAGCTCGGTGGCCTCAACGTTGGTGTTGCTACTTCCAGCGCTCTGTTGGATGTGAGCGTCGGTTCCGGATCGGGTTCTGCTGCGAAGGCATCCTCTACGTCCACCATCACCGCTGCGCCAACTACCGCTTCCACTGGCCAGCCAACGATGCCATCAAGCTTCTCTGCCCCGGTTCAGGGCCACGGCATACTCTCTCTTGAGAACCTTCCCGCTATGCCACCTGTCATTGACAAGACTCTTTCTGGTGTTCTCGGCACTGTTGTCGGTCTCTGTAAGTATACCTTCTACCCCATCCCCACCTGAGTTTCCTATGCTAACAGACACCCCTTCAGTGTCTGGAGTCTGCAGCACCGACCACAAGTGCACCGTCACTGTTGCCGGCTCTCTCGAGAACCTGCTCGTCGATGGCGACAAGTACTCCATGAACAACACCATCTCTGCATGGTGCGCTGAGGGCCGCTGCTACGGTTCTGCCGAGATCCCTCAACTTACAGCTACCGCCCCCTTCGTTATTACTTGCGACCAGATCTCTGGCCACAAGGCGTGCTCCGCCACCATTTCGGGTATTGCACGTGCCATTTTCGCCAACGGAGAGCAAGTCGGTAAGTTTTACATACCACGAGGGACTTCCAGATTGGATGCTGACGGAATACAGAACTTTGGGGTTGGTTGACCCCTGCTGGTTACTGCAAGGAGGGTGTTTGCACTGCTTCCATCACCGCTATCGGTGACCCAATGTACTAAGCGCGACCTACCATAGGTAGAGTTGTGATGGCTGAGATGACTGAGATGGGGCACCGACACTTGTCACTCCTTGTTCCACTTCGTGGGCGGGCCCAGTATGAAGTTTGATTGCTTCAGGATTTGATCGATATAGGTCTATTACGATGTAATGTTTTTTGGCGGTATTCCGCGAAGCGTTGGCGCCGGTGAGCCAACTAGGTAGCAATGAAGTACTTAATATCAAACCAACCCATTTTTGATTGAGAAGGACTACCCTGATATTGCGAAATGACAAAGGAGCACGCGTCGATTAAGCTTTGACAAGCGCGTCGTTACGAGCCGTGCA
The DNA here is from genome assembly GCF_024043155.1 of Alternaria arbusti. Classification (NCBI taxonomy): domain Eukaryota; kingdom Fungi; phylum Ascomycota; class Dothideomycetes; order Pleosporales; family Pleosporaceae; genus Alternaria; species Alternaria arbusti. Next base: position 136,361 of record NW_026249959.1, read on the forward strand.
TTGATGACTGAGATGACTGGAGCTTAGCCGGCCCGCATCATCGTTTTTCCGCTCCTGCTCATCTAAATTAAGTGACTTCCAACACCAATGCCGACTAGCCTCAGGCACCCAATGGCGCCACAAACAGCACGATGGACGCATCCAGACGAGGTTCTCTCCTGTTGCCTGATTTTGTTCGCGGTCGTTTGATCTTCTTCACGGTCGTTGTGTTTGTGAAGATTCTGTCTGACCCCATCCCACGCGCATGTCTCTGCGCATCCACTCGCTTTCTACTTAGTTAATACTTTAATAATGTCTTCTTCTTCTACTCAGCAGCCGCAAGCTGTGCCACAGGCGCCTGACGCGATCTCAGGAGGGCCTCCGTCTCCAGTCCCCACGCCCCCTCCAAAGTCCGCAGCCAGACTGTCCGACGCGACGAACGCGACCGCAACCTCGTCTGCGCACGCGAACTCGCCCAGAATGCCTCCCTCGAGCAGCCCTGCGCCGGGTGTTCCCACCATGGCACCCCCGGCGTCGATCCCGCACACGACAGCTCCACAGGGCGCCGCGACCGAGACCGAGGAACGTCTTTCATACAACGACAAGCTCAATGCTGCCGATCGATACTGGAAGTTCAAGTTTGGTCTCAAATCCGCTGCCATCATAACAGGCTTGATCGGAATCGGTTGCTTTGGCTGGTTGATGTCCACAATGGACAATGAATACGACCCGGACTCTTCTTATTCAATCAGCTACGAAAGCTACTGGTCACTATGGCCTGGTCTCATTACATGGGCTGCGTCGGTAGTCTGGGCCGCGCTTTGCATCGTCGTCTTCCTTGTGCGCAAGCGACCTGTGCATCCAGGTCTCCGCGTAGCGATGGATCTTCTTCTCTGGCTTGGCTTTATCGTAACGGCCATGTTCGCTCTCATAGCGTTCCGGTACTTGTCGCGGTGGGGTCTATATGGATTCGATGAATGGGGCTGGGGTGCCTCGTACAATGATGGAGAATACGTCCTGGCTTCCAACAACACATGGGTATGGGAACAGGATACAAGCTACGTCAATGCTCCGCGAGACTGTTCCGAGTCCTCTCAGTTCAGCAGCTGTGAAGAGCAGGACGCCTTCATCAACAAACTTTGGGCTGAAAAGGATCATCGATCAAACGTCACTTTGACTGGTGTGGTATGCCAATTCTTCGGCCTGGTCATTCACTTTGCGCTATTTGTATGGGCTTGCGTTGACTGCCATCGCCACCGCCGCCGCACAACCAGCAAGGACGCCGAAAAGCTTGCTGCCGAAATCGTGCAGAACATGATCAGTAATGGTGCTGTTGTGCCGCCACCAGGACAGGCACACATGAAACCGCAGCCGGGCCAGGTCATGTACTATCAGATGCCGCCCAACCAGCAAGGATACCCGAACCAGCCCCCAATTCAGCCCCCGTATATGCAACAAGGACCGGGTCAGATGCAGCAGTTTGGGCAGCAGTTCGGGCAGCACCCACAGATGACGCAGCCGGTCCAGCGCATGGCGCCCGGACAGTACCCAAAGGGTCAACCTAGCATGGCAGCCTCGGATCTTCCTGAGAAGATGGCTGGACCCCGTTACGCTTAAGCGAAGAGGTGGACATGTAGTTGTACTATTTTCATTGAGGTTGAAGGAAGTGCATTTTCTTGGCGAGATACCCCAGCGAAACCTACCTAATAGTGTAAAGTTTATTCAACAGTTGACATCCATGTATCGCCCTCGCTATGCTCTCTGCTAGTGCTGCAATACCTCACCCGAAACATTGAAGACGCGCAAGGTGGTGTCATCACTTGCTACGGCGATCTGTTGTGGCTCGCCATCTGCTCTTCCAGGTCGCCAGACGATCTGGTTGATAGTTTTCGCCGGGACCAAGTCTGCCTTGACCATTGATACCTGTGCCTGATCCAAAGCATCTGGCGATGCGCTCACAATGCCTATTGCTCCGTTCTCTGTACCAAAGGCAAGCATGATCTTTCCGTTCGATTGCACGCCGTTACAAGCTACGGCGGTAACAGCGGCGTTTGCTGATACGGTAGCCTTGAGTTGCACGTCATTTTCTGCGATCTGCCAGATCTTGACACTCTTGTCTCGACCAGCAGTCATGAATGTAGGTTGCTCGAGAGGTGTCCAGGCAGCCCCCAGTATCATGCGTGAATGGCCCTTTGGATTCGAGTGCTTGAGTGCATATAATGACTGCTCTTCGCTGCGCTCCCAGATGACCCATTGTCTGTCTCGTCCAACACTAAGAAGGTGCTTGTCGTCTGGTGAGAACTGTAGCGCTGTGACGGTGAGTGAGTGCGCCTTGAGTGCCGGTTTGACTTCTAGCCATTCTTTCGTGTCGTACAGACGTATGACGGCGTGGTCGATAGAGCTGGCTCGGCACGCCGTTGCAACGAGACTTCCATCTCGGCTCACTGCAACAGCAGATATCTCATAGCCGTGTCCGTATAACTTCTCTGTCTCCGGCCATAGTAGGTGGCGGGCCAGATGATCCTCGAATGGTGGGTGACTGAAATCTAGTGTCGATTTGCGGATTACGGAGGAAGGGTCGACGGCTTCACGCTCGTCTTCGTCGCCGTTCTCGACTGGCTCGTCGTCTCCCACAGCTTGAATAGCCTTATTCGATAAGCCAAGGACGGGGATGTTGGCCGCATCCGGAAGCTCAGCAGTAGTTGACGCCTGTATACTGCAGAGATTTTGAAGCATCTCCGCTACACCTCTAGGTTCGTCGAAAATACGTAGCAACTTCTCGTCTGCGCCCGAGACGAATTGAGTGTTGGAGACCGCGTCGATGCAATTCAAGTCGTAGCCGTGGATTTGGGGCCGCGAGAACTCATGCCATGATGCTGGTGCGCCTTCTCGTTTCCATTGCGAGTAAAGCCGGCTGGTTTGATCGGAACCAGTGGAGAGCATGTAAGACCCATCTCTTGACCAGCTCACGCCTTTGACCTCGCGCACATGTCCTGTTATGGCGACTTGCTGCGTCCACATATCTTCAGTGGCCGAATATGTCCACTTCCTCCAGCTACCAGTTCGCCCCAGGGATACCACAGTGTTTCCGTCTGGCGACCAAAGGCCGATCCAGAAACCTCCAGCACTTCCGGTAGCGCTCGTCGAGCCCTTCTGCGCACTTATTTCGCCTAACCTGGTGATGCATACCCACACACCGGAGTTGGGGTCGGACTCCCAGATGGCGAGTGAGTTGTCTTCCGAGGCGGTGAGTAATTGGAGCTTTCCCTCGCGATGTCTCCACGAGGCCTGGTATATCCAATCTTCATGTCCCAGTAACAACGCTTCAAATGTAATGGAGTACTTGGAAGTAGCAGAGCTAATCCAATGTGCTTTGTTCGACAAGGACTTGCCCAATCCACCTAACGCTGGGTCGTTAAGTGCAGTACTGGCAGCAGGAAGCTCATCCCCACGGTGGAGACGCCAAAGACGCACATACTTGTCTTGGCTTGCGGATGCCAGCAGCAAATCGCTGTTCAAATCAGATGTTTCTCTAGTGAATGCAAGCGCACGTATCCATCCTTCGTGACCGGTCAGAGTTGCCGAAAGCTGGAATTGGCCATCTTGCGATACAAAGACTTGAATGGTGCTACGTGTTCCCGCAACTGCTAGCACTGTAGATTTGTCGTCCAGAGTCGCAAGTGCCAGGTTCAGAGGGAAGTACTTTGGTGATAGTGTGATGGTCTGTACAAGCTCGACATCAACGGATCCGAAGTCTGCATCATGAACAAGCTTCCAGATCTTGACAGTGCCGTCTGAAGATCCGGTTGCCAAAGTGTCCGAGCCAAGCAGTACTGCTATTCTGGTGACTGGCTGAGTGTGATCTGGAATCGTCTTGACACAGTCGAATGATTCGCCTCTTCGGCCTCGCCATATCCGGATTGTGTTATCCGCCGATCCACTGAGCAGGACTGAGACATTGGGCAATTGTGTGGGAAAGAATTTGACAGCGTTCACAGCTTTGGTGTGCCCACTCAGAATTGCTTGCACGCCACGAAGACTTTCGTCCTATCTTGGTGAGTGAAGGTTGTGTCATTGGCCAGCCGCGACTCACCTGAGGATCCCAGAGTGCGATGCAGTTGTCTGCGCCGAACGCTAGCAGTTGCGACCCGGCCTCATCCCAGTCAGCGGCAGCGGGATTTCGATTGCCACCTGCAGCGATGAACTCAGTAGATATGTTCATTGTTGGGTCTAGGCGTTGCATATGCGCAGGCACCGCATCTAGTCATCGCCGTAAGGATTTCTTTGGCGCTAGCCTCGCTTAGCTACATTTGGCTCAGGGCTGCAGAGCAGGCGCAACCGATCTCGATAACATCCGCATCTCTCACAACTCTAGCATCTCACAGACGAGCAGAGACGAAATGTCAAACGATGAGACGATCCCAATAACGATAGAGTTCAGGTAGGTTGGTTGCCCTGAGAAATGGCGATGTTCCTCTCTAATATTCTACAGCGGGGGTCTGGAGATCCTGTTCGCCAACCAGAAAAAGTATGATCTTGCCCTACCAGCGAAAGATGAGTCTGGAGAGCCAGCAAATGTTGCATTCCTTGTCAGATACCTTTGCGACAAGGTCATGAAGGATCCGCGGAAAGAACTTTTCGTGCTTGACGATACTGTGTATGTTCCTGCCCAAGAGAACAATGGCATGCTGACATTAGCTTCAGACGACCTGGGATACTGGTTCTGATCAACGAAGCAGATTGGGAGCTGGAAGGCGAAGACAAGTACGAGGTTCAGAGAGGTGATCACATCATGTTTGTGTCTACGCTACACGGAGGATAGTCAAGGACCGCCAAAGCCGAAATGATATCCGCGTTGGAAATCACACTGCAATGTACCGAGTCACACAAACATATTGCATGTGATAATGTCGCATTGCAGCTGTAGGACGAATATGAAAGGTCGGCGTATACAAGTTTGCGGGAGCCCGGAAGCGGTCCGAATGACACCTCACCCTTACGGACTAACCATAAGCGCTACTTAGGCTCGTGATGACAGGGGCGCCACCCCTCACGATATATGTTAAACTCTCTTATACTGCGCATTCCGCGTCTACTCATCTCTTCTCTGATCTAAACTCGCAATTATGGGTCGCCTTGACATCTTGCCCGCGCACGTCGACCCCTCCATCTTCGACGCGAACGATGTTTTCCTCGGCACTGGCGGTATCTTGTACACCATCTGCTACGCCCTGATGGCGCGACAGTCCATTCGCGACCGCACATACGCTATGCCCCTCTTCTCGCTCGCCTTCAGTATGTGTCTCCGTACGAATTGCATATGACACGTACTGACCCAGTATACCACTGTTCAGACTTTGCGTGGGAGATTGTATTCGCGATATACGTTGCCGATGAGCTCCGGGAGAAGGCCCTCTTCGCCATATGGGGACTCTTAGACATGGGCATTGTCTACGCGGCTGTCACGTATGGCGCGAATGAATGGAGACATGCGCCAGCAGTTGGCAAGAATATCGGCAAGATCTTTGCTGGCATGCTGGTATGGTGGTGCATCGCGTTGTATGCTGTGAGCTCTTGGTGGCTTGATGTCGATCACCCCGTCAACCCAAAAGTTGGAAAAGCGTACCGCGGCAATCTGGGCATTGACAAGGACGAGCTCGGTTTCTGGACTGCTTTGGTTGCACAGGTCGTGCTGAGCGTCATGTCATTGGCACAGCTTGTGGTCAGAGGAAGCAGTCGCGGCTCTTCGTATAGCATTTGGGCGTGCCGTTTTATCGGCAGTGTGTCGGGGTTGACAGTGAATTACGGATATGTCTGGTGGGTATGGCCAGAGGCACATGGCTACTATGTCAATCCTGTAGCAGTGGTGATGATGGTGACTTGGATCTTGGCTGATCTGGGATACTTGGTGGTGTTTCGTAACGTGCAGCGGACGGGCGGGGCTGTCGGCGGCAAAACTAAGTGAACGACTGTTGTAGAAAATATGAGTAGTGTATATGGGAGAATACAAACGCTTTAGTCATACTCCTTCACTACGAAGGCGCATCTTCGTTGGTTCAACAGAGCAGGCCGAGCTCAAAGCCGTGATGACCCATATACGTTGCCAAGCCTTGGTCACATGCTTTCGCGACAGCGCGTTCAAGGTCCTGCCATGCCGGATCGCTTCCGCTCCTCAACGAATCTCTTTGTTTACCCAATCACCGACATTCCCATAACAACCACTTCTTGACTCTTGGACACATGGATTCCGATGATGAAGATCTCAAACTTGCGATGGCAATGTCCCTACAGGCGAATTCGCCTCGGGCTGCGCGCAGCGGCGCATCGGGCGATAAGCACGAGTCAATCGACCTCACGTCTGACACTGAGGACGAAGATGACGACGATCTCAGGCGTGCGATTGCCCTATCGATGCACGAAAGCGCGAATAATGACGTGCAGCAGTCATCGGCTTCGAGCGCACCGCCAACGAGTGTGACCAAAACAACAGCCGTCGTCGACAAACCTCCAGGTTTCATGGGTATGGATCGGAAAGCGATGGAATTGGAACGTCTCGCAAGGCTCGGAAAGAGGAAGCGGGAAGCATCGCCAGAGGCACCTTCTAAGCAAGTTGCAAGAGCGCCTGCCGCGAAAAGCGATTCAGGCGAAACACCATTACAATACCCCAGTGGAGCGATCAAGCGCACCTTTGCGTCCAAGTACCCGCGAACTGACGACATCACTATTGAAGAATTACTAGAAGCCGATAAAGTCAATACCGCAGTCATCAGCTCATTTCAGTACGATTCGGGATGGCTATACGAAAAACTTGATCCGACAAAGGTCAAGCAGATCTGGCTGATGACTGGCAAGCACAGAGGCGAGGACGTCCAGGCAAAGCGCATACAAGAGTGGAGGGAGTCTCGCGTACCGAACATGAAGCTTCATTTCCCGCCTATGGGTGGCATGATAGCCAGCATGCACAGCAAATTCATGCTCTTGTTCGGAAATGACAAGCTACGCATTGCGATTCCGACTGCAAACATGACACAGACCGACTGGGGCGAGGTCGCAAACGACTGGCAGCCCGGCATCATGGAGAACTCGGTGTTCTTGATAGACCTCCCTCGAAGACATGATGGTACTGTCACGGAGGCAAAAGACTTGACACCTTTTGGTCGCGAGTTGGTATACTTCTTGGAGCAGCAGGAAGTGGGTCCGCAGGTCATCACCGGTCTGTTGAAATGCGATTTCTCGAAGACTAGTCATTTGGCCTTTGTGCACTCCATGTATGTCCTCAACTATGCTCATCGGGGGCCAGTACTAATTCAAAATAGTGGCGGTTCGCACAAGACCGAATCAATGCATCCCACGGGTCTCCCTGGCCTCGCACACGCTATACGAGAGCTCAATCTAGATGAAGTCGAGCATATTGAGCTTGATTACGCAGCATCCTCGCTCGGTTCTATCAACGATGCCTTCTTGTCGCGCATTCGCCTCGCAGCATGCGGCAAGTCGTTCGGGACAAACACTGCGCCAGAATTTAACGTACGCGAATGCTTTCGGATATATTTCCCTACCAACGAAACGGTGGAAAAAAGCATGGGCGGTCCTGACGGTGCCGGTATTATTACGTTGACAAGACAGGCTTACAACGCACCATCGTTCCCAAGAGAATGCATGCGAGACTACGACTCGATGCGACGGGGCATGCTGTCGCATAACAAACTGCTCTTCGCGCGAGGTCGTAGAAAGAACGGGAAGCCCTTTGCTTGGGTTTATGTTGGCTCTGCCAATATATCCGAATCAGCGTGGGGTGGGCAAAAGGTGTTGAAGAGCGGACAAATGGGAAGTCTGAACATTAGGTACGCAAAACACATATTTAATTTGCATCTGAGAAACATACTGACTTGAAATGAAACATCGCAGGAACTGGGAGTGTGGTGTTGTCATGCCTGTGCCAGAGGCAAAGCTTCAGGGTCTCAAGCAGGATGACGTACCGCCGATGAGCGTGTTTGACGGAACGATTGAGGTCCCTTTTCGAGTTCCTGCGGACGAATACAAGGGCAAACAGCCCTGGTTCTTCAGGTCATGAGCGGACTTTAGTTGCATCGGTGCAAACGGCGACTCCGAAATCTTAGTTCTCCGGGCGGAACCGCTGGATATTTAAGTTGTCTGGTGCGCATGTGGTGATCGGAGACATTTCCGCCCACCATGAGCCTTTCTGGCTGCACGCAAACAGGGGGTCCACGCATACTTCAGTCAGATAGCGATGACTTGAACCCAAACAGAGAGTAATGCGAGGCTTTGCAGGGTCCTGAGGCAGACCGTATGTGCCGTATTGCAGTGCACGTGATTGGACATGATGCCTGGTGTCGATCATCACATGGGTGAACCGAGTCTTCCCGGAGCAGCCGGACCAATGCGGGCGCGCGTGGTGGACGAAGCGGGCATTCGGGCGTCTTAGCAAAAGTTCCGACGCGCCTCGACAGCACGACGTATGAGCCATGATGACCGTATATGCATGCGCCCTGAAGCTGTGAGTTCCGCCATGATAGTACGGACCCTTTTTTGTTTGTATCACGCATGTGTCCCCTTGATCTAGCCACATGTCGGACCCAAAGCGCACGCGTCTCTCGGGCGATGCCTTGTTGCTGCAAGAGGGTAGCAATAGAGCCATGGCCGCGCCGCTGCACACCTGGTTCACTTCGCCAGCGCGGACGCATAGCAACTTAGCGCAAGCGAAAGAGCTGCCCTTGCACCTGATCCAGCTCATCCTCACACACGTACGTTGGTCTGCGCCCTGCCACGCGACGAGCTGTCCCAACCGAGCTCTACTAACACGCACGGAAGCTCGACGATGTCGGTGACCTCGCGCGCATCACGCGCACATCGCGTCTGTTCTACTACATGACGCTTCCGCGGCTCTACGAGACGGTCACGTTACACTCGTACGCCGAGATACGATACGTAGATGGCAGGCCAGAAGGCTACGGCAATGGCAGCCCGTTTGCCATGGGCCTCAACACGCTCGTGTCGCGAAACTTTGGCGACTACATACAGACATTCCGGGTCAAAGGCGACTGGCGAGAACATGATACCGAGGAGTACAAGCAGGGGCGGGTGCCGGACAACAGCATGATACTGCAGGTTGTCATGCGTGCCGCCATTGACAAGATGAAGAACCTCAAGGCTTTCGCGTACGTGTCGTACCAGAATCATATCGGACAACTGCTGATATGCCCAGTTGGGAGCTGAGCACTCCTCCTTTGTATACCGTCTACCAGGGCATCGCAGCCAGGACGACGCTTGTCTCGCTCACCCTTCGGTGTCAAACCAAACGAATACCACGGCCGACCACCGTTATACCTCCGCTTCCGAACCTGACCACTCTGATCGTGTATGATATCGATCCCCTCTGCTACCCCGACGATATCTCGCTGCTTCTGTTGGGTTCCAAAAAGCTCGAGCACCTCACATTACACTGGAGTCCGCGCATGAGGGCTGTAGGCGAAGAGTCGGTTTCGCTGCACTCGCTATTCGGACGCTGCATGTCTGCCAAGCATTCTATACCTCTCAAGCACCTGGGAATATACAACATCTACACCCGCTTCTCTGACGATGGCTTCCACCATGTTATCCGCCCCGACACCAATACAGAGCTCACCCTGATCAACTCCATGGGCTCCTCGGACCCTATGACCGTTTTTGCCGACGACTCTTGGAGGATACACAGTAATCACCCAACGCCTCACAACCTGAAGGTGATGCGCACCGATAATACGGATAAAGAGAGCGCTGTCATGCTAGGTAAATTCAAGGGCATGGAGCGGTTTTACATTGTGAGCAACAGGCGAGGCAAAGACTCACCAAGATCTACCAGCGCTGCTGCAACCCCAACAACACCGTCCACGATGACGCCGGGTGTCATCGGAGTCTCTAGCGCGAGCAGTACTCCAAAACACACGACTGACCAACGCTGTCGCAGCATCGGGAGTGAGTTTATTGCGGCCATTCAAACCAATCACAACCACAGCATTCGCCATCTCCTTCTCTCAGATCGCTGGGTATTATCTGACGATGCCCTGTTCAGACTTTGCCAAACGTGCTCTAACTTGGAGCAAGTTGGCTTCGCTTGCTCAGTGCCACCGCTTGAGTCTCTGCGCCAGGTCTTTGCTCTAGTGCCCAAGCTCTGGGCCGTCCGTTTTCTATTCCGCCCAAGCTCTGACACAAGCGAGGCGCCGTATCAAATCACGGATGCTGAGATGCATGCCTTCGCGATTGGAACAGAGTTCTGGCGACCGGAGTACAAGAACGTCAAGTACGTTGGCTACGGCGACAGCATCGTGCTTAAGCTAGGCGACGTTTACTACCCATCAAATAAGGAGTCGACACCGAACACCCAGGACAACAGCATGAACGCGAAAAGAGCAGGACCAATAAGAAAAGTAACAGTTGTGAGAAGGGAAGACGTAAATCACATCGAGATTTGGGGAAAGGACACTACGGAATTCGATCCCTTGAACCCTTGATGGCGACATGTCAACATGACAAAAATTCTATATCCATCGCGACGAAGCAATAGCAGCGCTTCCTTCGCGCATCCTCTACATCTCGGAGGCTCCTGGAGGAAACCGGACTCAGCTCCAGTGGGCGCCGAAGCCCGCCAGATAGGAACCATGGCGCATTTCCCGTCCACCAATGCCAAGAGCTGTTGTGTTGACAGCGGTAGTCTGACTTAATTGTCAGGATAGGGCCTTTGTTGGAAGCCCACTTTGCTTGCCAAAAGCGAGCCAACAATGTATATTAGTACGAGGCAGTCGTGAAAGATGCGACTATGTACAATACGACCCATAGGGCACCTTGGGCACCTATTTGATGCCTCAAATTGACAGAGTTCACTACGTTTCTTACTCCTGATTCACTCCTTTGTTGGCGCGGCTTCCTCAGCTCCGTTATCTGCTAGTGGGTGTTTCGAGGTGACCACGGATAGCTGCTAGATCCTAGCAACGACACATGCACACGGTGAGAAGTCTCAGGCCCTACAAGACAATATCGCTGAACAGAGCTAGATGTAGTGAAGGGTTCTCAAGCGTTGCTTGTTGCCTACCGCAGCATCGCATCCGTGCCTTTCACTATCAATAGACCCTGCTCTTTCGCTTCAACACTCCACGTATTCGTTACATAGACTCTATGGCTCCAGCCTTGAGCCACCCTTCGATCGACGCATACAGTGAGCTGCGTACACTCCCGCAGCAACATCTGACGACGACATGAACCCCAAATCAATCTACAAAGAGACAAACGAGTTGTACACCCCGATCCACGAAGCAGGCAAAGGTACGTGCGGAAGTATCACGTTTTGTGCACACACACCGTCGGCTGCAAGCTCATCCACGACCAGCTCCGTGGCGCAGGGTGCAGCGCTTGTCGCCGTCAAGATGATCAGTCGAGAGATGTGTCGCGACAGGATAGCCGACGAAATCGTCGCTCTCGACCGTATCCGCAACGTTTTGACTGCTGCCAAGAACGAAACCATGGTGAAGCATCTTCCCACCCTCATCGATTTCGATCCGATCAAGAACGGCGGATCTGGCTGGTTGGCCGTTAGTCCTGTCTGTGGTTTCGATCTTGAGCGGCTTCGAGTCGCGGTCACCGCGATAATCCAGCCCTCGTCAGAAAACGATGCTCCGCGCCGTTGTCCCCTCCCTGCGATACCTGAGGTACTCATACTACAGGTCGCAAAACAGCTAACAGAGGCGGTTGGGTGGCTCCACGACGTCGCCAACATCTCCCACAACGACGTCTTCGGCGGAAACGTAATGCTCGATGTATCCGCCTCCAACAAAGAAGCCAACTTCACATTCCCAACCATCGTCTTGATCGATTTCGACCGCGCCACCCTGGACCCTGACAACATGGCAAAAGGAGCCGACCGCTCATACACTTACGAGCTCATATACATGCTCGACAATGCAGGTCGAGCGTCATCATCACAAGAGACGAACGTACTGGAAGATGTGATTGTGCCAAAGGAATCGATAACCTGGTGGTACGCGTTTAGGAACTTCCTTGTTATTAATAAGGGCCAGTATCTGCAGGATGAGTCGGCGGGTTTCGCGAGGTTCTGGGAGCGGTTTGGCGCGGATATCGATCGGCGGTTGGGGAATATAACGGGGGAGGAACGGGGGAGGGTGAAAGAGCTGATTGATATGGTTGCGGAGAAGGAGGTAAGGTTTCCAAGTGAGGAGAGGGTTAGAGAGGTGCTGGGGGAGTAGGAGAACGGATGTTCGTGTTATGTTTCAGGCGAACCAAGAATGAATCTACAAGAGATGGCTTTAGATCTTAACCAACAAATCATGTACGTCGCATCTCAGCCAGCTTCTCCATTCACCACTCGCCATCTCCGCCACAAAACAAATCGCTGTACGCACCTCTACTCCTTCACAGGCGTACCAAATCCAACCAGGTATGGATGCGCACCAAGCTCACACGCTCCGCGAGCATCACCACCACCACCCCGACTACACGTACCATGATTATACCACTGCGGGCACACTTCCTCTGGACCCGTGGCTAGCTTGCCAAGACTAAGTTCAACCGCTTCGTCCATATCGCTATCATCCGTTAGCTCGGGGGCAGACTCAGATTCCGGAGATTGCTTGTCTTCATTCGTGGAACTCTGCGCTGGTACACGAATCCCATGAGCGAGAAGCAAAGATTTCATATGCTGCCCATCTATCCTCAGTCTCCTATTCTCCTCCTTAAGCCCCTTCCTCTGCACTTCTGCAGTCTCTAGCTTGGACTTGTAGTACACATTCGTATCCTTGATCACAAGGTCAAGGGCAACGACCTGCATGTCTGCGCTCGTTTTCGCCTTTTCGGTGTCGCGGAGCTTAGTCTCGTATTTGGTCTTGTTGGCTAAGAGAGAGGTGATTTCAGCGCGAAGATCGTTGTGAACGGCGTCTGAGTCGATCTGCCTACGGAGTCGTAGGTACTTTTCTTTGTAGCTGTTTTCGGCGTCTGACTTTATAGCGGCGAGGGTCATCTTGTTGACGAGAGAGGCGAAGCTGTTGGGATCGGTGGTATCGGTGGGTTGCTCGGGGGAGCTTGTTAGCCAGGAGGTTAATGTCATTGCTGTTTGTCTGTAGTTGTTCAGATGTCGGGTGGTGTGTTTGGTTTTGATGATGTCGATGGCTGGTAAGACTGAATCGTCGAATGATTTTGTTAACCAACGTGATACGATGGGAATAGCTAGAACTTCAAGAGATATGGCCGGGGTTCAGGCAATTGTGAGCTTGAGACACGTGCATTGTGAACATGAGTAGAGGCCCCGCCTGACCAATAATGTGAGCACACGGCGATGCGCAAGGGTAAAGCAGTGTGTTTCCGTTCTCTTACTTACGAATGTCTTGTTTAGTCGAATTCGCATGTACAGAAACATTGTGCGGTCAGGTATCGTCGTCATCAGGATCAGGGTCTGTCGAACGGCTTAAACGAAGCGACCGAACTAGCAATTCTCTTCGCGAACGAGGTAATTCGAATATTACTAGATGATCAAGTAAGGCTCTCAGCATCCTCATTGTGCATCTTAGTGTTCTTCTCCCTCTCCAAGAAAGTCTCCTGCTCCATTCTACTCTTCTCAACGTCGACAAAGAAGAAAAGCCAGGCACAGCTAACCAGGCTCAACGCGAACAAGAAATAGAAAGGACTACTGTTGTTGCCAGTATCATCGATAATGGCAGAGCTGACCAGTGGGCCGATGAAAGCACTCGTCTTTCCCACGATCGAGAACAAACTGAAAAAAAGAAATTCTTTCCCTCTCGGTGTGACCTCGGAGATCATGGTCTGCGAATAGCTGTACCACGGACAGACAAGCAGTCCATAGAAAGCCTGGTATACCCAAACCTCCCACTTGTTATGGAAACCGAAGCGTTGCGTCCAGATGCCGATCATGCCCCAGCCGTCGAGAAGGACGATGCATATGGCGACGACCATGAACATGGTCTTGGTGGATAGACCGTAGTACTTTTGGATGCGCCAAAAGGCGCCGATGCCAACCGCCTGGGCAGCGATACCTACAATAAGCAGGTAGGTAAGCTGCAGACTGTTGTACGCAACAATCTCGTTCTGTAGAGTCCCGATAACCGTCACGGTGGTGTTGAGACTGTCGCCGAGGAGAAAGTAGCCCGCCAGATATGCCAGACTTTGGCGCAACTGCCAGATCTGTCGCATCGCGTATCCAAGCTGTTTGAGACCAGCTAGGACTATGTTCGCGCGTCCTGGGTCCTGGCCTGGTCGTCTTTTCTCGAGGATGAACCACGGAAGAGCGCACAAGATCCAAACTCCAGTCGCAAAAGCGATAAGTACCGAGAGACCCCAGTTGTTGTTCTCCGCGCTGTCATTGACGTGCAGACCGAACATGATGCCCACGATAACAGCCAGGATGAGGATCTCAAACACGGATTGAACATAGAACGCCGTGTTGGAGAGCTCGTTTCGCTTCATCATATCGGCAAAATCGTACTCTGCGCGGGTAATCGTTCCATCGGCGAACTCCTCGGCTTTGACTCGTAATTCCTTGGTGTTCCTTGCCAGTCCAGGGAAGGCAGCAGTCCAGAATGTGATTGTCGTTTGGTATGCGATAAGACCGACAATATAGAGACCCACACCGGCGTGCCATTTATCCTCGGTATGAACGCCTAACCAGCCAAATCCGATTCCGAAAGCAATGACGGACAGCCCTATCAGGATGTTGGGGCGCCATGTACCAAAATCGGCGAAAGAACCGAGGATCAAGAAAACGAGGACCTGGATGGCGAAACTGATGCCGTTGCAGAGAAGCACAATGGAGTTGATGGTACGGTTTCGGCCCATGAAGTACAGCACCTCGGAGTCTCCTGCAGCTTCATACATGAGGTTTTGGAAAGCCGTCGGACCGAAGTTGAAAAGAGTGAGGCCATTGTCTCCAACGTAGTAGCTGTTCGAAAATAGGATGTCAGCCTCAGCACAGTCAATGTACCGCGCTCCAAATCAGTCCCCTCGCTGGAATAGTTTGCATACCAGTAATACGACCAGATCTCCCACTTCGATGTCTCGTAACGTTCGTCGAACTGGTCCGGTGCAACGGGGGTGTCTGTATCGACGGGTACGCCGACGGCTCCTTTGATAGGGTCCTCAGCCGGCGCACTGAGAGGCGCAAGGCCTGGCTCGTTTGAAGCCATGAATGTGAAATGAAATGGACGTAACGTCTAAAGGAACACAAAAGATTCAGATTCCAACATTGCGCGACTTAAAGCTTTTTCAGCCGGGTAAGTAGTCGCTTAGCGTACCCTGGCGATTCGTCATGGTCGGAGATAACCTCCTAGCAGTGCATGGGGTGAAGGTGCACCATGAGCCTAGGCCTCTAACGGCGCGGAATGTCGGAAGGATCGCGGCCGTGATGGATACTCCGCATGAAAAGAAGTGCCGATGATTGGAAAGAGTGGAAAGAGGCGCGAGTAAGACATGCAAGCTATAGCCAAGCGGAGCTTGGTTCGTCGATGATGTGGGGTGAAGCTTGAAAACCCTGAATTTCTGATAAGCTAGATCGTATCTGGAATAGCGCTTGTCCGCCACCGGCGTAGGTGATCATCGAAGCCCCGCGCGCGACGCGCAAACCTCAGTGTATATCATCGCAACATCTGGCATGCTTGCGATGATATTGCTACACTCGATATCGCGAGCTGCCACCGCCAGATTCGATTACAATCTGGAGATGACTCCCACACTACAGTCCATGAGGATGTTAACTCAAAAGAGATGGTCTCGAAGACTTTCTCTTTTACACCAAGCGCGAGTTTGCATGTTAAAGGGTGGTGAAGCATTCGAAGTGCATAGGGTAAAGTGCATCATCAAGGATATATAATACTACAAATCTGGTATATGATACAGTTCCCAACCCAGCTTCCGACCACCGAGAGCACGCGTAGTAAGCCGCACAAAGAAACCAATAAAGAAAGCACAACGCTGTGAGCGATCCAAAGCCACAGCATCCACCCCCACCCGGCTATGTTCAGCCCTATGAGAGCCTGCCCTTTCGGGCGGCTGGAACTCAATAGAGCTGTCAAGCCAGGGTGGAGGGGAATACACCAAGGATAGCAAACTCGATCCAAACAAATATGACCAACTCCCTTCAATGCCGCCAGGATCCAACAACCATGCGGAGTTGCGGGCAAGCATCTTAACCCTCAAGATATATCAAATAGGCCAAGCATCCTAATCCTGGGTTGGCGGCGGCTTCGCTTCCGCCCTCGTACCCAAACGTGAAGGCCGCTTGCCCGCCTTGGTCTGGTCTACAAGGAACTCCTCGTTCTGGTAACGCTCGTCTCCTTCGTGTACGTTGGGACACCTGTTGCCCTTGTCGCAAGTGCCGGCAGCATAGTTGATGCATTTCTGCCGCACACATTTTGTTTCTGATGCAACACAGTTTGAGCATGGCGCGCCTTCGTCGCATTCGCCTTCCCACCAGTGACGGTAGCAGTTCACACATGGGACTCGGGTCGGCTCCGCCGGACCTGGTGTCTTGCGTCTCGATCGTCCAGAAGGCCCAGAAGGTCCAGGTGTAGAGCGGGAAGAAGCTCGAGTCGCTCGTCCCGAAACAGAGGGCTGGCGTGAACCGTTCCTGCTCGTGTCCATGATGGGCTCATTCTGAAGGCTCTCGGACCCGTGAGACATGTCTCTCGAACCACCCTCGTACGGTTGTGAGTGATTGCGTGAATGGGTTTGGTAGCTGCGCTGTTGAGGCTGCTGGAATTCGGCTTGGGACATCGGAGGCGTTCCCATCGAGAAGAGAGTCGAGTTGAAGGCCGTCTGATTGGTGTTATCTTCTGTGGGAAACCAATCGCTGCAGTTATATGTATCTCCGAGGTTTGGCTGAGAAGCAGCATCTCCCACAAGTGCGTCAACGTCGAAGGCAAAATTCGAATCCAACTCTTCCATAATGGGAGCGTGGTTACCCATTACTCTCTGGTTCGTACCATTTGTTGGTAAGTTCTGCTGCTCAAAGTTCTGCCTCATATTCCAGTTCTGCCCAGTGAGGCGTGCAAATTGATTCGAAGAGTGTTGCGCGACGTGAGGCTGAGGCGGCGCCGCAGAAGAAGCTGAGCCGTACGAAGGTGTCCGTCTCATAGACCCATGCGCCGGTGTCGACATCTGCGACCGGATTTGCGACTGAGCATCTCGCTGCATCTGTTGCATCATTAAGTCCCCGTCGTTCGAGTTCATGTTTCCGGCCTGGTTGGTCATATGCTGACCACTTCCCATCTGTCGACCGACCTGCGGAGATGTGCGCATCAGGCCTAAGTTATGTTGAGGGAATCTAGGTGATTGACTGCCGGCGTTACCCGCAGCCAAGTTCTGCATCAAGTGTCGCTGCTGCTGGGGTGACATGTTGCTGGGTGTGCGTCCTGGAGGCGCGGCCATCATGGCACCAGGCTGTTGCAAAGGACGCCGGGCGGGTGCCATCTGCCCTGCTGAGCCATTCGACTGCTGTGACGAGCTTCGTCCATGCATTCCATTCGGTGCGACATGTCGAGCTTGCCTCTGCATTTGTGCGTCGCCCATGATAGTATCGCCGTTCGACCATGTGGTTGACAAAGGGCTCATGGCATTGGTATCGGAGGGAAGTGAGTTCGAGTGCGTACGCTTGAAGTCTGGTGTAGTGATACCGGCAGCACTGTGTGTATTAGCAATAGCTTCATCCATAGAAACGATGTAGAACTTACCCAGCTGCGTCAAGCCTCCTTCGCTTGTTAGAGTCGAACGCTCCCTGCGAAGAAGTCGGTTGGCTCCGTTTGGGAGGCCTCTGAGCATCGTTTGGCACAGGGTGCGATACTGATATTGCTATAGGCCGTTGCTGGGTTATCACAAGCTTGGTATTGGCAGCACTCAGCGCAGCTTCAGCTGCAGAAGCCCTCTGTTTGAGACTAGTCTGCTCTGAACGCCATTCAGTCTCTCTTTTCTGTACGTACTCTTTCGCTTTGGTCTCAATGCCCTTCTTCATCCATTCGACACGTGCGTTTGCCTTATCTTCTATGGTCTTTCGGTACTCAGCGTTCTCACTCTGCTTTGCTATGGTGGCTTCTTTGAACCCATCAGCCTTGGCAGCAGCGAGGCGAGCCTCGATCTGGTCCACGGTCGGCGCATCGACTGCGGCTTTCGATTTTTCTTTCTCCGTGGCGATGTCTTGTCGTAATTGTGCGATCACGCTTTTCAGATCTTTGTTGACGTTGCCCTGCGTGTCCCTGTCGGATTTAAGCTGGCCAATGATCTTATCAGACACCTTTTTCTCCAGCTCTTTTTCACGTTTCTCCTTCTCTTTCTCACGTTTCTCCTTCTCTTTACCACGTTCAGACGCGAGGTAGCCCTGTTGAAAGACATCTACCTGCTTTGTGAACTCTGCAGTGACTTCTTTGGACCATTCTCCGCTGGCTCTTGCTTCCTCGAGCTTAGCTATTATCTCGTCGCGACCCTGAAGAATGCTATTAACACCAACAATGAAGTCCGCACGCTCCTTTTTCATCGTATCGATCTCTTTCTTCAGGTGACGGTTCTCGTTATTGGCGTGCACCTTCTCTGTATAGCGGTTCTGGGCGCGTGCCTTTGCTGCTTTCGTTTCGATCTCGGCGGCAGTAGCACGCTTCGCGGCATCAATGACTCTTTGCTTCCCATCCGCGACTTCTTCGACAAGGTGCTTCTTGGCTAGTTCAGACTGAGCAAGGCGCTGCTTAAGGGCGATGTTCTCTTCGGAAAGTGAGACCGTGGGCGAAGTAGCCTTCTGGGACGTTTCTGGAGTGGGTTGCTGTGGCTTTGCGGGTTCGGGGTTCGACGGGCTCCCTTGGGAGGTGAGAGCCGAGGGCGCCATAACAGTAAGAGCGATCCGGGTGCGGGTAATCGGTATGAAATGAAAATGCACGATCAACGCGCGGGGTAGCAATGTGTGACTGATGCGATGATATCGTGGGATAAGGTTGTGGTGAGTAGACAAAGGTCGAGGTGAGACGTAGGTAAAGAGTGCATGAAAGTGCGAGTAGAGGTGGTATTCTGGCGCTAGTCGCAATCTTGTCGCGGAAGTCGAAGTGAGCGTCGGATTGAATGCGTCCAGTGAAGGTGAAGGCGACTGCGCTGCTTAAAGATGGCTTCGCCTTAGAGTTGGCAGAGGTTGGCTGTAGACGTGCTGCGCTGTCGAGTCGCGGAAAAGTCTGTGGTCTTGGTTGGGGTACCAAAAATGAGAAAATCGGTTGTGTTGTTGTTGTTGTTGTTGTTGTGCGCGGAAGCGATGGGTTGGTCCTGTGGTTGAAAAATCGTAGGTGGCAGTATATTCAGGCGGCGCACAATGTCCAAGATCGCGACCCGCGGAGGGCAGCAGGCCATATAACTCAGCTTGCAGTCGAGGATCTCAGTTGTCAATGCGAGCCAGGTAAGCGTGCAGTAATGGTAAACGACGCAAAGTTGTTCGGTGAAGGCAGCACGACATTGGCGGCGATGACGACCTCGCAAAGCCGACCGTGTGGCCTTGGGTTAGGAGATGCTGCCCAGGCGCAGCGCTCACAATGCCACCATCTCTTAAACATGATATCGAACGTATGATAATACGAAAGTGATCCCCGTAGATGAGCTATTTATCTTGCCGTCTCGAACTTCTAGACACCACTTGCCATCCTCTCTGAGACGAACGCAAAAACCCCACCACTTTAAGCTCTACGGTCCCAAGCAGATTCTGGCGGAAAGAGACATGATGAATAAACGAGCGGAACAAAAGCGTTGTGAGATTGTACCTGACATGCGTGCACGGCGCTGAGCAATGCATTGAAGCCAGCATCACCTAGACTGTAGCGCAACCATTACGACAATTTCGGCGTCTAGAAGGCTATACGAAGAAAAGCCTTGTCTTCCGAGGGTTGAACTGCAAGGATATACTACCTCGCATTAATCAAGATCTCTTCCTCGCCGCCATCAAGGTCTGTGAGGCACCTGGGAGAAGTGAAAGTCGAGCTTGCGTTGAGTCACATGCTCTCCGACCTGGCTCGCGACACGACTTTGAGCGCGCAACGCAATATCGTAAGATGACATGCATGCGCACAGTAAAATACCTGCGCAATACTACATCTTCGCCATGATACTTCGACCGCGTGCGATATCGTTCGAGATCTGTGCAGCCTTTGAGGCAGACTTCGCGTGCGCTGACAACATGACGTCATGAGCATTGCATTTGTTCGCGTGCCGCCAATCGGGGAATGCAGGAGTCATAATACATAGCAAAAGTAGAGAACGAAGGCATGGTGTCTGATGAAATAGAAGGGATGCAGGATGGGGTAGAACGTCGGACGTAAGAAGAAGCTCGCAACACGCGACGCGACTGCCAAGGCTGACTACCTAGGTAGGTTTGCCGATCCCTTTCCCTTCCCCGCCACTCCCCTATGCGCGTCATTTCGACGGACCCTTCCCATCATGACAGCTTCGTGGTATCAACCGCGGTCTTCGTGCGTACCCCCTTGAATCGATTATTTCGCCTTCTATTCCATCCGTCGACCTCCAGATCATGGTTACCGGAAACGCAACACCGACTCCATGTTTGATGCAGCCATCCCCAGAGCCTACGGACAGCGCTTCATCACAGGTTGAGAAGCAAAGACGACTGTTTAAGTATGGCGCATCATTCTGGGCCGTCAGCATCTAAAGGCTCACATGGGCGCTGTCCAGCACAACTGCATCAGCTATTCGAGATTCGAGCGCCACGCGCTTGGCCAGCTCACATATTTGACGTCCATGCCAGGCCCAGAACAAAGACGACGATAGATCTTGACAAGAGTCTAGTGACACCGTGCGAAATTGGGCTCGGAAATGAGACCTTATGGGCTGTAGTGTACATGTGGTCGAGCTGATCGCCATGGGTGGGTTGCGAAAACCGCATGGCGTCTCCAATGAACAATCAGTCCGATATCAGTTATACGGTCGAGCTCCCTGTCAACACGGCCGGCGATGGTAGGCCTTACTTTTGCCGAGCTGTCGGCGACAGCTATTCGCCATGCTCCTACGTTGCTGACGGTCGACGGCGTGGTAAGCTTACGCCCCAATGTAGAACCCGCTTCGTCACGTCTTCGCCTACTCAAGGTTGGACCAAGCGCTCGAAGCCCTATATGTACAAGTATCCGTCATAATATTTGTCCTTCGTCCCTTTTACTCGTCACTATACTACTCTCCGCGCGATGGCTACCAAACGCCCGATCAACGAAGCAGACATCGCGGAACTTCGCGAATTGCTGGGAGATACAGACGCCCAGTTAGTGACACCGAAGGAAACTGAGGCATACACAAAATCCATTCACCGATGGTCAAGCGCTGCTGTGAAGCCAGCGGGAGCATGTCTAATACCCAGATCGGCAGAAGCAATCTCAATCACCCTCAAGTATGCTTCCGAACACAATCTTGATCTCGCAGTCAAAGGAGGTGGTCACTCGACTGCTGGTGCATCATCAACGGACGGCGGACTACTTATCGACTTGAATACACATATGCGTACTACCGACGTCGACGTCGACGTCGAGGAAAGAACGATCAAAGTCGGCGGAGGTGCCGTTTGGGGTGATGTTGACGAAGCTCTTGCACCGTACGGTCTTGCAGCAGTTGGTGGCACCGTCTCAGATACCGGCGTCGGTGGTCTCACGTTCGGCGGCGGCTTTGGCTGGCTCACAGTCAAACACGGACTGGTTGTCGACAATCTCATCTCATGTACTGTCGTATTGGCGGACGGCAGTATCGTCAAAGCCTCTACCGATGAGAACCCAGACCTGTTTTGGGCTCTGCGCGGCGCGGGACAGAACTTTGGTGTCGGCATTGAGTTTGTATTCCGCACCCATGAGACAGGCGATCTGTGGGCTGGCTTCATGATGTTTGCACCAACGCCAGATATCATCAAGAAAGCCGTGGAAGCATGCAACGATATCTTCACACCGGACGCAGATGGCAATTCAAAAGCGACGGGGAAAGCTGCGAGTGCTTTCGGTTTCGTCAGGCCTCCACCTGCTGGTGGCCAGGTCCTGTTCTTCGTAGCCGCGATCTTCCATGGGTCGGAAGAAGACGGCAAAGAGCTGTTCAAGGATATCGTTGGGTTGGAACCTTTGATGAGTACCATGGCAATGATGCCCTACGCCAAGGCAAACAAACTCATGGACTTACCCATCGGTGCACGTGTCTCTATCAAGGGAGCTGGGTTCGAGCTTCCTGTCCGTGGCGACTTCGTGGTATCCGTCTTGGAGGCGTACGCCAAGTTTACTGACGAGACATCCGATGCAGTCGGCTCCCAGGTCATGTGGGAGCTACTAGACCCGACGAAGATTGTTGAAGTCACCAACTCTGACATGGCCTTTGCGAACCGCGGAAGACACTTCAATGCGGCTGTTGCACCTTTGTGGTGGGACCAGGAGAACGATCAGAAGTGTAGGCAGTGGTCGAGGGGTGTTGCGCTCTTGTTCAAGAATGAACTTCAACGTGGCGGCGCTGAGGCAGCGGCGAGCAACGATGGGTGGATTGGGAAGAGAGGCAGTCATGGCGCCACAATGGTGTATGGGAACTACGACCGTAAGCACTCTCCAAAGCGTGCACTCCTCACTCATATAATGAGAACACGGGAAAGATATCCTTATGCAAGCAACGGTGTGCTAACGCCCAGACAGAGTATGAAGAGAAGTCCAGAGACGTCTTTGGCAACAACTACGAACGTTTGCAAGATCTGAAGGCCAAGTACGACCCACAGAACATGTTCAACAAACTCTTTGCTGTAGAACCGAGAGCGTTGACTCCCTAGATATACTTGTATACATTGTTGCCAACCTCGCTAAATGTAGGTGTACAATGATACCCAGGACGTGACAACTCATGCGCAGGATCATTTCCATCAACCGAAAATCACTTGTCGCCTCCAAAGCCATCTTTCCTGTCATGTAACACAGCTCAAATTGTATGTTGTATTCCCAATACTGTGTTGTCTCACATCTCTCTCGACGTTTCTCATGCCATGTAGTACTAGCGAGCTGTCGTCCATCTACCAAACACCCATCTTGTCGAGCTCGACTGGACTCAGCTCACGCCCATCACCCCATACGTCTTCGGAAGGATGGAGCCGCTTGTATATCTCTCCTTCATGTGCAAAGCGACACTGTTTGTTCTTGCACGTGCCCTTCTTGTAGTCTTCGCACGCAACCCGCCTACAACCTTTCTTGATGCCTTGCAACGAGCAGTTCTTGCATGGAACCCCGCGGTCGCAGTCCCAGTTGTGTCGCATGCACTGGCTGCAGTGTGCGAAGCGTTGAGATTTGCCTTTGAGGTGCGCAGGAACGGATCTAGACAGAGTCAGCCATGTCAGTGGTAAGGGATATCGTGTACTAACGCAGGGCCTTTTGCAACAACGGCATTGTCAGATAACTTGAGTGCGTTGGATTGAAGAGCAAGCGCATCCCTCGCAGCGTCGGCCAGCTTCTTCGGTAACTCCGCCCTCTCCTCGTCGACTTTCTTGACCAGAGCATCGTGCGCGTCATACATGACCTTGAGCTCCTTGTCCTTGGCATACAGTTCACTCCAAAGTAGCTGCATAGCTTGAGTAAGTTCATGGATCTCTGTCGTATGCTCGCCGCGCATCTTCTCAAACAGCATGTGGAAGGCGTCAATCGTGATCTGCAGCTCTTCATTCTTTCGCTTGAGACCGTCGACGTGGAGAATGAATTCAAGCTTTAGATGCCTCAAATCCTTCTCACGATCCAACTCCTTCCCCTCTAGCTTTTTGTCATAGTCTTTGGTAGCTGCTTCTACTGCTTCTTTCCTTGCATATCTTTTCTCTGACTCTCCCAAGAACGATTTGTAAGGCTCCGGCAAGCCAACATCACGTGCTGCTGGCTCGTCCTCCTTGAGTGTGGTTTGCTGGCCGTTCATGCCGACGTCATCCGTCTGTGCCGGCGGCGCTTGCCAGCTTGATGGTGTTATGAGGGCGTTGCGCTCAGCCATGGCTGGCAACTGGAGGATAGTTAGCTGTGCTGATGCAGTCAATTGTGTGACTGCGCGGCGAGGTTCGATGGTGGCTGTTCAGTGTTGTAGCTCAGACGGGCCACGAGTATTTCGTGCCGGACGCACCTTCACTTGTGCGGCCCTACGCGCAAGCGAGCAAACAAACAAACAACAGCCGGTGAAAGTGAAAGAGACTGAGGTCGCGCCTTGATAACTCAAGACCATCGTCCACTCTCATCCGCCACCACCTTTGCCATCCAACGTCTTCCACAATTGTTCCTGCCAGCAACCACCCAGCCGCACCTTCTCCGTACGACTCAAAATAAAGGTATCTCTCCCCTTCTCGCCCAATTTGAACGACGTCACTAACAGCCAGCCCCAAGCTCTTCGCCACCATGTCCCTCCCCCAAAGCCCAGTCGATCCAGTCGCTCGTCTCGAAGCAGAACTCGCGCAAGAGAAAGCCGCTCACGCGCGCACGACAAAAAAGCTGGAAGCCATTACTCATCTCCACGCCAATCAGGCCATTACTGTCAGTTCTCAAATCGGCATCATCAGGTCGCAGATCCAGAGGCATCCAGAAGATATCGCGGACATACAGGTTGAAGCCAGGAAAGCGGAGGACGAACGCCAGCGCAGGACATCGGAGGCGAATGCGATGGGAAATGGGCCGTAGAGGGCGAGATGGAGTTATGGAGCAGGGTCTCAACGGCTATGCGCATTATCTCATGGGGCTTATGCAGCGAACTGACGGAAGAAACAAGATTGAGCTCGTCAACTCGCGGGAATAATACAGTGTAGTAGCAACGACATAAACAATCTACAAACACATACTGAGTATCGCGCTGCAATCTTGAGAATTAGAGTACTATCCTAAAAGATTGCGGTTCAGTGCATGCACGCCAGTGATACACCTCTCGTGACGTAGCTACCCGCTTTCGTAGAATATCGGTTGGCTAGCATCCTAGCGCAGCGTTCTGACTCCTCGGTTCCACGGTCCTTTGGCGCATTCATCCAAAGGTAACCATGCAACAAGAACGTTTACTTACCTAGGTTGATCATACGACTTACTCATTCCTCTTCTATCATCCTCACCAAATCCAATTTTACCGACTTCATCACAACGTAAACACACGATGGAACGTAACGAAACAGAACCTGGCGGCTACATAGCGCCAAAGCCAGTCGCAACCGAGAAGGGCAGCCTCGACCACGTTCTGGACGTTCTGGCATCCCATCGACATCCTTTCCTACTCGTTGGATGCGCGGCACAGCGATGGATGGGGTCTGCCGGAACCATGACAGATGTACACGAAATTCTCATCCGCCAAAACACGCTGAAAGCCGTCGCATCCGATCTTTTGGCCACGGAAAGATGGGAAATCAACGAGCGAGATCCAGAAGACATTTTTGGCAATGACCCAGTAATGAATTGCGACGCCGATATCGTGCTCCGGCAAACATCCACCGAAAACGAAGACGAATTCCGCTACCTAGCTCTTTGGTCCGACACCGCATACCATCTGGACATAGATAGCTGCATCACTATCGAAGTCCCCGACGTGACTGTTGGCAGCCTATCCTCGTCGAAGAGACTTGGCATCCAGCTCTGCACCGAGAGAATGGATGGTGGTATGGTCCTCGTGTGCATCCAGACACGAAGGTGCCAAACTCGCCTCCTGGTGCGCATCCCAACGCCATCTTTTTCCCCGGCTTACCGCGCGGCAAAAGCGCAAGTCACCCAAGTCCCATTTTGGTCCCGAATCTTACGACCTATCTCGACTCACTGATCTACCATGCCATCCACTACAAGACTACAAAACCGGGTCTCTGGGCTGCGTCATTATGGGTCCTGAAGAATTTGACGAGATATCTGTATTTGGAGCTAGACCATCAGCAGTTACCGCTGCTGATTGAGCTGGAAGAGTATGAGTTCATGGAAGCCTATCTCGGGAGATATGTGAGAAAGCCAAGGTTTGTTCTCCGTAGGGACGAGAAGGGAGAGTTTGAGGCAACCAGGGTGAGGGAGTGGGATCCTAAAAGCTTACCAGAGTGGTGTTGGACGAACCCGTGGACAAGTACCTAGGTAGGCATTGATAGACGAAATCTGATAGCCTTTGAGGCTGCGCGCTTACAAAGATAGTTCATTTGTTATTACTCAATAGACACCATAACTTGTGCCGTGTGTGTGCCTACAGGGAAAATAGAAAGGTAAGCCGTCACCGCCAACGGTCCGAAGACGCGCCTCCGCATAATCAACACGAGAAGATAACTGCATGCCGATGAGAAGCCTTTGGCGAATGTCGAGGATGTAGGTGGGAAGGATAGTGCGGTATGCGCTTGCACCCGGCCATCTTGCTGACGGCACGTGACTTTCGGTCGCTTCGGCGCTAGGGAGTTTTCAGCCGACAGTGGCGTCACTCCATCATCGACTTGTGCCTTTTCCCAGATCCATCCAGCATACAGCCCGTGATCGGCCGTCGTACATCGGACATCGTGTTTCGTACAATTGGTTTTTGAGGCAATGCATTCCAAGGCTCGCAGCGTTTGTTATAGCGGGAATCGCGAAATGCATGGTCAACCCTAAATGCCTGCCTGCGCCTACCCAGGACGTGATGAAGATACTAATCCCGCAAAGTATATTTGATGGAGAGCTGTCGAAGTGTGTCAAGGTGGTTACTAAACGCCTGAGGAAGCTTTGATTAATGTGCGTGATTACTCACAGGACCTGAGACGTAGCTTCACGACAATCGGGCCTACCATGATAAGGTGCTTATGGTAAAAGGAAGAGGCATCGTAATCTTCATGCCGCTTATCGGCCCTCAGCACAATCAGTTTCTCCCGAGATGCCTCCAAGCTTTGATCTAACATAGTCGTTCTGCGGTAGATCAGGAAGATGGTCACAACGTGCTGGATGCTCATATGAATGGTTCTAAGAGATGTAATTACGATTAACAAGATATGCTAAACGAGTCTCTATTCTACAACAGCTCGCACCTTCGGGTATCATCCTCTCATCAACTCAATTAAAACTACATGATCGGATCTATAGCGGAGGAGCGTTGGGGTCCATCATGCACTGATCGACACGCATAAGCTGCTTGCCAGTAGCCTTGGCGATCTGAATGAACTCCCGAAGGTAGCTGACAGTGCTAGGGTAGAGGTAGTGGAGAACCACAAGGTTACCACCCTTGTCGACGTCACGCTGGAAAGCAACCTTCTGCTGCTCAGGGGTGTCGGTCTCAGCCCACAACCAGTCCTCGACATCGACGCTCCAGTTGACAATCTTGGCGGTATTGCCGACAGCCTTTGTGAGACGCGAACGCATGCGGGCACCCTCGGTACCGAAAGGAGGACGGAAGTAAGTGGATGTCAAGCCGTTGAATTGCGACTTCATGGCCTTGACGTCCTCGTTATACTCCCAGTCGATGGATGCGTAGTCGGGAAGACCCTCCATCTTGGGGTGGGTGAAGGAGTGGAGGGCGAGCTGGTGACCCGCGGACATCATTTCCTTGTAGACATTGGTCAGGTTGGTGGAGGCGTCGAGAAGGGGAGCGCCGACGGTGAAGAAGGTCACCTTGACGTCCTCCTCGCGGATGATCTTAAGGACTTCCTGGGCGAGGTCGGGTTGACCGTCGTCGATGGCGAAAGCGAAGGAGTTGGGGCGCTTGCAAGCGAAGACTAGATCACCAGTCTCATCCTTCTTAGGAATGGTAGTACCAGCGGGAACAGAGGAGACAATCTCGATAACGGAGAGGGTGACGGACTCGCTGCTGTGGAAACCCTTGAGCGCGAAGCCGACGACGCGGGAGAGGTTGATGTTGAAGTGGCTGATCGGGATGTAAATGTGTCCGTTCTTGGCGTAGCGGCCGGCCTCGGCGGAATCCCAAGTCTCAGGGAAGGGAGCGATCTCGGTGTTGCATTGGCTGTTGTGCTGCTGGAAAGCGACAGTGAAGGCAGTGGTACCGGTGTAAGCGATGTGGAGGTAAGATCCCTTGTACTTGGTGAAGTCAGCACAGCCACCAGACACCTGGGTGTAGTAGGAGTAGTCGGCGTCGGGGGACTTGATGGTGAGCTTGCCGCCAGCGTACTGGAGAGACATGCCCTCGTCACCACCGTGCCAGTTGCCCATGGCGTTGGTGTTGGCGTTAGCGAACTTGTCAATCACAAGGCCGGTAGCTGATGGGTTGCTAGGAGCGGGAACGGTAGCAGAGGCGCCGGGGTCGGCAGAGGTAGAAGGCACAACGTATTCTCCAGAGTTGCCGCAGTAGAAGGCCATGGGTCCGAATGAAGTGGTACCAGAGAATCCGGAAAAGAGGATAGTGGTAAGCTTCTCGGTGTTGAGACCGGCAAACTTGCTGAAGGGAATGGTGTACAGCTTCTCAGTTCCATCGAAAGTCCATCCAAGGTCAGTTGCGGACGCGTAGGTGGACTTGGGGTTGGTCGCGTCACAGTTGTCCGAAGAATCGAGCTGAACGGACAGGGTTGCGCCTTTAGGAGCCTTGATGCGAAGAGAAATACCGGTGTACTTGTTCTTCTTCGCGTCGACGCAGGGGAACTGGGTGTAGAAGTACGAGTCGGCCTTGGGAACGAACTCGACGTGGTTAGTAGACGGCTTTCCAACGGTGATGGAAGTCATGGAAGCATCATCAGAGGTAGGGTACCCCATGGCGTTGTAGAACAAGAAAGTCAGACGCGATTGAGAAATCCAGTCATCGATCAACAAAGGAGAGCAGGTTCCAGCTGAGGCTGTGGGAGACGAGATTGTCGTCATGGTGCTGCGGACCGAGGAGCTCGAGGTGGTAGCCACCCTGGTTGCGGAGACGGAGGTGCTGCCACCAGCACTGCTGCCGCAACCAAAGGCGATGTTGCTCATCTGCCATGTGGCAGTGGTGGAAGAGAATCCAGCCCAAACGAAACCGGTAACAGCATTGGCGTTGGCACCGGAGAACTGAGACAGAGGGATGTTGATGGTCTGAGTGCTGCCAGTCAATCCAGAGATCGAAACGTACTTGGAAGAGTATGTCGTAGCCGAGCAGCTGGTCTTGGTTTGGATCTCGAGGGTCGCGGAACCACCGGCAGGTCCCTTCATCTGGAAGCTGATGGAGTTGTATCCATTGGAGCTAGCTGCCTGGCAAGGGAAGGTCTCGTAAAAGTAGGAACCTGCCTTGGGCTTGAAGGACAGGACACCGCCGCTGGCCGAGATCGAGGACATGGATCCATCATCTGCGCTGTTTAGCCTTTCTTCTTGTGCAGGACTTCAACAAGACTTACCACTGGTCCACTCGCCCAAGCTGTTCTGGTTGGAAGTCTGCTTGGAGAAGTCGTCGATCTTGAGGGGTGCGCTGCAGGCTGCGTTGACAGTCTGACTGGCAAGTCCGGCCAGAAGGCCTATTAGAGTAGTAACACGCATGTTAAGCGTAGTAAAGCGAGTGTGTTGCAAAAGCGAATGTACGGAAGTCTATGACTTCCAAGAGTGATGAGTCTCTGCACCCCGAGTTGACGGTAAGGGCGATGAGTGACAGGCGATAACTCGTGAAGATCTTCCCAGGCGCAGACTCTCCCTAGATATATCTTTCTCCCCGACGCAGCGGCGCGAGACCTGACACGAGCGAGATTAGTCTAGTGGCCTCGGCATGCACGTCTTCGCGCAG
The DNA here is from genome assembly GCF_024043155.1 of Alternaria arbusti. Taxonomy (NCBI): domain Eukaryota; kingdom Fungi; phylum Ascomycota; class Dothideomycetes; order Pleosporales; family Pleosporaceae; genus Alternaria; species Alternaria arbusti. Next base: position 166,010 of record NW_026249959.1, read on the forward strand.
CAGCCCTGTCGCTTCTACTATAGTAGGGCCACACGGTCTATTTCGGGTCAGCAGAACCTGGGCGGTGGTAGATCACCGGAGCGCTTGTGCTGTATCAAGGATAGGTCGGCTTACTATTCGGCTCGGGGAGCGGCTAGGACATGGCGACCCCTGAACTCGATACATCGTTTTCTAGGCGTTTGTGGAGCACGGCGTCCCATTGTATGGTAATCATCGCTACTCATGGTGGGTATACACTGTTACGACCGGTCAACGGTGCGCCCCTCGTTCCTTTGCGATATTTGTGCTGCGGCGTTGATCGCGTAGGTTATTGCTATGACGTCCACAGTCCATGAGACAGGAATCCAGAAACTCTCCGCGCACTGAACTTGGTTCGGGCTCGGCTGAAACAACCAAGTTTACTGCAATTCTAGTTTGCGCCTCAGGCTCAACGCAAGGAAAGACATTCCCCAAGATACGAAGGTCAATACTTGGCCTCGCGAAGGGTGCGAAGGCGTACTTGGCCATTACCTATGCCGAGTGTGCCGTGCAAAGACAGCAGCGGGGTGGAGTGATGATAGTTTGCTGGTGGCTGCAGGAACCGAGAGACGGCGCGCGCCACCTCAGGAGGAAAAGGAACTACGCCCTACGCAAACGAGTCTTGCCACGGCAGTGGTAGAGCCTGCAGTCCGGGTCAACCGACAGAATCAAAGAAAATCCACGAGAAAAGGCACAATTTTCGCAGTTCTAGACCATGATGCAGACAACGTTGCGGATCTTTGTAGATTCTACAACTTCAAGCGGTGGTGTCTATTGCAGTCAGCGCGGCATGACATGAAAGCAAAATGGCCTGAGTAAGGATGCATATACGAAGTGGGACAGCGCACAGTTTTTTTCCTGTTGTGGTGGGATGCACCGGTGATGCTGGTAGGATGGGTTCATGCCGCTTGCTGCGAGTCGGAAGCACGGCGGAGATTGACGGCACTCGAAGAAGCAGTCAGGCCTGCCATCCTCACTCAGCACTCCATGCTCTCGCAACACAACATTTGCACCATGCCTGCCAGTACAGAATGCGATGCCCAAATTGCCGCTGGATTCCGCAGCTGGATGCTGACTATGTGGCGTTGCAGCTGCAATCTCCCCCTCGATTCCCCTGCCAAGGCGTCGCGCATTCCAGCCGCTCCGGATTGTTTCGCGTTTAAGAGACAGGCCTCGAAGCAGTTAGCACTGGAGATATCGGAATCACGCCGGGATATGTCTTGGCTTTACATGACTAGTGTTTGCTTTTCGGACTGTAGCTGGGCGGAGAGACTATCGCTCCACTCGCTGCACTTGCGAGGCTGGCGCGCTCCGACAGCACCGACCATAACGAATCTTCATCTCGATCTGCGATCCGTGGTTCACCCGGTCATTGCTCTCCAGGCAACCTTATATGTTCTGTCAATGATGTTGACATATTGGAGGCTTCTTTCCATCTTCCGTGTTAATGGACAGCTCGCCAGCAACCGCAATAGCCAGCAATAGGATATGGCCATGTGTATAGCTGTCCGGACGTTCGTCGGCTTATCAGCTGGAATATACACGTAACGGGCAAGGTGACTCCCGTGCATCATCTGCGCCGTACAGCAATAAATTCTCCTGTTTCCTTTCACAGCTCATCACAACTTGGCACAAGGATAGATTTTCGACCCCAGTCCTCATTCAATTGAGAGGTATGGGAGGGTGCAGGCGGATAGAAGAGTCGGACAACGCAAGATTGGGTTCGGCTTCGTCGCAACTACAGACCCCAAGTCATCAACGCCCTGCATACGGTCTCGCGTCACATACACAACCTCATTCAACGCTCAGCTGCGCGGTACGAAAGATCGCATAGATATTGACGAGGCATCTACTTTTTACCCATGCGCAGAGCGTGGACAGCCGCTATCAAGGCGTCTCCTTCACGCCATCAACATAAACCTCCACTCTCTCGTTATAGAAGCACATGTGTCCGGCAATAGGCGCGCTCTCCGAAGTTGGGTATCTATAGTACCATACAAGATCCCGATACAGCTTGCCGCCAACGCTGACATTGTAATACTCCGCGCGACCCTTATACGGACACAAAGTCAGCGTGTCGCTGGGTGTGAGATACTCCCAATTGACGCTCGTCGGTGGCAAGTAATGCCTAGTCCTCAACGTGGTCTCCAAAAGGAACAAGGCGTTTGAACTTTCAGCAAGTGTAACGCCGTCGACGGCTACCCTGACGTTTCGAGAAGATGGTAAAATGTCGATGCGCTTGTAGGGATCTTTGGGATGGCCATATATCTCCATGTCTTCTTCGAACCATTGGTCAACAGCTCGGAAGTCGACTTTTACGAGATCTTTGAGCTTGCCGGTGTTGAAGATGAGGATGCGATTGCTACTGCGATTGCCGACCGTAAGACTCGCTAGATGTGCGCCGCCATCTGTCCCGTCTACAATGGAGCCTCGGGATAGTTTGGCGTGGGCAGTGAAGCTTGAGATTGGTACGAAATATCTGGTATGTTTAGCACAGCCAAAGCATACGGATGAAGAGGCTGTCCATACTGTGGGTAACGTAACTCCAGTTCCCAAACATGGTGCGCGTTCAAAGTATCGAACGCGTACTTCCCGTTGAGAAGGCCTCGTACACGACGTGCTGTATGCTCTATCTTACATGGCCCATCGCGGACGAGTCTCTGTGCTAGTCGTACTAGACTGCATCTGTCAGCTGATCATTACCAGGCGCATAGTGGGATGCTGGTCGAGACGCAACTCGCTGGTGTTTGCCATTCTGAGTGACTTCTGTTCGGATTTGAATTTGCGATGAGATGTAGAGATGAAACGGCGTCGAATACTGCTGAAGAGATGTCGTGAACACATGGGAAAGGCGATGTCAACTGGTGATGATGTAGGCTACCTCAGTACCGGAAGCGGGGCCGTGCTGATTGGTAGGAATAGCCGGAAGCTTACCAACCTCACCGAAGACATCACCTCTACTAATCACAACACGCGGTCCACGACCATGTACGATGGTGTTTTTTATACATCTGGGGCCAATCCAACAGGCTCTCAGCTGGTTCATACCGCAAAATGCCTACACCAAAGTTCCGTCCCCGCACACCATGTATCGTTCCCCACGATCGACGACTAGGCGATACTTCGGCGTGACAGTCTACAGAAAGATCGTGAGCGCGATGAGGCGCCCTGTCATCCCTGAAGTCGTCGCGCCTGATCGCCACAAGCGATGCTTGTCCTGACGGCAAAGCTCACTCGGGACTCCAAGATCCTTCGCTATCGTTCTGATTTCCATCGGCGAGATACAGATGTGCAATAGACTTTTGCAAATGCTCTTAGAACAGGCGAACTCCTGCTGTTACTTCACTTGGAAAGAATGATTATAAGGGTGACGTTGCTTGATAAGTCTACCGAGTTCATCTGAACGCGTCCTTTTGCGGACACATTGTATTATTCGTTCGCGTTGATGGCAACCATATCGCAGACTGACGGCGACGTCGATACACCATGCTGCCTTCTATAGCCCCCAAGTACTCTGTATATATACACGCGATCACATAGCCTCCTCCATCGGCTCCTCAATCGGCTTGACCCTGCCTCCGGTCTCAGCGACCATGATCAAATCTTCCCGGTGAAGACGAGTGCAGCCCGCGAAACATTTAGCACGAGGCTTGAGCCAGTTGCTGCACTTGGTGCTGGCGGGCGTCCTAATCTGTTAGTGAAGTCATACTTTGACATGCAGGAAGATGAACATACGGAGGAGCGGCGGCCTGAGTGCCCAAGCCGAGGGCCTTGAATTCCGACTCGAGAGCAAGGATCTTCTTGTCCTTCTCAGCCTGCATACTGGCCATTTGCTCCTTGAGGTTGGCGACCTGAGCCTCAAGGGCCTTGACCTTGGCGGCCTCAGCCTCAAGTGTGGTGATGTAGTCGCCCTGGGACTCTTTCACCGCAAGGTCGACGCGGTACAAGTCCTTGGTGTGAAGATGGGAGATGTACTCGGCGCCATGCTTACGAGCGGACTCCTCTGCCTTGGCCTTCCACTCGTCCGCACCAAAGAGCGATCTGCAGAGTTAGATATGATCATACGATGTAGAGCGTTGTGGGGAATACTTACTCATCTTGACGTACTGGAGAACCCGTTGGTGAGGGCGAGTCGGCGAGGCAACGGCGGACCTTCTCCTCGTGCGTGAGCTCGCGATCTTGAGCACCCGACTCCTCGTCGTCGTCGTAGTCGTAGTTATCGTAGCCGTTACCGTCGTCATCCTCGCCGTCATAGGAGTCGGAGTACGGGGAAGCAGGCAGAGCTTGCGAAGTGGATGGTGAACGGCGAGGCGAAGCCGATCGCGCGCGGGCGGGGGAGCGGGAGCGAGAGAATGTCATCGTGATCTTGAGCAAGTCAATGTCAATAAGGTTGCGACAATTGGTGAGAGAGAAAGAAACTGTTGTCACAAGGCAGATATATAGAATGGGCCCAAGCGCTGCTAGCCCGCGCTAGCTCGTGCGGTGTGTTACCGTATGTGGTGCTCATGGACGTTGTCCAAGGAACGGCGCTTTCACGCCGATGTGATATCTAGAGCGAGCTATGGCTGAGACGAGTGCAAAGGGAATGCGTAGAGGGTGCATCGTACAGGCGTCGCTGAAGGCTGCCCAATCATCATCAACAGATGTAGTGAAGAGTGCAAGAACATCACTGCATACGGGTACTTGCATCTTTACAGCATACAGCGATTGTAGTTGTCGAGACTCACGGGCTTCAGTGTTCGGTGTGGTAGTCAAATACTTGCATCGATAGACATTGCGGAGTTGGTCGCTGTTCATGTATCTCACTGGAATTCAGCAACATCGCGACTTGTTCCTGGAGATTGCGTCATAGAGGAAAAAGGCTCCACGGGTCCGCTACCGCCTACATCAGTATAAAAACTAGAGTTTACAGAATATCAAGCCCATGTAGACTTCTAGCAGGTCGACGTTCAATCGCTTTCTTCTATAAGGTGAAGCACACGATAAGAACTTGGCTTCCTTCACATCGCGAACATCAAGCTATCCTTTCGGTAACAGGTCGCAAACATTAATCTTCCTCAAGCCTCGCCACAAGGGAAAGGTACTCAATGAAAATTTCCGTATCGCGATGCGCCCATGTCTGACAACAGAGCGGCAGGCTGATCGGAAGGTAACAATTTCATCGTTTACGCGATCGAGACCGTCGGAACAATGAGCGCAGAGTGTACATGTTACCCAACCTCTAAGTATCGTGGCGGCTCCGTAGATCCTGTATCTTGAGAATGAACTGCACTGCGGGCGAGGCATCGATCAGGCTGTCAGACCTGCATCAACACATGGATCTCTAGCGAACGTTCCAGGGGGTCTGGGTTGTTCAACGCACAGTCTTTCAGCCAACGAGGTACTCAAGCTCCGTGGATCTGAGTATGACTCGAAGGGACTCAACAATTGATCTCAAGAAGAGTATCTTAGAGTGAGCCCGAAACCGATAAGCCGTGGAAAGGCAGTAAAAAACAGTTGGAGAAGGAAAGCGCAAATTAGAGGAGCAGACCAAGTTGATATAGACAGCCGGGGCCACTAGGCGCTTGGCGCTCTTGGACGCACGTGACGTCTGTGCCCTGGTTAATAGTCGGCGTAGGTAACGGCGAGATGAAGGTGAGAGAGGAAGACTAATACTCTAATCACGTCATTGCAGCCTTGCCAGCACCGGATGTCTGTTATTGGAACTGCATTATAGCTGGTAACACGTCGCATCGCCGACTGCACCTTGATGCATCGGTAGCGACGTACATTGGCTTTCCGGAAGTGACCCTGGAGGAACACCGGTGGCCACCACCTGGGCATGTCCCGCAGTCGCTCGAGCCTCTGCCCTTCATTCTCCCAAAGCCCTAGCTAACCACAAAGGTAGTTGCCGCGTTGCGCGAGGATAGCAAAAAAGGTTTAGAGGCTGGTAGACGATGTATAGTGTTAGTGGAAACTATCTGCGAAAGCACGTGACTTTATGATATCCCACCAGAATACGCACCACACCCGGTGACACACCGCGTGAGCTAGAGTAGACTAGAAGCGATTGGACTCACCGACTCTACTTGTCTGCCTCGCGACAATAACTCGACTTTCTCTCATCAATCGTCGCACACTCATTGACTTCGACCTTTTCCAAGACTATCACTACCATGTCCTCCTCGCACTCCCCTGAACGCGCTCGATCGGCTTCGCCATCGGCCTCACCAGTTCAGTCTGACTCCCCGCATGCAGACGCCAATAAGAAGGACTCGGGCGTTCAAGATCGCGAGCTCACTCAGGATGAAAAGCTCCGCATTTCCATCGCTGAGTCGTATGCGGATGGTTCTTTATTTGAGCAAGATATGTAAGTACCCCCTACAGCCACTCACTCCGGTCGTTTCTGACTGTATAGCTCGCTTCTCACCGACGACGAGCGACGCGCTAGACGGAAGGCGCTCGAGCGTCTACTTCGCTCTGAGCACGCCTGTCTCAAGAACCTGGAGAACGTGGTCCGCGCAGAATATGCGATGGTCGAAGCCGCGAAAGAGCGTGCAGATGCACTTTGGGCGGAGGTCGCTAGACTTGAGGAGGAAGTCGCTATTCTCGAGGCGCGCAACGCTCAGAAGGACGAGGACGTTGCTGCTCCTCAGTCGACACCAGAGGCCGCCCATGTCTCGAACAGTTAGACAACCACTTCGTAAGTCTAGCCTCCCATCTGTCATCATATACATCCACTAATGAACAAGGGCACCCACCAACCCCATCTGCCGCAACTACGACCAGCCGCGTGTTGCATGTGACATCGTCAACTGTGCCCGTGTTCACATGGATGACTACAGCGAGCTGTTCAAGGACGGAAATTAGGTTGGGATTACAGCGGATGAGTAGCTTCGCGTGTATAGATACAAGACACTTTGGGTCTACAGGAAGCAGAGTTATGTACTAATGTCGCCACTGGGAGGCATTACGGCCACTGGGAAGCATTACGGCCGCAATAAATGTGAACACATAGAACAATGTATCTACAAAAGGTCGCATTGCAGATGAACCTGGTGTACTCATGACTTGATGTCACCCTTATAGCTTCTTATGCAAAGTGAAGTGACAGTGAAATCTCGTGTGTTCTGATAGTATCCTCGTAAGATCATGTGCTTTCGCAGAGCTAGTTAACAAACATATACATGTTGAAGTAGTCACTCAGCGCCGAAGATCGTATTTGGTAGCGTTCCATTCAACTCGTACTTGCAGCCACAGAAGTTGCGGACGTACATATGGAAAGGCAGTACCTACATACCCAGGTATATTCAGTCATCGAGGGATTGTGGCGAGGCAAATGTATCTTAGCAAATGTGACGAGGAGATACGATCTTTCACTGTTACCACGACTAGTAAGGTATAGCGTCTGCTTTTGGACATGGCTAGACCACATGTTCGTCTAGCGCGCACCTCAGTATATCAATTAGCCAGTGACTCTGTCGGTCCCGACCCTGCACCTCTTTGACCATCTTCAATCCAACCATCCACGAACATGGCGGACCCGCGCGACGATCAGTCATCTAATGATCCTCCCGCCTACGAGTCATCTAATGGTCCTCCCTCCTACGAGCAAGCTCTCGGTATGCGCGGTATGCGTTTTGCGAACGACGAGGCAGAGCTCGAGTATCTGCTTTCATTTTGTAGCAACTCAGGATCACGTTCACGGTGAGTCTATGAACACATCCATCGCCTGATACGTGACTGACCAAACCTAGTCGTATGGCTGGAGGCGGTCCCAGGCCCGTCCCTCGCGAAGAGGGTCTCGAAAACATCCACTTCATGAACGGCCGTCTCGTCTATCATCTGGCGCTTATCAAAGCTACAAACGCCAGTCTTCGTGACATGGGACGCACTCCTGAGACTGCTCGACAGGGAACGGAGCGGAGGCTGGAGGCCTTGAAGCAAGAGTTCGTGATCTTTGAACTCAATGAAAAGAACGAGGCCTTGGCCCGTCAGCTTCGGACTGTGAAGTTGGAGAAGGAGGCTGTCTTCAATACCGCCGTTCGGGTCAACCTGAAGTTGAGGCGCACTGAAGCGGCCGCTGAAGAGACAAAGTCGCAGTTGGATGCGGCTAGGCTGGCCATCGCTCGGATCAAGACCAAGAAGCGTGCCTTGCCCGGGGGTGAACAGAACGGGTATGTCTTTAACATTGATACTCTTGTTGCTGTCGCTAACGCAATCTTAGAGGACCTCGGACGCTGTCCAACTCCAACAAGCGCCGCCGTAAGAACAAGAAGTTCGTCGCGTGCGTCGAGTGCTTCCACAGCAAGACCATCAAACAGTGCGACGGTAGCTCGCCTTGCTGGCCATGCACTTATCGCGGATTGGAGTGCAAGCGCATGAGATGCAAGTACTTCAAACTCGCTGCTGACAAGTGCCCCCTCGTCGAGTGCACCTTGGCGCATAGCGAAAGCGGATTTCCGGACGAGGTCTTGGAGGACAATAAGCATGTCCCCCAGATGACTACACCCGCCCCCGTCATCCCCGAGAAGCCCAAGCCGACCACGAAGTAAGTTGCCGCGTCGTGCGAGGATGGCGGAAGAGGTTTAGAGACTTTATACTGGTTTGTAATGGATGGAGGAGCAGGTCAGTAGAGGATGTATACGCATGACAGCACTGTATCTGGTCGAATGTTACTGCAGGATCCCACGGCGACCTTCCGGTCGTATTGATGACAACGAGATGACACAGTGTTGCTGAGACGTATTCGGCAAACCATAGTAGATAATTGATACAAGATACTAGAAATGTCCTCTTTTACACGTCCGTGACAACTATGAGACGAAATCTTCTCACTTTCACTTAAAAACAACGCCATACTCATTCCACCATATAGTCTGATTCCAACCCTGCACCAGCGTCTTCCCACCTGATCCCGTACACACATTACCCTTGCCAACCTGTTCCTCCACTTGATACTTCCCATCATCGGCTCGCCCATTGTCAAAGGTGACCGGCAGGCCAAACCCAATGTGACAATAGCGCCGGGTAATAGGCGCGAAGCCGCGGACTTCGAATGTTACAGGGACAGAGATATCGGGCTTCTTTTTGTCGGGATTGGGTAGCTTAAAGGTGTAATCGGCGGTAAGAGGCGGCATCACGGGCTTGTTGTGAGGGTCGATGACAGGCTTGGGTAACATCGGTGGCATGGGAGCGTCGGCGCGGACGTGATCGTCGCACCATTTCTTTGCTGCCTTGTGGAAGTCTTCTAGAGTTGGGTGGGGCTTTGATGAACAGGATTGCTTGTCAGCTCGCTGTACGAGATTGGCTGGCTCTGCGACTGGTGCGGCGAGAACGAGGCTCAGGAGGAGCGAGGTGGAGAGAAGCTGACACTTCATGATGGGATATGGTAGCTGTATTGCGATTGCTTGTGTACGATGTCTTGCTTGCTGAGTAAAGTGAGTATGTTGCTGGCGGCTAGATCAGTGGCAGTAATATGAAAGTATGGTCTCTGGTCGAGGAGTAGTGTAGTAACGGAGCACACATTATATACCTCATGCGAGTCACGTCGCCGCTGTGAGTATCGGGAAATCGTACGAAGCTAATTTTCAACACCATCGTTTCCGTTGTGTTTCCTCTCCCACGCCTTTATTTCGATACACTGTGTAGCTTCGGATGTGGTATTACGACGAGGTACTCGTGAAGCGGAAGGACGTGGCAAGACAGCTGTCGTATGTATTCACGACGGCCGGTGAATCCAGGTGCGAACGGCAAAGGTCTTCCGAGCGAAAGTTGCGCCGGACTTGTGAAAGAAGCCACGAGTGCGCTATGACAGTCGATCTCCTATACTACACCGTAATTACTCGAAAATACTGCAACGCTTTACTCTTCAACCAGCGTTATGATTATGTCGGGAATATCAAGCTTACCGATGGGAAAAGTCAAGCGATTCTTTCGTTCGCTAAGTCGTCGACTGTCAATCTCCATGTTTAAAGCGCGCGGCGAGTCCATAGGGTCGCGCGAATCAAGCCCTTTCTCTTCTCTGGCGCAACACGACACCGACAGCAAATCTACCTCGACAATAGAAACCCGAGCAACGTCCCACAGCGAAGCGCGAACGTCGCCGTCTACGCCACCGATCGCGCCAATTGACCGCACATGCCCCGAGACAGTGAAGCGGGGTGGAGCGTCCATCGATAGCGCTCCGAGAAAGGATACAGTCAATCAGCGTATAAGCGATTTGAATGCGTATGCAGGTCTCCAAGTCAATATTGCGATATTGCGTTTCGTACACAGGCTACCGCTGGACGAACTACGTATCATTGGCCAGAGACTGACGCTGTCTTCGTCTTTTGCTGCGGGCAATACATCTGAGGAAGACGATCGGCGTCTTTCACGAAGCGTCGCGCGACCAAAGACTATGAGCCTTCCTGGTACGACTAGGGACTTGAGCAGGTCTTTCGTATGTGGCCAGGAGAACAGGATTGAACGCAACCGTACTGGAGAGGAACGTCGACACGATCAATGCGCCATACAGGAAAGAGCGAGTTTCTATTCTTCGATGATGGACATGCAATCCCATGCGGACGCAATAACGCTTAGCCTCACCAGTCAAGAGAGCGCCTCAGCATGGTCGTTCGCGTGTTCTTCGGCGCAACTCGTCGAGCGGGAACACGCAACTCGGCAGCGTGGAGGTGCGGACATGGAGCGCGCGCCTTTCTTCATAACACGATCGGCCGACTCGTGTGATCTCTTCCTGGAATCGATTGGCCTCTCGCCACACCCAGACAGTATTCCAAGAACCGACCACGAAGACACGGATGACTTTGACATGGACAACTTACCAAACTGGTCGGACGTGGAGGACGACCCAGAGTACAACCAGTTTGAAGAGCAGTCATTCCACTGGACGGATACGGATAGCTCCCACTCTTCCAGGAAGTCGATGAGAATGGCGGACACGTCATCGCCAGCATTCTACATGCCCGCTGTAGATATTGAAACTGTTGCACCTAACATGCATGGCGATGTTGCGCATAGCAATCACGGGTGAAGGAGGATGAAAGGACTGAGGTTTGCAGGTGGTTGGAGTGTTGGAGCACCAAGACACAAGGGGAAGGCCAAGCGCCGGCGGCTAGCGGGTTCGCGTGTCAGGGAGCCGGCCTGGATTCGCAAGTCGCGCAGGACGGCGGTTCAGGGCCAATGCGCCATCATCGTCGTCGACACCTCCACATCCACCACCCAACACCAACCGCCTGCTCAATGTGCCACGGTGACGTTGCCCGCCTACCCATCGCACCTTCCTCCTCATAGCATCGCTCCCTACCACCTGCGGCTCCCCAGGCCCCTAGCGACCGCCCATCCCCCACGGCCGCAGCGACGGCAACATGCTGAAACCGCTGGCTGGCCGTTTGGCACGGCGGCCATGGAGATTTCTCTTCCCCGGCCTCCTTCTTTTCTTTTTTGCATACACACTCTCGCATCGGAGAGGGTCACATCCCCAGGCGCCCGTACACAAAGCGAAGACAAAGTCGTATTTCCCGCCCCTCGAAACCAAAGCCGCCAATTCAATCGAGCTCGACTACTGCCAGAATTTCCCTACCAAGCTGCTGGAAGAGGTGCAGGTTGTCCTCAAGGTCGCATCGGATGGGGCACATGAGACGAAAGCACACCTCAGCACAGTATCGAGCTGCATCACGAACCTGATCATCGTGGGCGACCGGGAAGAGCGATTGGGAGACCGCCATGTCATCGACATCCTCGCAGAGCTTCCCAAGAGCTACCAGAAGGACAATGTCGACTTCCAGATCTACGTCGAGCACAAGAAGGCACACGAAGGCGGCGAGACGGTCAAGGAGCAACAGCGGTCCTTCAAGCTCGATCGCTTCAAGTACCTGCCCATGGTGGACAAGGCATACATGACCAACCCCGCAGCCAAATGGTTCGTCTTCATTGAGTCGGACGTCTACTTTTTCTGGGACACGCTGTTCCGCCTGCTAAGCCAGCTCGACGCCTCGCAGCCACATTACCTTGGCGAGGCGCACAAGGGCTCTGAAGGCCGCCATTTCGCCTATGGCGGCGCAGGTATCGTCCTGTCTCAGGGCCTTGTCAAGCAACTCATTCCAGGCAAGACTCCCGGCTCCACCGAGATCCCCCGCGAAAACCGACTAGGCGTTCGATACGAGAACTGGGTCAAGGAGGAGCAGCGCGGCGACGCTGTCCTTGCCTACGCCATCCAGAACGCGACCGGCCACAAGCTCGAGCCCATGTACCCTACCTTTGCTAGCGACAAGCTCAAAGATGTGACCACCACACGCGACAAGTGGTGCGTGCCAATGCTCTCGCTGCACCAACTCAAGCCACAGCAGATGGAAGACTTGTGGAGGTGGGAAAGGACACGGCCGTACAACACGGTAAGCATTTCCTCAGCTCCAACCTAAGCTACCTGACTAACATAACGTCATAGAAACCATTCACCTACTCCTCGTTCCTCTCTTATACTCACGGCTTCCTATCACAGGGTCCCTCGAAAGAATGGTGGGATAACCTTTCGCAAGCGCCCGTACCGAACGATCGTCCCGCACATCGCAACGCCGGCTCGTGCGGTTCAGAGTGCGCTAATGACGGCAACTGCCTCCAATGGTCTTACTCGCAGACCGTCTGTCGTCACGCCGATTACATCAAGCTTGGCGATGCTGTCGACCGAGAAAACGGCGGTCAAGGCGAGTTCGTCAGTGGCTGGGACACCGGAAAGCTCCGCGACATGGGCTTTGGTGTCGAGGGACAAAATGGCCAGAGAGAGTTTTACGAAGGTTGCGTCGAAGCCACCTGGCTGACCCCACAAGAGATGTAGAAACACTCATACGTCAGCGTATAGAGACGGACTTGTATTCGAGACCAGCGACATATAGGGAGGCGTTGCGGTTGCTTGCACCACGTTCATGCATGGCGTTCTGGGTTGGCACATCATTTTGGATATGTGGAGCGTCGCAAACAGCGCGTTGAGCAAGCGTCATGTTGACAGGAAGATGGACATCAGGCCGATGAGCTTCTTGGGCGAATATGTAATGAACAGAGTTTGAGCATAGACGCAGGGCATAAACTGCGAGGCGGTATGATACCGCGGGCGTTAGACCTGTATATGATAATAGCACACATCTTCACATCTACCCGACGCGCATTCGGCCCTTGAGATACCCTCGTGGTAGGTAGATGGACGATTTGGAGTGAATTCGTCCAGAGCGGAGGCTTGACCTTCCGCTGCCGGTGGGTGGAATACAGTTGTTCCGCTTGGACCATCTGCGCGTCGCCGAACGGCTGCTGCCAACTCTTGACACCACTATATCCTCTCCATTTCAACATTATGCCCAGCGTCGCGAACGACTCTAGAACCACATTCAGCCCATTGCTGACAGCCATGCTTGTTCAGATCATTACGACTCGGTCGCATTCCCGGTGTTGATGAAACTTGGCGGCGCCGGTGTGTTTGACGGCCTGATTCGGTCGCTTTCTGAAAATGTCGGTTGTCGCTGCTGCTCCACGCATGAAATTGCGCTTTGGGCTGTGAAGGCAGTAGGTCCTGTTCGAAAAGGATCGCGATGTGATGAAGAGTTGGATTGAGGTGCGGTGGACGGTAAAAGACCGTTCTCATCTCAGGTACAACAGTCGGCGCGACTCCTCTTCTTAATACTCCCAGGTTAAAAAGCAACGGGTTGCCGGACCGTCCGGTACTTGACCAGCAGCCGTGCACATTACCCCACATCCCGGTTAAGGAGCCTCATGACAGCAGCGTCTTTCACCTATATTAATGCGGCCTTACCCTGACGTCGTCGGGCCTACTATAGAATATTCCATCACTATTCTCCTGCCCATGCCATTGGTTAGCTGTCTACTTTCTGCAGTACCCCAAATGAATGCGCGGGTATCCCTATATTTCGGCCATGGAACAAGCCGGACGCGTGGGCACCGACATGTTCATCTAATATGAACCGTGCTCAGATGGACTTGGGGTAAGGAAGCGTTCAGTGTCGCGTTTGAGAATTGTATAAAGAGTGTCTCCACCCACCCACTATTGTCGTCTCATCCACATCCAGCGCATCCACAGTCTCTACTACATTCTTTTGAACCATCATCATGTTCACTTCTACGCTCATTACCTTGGCCTCAGTTGCCTCCACTGCACTGGCTGCACCCGCCCTTCACCCCCATGTCACTCGCGCCGCTGAGCCCAAGTGCCCCATCGTCTTCGACGGCCGTGTCCCTGCCAACATGACACCCGTCTCCTTCGACACTCAGGCCACCAACACGCTCTTCAACGCCGACTTCGTCAAGGGTAACAACCTGACCTGGTCTCAGATCCTGAAGTTCCCCAACGAGTCCTCGCGCTTCGATGGCGACAAGTTCAAGGCTGTTGAGGTGACCATCTCCGATGAGTCCATCTTCCAGAAGCAGCTGGGATTCCGCCGCGCCGGTCTGCAGTTCCTCAAGGATGCCCCTGACGGCGAGGGTGGCAAGGGTGTCAAGACCCTCCACTGGAGTGTCAAGCAGGACTCCGCCAGGCCTTTGAACCTCACCCACGAGTACCTCAACGTCTGGCACGAGGCTGCCGACTTCAGCAACAACCAGATCCAGTTCCAGACTGGATCTCTTATTGGAAAGAGCGATGCCGACAAGGACCAGTTCAAGATTCTTGACCGTGCCGGCAAGTGGCTCTGGAACGTTAAGATCGACCAGACCCAGTGGCAGAACTTTGCTATGACCCTCGACTACACTAAGAAGTACGTCCTTTCTCACTCCTAATTCCAGAAAATATACTAACAAACGTCCAGCGAGACAACCATCTTCTACTCCGCCGGCCAACAGGAGCTCAGGAAGGTCGCTGGTCCTTTGTCCGTCAACCTTGCTGGTCTCGGCCAGTTCCAGATGGGCATTCTCAAGAAGCCCACTGGTACTGACGATGTCGCCAACGCTGGTTTCCAGGAGGCCAACCTTGACGAGGGCCAGATCTACGGTGGTCTCTTCCTTGAGGACTCCAGCTCCGGCTGCGTTTCTCTCTAAGCGCATCGCCAGAATGGACTTTCATGTTGAGTAGATGGGGACGATGGGACGATTGTACATAGGAGGAAGATAGTGGTTGTATATATGGAACGTGTGTTCTTGCTTTGCGTGGGCGGTAGCTTTGTCGAATTACACGTGCTTTGCTTCATGACTAGACGTGCAGTATGAATCGTGGTACATTTTCCGTGCACTACAAATCGTCCCCATGCCATGCACTACTAAGACTTCCATCAATTTTTACATGCGTATTTCAAAGGAAATGCTCAAGTCTTCTGTTGTGGTTGCGGCGTTGGTCAGGCTGCAATGCGATTTCGGAGTTGCGTGATGACATGGCGCCGCGGAGCATACCGGACCACCATGCTCAGCTGACCCTACCAGTAAACCTCGAACGATATTTCGAAAAGTAGGACAAAGTTGAAAATGCTGAGGCTGAGACGAAGTGCCGTCAGGGTCTAGGACGGTGCCTGCCTATTCGGGCCTAGTGCGGACCCCAGCGGAATGATGGCATCACTCATGTCGACTTGGAAGTCTAGCCCACCGAGGTGACTCCACCGTAAGCTACGTACAAAATGTAGTCTCCTCCCACCACCGGTGTAACAGCCACTATACACGCAATCCCACGCTACAATGTCGAACACAGCCAACAGCAAGGAAGTCGCGCCGTCAATTGACGTGAAGAACCTCTGCTATGCCTTCCCCGATGGCTCGAGTGGGCTGAAAGATGTCTTCCTTGACCTGCCGCCCGGCAGCAGAACACTTTTGATCGGAGGTATGCAACATGAAATATTAGCTGTGAGAGTCTCGACTAACGATCCCAGCCAATGGCGCGGGTAAAACCACGCTCCTCCGCCTTCTCTCCGGCAAGCGCATGGCCCCGTCCGGCACCGTCCACATCGCGGGCATCGACCCTTTCAAGATGGGCCTTGAGGGCGTGACCTACCTCGGTCTGGAATGGGTGCTCAACCCCATCGTCCGTACCGACATCGACGTGCCCACGCTTCTGTCCTCCATCGGCGGCGACCACTACACCGAGCGCCGCGACGAACTCGTGCGCATCCTCGACATCGACCTCAGCTGGCGCATGCACGCAGTATCAGACGGCGAGAGGAGGCGTGTACAACTTGCCATGGGTCTGCTGAGACCATGGACCATCCTGCTGCTGGACGAGATCACGGTTGATCTCGATCTGTTGTCGCGCAGCAACTTCCTCAACTTCTTGAAGAAGGAGACGGAGGAACGACCTTGCACAATCGTGTACGCGACGCATATCCTGGATAACCTTGCAACATGGCCCACACATCTTGTGCACATGAGCCTGGGCAAGGTCAAGAAGTGGGGTAGCACCGAGGACATGGATGTCAAGGTCGAGCAGGGCGAGCGCATGTACACGGGAAATAGTCAGCTGGGTGAGCTGGTGTTGAAGTGGCTGCAGGAAGATTTGACGGAGAGGGGACCTAGGAATGGCAAGGGTGAGGGCGCGTCGTATCAAAACCTGGAGGGTAAGGGCGGTTATGGCGCTGAGAAGAGGGTGGAAAAGGAGTAGCACCGGGTGGTGAAGGAGAATACATCTCGGCACGCTTCAACAATGCGTGTCGATGGAGTTTCAACAGGCGTTTGGGCGGCACTCAACGATGATACCCCATCTTGTTCAACAGACACTTTTCATTACACGTACATTTCGCCTATAGCTATACGCGATACTCGCTCGTACACGATCCAATCCACATGTACGGCAAGAGTCAATAACACAGTATTCAACATCAACGATTTCGCTCACATCGCAAGACAAGACTATCTATAAACCTCAGATCGTGGGAAGTGAGATACTGCAAGTTGATCGATCCAACCTTGGAATGCTGAAAGACTATGCTAGTACCAAAGCGGAAAGGCGCATCCCCGCTTCACGCTAACCAACAATTTCGGACACTCAGTCATTGGCAGCCCGCCAGTCGTGCAATGAAATGCATGTTGCGATTCGCAAGGGCATTCAGGAGTATCAAAATGGCGCAAACGCCGCGAAAGCCTCTAATCACCATTGTCGGTGCGACAGGGACTGGCAAATCTGATGTAAAGCTCGTTTTGTTCAGTCACGCTTCATCTTGCTGACCACATCAGGTAGCTGGCTGTAGAAATCGCGCGAAAGTATAATGGCGAGATCATCAACGGTGATGCAATGCAACTGTATCGTGGGCTGCCCATCATTACCAACAAGATTACGCAAGATGAGACGAAAGGCGTTCCTCATCATCTATTAGGCTGCATCAGCCTTGAAGAAGAGACTTGGACTGTCGGGAAATTTGTGGGCGAGGCTTTGAGAACAGTACGACTGACTGGCGTGCAAATCGGGTAATTACTGACATGACCAGATCGATGAAATCCGGAGTAGAGGCAAACTCCCGGTCTTAGTTGGTGGTACTCACTACTATACGCAGTCACTCCTATTTCAGGATGCGCTATCAGATGAGCCAGAGCTGAATCTGAGTGAAAACACCCAGCCTCTGCCTATACTGGAAGAGCCGACTGATGTCTTGCATACCAAGCTCAGGGAAGTCGATCCTATCATGGCCGATCGGTGGCATCCGAATGAGCGGCGCAAAATCAAGCGTTCACTGGAGATATACCTAAGAACAGGCAAGCCAGCTTCGCAACTTTACAAAGAACAGAAACTGCAGCGCGAGGCCTCTGCTGCCCAAGCGGATGGCACAACATCGGATACCCGGTCAGGCCTTCGTTTCGAAACTCTCGTGTTCTGGGTGCATGCAAACAAAGACGTGCTGCATCGCCGTCTTGACGGCCGTGTTGATAAGATGATCGCCAGAGGTTTGCTTTCTGAAGTCGAAGAACTCAGCAGTTTCCGTGAGCGGCACGAAGCCGGCACAGGTGCCAGTATCGACCAGAGCCGCGGCATCTGGGTATCAATAGGATACAAAGAGTTTCTAGAGTACCAAAGCGCTCTTTCAAGTGGCTCGCGGGAGGCATCTGAACTAGAAAAGCTTAAGATTCTCGCGATCGAGAAGACACAGGCAGCCACCCGTCAATACGCCAATCGCCAGATCAAATGGATACGCATTAAGCTTCTCAACGCACTGATCACTGCAGGCCAGAAGAATACCACCTTCCTGGTCGACGGCTCCGACATATCTCAGTGGGAAGACAACGTCGTCAAACCCGCCATCACCATTACCGAGCAATTCCTCTCCGGCCAACCACTTCCCTCACCCTCGACATTATCGCAAGCAGCAGCAGAAATGCTGACACCCAAGCGCGAGTACGATTTAGGCCAGCGACCAGACCTCTGGCAGAAGAAGGTCTGCGAGACATGCGGCACGACGTCTATCACCGAGAACGACTGGAGTTTACACGTCAAGAGCCGAGCGCATCGAAAAGCGGTAGCTACAAGAAAGAAGCAGGAAAACGCACACAAGATGCGAAACGGTAGTGCGAAAAGCCCCCAAGCAGAAGTGATTGATGTTCTCGAACACTATCTAGATACCTTTCCTGAAAGTCAAGAGCCCAAATGAGTGGTGGGCTAATACAGCGGAGTTGAGAAGCCGCCTTCATTCGCTTTCCTCTCTTGTGCTCAGCAGCTGCACGCGCCGCCACACCCAGCACTAGGGATAAAGTTTATATTGCAGGCCGCATCGTTTTCGCAAGTCACCCAACTGCCCTGGCCCGCATCTGCAGCTTGCCAGCACCATTCTCCTAGGTTGCCACACTTCTTCCAGCAATAGCCGTCTTCACAGCCCCAATCGCGGCTGGCGCAGCTTTGCGCATGGACTTCTTCGAGGGGCTCGACGGCGATGGCGGTGGCGGTGGTGGCGCTGATGCCAATTAAGATTGTGAGGGTGGTGATGGGCTTCATGGTTGCGGCTGGACTGGTTGGGGGATTGGTTAGGTTTTGGGGTTTTGCGACGCCCTGGAAGACTTAC
The DNA here is from genome assembly GCF_024043155.1 of Alternaria arbusti. Taxonomy (NCBI): domain Eukaryota; kingdom Fungi; phylum Ascomycota; class Dothideomycetes; order Pleosporales; family Pleosporaceae; genus Alternaria; species Alternaria arbusti. The sequence continues at coordinate 184,975 of NW_026249959.1, forward strand.
GAGTTCGTGTGCAGTTGGTATTGGATTCGGATGTCTGGATGGACTTGTTGATCTGAAAAGTGTATTTGAGGAGGCAATGGGAGTTTGTCTTGTGCTTGAATGATCTTCACGCATTCTTCTTGTTTTTATATCCATCTTCTGGCACTATCGTCCGACTCAAAAGAGAATGCGACGCATCACGCGGCACCTCTACACCGAGTTCAGTATCACCCGAATTGCTGCACTTGCACTTCAGCGCAGTCGTAATGGTGTTCAGCGGAGATGATCTGAGGTCAATTTGATGATATTGTGATAGTGTTGCTTGCTCATTGGGAATCCGACCGTTGCGACTTCGTTGCATGCTTACATTTGCAAGATCTACCGAAGCCAATCAACGCTTTTTGGGGTCATAGACATGCCACATCGTGCGATGTCATCTTCACCGCTGCGAAAACGATGCGAAAGACGTTGGACACAGATACTCAGGTCCCAGGTCATCCGGGGTCGGTCTTCATGTCGCGCGATGTTCGAGCGCCTACCTGACTATCTGCCCATCTAGGCGCTGTTCGAGCTGGAGATCTATCTTGTTCTGTCATATCTCTTGACCTCGGCAGCTCGAACGTGTTCACCCGCGTTTCCAAATTAGCTTTACCTAGCCTGGCATTTCCGAGTAGCAACACATGGTTACCCATTTGCAAAAACAAACAATGCGCGATCCACTGCTGCAACACATAGGCGAGTTGTCGTTCGCCAATGTTGGCTATCCTGGAGTGACGACAGCAAAGCCTGGTATCTAGGTAGGCTCGATGCTCCACCTGCCCAAATGGGCAGCATACGTGGCCGAATAGCCTGACGCACAATGAGGTCTCCAACGACTGCGTTTGCACGCTTGCGCTTCGACAGGTGCCAGATCCTAGTAACGAGGGGAGATACCGAGAACACATTCCTTAGCGGATCACGTCGGACACGCGTACCAGCCTCCCGAGGTCTCGCCGTGTCAGCAATTTCCACCACAATTAGGGAAAACAAACGTTGCCCCGTCTACGGGACATTCGTATCCAGACAATAAACAAAACCCCTCACTGCTACGCATTGCTTCTCAAACTCTACACCTCCCTTCGCCGCAATGATGGATGACGATACAACCATGTCGTGGGTTAGCTCAAACGAACCCGCCCCAAATCTCGCAACATTACCTCTCGAATTGCGGGTGAAGATCTTTGGTCATCTCCGCAGAACACTCGGTTCCTCCCCACGACCGTCGTGGACAAGCTGAAAGAAGAGGACGAAGATGGAATAGCTGATTTGCTTGATCTATGTGTAACATCAAGTCGACTCCTAGAGGCTGCACAACCTCTGCTTTACGAAGCAGTACATATTGTGGGTCGCTCATATCTTCATGACGAGCCAGACGATAAAGACGAGGACGAGCTGAAAGAAGCGGTATCGACTTACGATGTTGAACATGGCATTATTCGCTAACTGACATGTCTCCTTCGCACCCTCAATATGCGTCCGCATCTCGCAAAACACATCAAACACATACGCAGCACCTACGGTCTAGGTCGGGCGATGCAGGACTGTCTATGGACCAAGAACGCGATGAGGAAAGCAATCGATGCCGGCCAGCCTGCCATGGTGGAACGTCTCAGTAATTCTCACATGGCCGATCTTTGGACCAAAATGTTCAATGATACTCCAGCGCAAGCACAGATAATGCTCTTGCTTTGGTTGAGTCCAAACGTATCAGAGTTGACCCTCTATACCTACGACGGCCCGCTGAGCCGAATCCTCGGCCTCGAACTTTCGTCCAACGTACCCAATTTCCACAAATACGCGAAACTCGACACCATCAATATCGATGGAGTCAACGAAGATGACGATGTAGCACATCCTGCTTACCCAGAGCCTGAGTCGTACGATAGCTGCATCTCGATACTCGAGGCTCTTCCCGCAATGCGTCATTACCGGCATAATCATCCGAAAAACATACTTGGTGTTCTCCAGATGTCTGTCAAGCGCCCTCCATTCCGGGATGAAGTGCTCGCAAACTTGCAAAGCCTTCATCTCGTTGACTGCCAAATAACAATGGAGCAGATGTTTAGAACCCTGCAACCGTGCCGGTCACTCTCGGATTTCCGCTTTAGAGCAGCTAACATGGCATTCGACCGCATGAGCGAGGATGAAATCACACATTTGGATTTCGTGGGCATCTGCGAAGCCCTTATGCCAAGCAAACAAACGCTACGATATCTTTACTTGTCTATGGGAAACGGTCCTCATACAGTACGAAATGTGGGCACCTACAACACACTTGCAGCTGGCACGTTGAAGGAGTTCGACAGACTCGAGACTCTGATTGTGCCTGCTGCAATTTTGACGATAACATCCGAAAAAGTTGACCCTGACCTGGAAAACTTTCACTTTCAAGAAGACAATTTGCAGATAATCGACCATTTACCCGCTTCCGTCGTCTTATTGGGCCTTAGCAACGATCAAACAGGACAATTCTTCGAGGAGAATGACCATAAGTGGTTGGCGAGAGAGGCTGCTGCGCAGTTGGCAAGAGGCCTGGTGCAATTGCCCAATCTTCAAGCAGTACACATCTTAGAATCGCAATCGTCGCAGATAGTTTATCCGAGAGAGCTTCAAGATCGTTGCGTGGAAGACGAGATAGATTTCGTCATAGAGAAGTGGATGGAGGACGATCGGCTCATGGTGAAGCATTATGGGATCACTACGTAGACGAACTCGTCATCACTCTATGCGTACTACTCTCAATTTTATCGTTACGTCTTGGAAGCTCAAAGGGTTCAGTGTTATCCTTCTATCGGTGACGTGTGCTTTACCAACGTCGCGTTGTGCTCGTCGCGCAGTACTTCATCCCGGGCGCCCAGCACAGGAAGCCGGTCATTTCTTGAAGATCGCAAACGTACTCTACATCAATCTACATCGATTAGGTACCCAGGTTCATTGACCACGTATTTATAGAGAGTAGCATGTATCTGCAGCGTACATTGTCGTCAAAGAAACTTTGATGACAGGTGCGCCCTCTCACTATGTCATCCCCGACGTCATCATTGCAGTATCTAATCGCTGTTCTACCTTTTCAGATCGCGAGAAGCACAAGATCGCACAGTTTCAACGTTCAAAAACCAAGCCGTAGTCGATCATTGATAGACTTTATCTTGGTAGCACACTCAGGCAAGCTTGTCGTGTTCGTGCACACGGGAAACAAGATGCGCATTGCGCAAGTGCGGTGGAGAATGCATTCGATCTGACTTTCCAACTTTACTAGACTAGACGGGGCAACGCTCCATTTACGCAAAATCGCTGGATGTACCACCGACTCCGTACAGAAAGACTTCATTGCAGCCTTCATATTGCTCCCACGCTTTCGCGCCTATAGTTTTCAGGCTCATGATTGCACCTGTCTCAGAGGGCCTTGTTCGTTGCCTTTAATTGTCACCCAGTACTGGTAAAACATTGGGCCTGCTACAATTAGGACAACACCAACTTGAGTTGCGCATCTTGAGCACAGCCTCTGCATTAACGACCCGACAATCGCAATAGCGGCACTGAAGGAGGCTTCCTTTACAAAATCCGTTGCAGCGCTGAGAGTGAAGCGCCGCATCTGCTGCAAAGGTCGGATACGCGAGGAGTAAGCCCTCGAAATCTTTCGTTCGGACAAAGTCGCTGTGCTTTTCGAATACAACGGAAGTTACGAGACGTCCCATAGCCCCATCAACGTTGACTTCAGTACCGTATTGAGCGCGGATTGCAGTGATGAGCATGTCTAGGTCTTTGACAGCTTCCATAAGTACTGCCTTCACATCTTCCGCAGCTGGCTCGTAGAGCTTGGCGATGTCGTACTTGTCGGCGACAGCGTGAATGCCGATTGGAATAAGAACGCGCTTACTCTTGTCATTGCCTGCAAGCTTCGCGATCTCGAGCTTGTTGTACGCGCCGGTGTAGATGAACTTGAGGAGGAACTCAAAGTATTCGGGGTCGTTTTCGTGTAGTTCCATAGTGGCTTCGGATGATTCCTGGAGATTGTTAGTGTGTATCCTCTCATCCAGATCAGCAGAGCCTTTGCTGACCTACCTTGAAGTTACCGGTGAATGTATTGAGAAAGTAATCGGACTCTTGACACAGCACCGCCTTATGCGCAAAGTATTCGCGTGTCTGACCTTTGTGTGTCTGTTTGATCTTGACGTCGGAAAGGGTAGGGTTGTTGAAGAGCCTTTAGTAAATCAGTATGGAGCACTCAATGAGTTAGCATGGTTGGCTTGGACGACTTACCCAGTACGCGATCGCTTTGATTCAGACATGTTGCGGACCTTGTGACCGGTAGGCGTCGCAGTGAGATGGGGCAGTACTAGAGCAGTGGGGTGGGTGCAAGTAAATAAGTTCGCTGCTTGTGCGCTTGAAGATATAGGGTTACAAGGAACTATGACCGTGTGAGCGCGCTAGGCTACCGCCGCTGAAGAAATGAATGAATACAGAAGATTGGAGAAGAGGAAATAAAAAGACTTCGCCAATGCATAGATGGAAACGACGATATCAGCCGTGGCATCGATCACACACTCGAACCACCTGGGCCAAGCTCCAATCATAAACCTTTATGGTCTCTGTTAGGAAACGTTTACCTTGACGCGCGCTCTTCATAATCCAACTGCATGTCTAGTTGCTGGCTTCCTGCGCCAATTGAAATTGGCTAACAAACCTCCGTTGCACAGCCGATCTCGGTGCACTTCCCACATCCCCTGTCTCGTCCTCATTCCTCATCCCCCACCCGCCCCCACCAGGTGTGTCAATGACAAAGCAATCTCCCTTCTGCACAGAAAAGTCCTTCCGTCCACCCAGCCTACACCACCGCCCACCAACCTTCTTAACAATATAATTTACCCCACTACTGCCATCCTCACCCCCAAGCATACCATATGGCCTAGTGACCCGCCTCTCACTAACAATTGAAGCATTCATATCGCGGTAGAACTCATACACGCGCTGAATCCCATTTCCACCATTCCAGCGCCCTTCTCCACCCGACCCATCACGTATACTAAACTCACGAAGAAGCACAGGGTAACGCTTCTCCAGTAGCTCCGGGTCTGTGATACGCGTATTCGTCATGTGGATGTGCACGCCTGAAGTGCCGTGCCAACCGGGTCCTGCGCCACTGCCTCCACATATCGTTTCTCCGAAGCCAAAGCCAGAGTTGGGGATGGGTGTGCCGTTGTCGTCGTGGTCGCCGTTTATGCCGAAGGAGAAGACGTTGCAGTCACCTTGGCTCGCGGCACAGGCTTCGAATGCGCGGATGACGACATCGGTGACGCGTTGGGATGTGATGGGGTTTCCTGCGCATACTGCGGCGTATGGAGAGGGGTTCAGGATACTTCCTTGTGGGATTGTAAAGGTGAGAGGACGGAGACAGCCTTCGTTGAGCGGGATGTCTTGGCGCTTGTGTTCAGCTACGAACGCGTCGTCCCAAGTTCCTTGATCAGGGCGCGAAACCATGAAGGTTGTGTCAGACCCTTCGTAGCGGAGGTTAAGAAAGTGCTCGAAACCGATTGTTTGGCCAGAGAACCCGTCGTTAGCCAGTTGTTCAGCCGCGTACTTCTCGAGCGACGACAGCCTTTCGTCAAGTTCATCGAATGAGGACTTCAGCAATACTGAGCACGGCTCCTGAACATCGCGAACGACGTCTGCCAATGCCATGCCATATGCTGACAAGATAGAAGAGTAGCGGTGAATCAAAATGCGGTCGATGCCCAAGTTAGCAGCAATAGCGCAGGCAGCTTGTCCGCCTGCGCCACCGAAGACCGCAAGATCGTGATCAGAGGTTCGGTGCCCCTTGGCTTCAGTGAGAGAGCGTATGGGCCGACACATTGTCTCATTCGCAACTTCCAAAAAGCCAAGAGCAAGCTCTTCGACAGTCTTCGTCTTTCCGCTAGTCTGTGACAGGTCCGCGTTGACCGTAACGAGTAACTCTTCAAAAGCTCGCTTTGCGCCTTCATAATCCAGAGGTTCATTCTCGTGCTTGCCGAAGATCTTTGGAAAGTACTCAGCCTGCAAACGTCCCAAGACAAGATTTGCATCTGTAACCGTCAGAGGTCCACCTTTTCGGTATGCTGCTGGGCCTGGATGGGCGCTTGCTGATTCGGGGCCTGCGAGGAAGAGACCGTTGCGATAGGAAAGTATGCTTCCACCGCCTAGAAACTTTAGTAACTATCCAGATCCATTGATTCGAGTGCTACTCACCGGCGGCAACAGTGTCGATCTCTAGCTGTGGAGATTGAATCGTCACACCAGCCGTGATTGACTCAAAGGTGTGCTCCAGTGTTCCCGCATACCGCGAAACATCAGTGCTGGTTCCGCCCACTGCGTAATTGTCAGCATACTTCCGACATGTTTCGCGAGCTTTAGACTTACTGTCGAATCCTATCACTGGCTTCCTCCGCTGTACATCAAAACATGTCTTGCTGAATCCGACAACACCTCCAGCCGGACCTGACAGGATAGCTTTGAGACCGCTGAAGTGCTGCCACCCCACTAGTCCTCCATCACTTTGCATGAACTCGCAACGAGCACCCTTGGTATCTTCCAGGCCGCCTACGAAGCCTTCACGAAAGCCGTCGATGTAATTGCGCGTCAAAGGCGTAAGGTACGCGTCTGCTGTTGCTGAGTAGCCTCTCGAAATGGCTCTGATCATGGGAAAGATCTGTGATGAGACTGATATCTGCGTGAAGCCGATGTCTCTGGCGATATCGGCAACCTGAAGCTCGTGGTTCGGGAAAGTATAGCTGTTGATGAGCGTTATCGCCAAGGACCGCACGCCCTTGTCGAACAGGACCTGGAGACCTTCGCGGGCATGTGTGCTGTCTACTAAAGTGTCAGCTAGGAAGCTACTTCCACGTCAAGTTACTAACCAATTGGTCGCAAAACGCGAATGGCTTCGCCGCCCACCCCCCTTTCCAGGTCATAGGAGTTGCGGTCAGGGTCTCGTAGTGTTGACTTGTCCTCGGTCGAATCGTGAAGTGTGACGCGCTCGTCAATCTCTAGTACATCGTCGAACAACGTCTCAGGCCTTCGGATGTTGAGGTCAAACAGCTTCGGTCTGGTCTGATCACCTATGCGTAGTAGATCTCTGAAACCTTTGGTGACAACCAACGCGCATTTTGTGGAGTTTCGTTCCAACAAGGCGTTTGTCGCGACTGTAGTTCCCATCTTGATCGATTCGATGTTGCTGGTGTCGATCTTGCCGCCGCGTGGTATGGACACGTTCAAGGCCTGCTCAAGTATCCTGCGAATACCCTCTGTGGGTGCATCGGCATAGTTAGTCGGATCGTTACTCAGAAGCTTGACTAGCACATCTGGTTTCCCTGGTACGATACCCAAGCAGTCTGTGAAGGTACCACCGCGATCTATAGCGATGCGGATGCCTGCACCCTGCGGCGGCTGCTCAACGAACGGCATGTTTGGTGGACGATCAAAAAAGGATGTATCGAAGAAGAGATAAGACGCAGTGTTTCGTGGTCTAAACGTGATGTATGTCCCTATAGGTCCCAGGAATTTGAGGTAAGCCACCGTCGTGCCAGTGAATAGATCAGGGTATGAACACGCCAAACAGGCATCGCCTGGTCAGCTGTTTCGTCACGCGCCATTGGCTGTAACGACACCGATGCCGCAGGGCATATCGTTCCGAAGGCATGGCAGTGCGGGTTTGTAATGCCTATCGCGTCGCGTTGAGGGTGGAGTTGCTGCGCATTCCGGCAGGATGAGGATGACGCGCGATTGCCGATCCCTTCCCAGGAAACACGCTAATACTTCACTAGCGCGGCGCGAATGAACCCCTCAGTGAATCCTTCGAAGTTCCGACGTTCCTCTCCATCGGAGCTCAGAGTCCGAAAGATTGGCAGGGGTCGATATCACGCTCTCCACCAAATGCTGAGTGGCTATGCGATTATGAGCATGGGTTGCAGCGCGCATGCCGAGGTCGCAAAATGATTCGACTGCTGTTCATGGCAGCGTCGCCGTGATCTGCCTGTAAGACCACCATCATTGTCGCATCTGGGTCCTACCAATATGACCGAAAGCATCAATCTGCAATTGGGGTGGCCGTCGCCGTCACTCTTTCCATCGGCTCAACTTCTCGACGGCGCGACAAGCGTACTTAACTCGCAAGCAAAAACCGCAGCCTCACTAATCTACGGCCCGGATGCTGGCTACGAACCACTTCGACGCATTATCGCAGCATGGCTCACTTCCACGTACGGACGCGGTTCGGAACTTTCGTTCGACCGCATCTGTGTCACGAACGGGGCATCGGGGAACTTGGACAACGTTCTGGCACGCTTCACTGAGCCAGGCTACACGCGAAACATTTGGATGGTTGAACCATGCTACTTTCTGGCATGTCCTATCTTCATGGACAACGGGTTCCAGGGGATGATGAAGGGTGTGCCGGAAGACGATGAAGGGCTGGATGTGGAGTTCTTACGACGAAGTCTTGAGGAGGCAGATCAATCGACAACACACGCTGCATCGATGCGAAAGACGGGTGAAAGATATAAAAAGCTTTATCGACACATCATCTATTGCGTTCCGACGTTCTCGAACCCAAGCGCGAAGACCATGTCGCTTCGGCGAAGACAACAACTCATTCGCCTCGCACGAGAATTTGATGCCCTCGTGGTTACCGACGATGTGTACGACATACTACGCTGGCCAGTGGATAAAGATGGAAGCTATGAGAGCCTCGGTGACGTACCTCCCCGAATCGTCGACGTCGATCGCACGCTTGAAGGAGGCCCTAAAGATGAATGGGGTAATGCTATGAGCAATGGTTCGTTCTCAAAGATCATAGCACCGGGTGTACGAGTAGGCTGGGCAGAAGCGACTCCTGCGTTCACGCTTGCACTGTCACAAGTGGGTGCGACTAGATCTGGAGGCTGTCCCGCACACATGGCTGCTTCATTCGTTCATGAGGTGCTTGAGTCTGGGTTGTTGCGCAAGCATCTTGAAACCAAAGTTCTTCCGACGTTTCGGGCTCGCTATTATGCTATGCTGGAAGGGATAGAAAACTTTCTGGTACCGCTGGGTGTCACTATCTCTACTGGGAAGCCGTACAATGAGAATTCTGGCCAAGCGAGCGGCGCGGACACTAGTCCTGAGGAGTCTTCTGCGCAAGCTGGAGGCTACTTCATTTGGTTACTGTTACCAGAAGGTCTGGTTGGAAAGGGTGCTGATTTGGCTGCCAAAGGCTTGGAGAAATACAATGTAAAGTTTGCATATGGGGACATGATGCAAGTGCAAGGAGACGCTACATCCGCCGTTCGTGCTGCAAAGGGCTATGGAAATGGCATACGTTTGTCATGGGCATGGCACACCGAAGTAGAGATTCTTGAAGGTATTAAGAGATTAAGTGCATTGATCAAGGAAGGTAGTAAGTAGGTCTAAATCTACAATATGTAGTTGATACATATCGGATCGGTGGTAAATATGCAAGCTCATTCTCTTGATGGTGGCGTGAGTAGGCCCCCAACGACAGTATGTGACTGACCATGCTTTCTAGCACTGTCGTCCAAGAAGAACTTCAGAACTACTCCTGCTGCTGCCACTGAATCGTCATCCGCATCGATAGCATCAAGCGTCTCTGCCAAGACTTTGGGTTGCCAATTCGGGAAGAAGTACTTGATTGTCTCACTGTTGATGAAACGATCGAACTCGAAGTGACCCTGGAACGTGAGAACACGACCAGGTTCGTACATGCCCTGATTAGCGCAATGCTGAGTTCTTCCCAGCGTTGTCCAGGAGCCCGGCAGCGCTTCTACATGTGGAACAACCACGTGGTCGTGATGCACGAACTGTAGCTTCATCTTATTGCCATCTTTATCTTCCCCACCTGCTTCATCTCCAAAGAATTCGTTGTAGAATTGCAGTTGCAATGTGATCTCTTTTACCCCTAGTTCCCAGCCTTCCGGATGCTTCTCCACCTTCACACCATAATCTCCTAGTAGAGCTTGACACACCAATTGGTGGCCGAAGCAGCTGCCGAAGATCTTCACCCTGGGATCTTTCTCATATATTTCTTTCGTCCATCTTGCGAGTTTGCGTATCCAGGGCAGCTCATCGTAGGCCGAGTTCGCGGAGCCCGAGATAATGACAGCGTCGAAATCTGCTATCGAGTTGGGATATTCGTTCTTCGTCACGTCGAAGTCCGTAGATATGATCTTGATGACAGTGTCCAAGGACGGGCGTGGTAATTTCGTGTTGGCAGCTGCGGAGGAAAGAAGTTGGTGGAAGATACGCCCATAGGTGGGGGCGCGCTCGGCGGCAACAACGGGCACCGGTGCATCGGCATTAAGCATGCAGATGCGTAGATTTCGTGCCATGGTTGCACGAATTGAGTGTGAGAGCTTTTAGTTTGATGTATCCTTCCTGAATAACGTTTTCTCAAGCAATGTATCTGTCTTCTATGGATGTCGCTTTCGGGATGCCCGCATTCGGCGATGCATGTGATGGCCGCCGATAAGCGGTTGACGTTTGTCGCGACTATCTCGCGATTTGCCACGTCTCCAACCACACATGGCTCGCCTACTGTGATGTTCGATCCACCACTGTGACGACGTTTTCACAATGGTTGAAGTTATCCATCATGCGATACGCGTCGACGATAACATTCTGCGCACGAAAGGTGGCGGACAATTTGCGCCGCTGCAGGACGCCATATCCGTACGCGCAGCACCCCTCGAGCAAGCTCCTATCGCCCGTTTTCTCATGGCACATATCGTCTATACAGACGGATCCTAGCAGTCGGGTATCAGAAGTCATACTAGCTCTATCATGGCATGGTGTGAGGGCCTGACAGCCCACTATTGGTCGTGACCCACCGTGCCACCATCGGACATGAGAGTCCGAAGAACCATCTCTTTATTCCTTGACGCTAGGCAGCGAACATGGGCATGCAAACCGGTTGATCGTTGCCGTCGCCAAAATGCGGAGAACGACAACGTTCGCGAGTCAAGGGCGCAATCTTAGTCCTATCGAGCTGGACTCTGACGTTCCATATCCCGTCCAGCCGCTGTCTAGCTGGAGATAGCGACACTCAACGAGATATCAAGATAGGTATTACTGATATGATTCTTTGTCTTAGTTTTGTATAAAATACGCACCTAATCAGGTGTTCGAGACACCCATTGGAAAGTTCTTTTTGCATTCCATTCTTACCCCACTCATTGCTACCATGCCCGACGATAGCAAAGTTATGTCGTCCGCCGACGTCGAGGACACACATTCTGTGAAGATGGGAGAAGTTGCCTCGGCCAACGTTGATGTGGCGGCTGCCTATGCTCATCATCTCACGGGGGAGAATGCGTATACAAGAAAAGAAGCGACACGCTTGCGGTGGAAGCTAGACCTGCGTCTCGTGCCATTGCTCTGGTGTGAGTGCTTGCAAAGTGAAATAACGAGAAGCGCTCCCTAATAGTCATATCAGTCAACATCACGCTGGGCGCTATGGACAAAGTGACGACAGCTACAGCGGCCTTGTACGGCTTCCGAGCTGATACTGGTTTGACTGGAGACAGATACAGCTGGGTTGGTAGTGCATTCTACGTAAGTAAACCTATCCACCATCGCTTCTGGGGTGCTGACAATGCGTGTAGTTTGGTTACCTGTTTTGGTGCCTACCGAGTGGCAGCCTCCTCCAGCGCTTTCCGATCGCCAAATTGATGTTTGTCGTCCAACTGCTCTGGGGCTGCATTCTCATTGCGACGGGTTTTGCCAACAACTTTCCTACACTAATCGCACTCCGGGTTCTTCTTGGGGCTCTCGAAGCTCCTATCGTACCTGGCAATTTCCTCATCATCAGCATGTGGTACCCTCGACGTGAGCAACCTCTTCGAACCGGCTTGATGTATACGGGTCTTTCTGTGTGCTTCACTGGTCCAATCGGATACGGTATTGGATTCCTAGCAGGCGAACATCAATGGCGCGCTATGTTCTGGATCACAGGCGCAATGACCATTGTATGGGCTTGCGTAATCGGCATTTTCTTGCCTGACAATCCTGTCAAGGCAAAGTTCGTCACCGAGCGACAAAAGGCCATCGTGATTGACAAGATCCGGCAAGACCAGACGGGAGTTGAGAACAAAACGTTCAAGAAGGACCAGATGATTGAAGCATTTCTCGATCCCAAGACGTGGCTGATGTTCTTCTTCCACATTTGGATCAGTAGTAAGTAAACTTGATGTGCCATCCTTCCAAGTATGGACTAATATCGCCTAGTCCCGAACGGAGGTTTGACGAACTTCACGCCTCTCATCATCAAAGGCCTCGGCTACACATCTCAGCGCTCGACACTCCTCACAATGCCTACGGGTATCTTGCAGACTGTCGCGTCCTACGTTTGCAATGGCGGGGTATTCCTTACTGCGAAGTATCTTCCGGCCAAGCAATTACGTACCGCTTGGGTTATGTTTGGTATCATCGTCGGCATGATCTCAGCAGTCTTTCTATACGTTCTGCCTCTCGACAACTACAACGGGCGTCTCGCAGCGTTATACTGCTCGTACTTCTACCTCGGACCCTATATCGTTGCCCTCGGTATCAACACGGCAAACACTGCGGGCCATACGAAGAAAGTAACCGTCAATGCGCTGGTCTTTATCGCATACTGTATCAGCAACATCATCGCACCCCAATTCTTCAAGGCCGACCAGGCACCGCTATATCCGCTTGGTATGGGTGCTGTGCTGGGAAGCTACGTCTTGTCGATGATCACCATCGCTATGTATGCAACGTATTGCTGGTATGAGAACCGCAGGCGAGACCGCATTGACTCTGATAAGGGTGGAAGGGTGCACGCAGATACCGACTTCCGCGACTTGACCGACAAGCAAAACGTGCACTTTCGATACGTCTGGTGAATGTCACACAGGCTGGGAACAGTTTGACATGAAGTTTGTAATTACTATAGGCTTATCTGAATGAACAGATTCGTCACGAACATATTGCCATATCTGTGACTTATTTCCTCATTGGTCCGGCACGTGCTCTTCAGCAGATGCCACACATGACTAAATCTTGAGTGATACACATTCGAGTAAAGACCCTGAACATGCCACGCTGAACACATGACAATTGGAAGTCGCAAAGCGATCAGGCGTGCGCCTCCGCACCGCAAAAGTGGACCCGTCCTAACGTTCGCTTGTCTTCCGATAGCGGACTCTGTCGGACTTGCAAGTGCGAGAGTGCGAATTGAACGAGGGCTCCACGCCGCCTTGTAGTGGGGAAAGTAGAGACCCTGTATTTGCCGGCTGACAAGGCTAGCTTCGCGTCTCGCGCGCCGAGCTTGGGCCACTGCGATGAAAGAGACAGTTTGTGAATAAATGATCAGAAGCACCTCGTTGATTGAGATACATAAATCTGCGAGCTGAATTGCTATACGACCATACGAATAACCTATTCTACATTCAGTATCATGCCAAAACTCGACATATCCGTTCAAGATGAGCAGAAGGCTTTCAAAGCTGATGTAGCTGCCATCGAAAAGCAATGGAGCTCTGCAAGGCAGTCGCATTTGAAGCGGTATGTTTCTCCGGCATGACTCAAGCAGTAGATCTACTCTGTGACCGAATTCAGCTGACCTTGTTGCCAGACCATACACTGCAAGCACTATAGCCGCGCTTCGTGCTTCCATTCCCGCTCCAGCGGAAGCTTCCTCGATCCAGGCTATTAAGCTTTGGGAACAACTCAATGCACACAACAAAGCCGGCACATGCGAGTTGACATTTGGCACCACCGACCCGGTAGCAGTTTCGCAGATGGCCAAGCATCAACAGACTGTCTACGTATCAGGTGCTTTATGCGGATTCTCGGAAGTCGCACTCCCCGGAATGGACCACGCGGACTACCCCTGGGATACCGTGCCGAAGGTTGTTTCCAAGATCTTCAAAAGCCAGCTTTGGCACGACCAACGTCAGCGACAGTACCGGTTACGACATCTGATTGAGAAGCGTGAAGAACTGGAGAACTGGGACTACATGGCGCCAATCGTCGCGGATGGCGATATGGGCTTCGGTAGCCTGACTAGCACGATGAAGATGGCGCGCGAGTTCGTGGACGCTGGTGTAGCGATGATACACATTGACGACCTTGCAATCGGGATGAAGAAGTTTACAGTCGGCCAAGGGCGGACAATTGTACCGACTCAAGAATACCTGGATCGTTTGACAGCTGTGCGGATGCAATTCGATGTCATGGGCGCGGAGACGCTACTGTTGTGCCGCTGCGACACGGATCATGCCGAGTTCATCACCAGTGTCGTCGACGAGCGCGATCATGAGTATGTACAGGGAGCGACGAAGAAGATAGAGCCATTGCAGAAATGTCTCGCGGCTGCGCAGATGGGAGGGAAAGACTTAAAGGCCGCGCGGGACGAGTGGAAGGCCAAAGCAGGGATCAAGACTTTCGATGAGGCTGTTGAGGCCGTTGCGTCGAAGGAAGAGTTTGCCGCTTACAAGGCGGAGCTTTCGAAATGCCCGGTTGCTTCTCTATCAGACCGTCGCGACATCGCAAGTAAGACCGTGAAACAGGATGTGTTCTTCGACTGGGAACTATCGCGATCAGCAATGGGACAATACATGATCAAGAGCTGTGTCAAGGGTATCGTCGAGCGTGCCATCGCCGCTGCGCCACTCGGAGACGTGACCTGGGCGCGTATGGATTCTCCGAACTGGGAAGACATCGTCGAGTTCCACACCGAAGTTCGCAAGGTGTATCCAGATCGGCTTTTTGCCTTTGGCTACACCGGTGACTACGACTTTGCGAAAGCCGGCTTCAGTGATGACCAGGTCAAGAATCTTCATCTCGATCTTGCCAAGCTAGGCATCGTGTGGCAGGTCCAGCCGATCTGGAGTCTGCAAGGTCTGAACATGGTGACGGAGCAATTTGCGAAGATGTGGCAGGACCAAGGTATCGCTGGCTACTTGAAGTCGGTGCAAGGCCCAGCTCTTAGCTCAAAACCTATGACTGATGGGTTTGAGAAGTTGAGTTATTGCGGTGGATATTTGGCGGATGCTTTCTTCGAGACGGTCGCGGGGGAGTCTATCGTAGACAAGGGCAAAGCAGCGTAGTTGAAAAGACGTCGATAGCCCACATTATGAGTACACTAGCTCCAATAGTATCTCACTTTTTAATGACGTGTCATGTCCAGCCTTCGAAGTCAAACACCCCAGGAAACGAGAGTAGGCCATCAACAGCCAAATCCTCAAGCCCAGAATCTGCAATCCCGTACTCGAATGGCTGCTGCATGGCAAATGGCATCTGGAAGTTTCCGTTGATCTGCTGTAACTGACTGTTGAAGTCTTCTTCAGGTTCCTGGTGATTCGGAGCGAGCATGCCACGAATCGTTGGTAGCTGGGAAGGTTGCGCAGAGCGAGGGAAATCTTCATTTATCATCTCATCGATCATGCGCAACACCGGACGATGCACTACTAGTGCACGAACCTGCGGAAGGTGCTCTCGGATTGCCGTGACGGTTTTCTCTGACAACCGAGTGGGTGGTTTGTTGGGTCGGTCGACCAGCGGGATTTCGCGCGCCAGTAGCTCGAAGACGTCTCGCAGGCATTCTGCCTTCGCCCACCTGTCTGCCATTATCGCTAGGATGTTGGAGCAGGCGCGGAGCGCGTCAGAGACATCGAGAGAGTAGTAGTTGTCGGTTCTATGTTCCGGCGGGGTAGCCCAGAAGCAGTACAAGAGTGTAATACCAGACTGGAATTGCACAAGGAGCTGCTAGCATTAGCGCATGCGTCATCGAGTGCGTGGGATTGCTTACTGCAAGCCATGGCTGAGCGATTTGACGATCAATCTGAGTCCTACGAAACATTAAGCAAGCCTGGCTGCTGGCTTGAACCGACCAATCGCCGGCAGATCCGATCACGTTGGCTTTTGTCGGTCGATAAAGCATGAGCAACGTATAGTGATAGATCATCGCTTGCCACCGTTGTGATGTATAACCTTTTGACTGTGGATCTGAAAAGTTTTGTACCCTAGATTTGAAGTTCTCCAATTCCGCAAGTATTCTTATCCGCCAATCTGAACTATTCTCAAATTGAGCTTGGTAATCCCATCGAAGCGTAACGGCGCTTATTTCGGATTGTATGCGCCTGCACTGCAGTATATGAAGCGCTGAGGAGTTACACGTGTAGTTCTGAGAGTCACTCAAATCATGATTAGGCGGGGTGATGGCAGCGGCGCCTAACAGGTCATGGTCCTCGATGTTAGCGAAAGGCCTTACGGTAATCATATAGTCCGGCACAGATGGAGGAAGATCGAAGGAGGACATGACCAGCCGATCAAGAAGGTACGCGCACCAAAAGCATCGCCGTCGAACTTGAACTACCAGTCGTGCATGAACGTCGGTTGATGGTGGTTCCGTCTCGCCGAGGTGTAATTGTTGCAGAACGCATTGTCGTATCGCTGTGGACGCGAGGGAAATGATGCGCTCAGTAGAGCTCTGGTGTAGTGCATGCACGGACAGCAGTAGATATGCCTGAACTTGGAGGATTCTATCCGGTTGACGTAGCACAGCCGGCAAGAGTGCGATACCACTATCGTAGAATTCTCGAGCATTGAGCATTGCCGCATAAGGTTGACGCAACAGTACTAAAGCTGTCGCGTATACAAGATTAATGAAGAACCCTTGCCATGCTCGTTCTTCAAGGTCGCGGGACAAACAGTGCTTCCACTCCGAATGCCATGTGAGAAAGGTGTCCCAGTGGAAAAAGGGATACTGGGCTTGAGCGCGTTCGCGATATGCGTTGAGCAATGATTCTTCGAGTTCCGGAGAGATGCTGGTCAACAGTGTGTGCGCGCTACTCACTTCGACCTGTGCCGGTCGTGTGGCTGTTGAGGTACGAGAAGCATCGTGAGCTGGAAACTGCGCTGAAGGTGATGCGATGAGCCCAAAGATGAGATGATTCAAGTCGGGTTCATCATCCGTGCCCGAAGCTATTGCATAACCCGAAGATGAGCCGGAAAGGATAGATGACCGCCGCGGAGGCAAGGTCTGTTGAATCGAATGAGCAACTGCTCCCCCTGTGATCCCATCACCCGGTAACCCACTGCTTGCTGGGGACGTGTCATCTATGTCGTGATCAGGCCTGTTCTGGGTTCTTGCTAGATGATCAAGGCTCTGCTGCGGGTCTCGAGCCTCAAGCTCAGCAACGCGCTCTTCCAGAATGCGTACATATTCGCTCTCAACATGCGGCCGAGGCGCTGGCTGCGTAGGAAGGCATTCTTCGTCTCCTTTGACACAATTCTGGCACGGGCGGCTGTCTTCGCACTTCTGTTTCCGATAGCGACATCGCTGGCAAGCTAGCGTTCGTTGCTTTTTGGCAGGCGGCTCCTGCGGAGAACTTTCTGTATCATTGTCCATCGGGTGTATTTCTCAGGCTTCGGTCCATTCTTGGATTCCGCTAGCAATGGCGGTGATGTTCGTTGCGACGGCATACCTGCACACGGTCCAGGGCGAAGGCCTGGATGACGGTGCCGATTGCCGGGGGCATGCGATAAGGGGGGACGCGCCTTACCGGAACAGGCGAAGCATTCACGTGACCAGCCCTCTGCGTCTCCAAGTCTGTGCCCCGCCCACATTTCTCCTGAATTAGAGCCGCTCCCGTGTCAGCTCAGCACTCAATCATGACCACCGTTGACCTGTTTCAACCCGAGGTTTACCCATCTTCTCCTTCTACGAGGCCCACTCGCCCTCTCATTCTTGGAAGCCCTGAATCGACGCGACAAAGCTTCATTCTGATACGGCCGTAGACCATACGGATTGGGAGCGCGTTCGTACTCAGTCCCACAACACCCGCACGGTCTCTGCCAAAGAAAAGTGTCGATTTCGCAACACTTTCCTGAAGATGCTGCATCGAGAAGACTACGTATACCAAACATCTTGCTTTCGGGCGCTTGCGGCTCCTGATACAGTTGGGGGCATGAGCCTTGATTCTCTATTACAAAGTCAACCATTCTATCTGGAGGAGGCCGCGCAACCTCAGTGAAGTCTCAGCCTCCTTCTGGTCCGCTAAACAGGTTCTAAAGGCCCGAGTCGGGATTGGAAGTGGAAGCAATGATCGTAATCAATCTGTCGCGATAGCATCTGTAGCGCGTGGGTCTGTGATTAGTAGTCGCCGATATAAGATGTGCAATACCTCGATGGCTCATGAAACAACTGCGCCTCTATCACAGCCAGCCGACCGAAACCAGCCACGATGCGCTTCGAATACTCTAGCTTGGCACTTTTTGCCGGACTATCTTGGGCAGCCTCTCTCCCAAACGCTACAGACTTCGAGCGGGAGACGCGCAGCCTCGATGAAATTTACCAGGCAGCTTTGGCAGAAGGTGGCGTTGTCACTCTTTGGCATGGCGGCGATGAGAAGACTCAGCAGAACAGTCTGAAGAGTGCCTTTGAGGCACGGTTCCCTAACATGACACTCAATGTCACCGTCGACCTGTCGAAGTACCATGATGTCAACCTTGACGCACAATTGGCTGCCGACAATGTTTACGTCGACAGCATCATCCTGCAGACGCTTCACGACTACCCACGATGGAAGAAGCAAGGCGCTTTGATGAACTACGCACCATTGAACTTCGACAAGATCTATCCTGTGTTCAAGGACGCCGAAGCGGCTTACAGTGGACTGCTTATCTTTGATTGGGGGTATGCTATTCCTGGTAATGCCTCGACTTACACACGCTAATCAGCAACAGTATCTCGGCCAACATGAACAAGACGAGCACCATGCCGACATCGTACCAAGACTTCACGAAGCCCGAATACAAGGACAAGATCGTTCTAACGTACCCTAACGACGACGACGCCGTTTTATACCAGTTCGAACTGATGTACGTTCACCTTTTCGATCATCGTATGCTCATTAGCTGACATCTTGCGCAGCATCGAAGAACTCGGTGAGGAATGGTTCAACGCCCTGCTCGCCAACAACCCCCGCTGGGTGCGCGGTACCGCAACTCCCGGCACGCTCATCAAGGCTGCCAACAGCAGCAGCGCGGTGACCTTTACCTCGGGTTACTCATTCGCAGACCGACCTCCAGTCAAGTATGCGCTTCCCAGCGATGCCAAGTTTGTCTCTTGGGGTCAGACTGGCGCCATCTTGAAGAAAGCACCCCACCCTGAAGGCGCAAAGCTGCTCCACAGCTTCATGCTCAGCGACGAGAACCAATCTAGCCGTGGCTGGAGCGTCCGTGAGGATATCCCAGCACCAGAAGGGGCCGAGACGATCCTGCAGCAGCCCGGTACGGATGCTCCTGCGTTTGCTGAGTTCATGGCAGACCGTGGTCATGTTGAGAGGCGGAGGGACTTTTATGAAATTAGGATTGGTACCGCGCAGGGTCTCAGCCCGCTCATTGACGAATTGTGAGCATGCTAGGTGATATCTCCAGAAATGCATTGTAGATAACTATATAGCTTCATTACATCTTTCACATTCCTTACAATAGTCTCACCACGCGCCCTCTCTCGCTAAAACATCCCAGCCAACGAGCCGCCAGATTTCCTCCTTGTACCAGGTCTCCACATCTTTGTCGTCGATCTTAGCTACGTTCTGTAGAGAGCTCAGCCGCATGGCTGGTAACGGCTTCGTGAGAACGTCCAGAAACTCATCATTCGTGTTATTTCCATACATGCATGCAACGAGTGTTCGTTGCAAGCGATCTTTTGCAAGCGGGCTTAGGCGCGCCCTGGTACTCGTGACGGGAGTTTTGGTGCTCAAAGTACGGACCGGACGATTTGACGTCTGGCTTGGGCGAGCATTCTGGGGATTCGTATGGTTTGGAGCTAGCCCCATGGCGCGTTCAAGTATCAACACAAGAGCTTTGACTTCCAGGCGCGTTCCAAGGGCATCGGTATCTCGCCTTATCTCTTCTGTCTCATCTCTCGGCTCAGGCGGCGGTAGGATGTTGCCTTCGATGGACGTGCTGCGGTGCTGTCCAAATGTGAAGTAATACAATCTCTTGCCAACACGCTCGAACAAAACAAAAACGAAGCCATCGAAGATTTTCTGATGCACGGGATCGGTCTTCTCAAGAAATCCAAGGAGACTGATCAGCAAGTGGGCGACTGCTCTGGCCGGCGGCGACTCCTTGATGATAGAAGGCGGCGTCTTGGTTTTGGTCTTCTTTGGCGAGGCTGGTTGCGACAAAAAGGTTTGCGCCGTCCTTCGCGCTGAGGTCTCGACTGATTTCAATCCGGCGTTGAACATATCTGCCACCTCGCAAACGATCAAGCTTGCGAGACGTGCATCTGCTTTTACCTCCATGAGTTTGTTGGTACCGACAAGTAAGGACATGAAAGCTCTTGCGCAGACGGATAGAGCGATGGCAAAGTCGGATTTGTCCTGGTCCAACGACATGGCCTCCAATGTCCTCCGCCCTCGACGCGACAGTTGCTCATAGTTCTGGGCGACTATGCATATGACCTTGCCGATACCCGAAGCAATTTTCACGAGATTAAGGCATAGTGTATCGGTGTTCGGCTCGTCACTCCTGCATAGCGAGTGTGTAGTATACAACGCTTCTGTGAGATTCGAGCCGTCTTTACCCAGCACATCCAAGAAGTCCATATCATTCTCGATGGTCTCTTGGGCAGCAGCGGCCGGTTGTAGGTATTGTTTCTGTGCTTGTCTCGATGGCCTAGATCTCTTTGGCGATGCAGTCGGCGCCATCAGCATGCTTGTATCAATATCAGGGACAGGTCCGGAGAGGCTCGACAATAGGTGATTTGACCGTTCGAGTTTGACGTTGATGCCCCGAAGCCTGCCGCATTCGTCCTCGGCCTGTTGACATCGCTCCCTCCAGTAGGCGACCTGATCAATGTACCATTCGCAATCGTCACGTTCCCTCGGGTCTGGGCCGGGCCTGATCTGAGCACGCAGTTGCAGGACATAGTCTAGTCATGTGAGAAGGTGTGCATGGTTTGGGAAGTGGAACTTACCTCGTACCTGTATCCCAGCCGGCTTACTTCGAACGATCGCAAGGGCAAGCGCTATCTGCTGTTGGGACGGAAGAAAACTTGGAACGGAAGGTGCATTCTGCGTCATGATGGGCGTGAGTGCGGACGAGTAAAGGAGGCAAGCGCTAGTTGAAGCGACGATTGGAGATCTGTTAACGTCGATTGCTGCGGTCGTCAAGAAAAACAACCAGAATAGTAAGACGGCAAGGGATGTCCAGCAGAAGAAAGAAGCGTCGAGCTCCAAGCGCGCGTGTGTGAGGCAAGGAAGGAAGCATCCCCCCGTACGTGAGGTTGGAAAGAGCGGCCACCATCAAAGGCAGCCACTGCGCAACATCCCACGCGGAAAGTCTGGGCTGGTAAACAATGCTACCGCTTCATTGTCGCATTCAATGCTCTTGTTGTACATATCACGCTGACAACTTAGACTTGCAGCTGTCAGGTCATCGTATTGTACATATGGCTTACATGACTACATGCACTCACTACGTGCAACCTCATCCACCTCACCGCATGCGCTCAGTGCGCCTCTTGTAGGGCAGTGGCTCCACTCTCTTCCTCTTGAACTCTACAGCGATCTGATCCTTCAGACCATTACGCTCCATGACACCCTCCATGCTCTCGTCCCACTTTGTCCTGAACAGCGTAGCAGTGATTGCGCTCAACTTGTTCGAATCGGCAAAGCTACGAAGGTTGAATCCCATGCGCTTGGCCTTGTTGATCTTGGTGACGTCGAGCGGCTGGTTGTCATGCTGCTCGAATACAAAGATACCTAGGCGGTGGTAAGGCGCTCCTTTGTGGGCCCAGGGTGCTAACCATGGAAGTGCGATCTTCTTGGCACTGAGATCCTCTGTCTTTTGGTCCTCTTGGGCGATGCGCTGGAGTGGTATCGAGGTGCTGTTAGGCGAGATGGAGATGTTGGAGGCGATCAAGTGGCATCGGTAGGTGAAGCTGTCCTTCTCTGGGACTGGCACGTCTGCGTCTACGACCACCACAGTGACGAGTTTCTCACCGGGTGTGAAAGTTTGAACATTGAGTCGAGGCATCTTTTCGCTGATGGCGGAGTCTACGAAGTCACCGGGCGCGACTGGCTTCCGTCCGAAGCCAAGATCGATGTCTGCAATTAAGTCGAGAGACGGGAGAAGATCGGGAATGATGGCAAGTTGCGTAACACGTTGTTCGAGCACGAGACGCTTGTACTGGCGCCACTTCCGATCGGCAAGATAGCGGTAGATGGGCTTGTTCATGTCACCTTCGCAAGTCAGTCACGTTGGCAGAGAGGAATTGGCATAACCTACCCTGTCCGTCCTCGAACTTCCGCTTCACAACCGGGTCGTTGATGTCGGCCAGAATAATCAGGTCATTCAGGTGCTTCCTCATGCTCCGCAGTCTGTGCTCCTTGGCTGCTGGGCCTCCACTGATGCTTGCGTCTTGCGCCATTAAGTTCTTTATCCGCTCCTGCTGAACCTTGATTTCCTTGATCTTCTCCTGCCTGTCTTCCAACAAGACCTTCCTCGCCTCCTGGAAACATTGGTACGGCAGCTGTTCGAATGGGACCTCGTCGGTCTTTTGCAGGGTCGACCGACGAAGGGCGGCACGGCGACGACGGGAACCAACGGGTTGCACATGTTCTCTCCGCAGCAATCGGCGCTCCTGCTTCTTGTTCTCCACCATCTGAGGGTCTAGCGTGCCCCATTTCTGCATGTATTCCGGGGTATCTTGGGGGCCAGCCTTTTGAGCAGCGCCTTCCGGAGGGTTCGACGGCGGTGGAGGGGGAGTCGCATTCGTGGGTTGTGTCTGCACCTCTTCACGGACGGCCGCCGAGGTCGAGAGGAGTCGGCGGGTGCCATTGGCGCTTGATAATTGTCGCACGCATCTCAGACACGCGCTGAATTGGCGCAGGGTGGGCGTGGAGGCCATGGTGTTGATGGTCTCGACGATGTTCGAGAGTGATGGTGCCGCTGGAAAATGTGGTGATGATCACACTACTAGCGCTTTTCGTAGACCTCCGCCTCCAACTCCGACGACTGGAACAATTGCACCACGACGACCGGCATGGCTTCCACGAGGATATCCGCGCCCATGCGTGGCGCCACACACCAATTGAGAAGGCTGTCGGTGCGGCCAAATGCGCTATGCACGCGCTGTGCCGTACGTTACCTCGCCGTCACTGTATGCGACATGCTAACGTCGTCAAGAAATCTCTATGCACGCCCACCACCCGCTCAATCACCACATCTGCGCCCTCTCAGGCGACACTAGCTTCTATAAGCACTCCCAAATCCGGATCCGGATATGTGCCCGTAAAGCCTTTTGAAGAGCAGTCTGTGCTTGCGACCATCCACCGATTCCCCTCCCTCGAACCGCTCCGATTCGAACAATACCCTGCAAACCATCTCTACCTACCCACCCGACGAGACATATTACACCGCGCGGTCGTTTACGAGGGCGATAGTACACGGTTAGGTACTGCTTCTACCAAGACTAGGTATGAAGTCAGAGGTTCCCGCAGGAAGGTTAGACCGCAAAAGGGAACCGGTCGCGCTCGTCTGGGAGACAAGAAGTCGCCCATGCTGAGGGGTGGAGGTGTCGCATTTGGTCCGAAGCCTCGCGACTTCGCAACTGAGCTGCCCAAGAAGATCTACGACCTCGCATGGCGGACAGCACTGTCATACCGGTTCCGAAAAGGCGAGCTGATCATTGTGGACAACGCAATGGAGATTGAGAGCCCGTCTGTGAGGTTACTAGGTGACACCCTCAAGTATCACGAGAAGTTGCTGGGCAGGGGCAGGAGCTTGATGGTAACATTGGAAGAGCGACCCTTACTAGAGCAAGCATTGGCGGAGATGGATCGCGGCGAGCAAACACTCACATGGGAAGAAATCGACGTCAAGAACCTTCTCGAGCTGTCTCGCGTCATTATCGAGCGCGACGCCCTGCACAACATACTCCTCTCCCACGAGGAAGACCTCACACACAAGGCTCTCCAGCCCTGGCATAAGAGCCTCATCCGATCATCGCCACCCACGGAGCTCGAATCGACCATCGGCTGGGAAGAATTCCGCGAACTCTCCCTCTCCGACCCCAAGGAAAAGGACACCATTCGCGCCGACATCTACGAGAACGTAGCAGGAACCCGCTACGCCTACGCCGAGTCCCTCCCTCAAGGACCCAAGCGCAACGAGCTTACCGTATCCGCGTACAACCTCCTCGCCGAAGCCAAAGAACTGCAATTCGCTGAAAGGACCGGCCACTCTTTCGCTGACTACCTCAACGACGCCAACACTGAATCCTTCCCTCGTCTGCAGATGTTGACCTACCAAATCAACACAAAACAAGATCTCGCCGGGCCCGGTGGAACTTTGGAAACCTCGCCTGTAAAGTCTGAAGAACTCATGATCGAGGTTCGTGAGCTCGAAGTGCAGAAACATGAGGTGGAGTACGAAGCCGCTTTGCTCGCAGCCCAAATCCACGAGCACCGCTCCGCAGCCTTGCGTCTAGCCGGTAATGAAGCGAGCGCGGATGAGCAGCTCGAATTGGCTAGTGATCAGAGGACTTATGTCTCGGACGCTGAGCTGTTGATTCTGGAGGCTAAGCTTGAAGTAGCCAGGCAAAAGAACACTGTCGCTACGCTCAAGCGCGATGTTGCTGGCCAGAAGAAAACAAGGGAAGAGATGAGGGTGTGTGAGCAAGTGCTCGAGGCTAAGAGGGCGGAGGTAGATGCCGAGACTGGGGAGCTCGAGGCTGTTGAGGATGAGATGCCAGAGGTTGATGTTGCGACGGGAGTTGAGACGAGGGCTGAGCCGGTCAAGGAGGAGAAGAGGATATGAAGCTTTTCATCGTGTTTACTGTACAGTGTATCTATAGATGTTCATGAATCGTTACACCACGTGTAGGTGGGTTGTGTTGTACAGTATACTACATGACACGGAAAATGCTCACGTGCTTTTCCTTACCATACCTTCTTGCGTCTTCAGCCCACATTCCCATCATCCGCGGCTCGGCATTTGCGTCAGGAGCACATGGCGAGGGTTTCCCTAGGTTTGCTTGTCCATCTCATCTCGACGTTCTCTCAAGCCGCCTCATCGTCGCCCTCCTTCTTCTCCACCTTCTTACCTTCATACATAACGGTCATAATTCCGCCAACCTCACCCTCCCTCTTAGTCTCCCTCGCTCCCTTACAATCCGCCACTGCGTTCTCAATTGCCTTGAAAACCGCATTCGCTTCTTGCTCTGTCGCCTTCCTGCCATGCTTCTTCGGCCCGAGTGTAACCTCGACCTTGCGCCCCTCCTTCAGAAACTTCTTCATAGCCACCAGTCTGTGCTTCAGGTCGCCCGCCGCTATCGCCCAGTTCAGTTCGAGCGACTTTGTAGCAGGTCCTGTGCCCTGGCCCTTGGCTTGCCGTCGGAGCGTCTCGAGCTTCTTTTGGTGCTGTGCGCGGAGATCGATTTTGGAAATGACACGGCATGTTGGTAGGCTGTTGGGGTCCAGGTTTCCATCTTCGTCGTATTTCCCTGGCGTCATTTGTACGAGGTGGTGGGTGACTTTGTTGAAACTTGTCAGTGCCTCGTCGAGTGGGACGTTGTTGTGGAAAACGCCCTCTTCGTCTACGAGGTTGATGATGTCGGCTTCGATGGCTTGGTCGATGACGTAGTAGTCGGAGATGGCATGACGGCGTGTGTCTTTCGTGTACTTTATGCCGCGGGTGGAGGTCCGGCTCGTGAGACTGGGTGTGGATGAGGAGAGGGAGGTGGGAGACGATGTCGGCGCAAATGCTGGGGCGTAGAGAAGTGGGATGGATGTTGTGTTGCGTAGGTTTGGCGCGATGAACACACGGTAAAGGGCCCTCGAGGTGCCGGAGATGTGTGTTGGTGGCATCTTGAGCGATTGACGGCGGGTCGTAAGAATCAATTGAACGGGAGAGAAGTTTGACTTTGTTGCTGCAACATGCGATATTCAAGACCGAAGCTTCCCGAGATCGACGCTAGCAGGGGTCGAGTCGAATCGGAGCAGTGACGACCTCCGCAATCGTCCATGGTGACCATCTTCAGCCTGCTCACGTAGCAAACCACCATGACAGCGATAAAGACGACTTGTACATTCTTTGATCTCGCGCAACCTTACCTGCCGCCATGAGTAGCTCTCTGGCGGAATATTTGTCTGCACTCGATGCGCGTGACGCGAGAGAGAAGGCGCACGAGCAGTACATCAACGCCTGTATGTTATCTGCCCATGCGAGACGCGCAGTGCTACGAGAAGATACTGATGTCCATAGATACCAGGCTCGCCGACAATACTGCACAGTTGTCAACCCAGACGTCCTCCGGGGAGGAGCCCACACCCGCAGCCAGCGCCTCTACCAAAGCCATCCCGTCAAAGGGCAAAGGCGCAGCGACAACCGATATATCTTCTCCGTCCGCTGTCGCGCAACTCCGCTCCGAACTTGCCATCACTCAGCGCACGCGCGGTGATCTCGAAACGCAACTGAGTAGTTTGACTGCTGAGCTCAGCGCCCTCAAAGCGTCGGACACACAACAGAAGCAGCGCATAGAACAACTTGAGAAGGCGCGAACAGCACTGGAAAGGCGGGGCAAGGACAGAGCGGAGGAGCTCAAGGGCAAGGGGAGACTTGTAGAGGAGGTCCACGATGAGATGGTTGCGCTGAACCTGCAACTCAACATGGCGGAGCAGGAAAAGGAGAAACTGCGCAAGGAGAATGAGGAGTTGACTAAGCGGTGGGTCAAGAAGATGGAGGATGAGGCGCGGAGGATGAATGAGAAGTCCGGGTGGGAAGATCAGTCGCGGCGGAAGAAGTAACGATGATGGACTACCTTGGCGTCACTCTTGTTCTATTTTGTTGGCCCTTTTGCGATATGAATCTCAGCGTTTAGCGCAATAGACTGCTTTCACTTCATCTCACCCTCCTGTGGACTGCCCGCTTGCTCGCTGATGCCTTGTATCTCTTGGCGCCAGAGCTCCCCGCCGCAAGCATACAGCTCCTTCGCCTCCCCACCAGAACACCAAACTCACCCAAACAAAGCTACGCCATCTTCAACCATGGGGACCGCATTGAAGACCTGGGGTAAGATTAGTCCTGTTCTTATCATGACATATCCATTCCCACGCCACTATACCCCGCATCTGTCGCATGGCTAACAAACATCCCAGAGCTCGAGAACTCCGTCAAGCTCGTCGACCCCAGCAAAGACGCCCTCTACAACTACTCAGCCTCCGCACAGAAAGCCATCAACGACGCGCACCCATGGCGAACCGACCCCAACTACTTCACCTCCGTCCGCATCTCGGCCATCGCCCTCCTCAAGATGGTCATGCACGCGCGCTCGGGCGGCTCAATCGAAGTCATGGGCCTAATGCTAGGCAAGATTGAAGCACACACATTCGTCGTCACCGACGCATTCCGGTTACCAGTTGAAGGAACAGAGACACGAGTTAACGCACAAGACGAGGCAAACGAGTACATGGTAGAGTTCCTGCAGCGCGCACGAGAACAAGGCCAGATGGAGAACGCCGTCGGCTGGTACCACTCACATCCCGGCTATGGCTGCTGGCTTTCAGGTATCGACGTCAACACACAGAAGACGCAGCAAATGTTCCAGGACCCTTTCTGCGCCATCGTTATCGACCCCGACCGAACCGTCTCCGCGGGTAAAGTCGAGATCGGCGCCTTCCGTACATACTCCACAGAGTACGTAGAGAACCAAGCGAAAGCGGGTGGCGGCTCCAAGAACGTGAGCGGCGCAGAGAGCGATGGCTTCGAGACTATTCCGCTCGGCAAGATTGAGGATTTCGGTGCACATGCCAACCACTACTATTCCCTGGAAGTCTCGCACTACAAGTCTTCGCTTGACGCCAAGTTGCTAGAAGCGCTATGGAACAAGTACTGGGTACAAACACTCTCCTCATCGCCCCTCATCTCCAACCGCGACTACGGCACCAAGCAGATCTCCGACCTCGCCCGCAAAATGCAGCAGGAGAACAACGCCAGCAAGCGCTTCAAGGGCGGAGCGGGATACGCAACGAACAACGAGAGCAAGAACCAGTTGACCAAGCTGGGTGCGGCGGGAAGCAAGATTGCTCGTGAAGAGGACATGGGACTGCTAGCGGCGAAGGTCAAGGATAAGGTCTTTGGTCTTGCGGATGGCGGGGAGGTTAAGAGCCAAGAGGTTGAGATGGAGACTTCCTAGACATGACAACGTGGTCAACTGTGGAAAGCATGGCATGGCAAGGCGTTCAAGGGCGTAAATGAATAGATCAGGGTGGGATGATATCACGAATTGAAGTCAACGAGTTCATCGTAGCAATGCAAGAACATTAACTAACATGTATACTCATGACTCGTTTCTGATACACTATTGTTACACTTGCGCAATTACACATCCTTCTAATTGACCAACAACCCCAATCTCTTCAGCGTCTCCGTCCTACCCAGAATAACAAAGATATCGTAAAGCCGCATGCCCTGCTCCTGCCCCGTAACCGTCTTCCTCAAATAATGATACACATCCTTCGCGCCCTTTTTCCCCTCAGGCCTCCCATCAATCATCTCATGCACCTTCTGCATCAAGTTCTCTTTATTCCAATCCTTCTCTTCAATCTGCGCTAGCATCTGTGCGCGCATGGGTATATCGGAAGTCGTCGACATGGGCGGCTGCTTATCAAATGGTCGTAGGGGCGTGAAGAAGAAGGAGTTGCGGTAGAGAAATTCGTTTGCGTTTGTGTAGTTTTCTGCGTCGGCGATTATGATGGATCGGATGTGGTCGTCGGGGAAGGGGCTTCCGATTATGGACTTCCAGTCTTGGTAAGGCGATTCGGGGGAGGTGAGCAGACGGGAGACGTTGTGGACCATTTCTTCGAGGGCGGGGCCGCCGGTCGAGGCGCGTTGCAGGGCGTGTTTGCGTTGGAGGAATTGCATTTTGCCGAATGTGACGGTTGTGTTGCCTTTTGTGAATTTGAGACTGAAGTTATCAATCAGTGTCTTCAGGTCCATGACATCGCTCTTTTCCTTGTGGCTCCATCCGAGTAGCGCAGCGAAGTTGGTGAGGGTCTCGGGGAAGATTTCCATCTCTTTGAAGGCGGTGATGTCGGTGTCGAAGTTTCGCTTGCTGAGCTTGTTGCCGTTCTCGTCGACGAGGAGGCCGACATGGGCGAACTCTGGGGGTGTCCAGCCGAAGGCTTGGTACATGGCGATGTGCTTGGGGGTGCTGGGCATCCATTCGCTTCCTCGGATTACGTGCGTGATCTCCATGAGGTGGTCGTCTACTACGTTCGCTAGGTGGTATGTAGGAAGGCCGTCGGATTTGAGCAGAATTGGGTCTTCGTATGCGGATTCGGTGACATGGCCGCGTCGCTTGAGAGGCCTGAAGGTGCCATAGATGCGGTCCTTGTATGTCGGGTACTGGTCTGGGACTTTGAGACGTATGGTGTGCGCCTCGCCCTTGTGCGCTCTTTCGTCACTCTCTTCCTTGGATATTGCGGGCGGGGCGCATGTGCGGTCGTAGTCGGTTGCGATGCCGAGCTTGTGTCTGTGTTCCGCCAGCGCGTTCAAGCGCTCTGAAGAACAGAAGCAGCGATATGCGTGGCCTGATTCCAGCAGTTGATGCGCATATTCCCTGTATATCGCGCTCCTCTCTGACTGCTTATACGGTCCATATGGACCCCCAACCTCTGGCCCTTCATCCCATTGCAGCCCTGCCCATCGTAGATCGTCGAACAGTCGCTGCTCAGCGTCGGGTATTGTGCGTTTCTGGTCTGTATCTTCTATCCGGAGTAAGAATTGGCCGCCCGTCCGTTTCGCGAGGAGGTAATTGAACAGCGCCGTCCGGAGTGATCCAAGATGGAGGTAGCCGGTTGGTGAAGGCGCAAAACGCGTCCGTGCGGGAGATGTTGGTACGGCGGCTTTTGCATAGGCTTTAGCACTATTCTCTTTGATGTGGTAGGTGTTCGAAGAGATCGGACGTCGCGAGGCGCGTGAAAGGCGAATTAGACACGACCGGCACGTGTACTCGAACAGTCGTGGGCGGAGTAAGGAAAACGACATGGCGGTGTTGATGCGACGCAAAGGGTTCGAGTTCGCGGTTGAAAATGACGTGCAGGGATTCGACATTAGTGGGGGCGCCGCCTGCTAACAATTTGGCCCGCATTACCTGCCTGTGATCGACAAATCTGGAGAAACTTTGTTGCCTTCACTCCCACTGGACGACGCCCTTTACGTCGCTGTATCTCGCTTTATTCTTGTACATACTTTGGACCAGTTTGTCTGCTTCCCAATTGCCCACGCCCAACCCAACAACAACACAAAAGTTTGTACCTCTAGTCTACTACGACACGACTCTCACTAACACGATGTCACCTCCAGTGGATGAAGAAATCGACCTCTACGGTACGTACACTTGTCTGTACATTTGAAGCATTGCTAACGCGAACAGAGGTCCTCGAGATCGAAAAGGGCGCGAGCAAGATCGAGATTAAGAAGGCATACCACAAGGTTCGTGAGCAACAACAACGCAAGGGCGACCCCATTCTGACCTGGACAGGCTGCGCTAGCACACCATCCCGACAAGGTCGCAGAAGATGACCGCGCAGAGGCCGAGACTCGCTTCAAGGCCGCGAAACAAGCCTACGAGATCCTCTCCGACGATGACAAGCGACACATGTACGACACCCACGGCATGGCTGCCTTCGACCCGTCCCGAGGTGGTATGGGCGGCGAAGGCCCGGACATCGACGACATCTTTGCGCAAATGTTCGGCGGAATGGGTGGATTTGGCGGAATGCCTGGAATGGGCGGCATGGGAGGCATGCCCGGTGGACGAAACGTGCCACGGAAAGGACGATCGGTAGAGCAGGAGTACGAGGTCAGCCTGGAGGAGCTGTACAAGGGCAAGACGACCAAGTTCTCCAGCACCAAGAACATCATCTGCAACATGTGCAAGGGCAGTGGAGGAAAGCAGGGCGCCAAGAGCAACTCTTGTGCTGTCTGTAACGGACGCGGTACGTCGCTCTTTCATCTCAAATCATTTAGACATACTAACTTTCCCAGGTGCCAAGCAAGTCCTCCGCCAGGTTGGCCCTGGCCTCGTCACCCAAGAGACCGTTCCTTGCGGCAACTGTTCAGGTTCTGGCCAGGTCATCCCCGAGAAGCATCGCTGCAAGAAGTGCAAGGGAAAGAAGGTCGTGGAAACCAGGAACGTCCTGGAACTATACATTCCCCGTGGTGCGCGACAAGGCGAACGCATCGTTCTCGCAGGGGAGGCAGACCAAGTACCCGATCAGGAGCCAGGCGACATCATCTTTACGCTCACAGAGACGCCACACGATGTTTTTGAGCGCGCAGGTGCCGATCTGAGGGCAGAGTTGAAGGTCAGCCTAGTAGAAGCTTTGACTGGCTTCAACCGCGTAGTCATCACTCATCTCGACGGACGGGGTCTCAAGCTCAACGTACAACAACCAGACGGCAACGTCCTGAGACCAGGACAGATCCTCAAGATCGAAGGCGAGGGTATGCCTATCAAACGTAGCGACGCTCGTGGCGATCTCTACCTAGTAGTCGACGTTGAATTCCCTGAGGACGGATGGCTGAAGAACGACGCTGCAGTACAGAAGCTCCGAGATGCGCTACCAAAAGACGACAAGCCGGAAGAAAAGCACGAAGAGGTGGAAGAGGTAGACGTCGAATGGGACGCCGACATGGAGGACTACGGCGCTGGCAGCGGAGACCCACGCGCAGGTGGTGCTGAATGGGAAGATGATGACGAAGAGGCAGAAGGTCCTCAATGCGCGACACAGTAGAGAGTCGCATGGTATGATTGACGAATGCATGTCTTGGCGTTGGGAGGGCGACGTTCATTCCGTATTTATACACGCGCGGATCCGTCGCGGTTATAGATTGGCTTGCATGGCTTCTAGGGCTTATTCATTTTTCTTCGGCATCACAATGCGTAAGCATAAAATGACTTTTTCCAGGCTGCATTCATCTATTCGCTTTTGAACGGTTACATGCCGCGGATTATGTAGCGATATGCGATTCGAGATCGATTCGGTCTTCGCAGTACACTGCCATGGCATTGCGACAGTATGCTACTGCCGTTGCCTCATTGTAGGTTCTATCTCTTGTCTCGCGCAACTCTTAATCGAAGGATTCTCTATGTCAAATCGTTGGTCTCAGATCCAGTAGGACTTGTTTGCCTAAAGTCAGTACTAAGATCGAGCACATTTCGAACACTTGCAACACCGAATGTTCTGCAATAATAAACCGATGACAGAACTGATACCTCGAGGAAGCCCAGAACAAGAGCGAGACCTAGTCTCAGACGAAGGTTCGAAAGCCGTTTAGGAATCATGTCATCCAGTGCAGGCAAGAACAGCCATGGAGTGCAGACAAATACCGGCAAGTGGTTCGGATGCAGTCGCAGCATCAAGACCACAGATTTCAGGGGATCTTTCGTCTTAACCGCATCCTCGTATGTGCCATGGTCACTGTCAGCGGTAAACAGGTCCTGCAACGCCACAAGCCATGCGTGAGTGCCATTTTAGGACACGCACATATAAGCCTCGCGCATTCCCATTGGTCCGCTCGCAAAGTCACGTGCACAGTGGGTCTTCTCCCTTGAAACGACTAAGTCAGGTGGATCGCTCGAGCACCGTTGACCAACCAGCGTCCGATGCTGAAGGGCGCTATGTCGAAAGAGGTAATGTACGAAGGTGTGGTCTGTGCACACGTAAGATAACGGCAATAGAGGATGAAGGGATGATGGCAAAGCAGTGGCTTGGTGGAGTCAATTGTTTTGGAACGGGGCTACGCGTCTGTTGTTTAAGTGCTGTTGCCTACTGCTCGGGTTTTGTTCTTTCACTTCATTCATTCACTCACTCACTCACTCACTCGCTCACTGCCAAACCTTGGAACACCCCGAGGTCATACTGGACGGCACTTCATCTGTTTTTTTGTCAACGTCTTCAGCGAAATAAACACGGCCATCCAGAGGCACTCTGCGTCCTCGCTCCGTCGTTTCTACTACCTTCGTTTGGTTCCTCCACCGTCGTTACACACGTCTTGATCCCAACCAGAGTGGCAGAGATCGAAACCCTACCAAACATCCACGGCATCCAAACCCTCGTCAGAACCCCGAGCAACTACGTTCAGCAGCATCCAAGCCATGGCATCCTCAGTCACAACCGCAATCGTCCTCTTCACGATCCTCCATACCGCAACCGCCTCTCCCCTCACGAAGCGCGACGCCGGCTACGCGATCCCCGAGGGCGCCATCATCCTCCTCATCCTGTTCGGCGCGGGGCTACTCGTCTGCATGGGCTATGCCATACACAAGACCTTTGGATTCAGAAGAAACCCTAATGAGTTCAGACACATGAGCGCAGAACAACAAGAGTACATGGCCGAGGTGCGGGTCAGGAACATGCAAGGCTTGATGGCGGAGGGAGCGAAGAGTCAAAAGGGTGGTCCACGACGGGGGGAGGTGGTGTATGATTAGATGGTGAGGGTATGAGGTCAGAGGGTTGGAAGCAGGTTGGTGTGAAGATGCGTAAGCATGCATTGGGTATCATATGTTTGGACTGCCTATCTCTCTTCCGCATACACCGGCGGCCTTTCTCCCCTCTCGTATTTTGGCACAGGATCTCTGTCTTCCACATTGCGTTCGTCTTGTACTACGTCTCCGAAGAAGACATCTGCGACGTCAACCCATAGAATCACTCGCTTCATGCCTGATCTTGGACATCTTTCCACTTTGCCCATTCTACCTTCGTTCTTGCCAATCGCGCTGTTTACCGCATGAACTAGAACTTCTTTTCGGATCTCTTCGTAGTCGTGGAATTCCAAGACTACTTGGTCTGCGTACGTGATGTCGGGGTTCGACCATGATGGGAGAGGGGCATTTGGTGTGTATCTAATGGCGAAGAGATGGCGTGTGTATGTGGTGATGATGGTAGGTGGAGATCCCGGTGATGTGTTCTGCCGAATTGGTGTCGCTGTGTACCTGGCTTCTTGTAGTTTGTTAGTACTACTTCTCAGGTGTCATACGACCGTATCGGGGTTCACAGTGCAAACTAACCAAATGAAGCCACGCCATCGATGACATCCTGTACCATATCGCCAGCCTTCTTCACTCTGGCATCTTGCGGTCCGAAGCCGCCCTCTCCCATCGATGTTTCAATTTCAATGCCGTGGGGCTCTCTTCGCTGCCTTCGTTTTCTGCGGACGGCTTCGGTTGCCCATATTTCCATCAGCTTCGTCCTCCGGCTTCCACCGCGGTCCTTGCGGTTCACATGTTCCACATCCTCGCGGGATCGAATCTCAGTGATGTATGCCGAGTCTGCAGGGTGGTGATCGACACGATGTCCCCATGCAGCAAAATCACGTGCTATGAAAGGCACAGTCGTCAAGAAAGGGCGAGTATGTTGTGTAGTGTGGATAAGGTAAACCTTTGCGCCTTGAGATACGGTCGACATGTTTGATATGAGTTTGAGATAATGATTGCAATGTCTTTATCGGAATGACCGTCTTTATAGAAAGCTGGGCAATGGATGAAGACCTTGGAAAAGGCCGAAAAAATCTATTTTGTTTCATACCCTCTCACACAGACAGCGTGTTTGACATGAGTACGACACCACTGCAAGCAGTGCGGCCGGCATGTCAAGGCGTCATGGTCAGAGCGTTCGGTGAAGTGAGGCGTTTCAGCACAGCGCTGACTTATCTTTGGGCTCTCAAACGGCCATCACGACGTAGCTGAACACGCAACGGCCGCTGCTGGGTGCGCGCGCCACGATAGAAGCCCAACTTGGAGGTTGGCTGAGAGTGCACGATAGCACATTAACCAAATGTCGGTCTGACATAGCAACAGTGCTGAAATGGCGTGCTGTCTGAGAGGCGAATAGGAGAGGAAGCTGCCCAGCTGCCATGTGTTAGACGTTACTGCGTGCGCTAAACCTTCAGCTTCCTCCAGGCCTGCAGGGTACCCATGGCGCATATATTCTTCCACCGACGAATCCGGAGATGGCTCCTCAGCCTCCTTCCCCGCGTCTACCGAATTGAGGTGCGACAACCAGTCAGCCACGATCGTCCTCATGTCGCGACTAATGCATCTTTCAGCGTGCGTGTAACATATCGATCTTTTCTGGGACTGCGAAAGTTACCGGTTATGGGATTGCGAAAGCTACCGGTTCCAGAACGTTGGCGTGGAATTTGGAATGCCACGCGATTTAGGGCTGTTAGATCATTAGCACCGCACGGACTCGCCTGGCATCCTTGACATCCTCTTGAATCGCTGCATCACATTTCAATCTTGCCAGGGAAGAGGCTGTCACGATAGGGCTGTCATGTTTCTGTGTTCGACCTGGATATGGGGCGACCTCAACTCAACAGCACGACAACATTCGTGTCTAATGCGCAGAAGTTTATTCGCACGTGCCCTATGGCTACTACGTCCAGCGCAGTGTTTCGGCGCATTCACGCTCTCGTAGATTGACACGACCCATGATCTCCGATACCTTCACATTGCTCATTATACGCGACCCCTCTTCACAGAGTTCACACATCATGTTTGCAGCAAGCACTTGCCAAAGCTCGCGCTCCTCATGCCGCACGCACCCCCAATACCCATGCACACCACCTTACAACAATGCTCACCTACATCCACCATCCAGCAGGCCCAGTCGTAATCCGCACAACGCACCCCTCTATCGCGCTCGGTTACCAGGAACGTGGCTGGCTAACTACATCATCATTTGCCCAAGTCCTACGTGACCACCCTGAATGGCAGTCCATGCCCGTCATGCCCACCTTTATTACTTCGACTCCGTCTACTGAGCCTGAAGAGAGCATACTCGCACGTATTGCTTCCACAGTACTATCTTCACTCAGCGCTACGATAGCCGTAGTACCAAGTTATGCACCCACAGGAGTGCAGAGTATTGCGCCTCTATTTGTAGGTGAGGTTGGAGATAACGTAGACCGAGAAAAGCGGGAGGAATTTATCAATAATGGAGGGCCGATACACTGGATGACGGCGGTAGAACGAACCTGGTATCGAGATCATGGATTGCCTGTTCCAACAACAGGCTGGCTAAAGTGTGATCGAAGGTGTGAAGCGATTGAGCATAGACTTGAGAGCGGCGAACTCGACATTGATGTTTCACCACCGGGGTACGAGGCAGCCATAAGCATGCGCTAGGATGCATGTCGATTGATGACGCAGGATGCTATGATTAGTGAACAATGGATGCGGATGGTACATGAGCATTCTAATCGTATTGTTGGCACTATGGTATCTCGCGAGCTGAAGACAGCTAAAAGGAAAAGAGCGTTTGGTATCTTTTGGACGTCACCCACACATGCAATAAATCATCCTTTCCTCGTACGAAAGCACCATCCCAATATTACGCCTTGGTATCCGGTCATCTCATCCTTCTCTTTGTACAAATAAACACATTACCCCATGTATATACTTGGCACTCGTGTTCTCGAGCACCTATCTTATGTACTCTTCGCTCTTCTAGCCATCCTACAGATCCGCGCTCTTGGGATTCACCAGGTAAATGTCAGGTACCTTTGGCACCTGGGGACTCTTCTGTAGTGCCAATTTGATCGCATCTCTTGTCTTGGCCCCTTCCTTGTTGTCCCCACCGCCGCCAGTCAGTCGCCTCATGCCGCTCCTAAAGCGACTTCGCGTATCGTGAGCGACAGGTTTGATAATGTTCTCCAGACTAAAGGTCCCGGCTTTGTCTGTGCTGTTCGAACGGCCAGCCGAGTACTCGTCGTCGGAGAAAGGCTCGTTTTGTTCGTCAAGAGTGGTGGACGAGAGTGAAGGTGAAATGCGTTGTGGTTGGTTTGGAGCAGATGGCGACGTCACTGATCGGGCATGTAGATTAGGGCGGGGGTGGCTTGTTGGGGGTAAGGTACTCGAAGAAGAGTTGGCAAAGGAGCTGAAAGCGCCCGGGGTCATGACACCAGGGTCCCTAGCCGGGGAGAGCTTGACATCAGAGATGAACCCCGACTGAAACGATGTCACGGATGCGTTCCGCGTAAGAGATTTGTGCAAGATAGGCGCCGTTTGCTGATCGTATAGATTCTCACGCATATCGTGAGCAAACGATCCATTCGCATAGCGCCCTGACGACGAGAAGTTTGGTAGGTCCGTCAACGTCTCGGCGTCGTCATCATCCTCAAAGAAGTCGTCCAAGCTGTCTAGTTTCATGACCAGTTCACCAATGTGACTGTCACCCCGAGTATCTTCTGAAGTCATTGTTGCTGTTCGGTGGTAGTCGGATAACGGGCTGAACGGGAATTCTTCTTGGCGGAATTCTACTTTGGGTGTCTCGGTGTCTGGCACGTTCATCTCACCGAAATTTCCGCAGGTGTAGAAGACAGCGTGGACGTTGGCCCTCGTCAATTGCGAGTGCAAAGCGGGGATCGGAATTGACCAGCCGCTTTCTTCAGGGATACCGTACAATGACTGCGTTTTCTCGAACTGTTTCTTGTACCCTCTGGTGGAGTGAGAACCTGCCATACTCATACGAATATGCTGCTTGTCGAACGGCGTAAGAGTACTAGTCATGTTGAGATTGATGACGAAGTCCAGAACCCTCAGAGCTTGAGGGCAATACGCACTCTGTAGTAGGCGTAGAAGAGGCGAAAAAAGATCGGATCCTTTGGAGGCCATCTCCGGCTTGCGCATATCGATCTCGGGTAACAGGACGCAGAGCACTTCCATTGTGTTGATCTTCATCCAATCGATGTTGTTCATCAAGAGACCGAGCAGGAACACGAGGCTGCCGAACTCATGTTCTGGGAAGAAAGTTGAGCGGATAGCGGACATTGTCTGCGCGAGGAAATCTTTCTCTTGACGATACCTCTTCATTGCGAAGGCTGTCAACGCTTCGGAAAGCGATGTGCACTGGTAGTGCTGATCGGCAACCTTTGCAAGCACTTCGGCGGTGGCTCGAACACTTGAATCTTTTGCTGTAAAGTCGAACGAGCGTAAGAATCTTGGCAGATTCGCGAGGATGGCGTACATTAGTCGGCTATCATCGCCCACGATGCGGCTGGAAGGTAGGACCACCAATCTCTCCAGGATTCGTAAAGATCGGTCCAGACATGTGCTCGACCGGATCCCCTTGTACGTCAGTTGGGCAAGGCCTTCGAACTTGCCTTCCCATTTATCCGGGCAACTTTCTTCCAGGATTGTCAGCACCTCTTCGTCGCCCAGATCAAGCTTGTCGAGGAACTTGTCTAGCATCAGCAGGCTCTCCATGAATTCGCCTTCGTGTATGGTATCCAAGCATGCGCAAGTGGTCCAGAACAATTGAGGGTACTGTATGAGGTCGTCCGGTGCTAGTGCTTCGATGATCGTTCGTAACGTCGTAAGTATTTCCATAGAGAATGTCTGTATATCGCTCTCCTCGTCTGATATGGTATTGGAAAGTCTTGCAAGCATGTCGGAAAGCATCTGCTGATCGAGCGAGCTCAAGATGCAGCGGAAGAGCTGGAATGATCGACATGCAATATGTCGGACCGGACACGACGTGGCCCAATTCAGTGCGACTCGCCCCCAAGCTTCTCGAAGCCCAGGGTACGCGAATGAAAAGAATCTCATGACCTCGCCAGCAACATACTCCATCGGCTCGGGAACCTTGAACGTTGAATCTGCAACGTCTTTGCCATTCTTGTCATCGTAACTCCATACCACTTTGGCGTCATGTTGTCGAATACCTTCAATGAAATCTTCGATCGATCTTTTGTTGATGCCTGGCGTATCGTCTTCAATCTTGGAGATGACTAGCTCGTGAATTAGATGCACAAGCATCTCGCGAGACTGGTCCTGAACTACAGAAGTATAGTGATCCCAAAGAACCAAGACCACCTGTAGAAGCAAAGGAATGTGCTCCTTGGCTACCTCAACTGGAGATACCATAAGATCAACCAACAAGATGAGGCAAACTTGTCCCAGAGCGAAGCCGGACTATGAGAATTAGCGCAGTTCATTCCAAGTTTTACTTTATGCTTACCTGCTTGTTGCTACTTGGTAGGACCTGAGTGAGATCGGCCAAGTATGGTAGATTGACGGCGTCTGGTGGTGGTGGCATAGGCTCGCGCTTTTCGCTTACCATGGACCGCGGGTTGATTTGTAGGAGCAAGAATTCGACCACCTTCAGCCCTGCAGGGGTACTCGATAGATGGACTACGATCTGCTTGGAGTAGTCGACGTAATTTTGTTCCCGTTTGTCTAGGCAAAGGTTGATGATGAAGTTCAATATTAACTGAACATTTCCACCGTACGGCCCCGTTGCTAGCGCTTGCCAGAGCGCCTGAATCTCATTGTGTAGTACGTTGCCGGCCTTGTAAGTGATTTCAAAGAGGTTGACAAGCAGCATGTAAGAGTTAGCAGTCGGTCCTCCATCCGGATTTACTTGGAGTTCGACGGATTGCACCCAAGGAAGCATAGCGGCAACCATGTTGCGTTTGTGGTCAGGCTTGAGATCTTTGAAGTAGTAGGAAAATTGCGAGAAGACCAGGAAGGCGAGTTCAGCATGCTGCTTAGCGAGCCTCCGTGACGTCTCGAATTGCGCCAGCTTGTAGACAGCAACAGTCTTGTCAGAAATGCTGATATCTAGATCTTGCAACTTCGAGTTCTTGCCCTCGCGAGCTTCAAGCGTTCGGAGCAATCGCGTTGATTTGGTGCGTATCTCGCTGTTCTCGTGTCCAAGCGTATAAAGACCAGCGCTGAGTACTTTCCAGAATGGCAACGTATAGTCCTCATGTTGTGTGAGGACTTGTGTGACAACTTCAAAGTAGCTTTCCAACGCTTTGCCAGAAACTGCGAGGTAGCACATTTCGATTGCCTTGTCCAGCAAGTATGGATGCTCGCGGTTGTGCAGTATAAGGTTGGTGAGTGCTCGGCGACCAATCGCGTGTGTCCGATCGCTCGGGGTTTCGAAGATGCTCTGGATCCACGAGAGCATGCGTATAACATCGAACTGAAGCAGAACTTTGCTGTCAGTGGTAATACTAACAGGCCCGCCACACAACGCCGCCATGGCACTCAGCGCTGCGGTTCGAAGATCACGTTTTTCGATCTCAAGAGCCGCAGTCGCGTTGCCTTTGTTGTTTTTATCTACCTCTCGATCAAGCATGGAACGGCGCATCTGTTCTTCACGCTGGCGGATCTGAGACTGGTTTGCCGCATAGCCGCACCACTCTTCCATCAATGTGAATGCAGCTTTCCGGGCTTGGAAAGGCATCCAATGCAAAGGATCACTGGTTTTGTTGATGCCCTCAAACAAAACCTCCACCAGTCCACAATAGTGCGTACGTAGCTTCTGATAGCGCGCTTCGAGTTGGACCTCCGTATCACTCAGGAATATTCTCAGATCCTTGGTGTAGTTCATGAGATTGTTGATTATCCATTCGTCATTGTGAGCCTCAGGGAGTTTGAGAAATTGCTGAGAGGTCAGCTTGTAGACGTGTGTAATCTCAGTCCGGAGATGGTCAGTTCGATAATTGATTGGGCGAGGACTGCTGATCGTCCGGTTGTGATTTCCCAAGCGCATCTTCGCCTCCTCAGCGCAAGCAGCCACGATCCCTTGAAGCGATTCGAGCAGTGTACGATAGAGGTTGAGGTTGACGGAACCGAGGCCGATGACCGCAGCATCCCGAATGGCGACATTGTCCACTGACAGGAACGGAAGGACTTTGGAAAACAACTCGGTAGCAGTATGTTGCTTGTTCGTGCTTATTTGTGAAGATTTTGAGCTCTTACGCGAGTGATTTCCTTGCGTGGCTGATGTGGCCGTCGGACCGAGACTTGTCAATGTCGTGAAGGCGAATATGAGGTACAACTTCCACTGTTCGATAACGACTTCTGGTGATGTGGAAGCGAGGCGGCCGCTGAGCTTGCTACTCCCGGGCTCGAAGGGTGAATACGGCGTAGAGCGCTGACCCTCGGCTAAGGATGATAGAGTGCGATACATCTGTGCAAGTCTCGCACAGACTATGTCACGAGTGAGAGTCACGGCGAAAGGACAAACCTCAAAGCTGATTCGAACCAGATTCGGGAAGATCTTGAACCATAAGGTAGCGTCGTACGGCACGTCGCTACCGCAAAGCTCAACAAGGGTACTCTGCACATTGCTCTTGCGCATGCCGCGTTGCAATCGACTGCGCTCAGCCAACGACAACTTCTCATCGCTAATGTCAAGGACTCTCTGGGGGCTGCCCTCCATTACCCGGATGACACGTGTATTGGAGCCTCCCAGAGCCGTGTCAAATTCAGTTATGAGGCGTAGCACGGTGACAGCGTACGAGCGGACGCGACGTGAAGGCGAGCATAGGAAGAAGAGACCATGGGACTCAACTTCGTCAACGTGCGCCCACACTGAAGACAGATCAAGAAGAGCCGCGCGATTACCAGAACCGTCATCTGGCGTATCCAATGCTGCTTTACGTGTCTTGCGCTTGATCTCTTCAATCCATATCTCTAGTAGCTCCACGTAGAGTTTCAAGGTGTTCTCGATGTGCCCAGCCCCAAGCATGCCACCATCAGACATAGTGGCATAACGGTCGTCGAAATTAAAGATGAACCGTGCAAAGCCAATCGTGACTTGCTGTGCATGTGATTGTCGGGCTATAGATTTGAGTGATTGAGCGGATGACACAGCGATGTTCCCCTGTACGTGGGCTGTCCCGGTGCACAACAGGTTTACCAGTGAATTGAATGGTATATGTGGAGACAGACAGCGGGGTAAAGCCTGAACAGCGACATGCAAGAGGTCATAAAACCCTTGCCGCGGATCTGTGGTGGTCATGTAATCTTCACGAGGAGCGAAACTGAAGGCCGCCGCCATAGGGGTCTTTGGTGTTTGCGAAGAGAATTTCTCGTCGAGTACGGCCTGGCCTCCGAATGCGTTGTCGCAGATGATGGTGATCTCCCCCAAGATCTTACAGAAGCGGATATAGTACTCCTTGGCCACTTCGGCGAAACCGGCGAAGTTCACAGGACGCGACAGACGTTCTTCCTTGAGAAGACTTGACTTTATGGGTAGAGGCTGTGAAGGCCGCGGACTAGAAGGAAGAGCCGGGAGCTCGTTCGATACCGCGTTTGGATCGTAGTCGAACGTAAGTGGAAAAGGCGGCTGCTCCGTGTTTTCGAGATCAGCCATGATGGCCAGAAACGAGCGGATACCA
This sequence comes from Alternaria arbusti, assembly GCF_024043155.1. NCBI lineage: Eukaryota > Fungi > Ascomycota > Dothideomycetes > Pleosporales > Pleosporaceae > Alternaria > Alternaria arbusti. The sequence goes on from NW_026249959.1 coordinate 227,203, forward strand.
ATGACCATACGGTCAGGCTCTAGGTTTTCAACGCGCAATTCTCGGCCCGACAAGAACATGTCGGAGTTGAGCAGGGGAAAGATGATGGTCTTGAAGCAAAGGTCTTGGTACTTGTAGCCGATAATGCGTGTCAGTTGTATCAATGGCTCAGCGATGGCTGGTTCAGTTGATAGGTACGATCGCCTTCCGGGTTGGAACACCATTCGTATGATTTCTTCCAACCGGCGAACAGCGACATTTGGTGCTTCGGTTCCCCGCCTGTATATGTAAGTCCACACTAGCCGACAAATGCCTCGAAGGGCGATGGCTCTGGTTGCGCGCTCTTTGAGTCGTGGCTGAGTAGACAAGGCGAGCGCAAGCCATTGGGAGAGAAAGGTTTCGGTCGGAGAAGCACATAGGATGGCGGCCATGAGTGGGAAGGCTTCGTGCCAGTGTTTCGGCTTGCCCAGCAGTATGGCAGCGCGCTGCTTCATCATGTCGATCACAGTCTTCCATCTAGGTGCGTTGAGTTCAATAGTCGCTTTAGAGGTGATACGTAATAAGAGTTCCCTTAGGACTTGGCAGTACGCATATTTAACCGGCTGGCCGTGGGCACTGGTGAAAAGCTTTGCCATGGAAAGCATAAAATCACATGTCCGGTCCCAGGTGTCTTCAGGATAGGACTTCACTTGCAGGTGCCTCAGAGCGCGAATGAGCAAGGCGCCTTTGGTCTCATGGTCCCGGTTGTACTGATTCTTGATAGCCAAGTGACCATCGACGATCTTCAGGTCGGTGATGAACTTGTCTTGCACTTGCTCAAAAATGAGGCCACTCAGCACACCGAGCAGCTGGCTGTAGATGGTCCAATTGGCGAGGTTGAGGGGAGATATGTCCACGAGGTCAGGGTCCACCGTGCTGAGCTGGCCGTAGAAAAGACCAAGAAGACGGTCAGCCATCTCAAAAGTCAAGTTATGGAGGTCGGTTTGGGTCATGATCTCGATCAGGACGCGGCAAAGGATGTAGGTTGAGACAGTCGAGCGCTGTTCGGCTTGTGTGACAGTCTGCTGCAGAGCGACGATGTGGTCGGGGCCAGATGCTACAGAGGCTGCGGATTGGTTATCCATTTGTTGGACCGGTTCAGTATTACGTCGAGATAGCGCAGGATGGAGTTGAAGCCCTGGGTTGGCTTGTCGGGCAGTAAGTAAGTGAGTGCGCTGTTTGGATGCCTCCTCGCTCTTGGCTTTCCGCCATAGCATGATGGTATCTATGAGCGGCTTTGGCTTATGGCGCGCAATATGCCCCAGGGCCGCGATGAGCTGGTCGAAGGTGGGATCTACACCAGGTCCACAGACACCCTCTACCCGGGCCTCGGGCTGGCCTCTCTCCGTCATGCACTGGTTGATCTTCTGCTCGGCCTGACTGATGAAGGCGTTAAACAGGTGGTGCAGGGCATATTCGCCAACCGTCTTGAGTTCGTGGGGATGCGGCGGGTGGCGCGACTGGGAGCGATGGTGGTTGTGGCCCTTTCGCACGGATCTGGCACTCGGCGCCCGCTCAGGCTTGCGGTGAGAAATGCTTCCATCGCTCGATGCCGCCTGGGGCCCCACGCCGGCATAGACATTCCCCGTGCCTGCGCCTGGCTGCATGCCGTTGGCGGCGAAGGCGTCGGCTATTGATTCTTGCGACATGAGGGCTCCATCTAGGGTTGCCCCGGCGGCGGCGGCGATGATCTGGGGGCTCAGCGGGCTGGTGGCGGGGGAGTTGACGAAGCTGGTGTTGCGCGAGTGCTGGATGCCGTGGACGATGGACGTGTTGCGGTTGTGGGCGTACGAGCCCGAGGGTTTGCGCTCGAGCGTCGTCAGGGTACGGTCGGGGCTCGAATTGCTGCTGGCAGCCTTGACGGCCGGAGTCTGGGAGCGCGAGGCGATGGTTCGTGACGAGGCAGTCAGCGCACGCCCGCGGGTCTGGCTGGGCTCACGCGAGGCCGACGAGGGGTGCTCTATATGGTGCGACACATTCCCAGCAGCTGGTCGAGCTTGCAGGAGAGGGAAAGCAGCTGCATCGGGCAAGGCACAGGGGTCAGCACAGTTCTGAGGCAGCGCGGAGAAGCGTCGACGTCAAGATAAGGCTTTGTCGCCATGGCACCTGAAGAGCCGGCACTGTCAAACTCCAGGCCGCGTGGGGAGTGCGTTTCACAGCTGGATGACGACGGGCCTGGGGCTAGGGAAAGGCTACTCACACATGCCGCAGGCTTCGCGTGCAGCATCTTCCGTGGCGCGCGGAGAATACTGCAGCCCGTCTTTCAAGGCTCAAGACGTAGAGGGCGCCGTTAAAGGGTCGCGACGGCGGTCATGGATGTCTCGACGTGGATGAAATGGGTACGTAGAGGTGCCCTGTGCCTGACTAGCCGCCGTCTAGCCTGATTCGAGGCAACGATCATCCATGGCGCCCGGCATCAACACGGCTCTGGAGATCGATCCGAGCCTGGAGATTATTCAGTCCCACGTGGTCTGCCTTTCGGGGAGCTGGGCATGGCAAGCTATCGATAGACCTCGGAGCCTCGTACCAAACCGTAAGACATCGAATACGTAGATGAGGGTTCCCTCTGTGCCAGTCTAAGCAGTATCTGCATGTGAGAGGTACCTGACAACGTGCGCTTCTATCCTAGATAGTGCTCAGCTGGCCTTGATCAGAGGGAAAGAGAATTGGTAAATGCCGTACGCGATGCTTCGTCATCTGTTATCTATCGTTCAATATGCACATGTCTGTTCGTACATGGGAATAGTAGGCTGACTCATTATGACACACGTACAGCAAGGCTGGAGATGCAAGACTGTAGACGTGGGAGTTGCGACATCTTAAACGCGCAGTGATGACAAGACTTAGATATCTGCATCGGGATAGGCGTCTCTTTACCTCACTTGCTACTGCCACCTGCACTTGCTCTGGTTGCGCACATATGCACCGCCAGGCTTCGCTTAGTCCACGGTCTTGGTGCGTGAAGCATCCATGACATGATACCAGGAACACCCAGGAAGACTACTGACAGCGTTTGAGCACTGAGCAAGACGCCTCGTCATCTTTGCGCAATCATACGCGAAAACTCTCATCTCGAGCGAACCGTGAAATCTATTGTCAGGACGGGAAAGTTTCCCGCCCTGGAGTTGGCCATCACATGCTTACTGTCTCTATCATCGCCTAGCCTTGCACGACTGTCGCGTGCATGCTGCATCTTTCTTACCGCCGGCTTGACGCTGCTCCTCTGTAGATTCGATGCCTCCATCTGCCGTGATTCGCACGAGGTCGTCGTATGTGTGGCCGCAGTGTGCCCCACAAAGGTACCGAAGTGCTGGCGGGGTTCTTGGTAGCCATGGCGGAAAGGCCGCGAGGGTCGGGAAAGTCAGGGTCTCTCACCTGAGGCCCGCCGTTGTTTCTGAGCTGCCCCAGCGGAATGGCTGCGGAACGCTTCGGCTTCCGATGGGCGCCTGCCAGTCAGTGACGGCACCACTTTTGGCCACTTTACCCGTGTCGAGGAAGCGGTCAGAGATGTGTAGAGTCTAAAGGCGAGATTATCGTTTGGTGTGCTGTCTCAACAGCCTGCTTGCGGCTCCGTGGCCAGATCTTGATAAGATTGAGTTGAGACGCACGGCCACTTGCCATTCCGATCCTCCGTTGCGAAGCCGCATACAAATATTACCGTGTCGTTTCCAATCCCCTTCCGGACGGCAACTTACTACTGTGTCCATGTCAGTCAGCCCCTCATTCTCCCGCCGACTCTGCTAACGCCCCTCTCAGCACCATGGCACAACTCGACACCTTGGACCTTATCGTGCTGGCCGCCCTCCTGGTCGGCACAGTAGCCTACTTCACCAAAGGCACCTACTGGGGCGTCTATGGAGACCCTTACGGCAGCTCCATGGCCACGGCCAATGGCGCTGCAAAGGCTGGCAAGTCGCGCAACATAATAGAGAAGATGGACGAGACGGACAAGAACTGCGTCGTCTTCTACGGTAGCCAGACGGGCACGGCAGAGGACTATGCCTCCCGCATCTCCAAGGAGGGCCATTCGCGATTCGGCCTCAAGACCATGGTGGCAGATCTGGAGGAGTACGATTTCGAGAACCTCGACACCTTCCCCGAAGACAAGCTCGCCGTATTCGTACTGGCCACCTACGGCGAGGGCGAGCCCACCGATAACGCCGTCGAGTTCTACGAGTTTATCGGTTCTGAAGATGTCAGCTTCTCGGAGGGTGGCAGCATCGACGACAAGCCCCTCAACAAGCTCAACTACGTCGCATTCGGTCTCGGTAACAACACATACGAACACTACAACTCCATGGTCCGCAACGTCGACAAGTACTTGACGAGGCTCGGTGCCACCAGACTAGGTGCTGCTGGTGAGGGCGACGATGGCGCTGGCACCATGGAAGAGGATTTCCTCGCCTGGAAGGAGCCCATGTGGACTGCTGTTGCCGAGAAGATGGGTCTGGAGGAGCGCGAAGCCATGTACGAGCCCGTTTTCGAAGTCAATGAGAAGCCAGAGCTATCTCCCGAAGATGACACCGTTTACCTCGGCGAGCCCAACAAGAACCACCTTGAGGGCAACCAAAAGGGTCCTTTCAACGCCAACAACCCCTTTATCGCCCCCATCGTCGAATCTGCCGAACTCTTCAACTCCGACAACCGAAACTGCCTACACATGGAAATCAGCATCGCTGGATCCAATCTGTCATACACCACCGGTGATCACATCGCCATCTGGCCCAACAACGCCGGCAGGGAAGTCGATAGGCTGTTCAAGGTTCTCGGCAAGGAAGACAAGCGCCACACGGTTATTTCAGTCAGAGGTCTCGACCCCACCGCCAAAGTTCCATTCCCGTCGCCAACTACGTACGATGCCGCCGTCCGCTTCCACATTGAGATCAACGCCGCCGTGTCGCGTCAACTTGTCTCTGTCATTGCACAGTTTGCGCCAAACGACGAGATCAAGGCTGAGATCGTGAAACTCGGTAGCGACAAGGACTACTTCAGGGAGCAGGTTACCGACCGCAACCTCAACCTGGGCCAGCTGCTCGAGATCACCGGAAAGGGCGCCACATGGGACAAGATCCCATTCTCATTCCTGTTCGAAACCATGGTCAAGATCCAACCTCGTTACTACTCCATCTCCTCGTCGTCTCTAGTCCAGAAAGACAAGATCTCCATCACTGCTATTGTTGAGTCCATCGAGAAGCCCGGCGCACCATACGCTTTGAAGGGCGTCACCACCAACTACCTCTTGGCCTTGAAGCAGAAGCAACACGGCGACCCCAACCCGGACCCTCACGGCCTGAACTACACCATCACCGGCCCTCGCAACAAGTATGACGGTATTCACGTCCCGGTTCACGTCCGCCACTCCAACTTCAAGCTCCCCTCAGATCCTTCCAAGCCTATCATCATGGTCGGACCCGGTACTGGTGTCGCACCCTTCCGTGGTTTCGTTCAAGAAAGAGCTGCACAGGCAAAGGCTGGTCAGAATGTCGGAAAGACCATTCTGTTCTTCGGGTGCCGAAAGCAATCAGAGGACTTCATGTATGCCGATGAATGGAAGGTAAGTCTCATGATGCCATGTCAACCACTCATTCCGGGCTAACACAATCTGCAGCAATACCAAGCAGACATGGGCGACAAGTTCGAGATGCACACTGCTTTCTCGCGAGACGGTCCCAAGAAGGTCTATGTACAGAACAAACTTGAAGAGGCCGGCGAAGAAGTCAATAAGCTGCTCGAGCAGAAGGCCTACTTCTACGTCTGCGGTGACGCCGCGCATATGGCCCGCGAGGTAAACACGCTTCTCGGCAAAATCATCTCCAAGTACAGGAACGTGCCGGAGACAAAGGGTGAGGAGATTGTCAAGGCAATGAGGGCGTCGAATCAGTATCAAGAAGACGTCTGGTCATAATGCGTCAAGGATTGGAGAGATTGTTTTAGAAAGAGCTTTTTGAGCATGCATTTTCATGGTAGAATGGTGTGAGCGATGGCGTTTGATCTGACGAAAACATTTCGCATTGGAGTATATTGGCTCCGAATCTGAAGCCTGGATGGACATGTACAGTTATGTGACTACCACCATTTTACATAGTCTGCAGTGTGGACCAGCTCATTTGATCAATCATAAATATCAAACTCTTCTGATTCACCTCTCACTCAGCTGATTGTGACATGTATCAGAAAGATGTTGAGCGACCGCAGCCTAATGCTGTAGTGCGCTGCTGTGGTAGGCAAAACGTGCGCTAGTTCACACGGGCAGGGTCCGGCCATGATTGGTCGATGCACGTGCGCGCGCGCGGTGCCTGCCGCGGGGATGGCTCCCATAAACCTCGTCTATAAGCATCAACGCCTCGCATGCATACACACTGCTTCAAAATAGTTTTGTCATCTGCCGTTCCCGCCCATCAACTGCGCCGCGATAATCAACGAAGGGTCTTCTCCATCACAAGCTCGAGTTGCGGCCCCCAATGTCTAGGACGCCTACTCGGATCATTGCGTGGCAAGCCTTCATTGCTCAGAGGTGCAGGCACGTCTCGTTATAATAGACACTGCCGTCATGCGTACGATAAAGGTTTGCACAGCAGTTCCGGCTAAGTATCATCTTCTGGATTTACCTGGTCGCGCGTCGCATGCTGAAAACCTTCATGGCAAGATGACCACAGCCAGTCACTCACCGCTACAACCTCAGCATGCGGGGCATCCGCTCGAACCCTTGAGGAAAACGCAGTGTCGCGAGATGCAGCAGATCCTGGGGAGTCTTATACGAAGCTGCGTTCTTCCTCATCTGCTCTTTGTGTCACCCCGCGGATGCTTGTAACGAAAGCCGATCCGCCCCGTTTCTCCCTCTCTGCGATGACGGTAGCGAGAGAATCCGGAATCCAGGTCCGAGGTTGAGCTGGGTAACGTTGGAAGAATCGCAACGAAGCATCTCTCAGGCTGCTCAGTACAGAATGACAGAATTTGGTGAGAGGTGCAGCCCTGGGGGGAGAGAGGTGCATATTTGCCCGGCGTACGGCATGCACGACTCCTGAAATGACCTTACAGGCAGGCATGCTGAGCGGGATCGGCCAGCCATCGCATAGCAGGGCGCCACCGAACATGGACCCTGGACGCATCATCCACCTGGTAATTCTAGGCACTGGCGGATGTTCTCTCACCGTGTCGGCACTGCCACGAGACCAACAACAGCCGCTTCAAGAGCCGGACAACCGATCGGATAGCTGCTTCGCAACAAATGCGACACGGTAATCAGTGCGCTTGCGCCTACGCACCACGCGAGGAAGCGGGCAGACCTCCATTCGTGAAGTTCGTATCACCCACACGCCATTTGGTCTTGTGCCTAGCACCTGAGGAGTGGAGTCCAAACATGATGCTGGCTGGAATTGTCTCTCTCACTAGACTTGGAATCACCGGCTGGCTCAGTTTGTATGTGTACCTCACTTTTGAATTTGAGTATCTTCAGAGGGACGCCTTGCACACGATTTGCTCCCGACGCGCTTTTGCTTGTATGAGAGTGACGTTGCTCATATTACTGGGAAAGGTGGGTCAGGCCACAGGCTTCGGACTTGCCCCTTGCGTCTGCATTACCGCTGCAGATGGTCAAATATCGTTTACACTGGTGATCTCGCCAAAGAAGGTGCAGTCCCCCCGGTTGAGATACCAAAGACGTCTCGCATGAAGGCGCACTCCCAACGGTATTCGAGCATCGCCCATCCATCTCAAAACCGTGATCTACAGAGTTACAACCGGCAATAGCTGCACTGCGCCGGCTCGTCGCGCAGGTTACAGGTGTGCAACAGCGCGCCGCTCCGTCAGGTTACGAAAGGTCTATTATGGCATGGCGGAAGTCTGGCTGCAAAGCGCTGTAAGAGTATCCCCCTGTCTGTGTAGCCCTACTAATCGCAAAGCAGACCAGACAGTATTCAATCAAGACCTGCGCATGTCTCGAGTTGGGTCGTTGCGTGTGCCCAGTTGAAGTGTGGAGGTGAGGAAACGACAGGTCGAGTCCCCATGACAGAAGCATGCGCGCCAGAATCATCGCAACTGCCCCGGTCGGGACGTTCACGTAGCAACAGACAATGACGTCTGTTGCCCAACGTCATTCCAAGATACTGCTCAGCCTTGCTGCAAGGGCGATATAACTGCATTGGCCGTTGTCACGGTGAAAAGTTGGCTGCAGCAAGTGACAGCCAGACTCCACACGAACGCCTCGTCATTTGTATGCTACACACACTGCTCCGAGAAAGGTATGGCTGCATCCTGAGGAGGCGCGACGAGTACACCACTTGATGCAGGATGTTATGCTTGCAGCGTTCGCCATACCGTACTCTCGGTGCATACATTCAGCATGTGCGTCCTTGCTCGCAATCGATGTATAAGTGCAGTGCTCTTCCCATCACGGCGACGGGGACAACCCAAAGCCCCGTAGCTTCGCTGGCAAGCCTCATCTGACATCACTATTCCAACAGCTTTTTCATCATATTACTAGGCAATTTCCAGATAAAGAAGCGACGGTATCCAAAGTGCAAGAGTTCGGGTGGCGCTGTGTTATAGTGCGTCTGTTCCTCCTCGAAGCGGAGTCATTGGGAAGGTGAGCCTCTCTGTTCGCTGTCATGGTTCTTCTTCGCGACTTCCCTCAGTCAGATTGGGGCTTCCTTTCTCACGTCGCTTGTGGGTTTCCACCGACGTCCCATCGCGAGTGCTCTTTCCCCAAGCTGCTACGCCCAGACGCCATCTTCGGGTACAACAGCTTGCCTCATTCCACCATTCCTCCCCTTCTCTTCTTCACTCTTCTTCACTTTTCTCACCAATACGCATCAGTGGCCACATTCTTTGTAGCTTTTCCCAGGTCAGTCATCCGTCCCGACGCCGTCCATCACTCTTGTGCAGCACACCGATACTGACGCCTCGGCAGCTTTGGAGTCACTACCAGTCCCGCACATTGCGAAAGTTTGATATCTACGACCCAGTAAGTCCCTTTCATCATCCCATCTTTTTCTCTCCACTCCCCGCCCGGACACCGCCGCATCCAATGAGCTCCTCCCCCGCAATCGCTTGCGAGGTCTGCTTTCGTCATACTCATCGATCACCGAGCAAATTTGCTAGGCCGTATCCCAGCCTCCTCTAATAACAAAAGTTAATCTTCTGAGCAGAGCAACGTTCCTCTCTGCATCTCAGTCTGTCGTCGCGTCCGTTGTTGAGACACTTCGCCGCAACCCTCCTCAGGCTCGTACCTTTCGGTCTGCGTACTCTTGCTCGCGACTTCAAGCTTCGGTCCCGGATACCTTGCCGATCTTTTCACTCGTCTTTCGATCAGTGTCACCTCGAAGCTCACTGTAATGGCTACCAACGGTCGTCAGCAAAACTACGCGGCCCCCAACGCGGGCTACAAGGGACAACACATGCTCAACAACTACAACCAGCACGGCCAAGGTCATGGGTCCGCCCAATACCTCCCCCGAGGTCTGCCCATATCCCCTCACGGTGATAATGGTATGCAAGGTCTGACGGGCAATATGGCAGCTCTCAACATGCACGCCTCGTATGGTTCGTCCGCTACCTCCAAGTCTGCGAGCTCCGCTCTGTCAGGTGGCTCCTCCGACTACGGCAACATCCCTCTCTCCAACGGTCAAGGACTTTGGGTTCCCAACCAGCAGGTCCTTGGATCTATGTACCAGATGATGCCTGGTGCCCAGCAACAGACTGCCATGGCGGCTTCCCCCAACATGTACAACCACACCGGTGCATACGTCCAGCAGGCAGCTTACCAATATGGCCAAGCTGTCATCGACAACAACGCTATGCCACCAGCATGGGCTGCTCGCATGTCCTCTTCCGAGATGCCATCTCTCATGACGCCACGCCGGGACTCCATCTCCTCCAACGAGAACGACAACCCAGGCACGCCTTACGGCAGTGGTGGTATGTACCATCGTTACGGCAACAACACCGCCATCATGGACCGTTCGCCAAACGCCCTCTACTCCAGCAGTGCTACTCCTTCGCCTTCCCAGTTAGCCCATCCCTACCAGGTCATGGCGCCCATCCCGAAGCAGCAGACCATGCCCACGTTGCCTCCCAATCTACTGGCGTTAGTGCACCAGGAGCCCCCCATTCCCCGGGCTATTCCCGCTCCTAGCTCCCCGCACAAGCCACTCGACCGTAGCCTGGAGAACAAGACTGGCGAGACCAACGTTTACATTAGAGGTCTGCTTCCCGAGACCACAGATGAGATGCTTCACCTGTGGGGCAAGCGTTTTGGAGACATCCAGAGCTCAAAGTCCATCATCGACCTGAAGACCAACCTGTGCAAGGGGTAAGCGCTTCACCACCCATCACAACGTTTTAATTACTAATTATGCTTCGCAGTTTCGGCTTCATCAAGTACCACAACTTCGAAGACGCTGAAGACTGCATCCGTGGCTTCCACTACCTCGGATATGAGGTCAGCTTTGCTCGGGTACGTTGCAGCCATTCTGACGCACGATGGCCTGTACTGACTCTTCCCAGGAATCTTTCTACTCAAAGCTCAAGAAGTTCGCCGACGAGTGCAACACCAATCTTTACGTATCCAACATTCCAAAGAACATGAACGAGCATGTATGTTACTTCGCCCCAACCCTGATGACAAGTCACTTACAACATACAGGAACTCGCCTCCATCTTCGCCCCTCACAAGGTCTGCTCGAGCAGGATCCTTCGTGACTCTTCTGGTACTGGTCGGGGTGTCGGCTTCGCTCGGTAAGTCATCTTGGTGTTGCCATTTTGATCTTTGTTGACATCTCTAGCTTCGAGTCCCGCGACATCTGCGACGAGGTCATCAAGGAGTTCAACAACACCCCTGTATCCAAGCCCGGCGGCGAAGAGCATCTCATCCAGATCCGCTTTTCCGATACTCACGAGCAGAAGATGCTCAAGCAGCAGACCGCAGCTGGCCGTGTCTTCCGTGCTGCGGAGTACGAGGTCGGTGTTGCTCAGGCTAGGGCGCTAGGCACGCCTGACCGATACCTCTCCGTCTCCCCGATACCTGCGGGCCACGCCAACGAGTTCGAGATGTTCATGCGCGGCCAGCGCCAGCCATGGTCACCGCCAGTGCCATCCACCCTCGGCCCTGCCCGCTCATACTATATGCCGCAGGGTGGACCCATCAAGAGCGAGGACGGTGTTTCTGAGAACGGCCTTGACGTCAAGACCAACCCCGCCACTCCTGTCAAAGCTGATGACAAGTCTACTTCACCCAGCCGCAACGACTAAGCGTGTACCGCCCTTTCCACGTCGACCTTCGATCTACCCATCGTGCACGCACTATTCTTCATGATCGCTTCTTCAACATCCTCCAGCCACATCTTCTTGGAGACTTCTTTTGGCACCGATCATATACTTTACGAAGGCCACACTATATCAACACGCTACAGCACGATACTCTTGTCGTTCTTTCCTGCCGCTCGCTCTGACCTTCATGTCTTTGGGCCCTAATACTTTGTTCTTGGCGCAAACACCCTGAACATATCCTTCCCATCGACACTCCGGTCTCGCGTTTTCCTTTCGATCGATATACTTGGGCGGCTTCTTTCACGTTTTAGAAGTATCTGTTAGCATCTGGGCAAGCCAGCGAACCAAAAGGATCTTAGTGGGTTATTCAATGTATCTCTTTCTCATCGATGGCAAGGGCAGGTTTCAGCAGTGGTGGCTAGGTCTATGGTCGGATTTGTCGTAGTTTCGATAGTTCGTCGTATAATAGATCTTCTTCCGGCTCAAATTCATGTTCGTATCTACTTCTCTGCTGTTCATGCAATGCTTGCGTCTCAATCCGGTCGTCCTGGTACGTCTTCAAAGTAAAGAACGTAACGAGTCTGACACTGTGTTACACCCTGTCTAATCGCCCAGTCGATCAAAGAAGATTGTGACAGAGTACCTGGTCCAGTGGTAAGACGTCCGCACGAGATCTTGCCAGGCTTCCTAGTACTTGACCGTACTGCTTTGTGGGAGATTCCCTACGGCTGCACCTGGGCGCTGTGTCTGCAGCAGGCAAGGCACCTTGATTGCGAAAGACGTGTGTTCGATCCGCACGGTGCTTGTAGATCTTTGATCTTTTCTTTTTTCTTTTTTTTTCAGACTCGCAGCTATGCGATCAAGTAGGAGAGGTAAGTAAAGGAGCGTATTATGAGATTCTGGTTGGTGTACAGGATGAAATGCAGTAGCGTGAGAACATATATAACAATAGTGATCGTGGCTACGCGGTGATGGCCGTAGAACGAGGAAAGGGTTAGTCGCTGGGCTATGCGCAAAGAATGCCGCATTTCACAGCTAGAAAGTCATTACGATGCAACGTTGAAGGGCGCGGAGCATCTTGGGTCTGACCTCAAGCCCAATTAAAGGTAGGAGAATAGATAGTACGTGTGCTCAGACCCCATCACTACTGCATACATTCACCCGGGATTGCTGGAACGAAACTTTGTATGAATGATTTCATTTCAGTTCATTGCTCTTGCACATCTATATATACAACGGTGTGCCATTTGGACTCCTCGTCCTGTCAGAACAAGGGTCGAGGCAGTGACCGTAATGCTATTAGAATGCCAAAATCTTGGTGCAGGCCCTCCTTATGCTCTGCGGGCCGTCGCTGACGACGCTTCTTTCTTTCCACCTTTTACTGCAATCGTTCAGTCCTCCCACTCTGGGTTCTGTTTGTAGTGTTAGCACGGCACGCTCGAAGTCATGTTACGTTGAAATATCATACCTTTCGCAAGATGACCACACCCTCCAACACATTGGTCAGGCTGAGGTACTTCTCGTCTTCCAGCTCCGCCCGCTCGCCGTGCGCCAGTAGCACCGGCGTGCTCTGTGTTTGCCATCCAGTAATGGTCTTCGGTCGACCAGCTTGGCCAACGATGTCTACTGCTTGACCAACACGGACGTTGACTGTCAGCGGCTTGAGGTCCTCATCAAGTGTGATGAGGAAGCGCGGCGATATAGCGGTAGCGAGGTAGTAGAGTAGGTAGTGTGAGTCTCCAGCCACAAATGACTTGGCGTCGATGAGAGAAACAAGTACGGTGAGGAGACCCGACGCTGCCACACGGGACAAGACCTGACGGTCAGTGTGGAATGGGTTGAAAGACAGCGTGCCCTTGCCTGCGTGCAGCAGACCTTGAGCTATGCGAACCATGAAAAGAGCGTTGGGATCACGGTGGTAGTAGCTAGCCAATTGCCGGAGAAGTTGTGCAAGACGGGCGTTGTTGGTACCAGCACCGCAGAGGCCCATGGCGAAGATGGCGTTGATGGCAACATCGTTGTCGTTGTCGTGAGAGTAACGAGAAAGAGTGTCGTAAACCTTCATCTGAGGGTTGCTAGGGCTGATGAGACCTAGAGCGAGCGGCACAGCCTTGCGGATGTTAGCCTCGCCGTAGTGCATCAGGTGGCCGAGAGTGCGGAGGATCATCTCTTGGCCGACGTCCTCGCCCATGGCGACTAATGATAGACCGATAACAGCGTAAGACTGGAGTAGCTCATCGCCCTTCTTCTCTTCATTCTCATCCTCGATGTGCTCATTGCAGATGTGGAGCAACTGTTGGATCTTCAGGACGGCACCGGTACCTGCCCATGCGCATACCTCGGTGAGCACAGAGGCAGACTTGGCCATGGGGTGATCAAGCGCCTTCAAGGTCTCCAGAATGACATCGACTTCTTCTTGCTGACCGAAGAAGAGTAGCGCAAGACCAAGAGCCATGAAGCGGGTCCACTTGTCCTTGAGCTGCTTCGTCCGGTCCTCGTCCAAGAGTGTGTTCATCAGGGCATCAGTGACATCTCCGTTGGCCGAACCAACAAAGATCATACCAAGCGACAGCGCCGCCATGGCAGAGAGCTGCATGTCGAGGCTGGTGTCGCTGACAATCGGCAGCAAAACGTCCAAAAGGTCTTCCTTATTAGACCCCGCGTAAGCAAGACCGAGACCCATGATAGAAGCCAAACGGATGTTCTTGTTCTTGGAATTGATGTTGTCCTCATCACCCAAGAGAGCCATGGCAGGGTCTGAGTCCATGCGCACGCCTGAGTTGAAGATACCGGTAGCAAGCATAGCGCCGGCCTTGACCATGTCATCTTCGACGTGTGTGAAGGGGTCGACCTTATCGAGACCCTCTTCAACGTCCCAGAGCATGAGCATACCCAGAGACGCGGTTGTTGACAGCATGCCCTCCTCTTTGGTCTTCCACACCCAGCTCTGCTTTGTGTTCTCGTTAAGCATGAGCTTATCATTGGCGTAACCGGCATTGACAAAGGCGTTGACGAAGGCTGAAGCAAGGTTGTGTCTGGCGGAATCGGTATTGGTGAGGCCAGCCGTCCTGCTGCTCTCCAGATGTGTCTTGTAGATGTCGTCAGGGGTCTTGGGGTCGAGAATGTTAAGCTCCTTGCCCAGCGCCTTGAAGTGGTCGGGCAGTCGCGTGTTGTTGATGCACTCCTGGAGCTCGGCATCGTCGTCCTCGGAGACGTCGAGCCATATCCGTTGTCGGCCACATAAGTAGGCCATTTGTCTCCGGATCGACTTGTCCTTGGTGGCGTTGAAAGCTTCAATGATGAGATCGGTCTCGTGTAATCGTATCGCGATGACGATTGCCTGTGTGTACTGCTTGTATTTGGCGTAGATTCGGTACGTGGTACGGAGGAACTTGTCGTTGTCTGGGTAGGTGAGTAGGGGCACGTTGCTGCTGGTGTTAGTGTCGGTGCTGCAGGCAAAATGCGGGCGTATCCTACCTGACCATGTATAGAGCCACCCTCGAGTATGTGTTCTCGTCGATGTACTGCTCAATCTGATCAATCATCTCCAGCTCAGACAGGATATCAACGGCATCAGCCTCTGCGTTGTGCTTGAGGAAGAAGGGGACGAGGTTCGAGGCGAGGTCGGTGACGTCGTCGGTGGATTTCTCGTCGTTCAGGCGGTTCTGGTATTCTGTGCCGATCTCAAGCGCAAGGTGGCGCATGTACTCATGGCCCCATGAGCCGAGATCTGTGGAGGGGGCCTCGAGGCGGTATTTGAGGCAGTCTAGGCGGTCCTCATCCGAATACGTCATTCCCAGAACAGACATCATGTCGGCGAGCGAGCGCTGCGTTTGTTAGCATGGTGCCATATATAGAGTGTGGGCGTGTCTGCGCACCTTGTTCTCGCCTGCTGGCCATGATGCGTAGGCCTTCTCGAGGTTCTCGTAGTGTGGTCGGAGGAACTTGAGCGGCTTGGGCACGGCCGTCATGGAGCTCGTCGATGTCTTGATGAATTCCTTGATCTGTTCGAGGGCGGGCTTGTAGAGGCTGGTGTCGGAACCCTAGTAAACACATGAGGTCAGCGCATGTTGCGGGGACCAGCCATCGTCGCAGCAGCTTACCAGTATCCGCTCAGCCAGCATGTCAAGGTCGCTCTTGAGCTGTTGGTCTTCCTCGCTGAGCTCCTCTGTGGTTTGTCATCAGTGCAAGTCCATGACGATAGCCATCGGCGCTGTGCCGGGGACCAGACATACCGCCAGTTGTCGCAACACCGCCCTTCTTGTCCTCAAGATCTGGCTTTGCATCCTTGCTCTTATCCGCGTCATTGCTCACGGGCGCCTTGCCCTTGCCCTTGTCGGCGGCCGTGGGCTTCTTCTCGTCGTCCTTCGCCATGTTGATGATGTGTAGCTAGGGCAAGCGGCGAAGTGTGTCTATGTGTCGGGACGAAGCGGCGTCGATGGCGACTGTGAAAAGAGATGTGGGGTGTTGGGATATGTTGATGCGGCGCTCAAATGGGTCGGAAGAGCGAGAGGCAAGTCGAGTGGGGAGTGGTAATAGGTTGATGTCGATGAGGCAGCTCTTGCTTCGCGTACCACTTCCGCCGCGCTAGGGCCAAGCCCGTCCGCCGATGATGAGCGCCGCCCGCCGCTCAGAACCTCCCGCCAAAAATTATTGTTGCCGCATACAACCCCGAAAATCACCACCACACGACGCCGATAGGCCACCCAGGCAACTACCATGAAGCTGAACGTCAAGAATATTCGGTACCTCTCCGCCGATGATTGGCGTGTCCTCACTGCGGTATGCGCCCGCCCGCAGTCTTTCCGAACGTAGTGGGGGACTAACGCTGATGAAGATGATAGACAGAGATGGGCAGCCGCAACCATGAAATCGTGCCAACCCCCCTGATTGCTCAGATCGCCGCCATCCGCTCCGGCGACGGCGTCCACCGTTGCATCTCCAACCTCGCCAAGATCGGCCTCATCGCCAAAGTCCGCAACGCAAAGTACGACGGCTACCGACTCACGTATGGCGGTCTCGACTACCTCGCCCTCCACACACACCAAAAGGCCTCGACCGTCTACTCGGTGGGCAACCAGATCGGCATAGGCAAAGAGTCGGATATCATAGTCTGCGCAGATGAAACGGGTAGGCAACTGGTGCTCAAAATCCACCGTCTGGGTCGCATTTCTTTCCGTACCGTCAAGGCGAACCGCGACTACCTGCGGAATCGCCAGGGTGGTTCATGGATGTACATGTCGCGTCTCGCTGCTCTGAAAGAGTTCGAATTCATGAAGGCCCTGCGAGCAGAGGGATTCCCTGTACCTGAGCCGATTGGTCAGAACAGACATACCGTCGTCATGAGC
The DNA here is from genome assembly GCF_024043155.1 of Alternaria arbusti. Taxonomy (NCBI): domain Eukaryota; kingdom Fungi; phylum Ascomycota; class Dothideomycetes; order Pleosporales; family Pleosporaceae; genus Alternaria; species Alternaria arbusti. The sequence continues at coordinate 243,834 of NW_026249959.1, forward strand.
CTCATCGATGCCTTCCCTATGCGTCAAATCTCAAAGGTCGGTAACCCACAGGAGCTTTATGGTGAGCTGCTCGCCATTATCGTTCGCCTTGCGCAGCACGGTCTCATCCATGGTGACTTCAACGAGTTCAACATCCTAGTTGAAGAGAGAACAGAAAAAGACGGCAGTTTGTCACTGGTGCCAACCCTCATCGATTTCCCCCAAATGGTCTCCATTGACCATGCCAATGCCGAATACTACTTTGACCGCGATGTGGCTTGCATAAAGCGCTTCTTCGATCGCCGTTTTGGCTTCACGAGCGACGAGTCGGGTCCTTTTTTCAAGGACGCCACGAAGAAGCTCGTCAAGCGGTTAGATGTTGAAGTCCAAGCTTCCGGCTTCAGCAAAAAGATGGCCAAGGAACTAGAATTGTACATGAAAGAGCATGGTATCGATGGCGACGCTGGAGATGTCGCGACTGGAGCAGACGGACAAGAGGTGGACGACGACGATGATGGTGACGAGGCAGGCGACGATGAAGAAGTTGAGGATGAGGAAGACGGCGGTGTTTCCCTTGAAGGTGGCCCGGTAGGTGACGATGTGTCTGCTCCTAGCGATACGATTGCAGATGGGCAGCCGACTCTAGCCGCACAGATGACTATACTGGAGATAAGGGATAACGACCCGTTACCAGATCTCAAGGATATCAAGCCACCGCCACCCTCGGAACCCACCATGACCACCAAGGCCGCTAAGAAGAAAGCAGGCTGGTCTATATAGGTCTGCCAACTACATCATCTTCTGTTCCTTTATTTCAGCGATACCCAGATCCATGTCTCCTCCCGGCACTCGTTTCATTTGAAGGCCTAAAATATACAATACATTCCGTTACACCAAAATCAAGGGCACTATTTAGAGTCACCTGACCGCCTCTGGCTGCCCCCTGGGCCGCTCTACATCAAGATTTTGCAGTGATATGCTCGTCCAAACCATCTTTCTCCCCTCTATCCATGTCCACAATATCTTTTTCCCGAACATCCATTTCCTCCTTGGCCTCATCCAACCCATCGTCGCTCCAGATATCAACCTTCTCTTCATCACCAGCCGCTATATCCGTGCATTTCGGAAGCACAACCTGCCTCTTATGTACAGACCGTATCATACGCCCAACAAAGCGTAAATCCGGATCCACGAACCCTTTCCGTATGAGCAGAGACCGTATATCTGCTGCAAGGAGATCACCATTTGCAACCTCATGATCGATCAGAACGTTACCATCATCAAGCTCCCGTATACATGAAGTGCTGATACACGCTGGAAGCGTGCTACCTTCTGTGACGCGGCCAAGCCAATTGTGACGGTTTCTTAGGACGTCTGCTATCAAAGGGTTGTCTGTGGTGAAGACGACGGTTCTGCGGGGTGGGTGGATGAGGTATTGTATCTTGTGTGAATGGCGGTCATTCATTTTGAGTGGATGTACGAGGTTGCCGAAGAGTGTGACTTGCGTAAGTGGGTGGGGAAATGCGAGTACGTGTTAGAGATTCTATGCAGTCTCTGTGCGTTCACGTTCGGGGTTGGTGACTTCAACGCACAGTGTACTTTCACTCATGTAGTTGATCCGTGCCTGCTGATATGGAAAGACGCAAATGGACACACGCATGTGCGTGAATGCTCCGAGTGTATAACGAGAGAGAGCTCTCACGATTTGGGCATTCAATCGGTGGAGGGTAACATTTCCCTCTACCTCTCGTTGTCCACCGCAGCACTTTAAACCTCAATTCCCATCTAACTCCCCTCTATCCAAACTCGACTACCAAAGCAAAACACCCAACATCAAAACCCCCCTCACAACAGCAACCATGGTCCTCATAGTCAAAATCCCGCCCTACTACCGCTCCACCTCCTACGTCCTCCACTACAACCGCCACCCCACCACAACAGCCCAATACATCCACCTCACCCCCGCCTCCACAGAAACCCTCACAACGCGCAACGCCGCCATCGCAAAAGACTGTGCGGCATGGGGCTGGCGCCTCTACAACACCGAGCGCTCGCTCCCCAAGATGGAGAAATGGTTTGCTAAATACGAAAAGCTTGCTAGGAAGAACACGTGGGACGATGATATTTGGGTCATTTGGCAGAGAGAACATGGGCTGAGGATTAACGGGGAGGATGAGAAGAAGAAGGCTGAGGCTGCAGCGGCGGCTGGGAAAAGTAGGCTGGGGAGTGTGGTAAGGGGGGTGAAGAAAGCGCATTGGCAGGTTTGGGGTAAGGATACGTGGGTTGGGAGTGACGAGCTCAGGCTGAGGGTGGAACACGGTCCTAGAGAAGAGAAGAGGATGAGGAAGTGGGCTGAAGAGCAGATGAAGGAGATGTCGGGGCTTCATGATCCTTTCTCGGATGTTCATGAGGTTATAGGAGAAGATGATGAAGACGAGGACGAGGAGCGTCTGGAGGGAGGGCTAAGAGGCGGTGGTGCTGACGGTGCTGATGCGAAGGCGACTTCGGGTGGAGAGACTGATGGGATGACTGCGGTGGTGCTTCCGAGGCATTCTTGGTTATCTCGGGGCTGAGCTTTGCTAGAGAATGATGGGCGATAGTCAATGCCGTGATAATGTCATAATACAATACTCCTTACATCCATCCCCATCTAAACACCTCAACCTCCAGCTTTCTCCCCATCCACCCTCCCATCTCTCCCCTCCTTCCCGCTCTCTTCACCCCTCACCCTCTTCATCTCCTCCACTCCCTTCGTCAAATCCCTATGCACAATTTTAATCTCCCAGCTATCATCCTCGCTCCACTTCACCTTCCCCAGTTGCTCCGCAAAAGCCACGCTTCTGTGATGTCCACTTCCACACAGACACCCCACTCGTACTATCGCCACTTCTCCTTCCCTACTAGCTCTTACATCCTTGATTTCCATGAGCCGTTTGATATCCTCCTCCGCACGAGCCACTGTATCACTAAAAGATTCGCGTTGCATCAGCTCATCTTGCAGCGTCGAGTCGAGCCCCGTGCATGTTTTCCGTATTTGGCGGGATGGGTTCTGTGTCACGCGGCAGTCGTATTCTAAGTCTGGCATAGGGGATGGTGGTGTGAAGCGGTCGTAGGATGTTATCTCGAGGATTGGTCGTTGTCTTTTTTGGGTTTGAGAGGGAGATGAATCTTGATTGTTTTCTTTGGTTGCGGATAGTTCGTCTTCGGTTGGCGGAACGAGTCGCGTGTTTTTTACTTTCGAGGCGATGTCTGATAGTATGGCCATGTTGTTGATGATGGGTTGACTGGAAATGGGAGCGACACCGGAATTGCGGTCAATATTGTTGTTGGTGGGATATGTGTAGACAAGACGGTTCTTCCCTAGACGATTGCGTATTTGGTTATAGCAGAAAAGATTATAGGGTACAAGGCTTCGCGTCCTGTTTTGGTGACGCTCGTTTAGGTAAGAGGTCGCGTGCTCGCTGCGGACAGGCTCAGGGTCTTCTGAAAACTCCTGCTCCATTGGCGCATGCATATGACGTTGAGCGCTGTGGATCCACGGGCAGACCCGCGAGTGCCGTGCAAGGTGCGTCATCGCCAGACCCAGCCGCATCAGGTATCGCGATGATTCGCTAACACTTATACAGGCCTATTCTGTCTGTTGGTCTGTCTGCAGCCACGCTAAGTGATTGCTGTTCTATCTAGCTGAGCGTCTGTTTGAGAGACGAATTGGACGGTTACTGCACATAGTGAACAATTGCCGCATCGACCACATCGTCATTTTACATCAAAAAGGGCTGGGTAATCATCAGACATGAAAATGCAGTGTGTAGACGTTTGAATTCGTATGTGCAAGACATGCCCAGGTGTTGATCACAACACACTCCGTCGACATCTTGCTCGCCCAGCTTCATCTCCTATGCAACCTCTTTCTTCCAATGAACTCACACGCCCAAGATCATTTGTATGCAACGCTCGTTGCTTCGTGGGTCAGTTGTTCGCGAGATCCTTCACCGACTGCACTCCTACCACGTCGTAAACCGGGTGGTGTAGTCGTTGATCCATGCGCGCGCTTGTTTCCTGGCCCAGGCTTAACCCAGTTGTGTCCAATAACTTCCTCGTCGAGAGATCTTCCTGCCGACTGCGGCGCATATCTTGAGAGACCTTTTTCGGCGGCTTTGTAGCCTTCTTCCTTGCCTGAAGGAGTCGGATGGAGTTGCTCGTCGGACAGGGGACCCTCCGCAGTGCGTTGGACATGGCCTGCTACGAAGCCGGGGGCGGACTGAGTTTCGTCATGAGACATCGGTGGATGCTGTACGGCAGTGGAAAAATGTAACTTCAGTCGTCGAACACATGACTCGAACGTTGGCTTGTCGTCGGGTGGCGTTTGGCCTTGTGACGGAACGACCTCGTCTTCGTAGTAGAGACCATCTGTTTCGTTGAAGAGAGCACCCGGGGGTGCCAGTTCGGGAATATCCGCCCGCCAGTTTATGATAGTAGAAAGCGAAACGACTGTGATTCTGCACGCCACGGCGGATGGCGTAGTAGCATAGCGATACTTCACTATCCTTCCCGGTGAATCTACTCGGTATTCGCGGTAGAAGGCCTCCATAGGTATATCAATGGAAACAGGGTCGTAGGGGATGAAGTTGATAGACGGCCTTGGTGGTATCTGCTGACTGGGCAGATACTCCGATGGGTCGCAAAGTGAGGGCATTTTCGGATTGGCGCAACAGTACGCTGTTGTGTTTTGTGATAAGAAGAGAACTGTAAATGAACACCGCCTCCGTTGAGACTAAAGAATGTAAAAGCAGTATGATGTGGTCGTCAAGCGTGTTGGGTTACAAGCGCAAAAGGCTTGATGTGCATTCTTTACTACTCAATTTAGCAGGGCCCAAAAACGAGAAGGTGAGAACGTACCATAGATGACGTTTGGTGATGAGGGCTGTGACTGCCATGTAGACCCACCAGCTATCAGAGTGCACCTTCCTCCCGGTCTTTGATCTTGGACAACACACTCTTATCGATGTCATGCTCCGCCAAATGTTCGACTGCGGCTTCAGTTGACAGTCGTTTGCCCTTCTTCAGTGGGTCAATTCCTGTGTTCAGCTTGATCCGCCGCTCGAGCTCCTCGATCCAGTAGGCTTCAAGTTGGCCGCGACGCCTGTCGGACAGGAACTGCGCATCCTCGTCTTGCCGGAACGCCTTGCAGAATGCATCGCAGAAGGGTCGTGATTCGCATTCCCACTCGAAGATCTTGGAACAGTCCATGTAGATCCTCGGATCGTTGGTGATGTATGGTTGCAGGACTCCGGGCACATAGATGATGTACGGCATCGTAAGTTTAGGTTGTAGCAGTATTGGTTGTTGTAGTTAGTAGGTGTAGCTTTGCCAGTGAGATACCTTGCGGCCTTTGGATTGCTAAAAGGTAACCGTAGACGAATGTAATTGATTGTTTGATAAAGTAAGATTACTATCAGTGAAAACACCGAAGATCGGAAACTACGTGTTGGCTTTGAGTGAGTGTGGCTCTTCAAGTGATGTACAGTCACAGCGGAGGGTGAGTTTGGCCAACGTATCGTAACATAGCGGGCCATGGTCATCGTTACGGGTGAGTGGCATCTGACGATTGCAAATTCCGTAGCAAACGGAGCATTACACAAACCGCGTCATATGAAAGCAGTGGAGGCGATCGTGGATGGATCCTTGCCATGGTGTTGAAGTGGGTAAACGCAGTCGTCTGGCAGTTCCTAGATTGTAGAGCAGCAGGGTGTGAGATGAATACAGTGAGACTCATGCAGCAGTGTAAAGTCATGGCAAGAGTGGTTTGGCGCGTCGAAGGGTGAACGCCTGGGGAGGGATGACGAGCTAGCCCCCCAATCTTGGCGAATGACTCAATCGCGAAGCACCCCTCCAAAATGTTGCAGGCCAAAAAGTTGACGGGAACGACACGCTGCAACCAACCGCCAAGATGAGCACCGAATCCGGAGTCAAGACACAGTCGACGTTCGACATTGTAGCGACATACCGCCGTATCCTCAAAGATGACCCGGAACTCACCATGCCCGTCGCGGCCATCGAGGCGCTCGTAGAAGCCATCGCGCAGAGCTCCGTCTCGACCGTCGCAGAGACGCTCGACCTGCTCGAACGCCATACCGCCGCCCTCAAGGCCTCTATCGCGAATCCAATCTCCCTCTCCGCTGGCACAGATCTCTTCCAGCGCTACCTCATCACGACGCTCAACCGCCCGGCGAGCCTGAACCTCGGCCCCGACGACGACTTCCGCGCGATACGCAACCACCTCCTCTCCAACGGCAAGCTGTTTGTGGACCGTGCGAAACAGAGCAGGGAGAAGATCGCGAGTTTCGGCAAGCACTTCATCCGCGACGGCGGCACGGTGCTCACAAATGGAGGATCGCGAGTAGTGGGTGCGCTACTGCGAACGGCCGCCGAGTCGAGCACTCTCCGGTTCAAGGTCATATACGTCTTGCCCTCGTCAAGCTCGTCAGATGCGAAAGAGGGTCTCCAGACTGTCGCCGACCTCCGAGAGCACAATGTACCAGTCGCCACAATTCCAGATTCGGCCGTCGCCTACTCACTGGGTAAAGTCGACATGGTCATTGTCGGAGCTGAAGGCGTCGTCGAGAACGGTGGCATCATATCGCGCATGGGCACGTACCAGTTGGGCGTACTGGCTAAGAGCAAAGGAAAGCCCTTCTACGTGGTCGCCGAGAGCCACAAGTTCGTTAGGCTATATCCACTCAGCCAGTTCGATCTGCCCATTGAGCAGAAGGTACTCGACTTCAAGGTCGCAGAAGAACACAAGGCGGAACACAAGCCCAAGAGCGACGAAGAGCAACGGAATGTCTTTGACGAAGCCATCGCAGACATGACTGCGAAGCAAAAATCGACCGTCGTTCCGCTCGACGCTCATGACGCTGTCGACTTTACGGTACGCTCTGCTTACATCAATTATGATCCCATCCGCTAACCTGAACTAGCCACCCGACCTGATCTCCGGCATCATCACCGAGTCTGGCGTTCTCACTCCGTCTGCCGTGTCAGAGGAGCTGATCAAGATATGGTTTTGAGCCCTCCCTGAGCATCAACTCCTCACCCCACACCAAATACAAAGGCTCCATTGCGACTCATACAACGGGCATATACGCGTTTGATGGATGCTCACATTCGTGATAGGAATTATGTGGAAAGCGAATCTGTGACTCTGCAACCTTCACGCCTTCGCCGTAATCGGCGCATCATGTCCTGAGACTGCGAACCGCGCGTTAGAGGATATCGCGCACCTCAAAACCTCGCTTCAGAGCGTCTGGAAACTGGCTCTATCGCATAAGAGGACTGAAGAACGAGGAAACGGCCAACGATAACGACGTCATGGAATAGTGTTGCGCCGACGATAACAACATATGATACCCAATAGACATATTCAATGACAACATGTCTTCGCCCTGTTGAACATTCAAGGACTGTCCTTCTGGTAATGACATATCCGGAGTGTGAGAATGTTGAGCGTGAAGTATGCGAACATGTTGACGATAGTAGCCATTTTACTCGACCATGAATGCGGCCGGAGGCATAAGAAGCTTCCTGTCCTCCTCTTGTTTCCCATCAGTACGCAACGCTTGCAAGAAAACATGCCGTATCTAGTTCAACCACCCGCGCAGTCCATCGACGCCTACAACCCGCTGTTGACCTACACGCTCGCGGACCCCCTCCCCGCCGAGATAAGCATACTCCAAGACCTTCAGAAATGGGGCTGGCAAATCTCCGTGCATTTCGAGGACGAAGAAATTTATATCGATGCCGCAAGGGAGACCGAGAAAGCAATAAAGAAGATGGGGCGCAGAACGCAGATGATATATGGCGACGTGGTGGGGGACAGTCCGAGGTTGACTCTTGAGGAAATGTGGCAAAGGGAGGCGACTAAGAAGGAGGAGGAAAGACAATACGACACCAAGGAGAAGGAGGAAGTTAACGATGCAGCAAGCATGATGTCGAGGATGACAGAGCAGAGAGCTTGGGTGCGTTGGGCTAATGAGGAGGCTGGGTTGGAGCCGGAGAGTCCTAACGTAAGCGAGTCTCTGATATGTGAATATCAGAAAGAGACCAAAATATGCAACTGATGAACCCAGACAGGTAGATAAAACCACCGATGAACAGTCCTACCTGTCGCACGCTCTGAGTTTAGAAGATTATGAGGACTCAGTCATCGACGTTTACGAAGGGCCTGCTGGCAGCCCCAGTACGAGCATACATACTTACAGCGCATCTCGTTTTATTGAAGAACACGAACCCGACCGGTATACATTTGTACCACGTCACTCTACCCAACGCGCTGAGCATCAACCTGCAGGTAAGGCAGCCTCATCATCCTCTATGCCTTCTACAACCTCTCCTTCTTCAGAAGCCCCAGTCGGTCTCATGGGTATGTCCGGATACTGGTGTCCGCCCATTTTTCAAGCCCGACCGCAAAAGAACCCTCAATCTCAATCTGTTGCACCAAGCGCTGTGTTTCCATCACGAGACTGGAAAGAGGCTCGGAAGCTCAAGAAGAAAGTTACCCGCCGTGACTCAGAACCCTCGGTGGGGAAGTATCTGCCACTTGGGTTTGTCAGGCCCCCGTCTTGGGTGAAAGGAAAGCGAAGCGCGAATGAAGGGGCCAGTGCAGATGCAACCGCACCAGATGAGCAACAAACCACCGTTCGATCAGAGAGCTCCTTTAGCCCTTATCAACGCACCACCCCCACGCAATCGGTTTCGAACATTCACCTGCAAGAGTATTCCTCCACTTTCCTTCAACCTGTACTACGTAACATATCACCCGCCTTTTCTAGCACCTCCAGTCTCATTTTCCCTGGCCGTGAGATAACCCCAGAAGCCTACTTCCAGCGCACGAACCGACCCCGAAAGAATCTACAGCCACGCCAGCTTACACCACCACCAGGACTGGAAAGCGACCCCTACATGTGGCAAGTGTGGGACCGCGGCCGTAAAAGGCAGCAGGACAAGACTGATCGTGTGCTGGGCAAAGACAGCATACATAGATCAGATAGTGGGAATGCTAGTTGGTATGATGGGTTCCAGACGATGATGAAGGAGGAGGAAGCAAAGGTGACCAAGGAAGAAAAGAAGGCTGAGAAGAAGGCGAGGAAGGTGAAGAAGAAAGATGAGAAGGAGGAGCGGATACGCAAGGAGAATAGGGAGAAGGAAGAGCGGATACGTAAAGAGAATGAGGTGAGGGAGGCTTTGAGGAAAAAGGGTGATTTCGCAGGTGGGTACTTGCCACGGTATGTATGACCGCCTCTACTTACGTGCATAATGTAGGCATAATGAATACATGGGCAGGTTAATGCTCGCGGGCGGTAGGAGAATGTAGTCGCGATGGTGGTTACTGACTCATGAGGTCTTGATCGAGACCACGGAGGATTGCAACACCTGAGACGATACTTTACAAGCCTTCGCATCTACGAAGGCTTCTTCATTTGTTCTGTCTCATGTATATGTGGATATTCAATGTACAAGACTTATTCCAAGAGCAAAGTCCAGTCAACAAAACAGTCTCATCTAACAAGCTCGTAAGAAGTTAGTGCCGTTGTTGCCTTGAACCTAAATGATCCTTCGAATATACCCAGGCAAGTATAAATTTGCGCATGCCGCCAATTTCCCAGTTAACTGTTTTTCCAACATAAGCACCACATATGTAACCCCGCACCCTCCGTACCAACACTATCTTGTGTCCAAACGTAATGATCCAGCAACCCAAAGACATACTACGAGACCTGATCATAACAACGGAAGGCCAAGCCGAGGAGCCGTATTCCTATCACGAATGGGGCTACACCATCTACCGCACATGCTACACGCCAGAATCTGAATCGCAATGGGAAAGTTTAACCAAAGCCATTCAGCAAGGCGTCGAAAAATCCCTCTCTGAGTCGCAAAACGATGAGCCACCGACAACATTCCAACTCTTACGTTCCCTCTTACGTCTAGACTTCCGCTCCGATGCTTCCCTGTACGATAGTCTTACTATCGACCAGCTTCGCCAGACGTATGTCAATCCACCAGAAGATTCTGTGCCCTCACCGAACTTCTACAAAAGCGAGCGTCTCTTCCTTGTCGCTGACGCTGAAGTTTTGCTGGATCCCTACTTTCTGCCGAAAGAGAATGAGACAACGAACGTACCCGTTGACAACAACACAAGCGACGTTGCAACCACGCAGAGTGTGCAGAAATGGCAATATCAATATCACGGCTACAGCAAATCCTCTGGTACCAAGCGACGATGGCTCAAGTGTGTCGAGGTGGACTACGTTGCTGCGGATCATCATCCGAGGAGAAGAGGGCAGGGCCCACGGCCGTATTTTGGCTGGTTCATGGTGACGGCGGAAAGTGTGATGGAGCTTTGGGAGGTGTTGCTTGATCAGGATGTCGAGGAGATTAAACCTAGGTTGGTTGATGTGATGATTTGTAAGTGCATCGTGTTCGATCCGTGTGTTATTGATGAACAGGTATGCTAATGGTTGGATAGGGGGAGGGTATTGAGTTAAACAGGGTTTCAGCCTACATTAAGTTGAAATCATGCACGTTAGGTGATCTGACGTTAAAGTAGGCTCCTGGCTTGATGGAAAGCTGAGCTCAAGATGGAAGGTCTTCTGTCACATTGCGGCTCTGTTGGACTCTACGCCATCAATGTTGATATATTTAGGTTGCTGATAGTTATGGAAAGTATCGGAGGCAAGAATGAGGAGAGAATGTATCTATTCCTATGGCCGGCTGTCGAACATAACTAAGTCCATACGATTCAGTGTTTGGCATCCTTTCTACATGAGGTCATGTTTGGGCTGATCTACATATATAACCCTCTAGGAGCAATACTTTGCGCCTTCGCCAGGCTTAACGATACCCATATCGATAAAAGCCGAGTAATTCCAATAATCTCCTTGTACTCCCTCGCCAGCTACCGGCACATTTCCGGAAAACTTCGCGGTCCAGTAAGCACTACCCCTAGTGTACTTTGCAAAGGCGTACAGCCCGGTGTTCAGGTTCTTCTGACGATTTGCAAATTTGTTATCCGCCACCGTCTCAATCGACCATTCACCGATGAACACAGGAAACTTGCCATCTCCTGCCGATGCCTTGGCATCGGAGCAGATGTCTGCGCTCACGGTATCGGAGTCTGTTGGGCGGCCAGCGAAGTAATAGTTGTGTACGTCGAAGACGAGATTGGTGGATGCTGGGAACTTGGGAGACCAGAACGCTTCACCTCTGAAGCTGCCTTGGAACATGACAGGTATGTTCTTATTCACGGCTACTGTCTTCGCAATAGCCGCGTCAATGTACTTCTGTACCCATGCGACACCGTTGTCCGTCAACGCGGCTGGTGTGCCGAAGGTTGTGATATCGCGATTGTCCACCGGTTCGTTGATCGGCTCCAGGGTGTATGATTGCGGAGTTCCAGAGGATTGAATAAAGGCCAGTGCAGCATCGACAGCGCGTAGGGAATAGTCGAGGTTCGTGGCGTTATTGAACCAACCGAAGCGGCCTTCGCCTTCACCAAAGCCCATACCGTTCACTCCACCAGGAAGGGAGTGAATATCGAGGATGATGTGCATGCCGTACTTTGCGATTGCGTAAGATGCGATATTCTTGAAGAACCGAGTTTGGCCGCCGCTGTAGAAGTTACTGCCAGGAACCTTGACCCATGCAGCGTAGGTTGTGGGGATCCTCAAGACGTTCACACCAGCAGTGGCTAGCTTGTCGATATCGGCGGGTGTTATGAACGTAGCATAGCGACGCTCTAGTACAGGGCCACATTGCGATCCCAGTTTGGCACAGCAGGTCCACTCATCAGTCGTGGTACCGCAGTTCTGCGACCACCAGGCTGGGTCAATAACGGCTTCTTGGGCAAGCCATCCACCAAGGTTGATGCCGTTGGCTTTAAAGGTCTTCCAGTTGAGGTAGGTGGGTGCCTGGCGCTCTGTTGGACTGGCAGTGGTAACAGATGAGATGGAGAGGAGGAATGCGACGATGGTGTTGAAGGCGATCATGGTTGATGTTGCGGTGTCTGCGTTCCTGGCTGAGGTTGGACACTGTTGTTCATGTTGTTACTGGTCTTTATAGCTCATCAGTACACCCATTGTTGGCCTCTCTGTCCAGCACAATATGCACCACGACCTCGGGTCAGGGCGACGTTGAAAGTCGAGCGTAAGATGTGGAGCCGGTCGACCTAGCTACCTAGGGTTAAGAGCCAAGATGTTGATATGATCAGGCATAGCTATCCTCAAGCCGCTTCAAGACATAGCGTCGTTGATGGCTGTATTACTGACGAGGTGTTTACCCCAGGTTCCACCCCGGACTTGACCCCAGACTTGACCCCAGACTTGGCGCCGTCTTGTGGGTGCATAATAGTACCTTAGGTCTTCTAGAAGAATTAACCCGAGCTGCGACTACATGGTCAGTTACTATCCGCATGGGTCGCATTGTCCCGAGCGACCTGGGCTCCACGTCGGGTGGTGTGAACGCTACGTGGCCCACATCCCGAGGTGTGTAACAGCTTCGTTCTGTTTGCGTACCAAGGGGAGGCTTCCGTCTTTGACGATGACACAAATGACAGCAAGATATCGTCTTGGGGTGCGATGACACGCGCGTAGACGACAGTTGATCTAGGGAAGTAATTACGCGATAGCCATTCGTCGTTGCCTAATCAGTCCTGTGCTCGCGGCGCGCCCATTGGCCAGGTATCGGCGCCCAAGAGGAACGAGAATGCTCATGATACTACCGTTGTATCGCAAGTGCTCTGCCAGCGCTGTAGGTTGTGACATCAGGGAGTTGACGGACTAAAGTTCGTCCATAATAACGAGATGAGTGTCTTGGTGAGCCGTCCGTGCGTTCCAAGGTTGTCTGGGTCGCTCAACCAGCCAGCAGCCACTCTAGCCCTTCACATTTTCACCCTCTTCGTTATATCGATGCTGATGGCTTGTATGTCATTTACATCCTCTGAAGCTCCAATTGCACAAGAAAAGCCCTCGATAATCAAAGCAAAGCCATGGGATGTGACCTCGCGGCTTCCAAGGTTGTCTGTCGAGCGTCGAGAGTACAACTCACACAGCGAATTCATCAACGCGACGGGCAAGGCCGAGAAACGAATGCTTCACATCCTTGGGGAACTGAAAAGATTCCAGTTAACTCACAAGATCCACTTTAGTTATCAACAATGCATCCAACGCACTGCCTTGGAATACTTGCCTGGTGACTGCATCCAGCGCAAGCCTACCTAAGGGTTCGTGGGAAGACGATACCCATATGCCCTTTCTAAGTGCGAGAGAAGAACGATCCACGCGACGCTCTTATTCTGCATCCGTACTAAATTTGATCTACAGATCTACTACTATGGGAAACCAAGCTTCGTCAGCACTCGGTCTTGTACGCCCAACTGCAGTCGCGCAGCCGACACAATTACAGCTGACCGGGCAGATCAGTAAAAGGACGCACCGTTGCTCGAATAACGATCATAGTACGGAGTCGGCACGACGATCGCGCACTGTCTCGAAGAGTCTCCCTGTCGATCTTCAGAAACACAGCTTGCTTAGCATTCCACCGGAGTTGCGCAACTGCATTTACGCCCATCTACTCAAACCCGAAGACTGCATCGTACTATCTCCTATGATACATACGAAAATTACGGGCATTGCATTACTGAGAACATGTACGCAACTTCACGATGAAGCTGCTAGCTTCTTCTACGCAAAGAATTCGTTTCAGTTTTACATTCGCAAGAGCGTCTTAGCACAGTCAACGTCGACAGCGAACATTCAATTGCCTCACATAACGTCTCCCATCTCACCAAAGTTCTTCCGCGACCCACTAGCCATGCAAGGCGGTATCTTCTTTCCCGCGCCGCGGTACCATCGGTATCTCACACGGCTAACCATCTACTTCAAGGTATCCATACGCGACCTAGCTTTCCCAGACCCGGAAAAGGGCGAATGGGGAGACGCACCTCGGGCAGACTTGGACATGAATCAGTACATTCGCCGACCTTGCGATAATACCGCCATCACACCCGCGGATATGGGAAAGATACAACAAGCGAGCCAACATGAAGTGTTTCGTGTGTATCAAAAGATGAAAAGGCTCTGGTTAGAAAAGGAAGGTACGTGGGCAGGTAAAGTGACGATGCCAGCAAGGTCCACGGCAACGGATGACTTAGAGTTTTGGATTGAGCTTACGGCTGATGAACACGTCACTCACGAAGGATAACATGGGGGGTGGAGACGAACACAGGGAGATGATCTGTCATATGACTATGCATTGAAGCGCTGGTGGCCGTGTAAAAGAAAGCACATGTTCTCCCAAGTTGTCTTAGTTCAGTTAGAAGCTCGTTCTGGATGAGTTTACTTCATGTTTTCCACCTACGTTGATTGGAAGTTTTGTGAACATCTCCAGAGTACGTTAAGTCTATATCTACAATGGTGCAGGGAAGGTGTCCTTGGATGCTGTCAACGTATTGTCATCTGCTGGCTCGGCAACATTACTACTCTTCCTCGTCATCGTGATGCACATAATACACGACACGTCTCACATGCACACCGGAAATAAGAGATATGCAAGAAAGAGAACATCACTTCTACTTGCTTTTACTGTCCCAAAGTCAATGCATGCAGAGCACACGCACGCACACCGCAATTCACAATTCACATCCTCATGCAGCATAGAAAAGATCAAGTGACCAAAAGTACCACAAAAGATTTAGTTAATAGACATTAAGTAACCAAGACTACCGATCGATCCATCCCAATCCCCACGCCAAGCCAACGCGTGCCTGCCTGCCCTATCCATCTCCGATCGGCACCTCCCCAAGCTTCCTTCCAACTCCAGCCAAGATCCTCTCCTTGCTTGCCGTGTTCCCCACACGCCAACTCCACGCAATGTGAAAGTTTTCTCCGGTGGCATCTCGGCACCAACGGCACCGATTGTCGTCATTTCGGATGAAATGTTACGATTGCAGTGAGGGTATGGGGGGCGATGATGTCAGTCCTCCCTGAGTTTGACTCGTGGGGGATTCGAGGCTGCGACTAGGCTGCTTGGCAACGACGTCCGCTGCTAGCTAGTTCCGCCTTGCTGGACTGCAGACCAGTGCAAGGCTTGCCGTCATTTCTTCGTCTTTCGTGCGTCGCCTTGGTGTATGAGCTTATTACTCATCGGTGTCGTCGACGCTCTCCATGCTTGGCGATGGTGACGAGTCGCGGACGTATCGTGAAGAGAGGGTTGGGCTCGCGATGGGCTGTTGGGCAATGGAGATTTGGCCCTCGGCTTCGACGTCCTCGATGGGGATCCTGAGCATCTGTCCGCCAACGAGGTTGGGGACGTAGACGTATTGAGTTGCGGGTGAAGACATGGTTGTTGGTAGGATAGGTTGCATACGACGTTGTATTATGGTAGTGGTGGAGTAGTGTCTGATAGACTAATGTAGACGGTAATGTGAAGTTATTGGTATCTGGGGGTCTGATACAGGAAATCTGCGATGTTGTGTTTGTCCCTTCATGTGGGGATACCACCTGCCTATATACTGTCGCAGATTCCCACGGCTCACCTGAGAATGCCATTGCTCATGCGGCATCCCAAACCCCAACTCCACCCATGCACCCACCCAGGCCACCAACCCAAAACCCTATCCCCGACACCCAAGCATCGCATGGTCCACCCGTCACTCCCGCAGCCAATTATAGCACGCTATCACACAAGGGTGCCTTAACGCCAGCTCCGCCGTGTCAGCCCAAGGCGCTGATTCGGCCTACGATATGCGCAACGCGTGGCAAGTCTCCCCGAGCAGCTTACCATGCCGCTCCGTTGTGTCCGACGAGCGGCGATAAGTGGTCGATACGTGCGTCGACAAGGAAGCCCCGCACCAATTTCCTCTCCGCCAGCCGGCCAAGCAGCGCGTAGGCGGCGCTACTAGTAGTTAGCCAGACGAAGTCGCCTTGCCCGCGGGGTCTAGACCATGCGATGGTTATCGTTGTGTAATTCTAGGCAGGCGCATGATGCATGGTGTTGAAGTGGAGGGTGATAAGAAATCACTGTATTGTGAGGGCCGCTGGGTTTCGGAAGATCGGCGTTTACACATCTCGCGATTATTCACTTTTTAGAGTTTAACAATTATGTCCGGCCGGTGACTAAGGTTGCGTTCGGGACTTGCATAGCACCGACAGTGTAATATTGACCGAGTGCTTCGACAGTCGATGTTTGCAGCGATCGTAAACATGCGGACGACCATGGTGTGTGCACGGTTTGCGATGACGGCTGGTGGTGTTTTCCCGTTGAACGCCTCGGCTGGGCAATCCCTGGGCGCCTTCCGAGAATGCAGCCGAGAGCTTCTGTATGGTTCTGTGTAGTTCTGTTGAACCGTGGCGCTCGCCTAGAATGACTTACCACATATTTTGCCTCTGGGAAGAGACCATCAGCGTTGGACAAAGTAGTTCACGATAACGAGTGTGCACTAAGTAAATGCACGACTTGGCAGTCCTCCGAGGGGGTGGAACTTGGTACTAACTCTGGCCCCGTGGGCTCTGATGGCTCTGAAGCGTTCGGGCGAGGGCATCATAGCTTTGTAATGAAACGTCACTCCTGTGGAGGAGGGCTATCCACTGTCGCAGCCAGCAATGAGGGCGGGAATCCTTGGATCCAAGCAATCCCGCTCAACGCCAATTGACCAATACGAGATCATGTGGTAAGTGCACCAAGCCTACTAGACGAAGCCAGAACGCGCCAACGCACCCCAGATCCCGAACGGCCTGGATTATCCAGTCCCCATGGTCCACATGGTCAGCGGCGTAAAGAGGATAGCTTGTGCACCTCGTGTGGTAAACCCTGATCTCGTCAAGCTTGCAAAGCCCGATTTCGTAGACAGCTGGGTCAATTCACGCTTGCAGAACAGTTCTCAATTCGAAAGGGTATCATGCTATATTACAACGCTCCAGTAACCTTACGCCACGCTCAATGAACATCATTGTATCCAACATGAAACATTAAGGCCTGATCTTGCCAGCCTCTGGGTTTCCCCTATTGTCCTGCCAACCCCATGCCAACCTCTCCATGGTCTTGTCTTCATCCTTTCCTGGCCACAAGACTTGTCCGAGGTACACGGCACGAATGCAGAAGGCTGCCACAACAAACCACATGATGACCAGTAGGATGGTCAATGCGCTTGCTACACCGTTGATAGCTTCGCTGTGTAACACTTTTCCTGCTTGTATCGTTGCAAGAGTAAGTCCTGCATTTGGGAAAATGAAAGCCCACCAGTTCAACGAGAACGACATCCTACGTGATCCCACTATGACGGCGATCGTTGTTATGATGAAGAACCAGTATGCGAACAGTATGATAAAGAGACCTGACATGATGCCAATGATGCGTACGATTTCGCCGTCTGGGACTACGGTGTTCGTAAAGTAGTTTTCGGCAACGAGCGACGGCGCTTGGTTTGCAAGGGAGAGGAGTCCGGCAGCAGTGTAACCTATTGCTGTTAGAATCTTCAATGGAAGTATTGATCTATCGGGTATGGACTTACCTGCTGGACCGACCGAAACGTACATTCCTGGTCGCGTGGTAGGAGAGGGCAGAGAACTCGTCATCAGGCGCTGCATGTAGAGCCCATAGAGCAGAAAGGAGACGACCCAGGCGAGGCCCTGGAAGAATATCGCCCCGATGAATATCTTCCAGCTGGGCGTCTCAGGTTGGGCAGGAAGTATAGTACCAGCCAGCGTGCCTACAACCAGCAAAGGGTATATTGGGAAGATCCAAGCCGGAACGGCATCGCCAACGTTGAGACGCTCGAGACGGAAGAAGAGCGAGTACTGGATGATGCCAACGAGGAAGGCTGCGGCACAGTACATCCAGTACGTGATCTCAAGCGCTTTGGTGAGCCATGTCCCGGTCGATGGGTTGCCGTAGATATACGTGCAGTTGAGTATGAGGGCGACGGACACCCAGTACGTGCCGAAGAAAAGGCCTTCGACTGGATGATGTAGCGATCCGAGGAGCTTCCGAGGGACGAGTAAGAACCGCGCGAACATGCATGCGTTGAAGATGGCGAAGAGTACGAGGTCGAAGATGAAGACGACCTTTCCGATGGTCTGTAGGCCAGTGAATTTGTTCGGGGTGTTCCCGAGAACGACAGCTAGCGCTCCTGTCGACATGGTGCATGCGAACCATGGCCTGCGGTATTGTAAGCTTGCTATCTGAATGCTCTCGGCGCGTCGACATACCATGTGAAATGTACGATGCGATCGCGCAACCCGACCTCCGCTGGCGGCTTCTCATCCTCGCTCTCGTACGTGGTGTGGGTTCTATCGCGGAATCGCATTTTGGTGATAGCTGAAGGACGCGACTAGGTGTTGACAAGGCTGGGGGCCATGCTTCAGGTAGTCATTCCAGGATTCCTGCCATGACACCTTCTTCCCAAACATTGCGGAAAGAGTGCCGGACGCATTTCGTCATACTGGTACTTAGTGGCGATCCTGGCATCTCCGCGCCTAATGAGAGAACGACGGGCAGCCCCGTAGCTAGATCTCGGGAATCCGGCACGCAAGCGTCAAGCAGAAAATGTGAGGTTGAGGCTGGGCGCACAGATAGCCGTGACGTCATGGGTTCTTGTGACCGGCCTCGGCGCAGCGAACACGCGTATCTATGCCAGTCTTTGCTCAGTCTGAAAAGATTTTAAGGGAACAACATTTATTGGATGCCTCACGAAGATCGAGACGTGGAAGTTTCAAAGTCTCCAGATGCCATGTGATGGTGGCTTTACTGGGGTTTGCGCGGCACGGTCGCCTGTGGGAAATTCGATTAACATCGTCCATCCAAGAAACCATGACATCGCGATTCCCATGTCTACTGTCTCACTTCCACACCGGTCAACACCCAGGGCAGGATTATAACTAATATTGAACTGCTTCTAGAGAAAGAGAGCATGACGCCTATCATTCACATCAACTAGCCTGCATTTTCACTTTTCCCGCTAATAGGTATCCCGCGATAGTAGGCCTGATCATGCACTGATCGCAACGTCCAAGTTGGATGAATATGTTGGAAGTTTGGAAGGAGCTATCAGCTACCGATCGGAGTACATCGCCCATGGCATTTACCCTTTGAGGCGCAATACGTCCTGTGGGACTTGATCGTGTTCCACGTACAAGGCGTCAAAAGAAGTAGTAATCAAAGTACATGTAGATATTAGGGATACATTCCTCCTATCATCTTACACAAGGAATGTTTTAGATTAGCCTGAGGCCTACGTTAGAACAACAATATGCAGGTAGAAAGACGTAGCGTCGATGTAGGCTGTAAGGTATTGACTACCTAGGTACCAGGGTATTGAACAATTCCCTCGAAGAGCATGCCAGCACGACAAAGGCTGCTCTCGAATACGACAGTGGGTTACGACCAAGACGTGGGTTTCGCATCGTCTGAGCCGGCTCTACCAACAGCAAGTTTCGCGCGCATTCAGACATTCCTCCAAGTCTTTGCAGTCCTTTGACCAAACCGCATCTACCTAGGTACCTTTGCACTTATTTCTTTCACACCAAACCATCTATAAATACACTACCCATGACAGTTCCGAGACTATGCAGGTACCTTGGCCTGCATAAAACAAAGCTGTTGTTACCTCCAGGGCTGCCTCTGGCAATCCCTTGCCCCGAGCTTACCGAGAAAAGTCAAAACGCAGGGCGTCCCACGATGCTCGCCACCAACGCGCGCCAGAAGCGGGCGCGGCAACGGTACATGCTGCAACCTCCGATCCCGACCCCGCGGTAAGGCAGGAAGCCTGAAAAGCTTGGTATCTGAATCTCCACTTACGTCTCACGACGATCTCACACGAGGTGTTGCAATACAATCACGATTTATTAGTTTGTTCGGAAGCTGTAAGCCCGTGTTGAAAGGAACAATGATCATGAAAGGGTATCAGGTATGAGATTTGCAGTTCTAGAAATCTAGAATCTAACTATCAGGGTACAGCGTGTGCTGGCTTTGATGCAATAGAAACCGTGTATATACACTCCAGGCGCCGTCATCGCGCCTATATATCCTGTTCCAAAAAAAAAAAAAACGTCTTTGTGTCGCGTGTCATTAATGATCCCCGTCCGCATGACCGATTAATCCAAATCCCAGTTGAAGCAATGAGGCGGAGTATCCTGACCATGAATGATGCGGATGAAAAGCCTGCTATCGCAAGAAGAACGCCGTCATAATGCATATGCAATTCCATGATGCTTGGGTTGATTGACAAAGGAAAATATGGCTCGCTACACCTGCCATTACGCGGCGATGAATGCCGCCATCATGGCCAACAGACCACTTATTATGGCGTAGTTGGCCCCGCCGGTCGGGGTCGAAGCGGCATTACTCTTCTTCGCCTGCGTGCCGTCTGGTTTGAGGACGGCGTTGGTGCCAATCTGGGAGCCAATGTTTGCTACTGCAGCTTGGCTGTCGCGGACGGGAACAGAGATCCTGCCGTTGCCGTCGGCTTTGGTGGTTGTGACAGTGTTGTCAGTGACTGAGGACGCGCCGGTAATGTCGTCGTACTTCATGCCGTTCCATGTGATGTCTGTCTGCGACTCTGCGCCAGGACCTGTGAGGTAAGAGATGAAGACATCCTTGTTGGCGTGTGCAGAGCCCAGGTTAAGGTTGAACGTGAAGCTGCCCTTGTCGGATGAAGACGCATTGGCCTGTTTAGCGTTGATCATAGTGATGGACTGCAGATGATCGTTTGCGTAGGCGGCGTACGCACGGATGCGACCGTCGTACGCAGCACCTACGTTGCTGGTAGAGAGAGCTGCAATCTGCGTGGTTCCGTTGCCGTTGCCGACAATCTGTGCGACGGCGGCATGGGCGTAGTACTGCGGTCGTACGAACGAGGTTTCACGACCGTACATGGGGATGGGCTGCCAGGCACTGGCGTTGGAGTTGTCGGTCATGTGCATCTGGACCGAGGAGATACCAATGGAGGCTGCGTAGAGGAAGAAGTTGAGCGTCCAAAGGGAAGCACCGAGGGTATCACTGACGCCGGGCATGCCTATTGGCCCAACGGAGCTCATCTCGCGCAGCACGTAGGGGTGGTCTGTCTTGAGGGCGATTCCGACCTGCTTCTCCCAGTACTTGAATTGGGTGTTGGTGGCATCGAGGTCCATGAGGTCGTCGAGAGTGAGGGGGGTGGGGGTCACTCCGATGACTGCAGCATGTTAGTACAGCATGTGGATTAGGGGGAAGGAGACATACAATAGAAGTAGTCGTGCTGATTCCAGGTGGCCAGGAAGTTGTCGCCGTTCCTACCCTCCATGATGCCATCGTCGACGAGTTGCGCAATCTCGAAGGTTGTCCCGATGGTGGAGGCGGTCGCAGGAGATTCAAAGAAGGATGATGGCAGGTTGGCAGCCTTGAGCACGCGCTCGTAGACGACCTCGGCGCGGTCCAGCCATTGGGAAGTGTATGTCTTTCCGTCCCAGGGCGCAGAGCGGAACGAGTTCTGGAGCCACAGGTCGGGCTCGTTGCCAATCTCGAACGAATAGAGTTTGACGTTCTTCATGCCGTCGACGGCGGCTTGCGCCAGTGCGGTGATCTTATCCTCGTAGTCGTCGTCCATGTAGGCCATGTTGAGTCCGAAGGTGACGGGCGTGTCCTTGGGAAAGCGCTCGAGCGCGGCGAAGTAGTTGGGCCCAATGATCATGGAGTCGGCCGCAATGGCACCCTGTGCCGTCGAGTCTGGGTTTGAGGTCCAGCCATAGTTTGTGTTGCTCGACTCAAAGACCATGTAGTCCTGCGTGTTTCCTCCCAAGCGAATGTGCGGCGGCGCGCCCGAGTAGTCTGCGAGGTTCTGGAGCAGCTTGACGGTGAATTGGTTGGGCTCCTCCTTGCCGGTGAAGGAGAAGAGGTTCGAGGGCTCGATGCCGAAGCCGGCATACGAGGGGTCGAGGTAGTCGGAGGCGCCATCGGGCGGGCTGTTCCCTAGCGATATGGAGATGGACTGGGCGAGGGCAATGCGCACGGCGGGTAGCGAGAGTAGGGCTAGGCTGCGGGCAGATAACGAGGGCAACATGGCGGCAGAGGGGAGCCCGAGCGGAGCAAGCGAATGCAAAGAGTAAAGAAACAGCGGAAAGTAAAGTCAACTAGCAATCAGGAAAAGCGAGCGCAGGGGAGGTTATCACAGGAAACGAGAGCGAGCGACATGCAGGACATGCAGCCAGGGTCGATGATGAGTGGACGGCGGCGGCAGCGTGTCAACGCTTTCAGACATGCGTCACTAACTGGGCCAAAAGTGGCGCCGGCCCGAGCGACGCCAGAGAGGACGCGCCAGACCACCAGACTCAACAACACATGACATCACGAGCCGCCGCGCTCCCGGACGCTGCGACACCAAGCAGCCCCGTCTGAGACGCGCGACCTCAAACGCTGCGGTGGGTCGCTGGCCATGGCTGCTGGCATGGCATCCCACGCTGCTCGCTCGTCCACCCAGCAGCGTTGCGCGTTGTGCTGGGAAAAGAGGATTTACGCGTCAGCTCTTCCGACCAAGTGTCCGTTTCTAATTGTGGTGGCTGCCTCAGATCTGCACCCACGCCAATCTGAGCGGCTACCGAACCCTTAGCCACGAATGATCCGCCGCAGGAGGCTCAATAAGCCTTGTTTCGCCATGGCTCCGAATCCGCATCATGATCCTTCCCTCGATCCTGTGCCGTCTTACCCTCGAGCCAGGCCTCGTCATGGCCCTCCACCTCGATCAAGGGAAAGACGTGGATCCTCGCGGCAGCTTGACCACCTTGGAGCGCGCGGCACGCCTCCTACGCACTCGACGCCCCGACGCACGGCGTTTGGGTAATCGTATTTCGATAATTGCACCCGTGTTCCGTCCACAGCCACAGCCCAACCCCTGCACCCGTTCGCTGCCTCCATATTGGCCCGTTGAGACGACGGCTCTTCCAAACCGGAATGCTTGATTTATTGCCCAGCCTCTTCCAGCTCTCCACCCCAGCCCCTTCGTCACAGCCGTATGCTTTCACCTACGTCTTCCATCTGTCGCGCTGAAGAAAAGCTTTTCAATAGCACGTTTGCTAGCCCAAAGTTTGACACGACTAGCATCGTCTGCCATCATCTAGCTCTCTGCACCTCCTATAATAGCATCGGGTCTCGAGCAGGTCTACCGGCCATTCTCGTCCAACGTTGCCCACCACCTCTTGGCTCCAGCCGCCGCATCCCGAAACCCTGTGTTCCAGCCTCACCCCAAACTGACGCCATACTCGGTGTACGCTTGCAGCTGATAAAACGGATCTCGCGGTCTTTATCAATGTACGTCTATGCCAATCAGGATGCTCACCACACACATGTTGGGGTAGACGTCGCTTGCGACGACGGTCAAAATTCCCCGCGCTGCGCAGTGTCGTTCCACCCTTGCACATACAGCACACTACTGGAATACGGCATCTAGCTGCGACTACCAGATGACTATTATACGCACTCATGCAGGGAACTCAACTCCGCCCTTCTGATCAAGGAACTTGGTTGCATGGCCTGGTCGAAAGTGCCGTAGTTCCGACACGGCATTGATCGGGATGACGTATAGAGAGCACTGACAGTGAAGGAACTACATCGTGAATCAAACCTAGACAGCTTTACATATGTCATAGAGCCGATTAGCTTTGGAGCATCTAACGTCGTTGCACACTACTACACACTTTTGCACAAGCATGCAAACACCTCATACAAGAAGAAAACTAAACATGTCTAGAGCCTACATTGATGTTAGGTCACCTACTTTGCATGTTTTTATCTTAATGTAGGCTCTACAGCGTTCGGATTTTTCCTTGAATAACGTGCTGACGTGTTCCAACGTCCAAGTAGAATGAGTATGAACAATGACTCAATCTTACAAGAAATGTAAACTCTACTACGAACTCTCGTCTGTCAAAGTTTGCCTTCCTCTCACAACTTGCCCATCATCAGGTTTCCAATCATCTCCCGCCCGGTAACCACCGTAGTCCTCCACAACGTTGGGAAATCCAACGTACTCGAAAAGGCTATTATCCACCAGTTAGTCTTGAACTGAACCGTAAACTGCGGTTAGAGTGGTAAAAGAGAGGAGACTTACTATCAGCATACCCAAACCCAAGCATAGGCGGAATCCACCCCCTCGCATACTCCAGCGCAAAGCATTCACCCTCCATCTTGTACTGCTTCACATCGCCCCTGGTAAGATGATGCACACTCCCCTGGGGATACCTCTCTGCCCCATAAACGCCCTTGCCAGGCGCATAAGCCACCTGCTCGCCCTTGAGAATATGGAAGTAGTCATCCGCGGTATGCCGTCCCGTATGCCCCTCTGTTCCAATCGCAGTACCAAAAACAATTAGATACTCAGTAATGGACGCGTGGATAATGTACATGGCGCCCATGGCTCCACCTGCGTTGTTGAAGATCCATTCTTCGTCGAGGTTGATGTGGGGCCCGTGGATTGCGGAGAGGGAAGTGACGATGTGGGAGACGACGGATGCTGTGTCGTTGCCGTGTAGGGCAATGGCTTCTTGAGATAGGGTGTGTAGGCCGGAAGGCGTGAAGATGTAGAACTTCTCCAGGTGTGAGTCTAGCGTGTACATCAAGGTGGTTAGGACACCGAGGATGGCGCCGAGGGCGAAGAGGATGCGCATTTTGGTGTTATCGTCTTCCTCTATCGGAACGTATTAACACGAGAAGTAGAAACCGAAGGAGTGACCCAATCCAATCATGGACCGTTTGCGAAAAGAGTGTGTTTTGTTATTTTTGTGGCACTCTGCACTTTGCGAGGATCGTGAGGTTTTTCTTCATTATCAAGACGCACGTGCCAGCCGGAATAGGAGAAGTCCGAGACCCCGGATCGCCAGCTCATCTAAGATGGAGGGTGGGCTGTTGTTTGCTGAAAGGCTTCCGTCTTCCGAACGGGTATAATCGAATTTTGGCTAGCCCGAATACACGCTCACATTGTACAAGAAAAAAAATCAAACAACTCTGAAGACTACATCAAGACAAAAACAGGCGAAGTAGGTGATCTAACATCAACGTAGCCTCTAGAGAGTTCAGTTTTCCCTAGGTTAACGTACGTTGGTAATCGTATTTCGAGCAGACGGCCATTGTAAAGGGGTATATGAATATTTCTACAACCAGAAAGCTGTCTACAAAATCGAGAGTATTACCTCCTCTTCCACCCCCATCATTACCCTTCGAAATGATACGAAATGTGCGATAAATGACGATGCCGCAACCTTTTACCATCCCAGACAACGCCCCAGCCCATGCAGAACGTCGTGAATCTCATGCTATACGCCATTACATAACCAATATACCACAACACCGTGTGCACTAAGAAGGACTATCTTTCGCATTACCACCCCATACAAGAAGGAAACCTGAACAGGTCTGGAGCCTACATCGACGTTGGGTCACCTACTTTGGATATATTCAAGTTGATGTAGGCTGCGGACCTGTTCAGTTTCTCTTGACGTCTTACCACCCCC
Organism: Alternaria arbusti; assembly: GCF_024043155.1. NCBI lineage: Eukaryota > Fungi > Ascomycota > Dothideomycetes > Pleosporales > Pleosporaceae > Alternaria > Alternaria arbusti. Next base: position 269,342 of record NW_026249959.1, read on the forward strand.
CGATGAAGGTGATGAAGCCATCGACCATGTCAATCCAATCCTGGCCATTGAGCGTACCAGCTTGCCTCTTCTCCCACAGCACATTCACCATCCTGCCCAAGCGAAGTCTCGCCTGCTCTCCCGCCTCGCTGGTGCCATCGTTCCTAACGAGCTGCACTTTTCCACCAGCAAACTTCTCACTGAGATCGATCTTGAAGCTCGCGTCGCCGTCTGGCGGGCAGTAGAAGTCCTCTTGCGATGCTGGCGCAGGCCCGATAACACCCGGAGCGAGCTGCACAAGATGCCCGTGAATGAGCATGCTCTGTGTGTGGCTCCGTCTGGGCTTGAACAGCGCGCCACGCACTGAAAAGCTGACGAGCCGCAAGAGCCCTGCGCCATCGCCCAGCCGGATGATCCAGTCTCGGAAGGCTTCGTACATCATCTTGAACTCGACTTTTATGACCCAGAGGTTGTAGCTGTAGAAGATGGCGAGCGCTTCGGAGCGGACGAGGCGCGATACGGAAGCGAGGGCGTGCTGCATTTGGCCGTCGAAGGTAGAGATGCAGTATACGAGGGGCTTATCGATGACGAGGTTCTCGCAGTTTCGGTAGATTTGGTGACGGATCTCGGGCGGGAGGGTGACGAAGGTTGGCGGGGCGGGGGTCGTGTCTTCGGTTGGAGGCGCATGTGTTTCTTGGGCAGACGTAGCCTGGACATCTTCCATGTGAACAATCTCAGCCTCCTCTTTGTGAGAGGCAATATGTGCGGCCCAATCCTTCTGGACGTCGTTGGACCCATCGAGTTGGACACGGTTCAGGCTGTGATTTCTGGAATGAGAGGGTGAGAGCGCGTAGTCGTCCATGTGCTCATCGTCATCGGGCCTTTCTTCTGCATACAGTTGCAACCCTTCCAGGCGTGTGGCATCGGGCAGGCTCGACACGCCAAAGGGCTGCGAGTGCTCAGGCGTCGATGGGAACGAGGTAGCCTGACTCTCGAAGCCGTGGCAGTCGTCATGCTCGCTGCCGTCGCCCAGGAGATCCGTATCATCCGAGTCGGTGTCTGTGTCGGAGCCTATGTCTATATCCACGTTGAGTCTGTATCTCGGGATCTTGGGCGGCAGCTGATGCGTGGGCGAGCTGGGCGAAGGCAGCTGGGTCGCGGATCGTTTGCTTGATGTGCGTACGATAGTGCCCTTCTGGGCCATATTCCTCCCTCTTCGCTGGCCGGCCGCGCTGGCCTCGCTGTTTGAACTCAGCTCCGGCGCGCCGTCACAGTAGCCGCACGGGGGAGTCTGCACGCTAGTATCCAGAGGCTGCAGTTTGGGAGAGCGCGCTTTCATGGCTTCGGCATCGTCGGGGGGCGTCTGGCCCGTGACCGAGTATCGGCGCTGGGTAACCATGGTATATGGCGGAATATGGGCGGGAGCGGGAATGCGAAGGGGGGAACTTGGTGCGAGGGCGAGGGATTACGTGGTGTTGGGTGGCAGGCTCCAGCAAAACCTCTGCGCGCGGATGTGCTGGCAGGCTGCACGATGACCGTCTGCAGGCCCTCGACGCGTGCAATGGGCAATGGGCGAGGCTTGCGGGGTGCGTTGAGTAGCGCTGCGGATGCGCCCGACTGGACTGAGAAGCGGATTCGCGAGTGGGCCGACACCACTTTTTTATCGATTACGCTGCTGAGATGAAGCTAGAGGACAGTCGCTAGATCATTCACTACGAACAGGTGCGCGAGAAGACAGAGCTATAGAGTCGGCCTCAGCGGATCATCAGGAGATGAAGGGCGTAGCATGTTTGGCAACTGGGCAACAATGCCGCGTTTCATGACACCGCAATTTGTCGTCAATGCTGCACTGCCCACCCGACGATTATCATGCTCCACCCCAATCTCTCGTCTAACCAATATTCCATATCCCGCAATACTGAGGAACCATGGTTACGAATCTGGCTTATCACGATATTGCGATCCGCACTCCATGGCGTCATGTCAGCGCATCCTATTTTCACGGCCTGTTGGGTAGGTGAAACGAGTTTTGCTTATGTTGGAACTATCACTGCGTCTCTCTAGCCTGAGCTTATTTCGGAAGAGCTTCAGCTCAAGGATTCTGATTCCACTTCTGATACGATGCGTTGGCAGCTAAATACGTTTGGATCACTCATCACTCTTCGGAAAATCATAGTTGAAGTTGCGGAATACGTTTGGATCACTTGTCGCTCTTCAGAAGATCATGAAAGCAGTTGCGGAGTACAGCCTTAAATTCCAGACAGAACGAGCGAATAAACTCAACAACTACAGCCTACGTCTCTCCTAAACACGATCCTGTTGAAGGATATCGCAAAATCTCACTACACAAGAACTCATTTTCCCTCGCGACACGCATGTTGAAATGGTGTTATGCCCTCAGTGCCCTGTCAGTCTCCTACAAGCCCCTCTTCTTCTCCATGCTCTGCATGGGTTCCCTGACCATGATGTCCAGCGGGATATTTCTTCCACCCCTCTGAAGGTTGATCTGCCTCGTCTCTTCGAAGCCGAACTTTCTGTAAATCGGAGGGTTCGTGGCGTTGCTCGACTCCAAGTAGCATGGCCTGCCTTCGCGGTCTGCAAGCTTCGTTACATGCTCAATGAGTTTACGAGCGTGCCCTTTGCCACGACCACTGGGCCTAGTGCCTAGGTAGACAAGGTACCAGGCGTCATGCTCTCGCTGACCAAGCGTGGTGTGCATAGTGTCGTGGAGGAGGGGCATGAACTCGTCGAAGAAGCGCCGTTTCCCTTCGGCGGAGAGGCGGTAGTTGAGGCGCCACATGCCAGAGCGAAACATAGTCAGATAGTCGTCCATGTTCTGACCGGGTGGCATCCTAGTTGCGTGAGCTCGCGAAGCCTTCATTGTCTCCAAGACTTACCATAGGGCAACTGCTTCGAAGTCGCCCACCGTAGTCACTAGTCCCTTGAGGATGTGAGCATAGGTTATGTACTCGAGAATCTCAACATGTAGCGCCCACTTTTGCTCCGCAGTCCAGTGCGCACGATCGGGCACGTCTACGAAGTATCTCGCAACATCGTCCTGGCCGAAGGCTTCCGCCAGACACTCAGCAGCCTGCTTGTACTCCGCAGCCGTAACGACGCGAACGCCGTCGGTGAGCGGAGGCAGAACAATAGCGCCAGCAGAAGTTGACTTCGGCTTCAAGATCCTGAAGCTAGCCGGTACTTCATTGACCCTGATGTTAGCCGACTTCAAGGTTGAAGACTTCGCGTCCACTGTATAATTACAGCTGACTGGCGCAACAGGGGAGAATGTTTTCGCCATGATTGTGGTTTCGACTGTAAGCCTCTACTAGTATTCAGATGGGATCTGCCGCTTCGTTTAATTATGGGGACAGTCGTCGAATTCGCCAGCGTGAGGTGTTCCCCGCAGGGCTTGAACGGGATTCGGCGTGGGTGAGACGTTAGTCACTTGAACTGCGGGATATCAAGACGACGACCTTGAGTTCAAACAACACTACTAAATTGTGATTAGTCTAGTCTGATTGCTACAATGGGTCGTCGTGGGCTGAGCAGGAGCCGTGACCGTCGATTGCCTGCTACATTGGTATACCTTTTCTGAGCTTGTTGGTGGGTGTTTACGTTTTAGCCGGACGATTTAGATCTCCTGTATGGACTCTAGAGAGCTGCGATCTCGAGACGGTATCGACTCGAGAAGGGTAACGTAAAGAAGTGAAGGCTTGACGTAGATCAACCGACATCAATGTGTGAGGCTGCAGAGGTCCTTTTTGAGTACACGCTTGACAGATACGTCGTAGGGTGTGAGTCCGATGAGGTAGTCTTGCGTCGATGGTATGCGCCTGTGACTATCGATGTACCAACCTTTGCGTGTCTTGCGTAGATAGTATGCGCCTGGGCCGTCGATGTGCCAATCTTTGTGTGTGTGGACTGGTGGCAGTTGATGTATGGCTGCTTAGAGTTTGGGCTTTGCTTTTTGACTCGCTGGCAGCTTTGTCACAAGACCAGTGACAGCACTGCAGTACGATGCTTGGCTGATGTCGAGCGGCAGCAGCTGCGTATCGTGAAGGATTGCACAGCTCGGCTGCAGTACGATGCGTATGCCGTGGGGGCACAGCGGCTAGTAAGCTGATGTAGTATGGGACGAGGATTGACAAGCTGTGGGTGTCTGTGACGGAGATGAAGATGGGAAGTCTGGACTTTGATATACCTCACCTACCCGGCTTGATCGGCGTACCAAGCGCCGTCGAGTGGAGGCACAGGTCACGCTTCACATGGCTCAATGCGGGAGCTATCTTCGGACCAACCGCTTAGCCCGTTAAGCATACGAGTTTCGTTATCACTCGCCCTGTGACCTTGGACTTGGTGTCGGGCCGAAGCGGCTCAACGAAGATGTTGCTTTGTTGCTTTGTTGCTTGCTTGCCAATCGTTTGGCGACACAGGTCACAGCTTGTTTGCGAGTCGCTTGTAGCGAGGATACGTACGTAGCGATAGAGTAGCGCGGTGACATAGGGCGCCTGGGAAGAGGTTGTGGGGTAAACAGGAAGGGTTGAGCTGCACACCTCGGCTGGACCTCCTCACAACGGATAAGCGCAGAAGTGAGACTACCATCAAGGCTACTCTCTCTGACAGCTAACGATAAAGCAAACATCCGGAACTCTTCCTCTGTACTGTTATCTGCGTTTTGGCTTGATTCCAGTAGTCAATCAGCTGAAGAATAGCATACGGCGGGGTCAGCATGGATCAACTGTCACGCACTGTCATGGGAAAGCAACGATAGGAGAGGAGCGCGCCTTGATGTCCGCACGATAAAGCCATGACGACTAATGAGCGTGGGGAACAAGACAATGGTCAATGACTGGATTAAATGGCAGTGGTGGTATCTAAAAGGCCGGGCTTGCATGCACGTACCGCCTCACTTTCGGAAATGGGGGCAGGTCTCGGCCAAGCATCTGGGGATCGGGACGCTCGAATAGCGGCGGGGGGATTGATGACAGCTACTTCGCATGCCTTACATGCGCCGGATCTCTGTCTCGCCCATGTACTTCTCCAGGCCAGAGTCGAGATGGTCCCACCATTCGAACAGCATGCTTTCGCAGATGAGCTTGAACCACGGTGTGAACTTGAGCGACTTGTCCTGGAACATGGTCTTGAGATCTTCCTGAGACACCCATCTGGAGTCGCGCGCCTCGTTCGGGTTGACGTTTAGGTCGACATCGGCTTTCATGAACAAAATGTAGTCAACTAGTATATGGTAAGCATTCGTCCCGTATACCGATAACCCAGTGGTACAACTTACTCTCATGCTCGCCCCAGGTGCCATCGCTGGGCGACTTGTAGTGTATCCGTGTAAGGAATTTGAAGTCGTCAACGGGCACCTGTTCGGCCTTGATGCCCAGTTCGTGGTTGAGCTTGCGCACTGCTGCGCGACGCACACCCTGGACAGATTCCTCTAGTCCTACGCCAGTCTCTCCGGGTATGCCCAGCGGGTGCGAACAGCAGGTATTTGTCCACATGTCCGGGAATGTGATCTTCTCGGTCGCGCGCTGCTGCAGAAGGAGGCGATTCTGGGAGTCGAAGAGGAAGACGGAAAATGCGCGGTGGAGGAGTCCACGATCAATGTTCTCCATCAAGTGGCCTGGAGCTTGTCAGTCGCCATCCATCGACGAGTCGCGAGCGGAGCCACATACAGAGTTTCTTGGTCGCACTGCCGATAGGGATATCGTTATTGTCCAGGACGATGCACACCTCGTCCATCAGCCGTATCTGCTCCTCATCGTAGCCTTGCAGCGCACTGTCGCTCGTGGCCGAGTTGTGCGATCCCCCGATGAGTGCCGTGTTGACTTCGGGGAAGAGGCGCAGGACATTCTCCGCCGTGATCTCAGGCTGCTGAGTAACAGTCTCGATAGTGGCCATGGTTGCAAATCGTGACAAGAGCGTATGGGAGAGCAATTGAGGCGTCTGTATTGAGTCCTGACCTCGGGGTATTTTGGAGGGGGCGGTCGGGACGATGAAGAAAGCGTGCACGCGCCCCTTCATGCAGGGTCTCCACCTCCGCGGCGGTCTGGGTCAACTGGCAGGCATGTGGCAAACGGCAACGCGCCAAACCGACAAGACTGGAGTAAATACTTTTGGCTTGCAAGCGCTTTTGATTCGTTGTCTATCATTGCCGAAGCCACTGGGCTTTTCGGTCCAGGTATCAAAAACTCAGAAACTTTTCCGTAACCGGAATACATGCAGATATGCTCGGAAAATACACCCCTGACAGTAGTAAAGGAAACAACCAACTCCAGAAATCCCGTATTTACACAGCGTCTTGCGCTTATGCCACAGTGGCGGTCTTGTTCTTCTTGGCAACGGGCACCTCGGCCTGTGCATCTGCGGTGGCATCAAGCTCCCGCTTCTCTGAGACGCCGTTCAGTTCGGCCTCAGCTTCGGCAAACTTCTTCTTCTCTTCCTCTGTCATACCCGGTAGCAGAGGCACCTCCTCCTTGGCGTGCAGGTTGTTGTGGTAGGTACGGATGATCGAGTCGGTGTCGTCAAGAGCGATCTTGCGGATGTCTGCAATGGCCTTGATCTTGGACGTGCACTCCTTGTACTGCGCATCCGTCATCTTCAAGCCAAGCTGCTCAGCACGGCTCTTAATCGCGTTCCATCCGGTAAGCCTGCTGGCAAAGTGTACATATCGGGACATGCCGAAATCTTGCGGGTTTATGATCTCATATGTGGAAGGGTTGTTGAGAATGGCCTTGGCGTGAATGCCAGCCTTGTGGGTAAAGGCACAGAATCCAGTGATGTAGTTGTTGAACGGAATGTTGACCTCAACAAGGTCGGCAACCAAGTCCTCAACTTCCTTGAGCGCCTTGATGTTGTACTTGCTGGTAACATATTCGCGGTCGGCAACGATCATGCGGGCCATCAGACCGCCGAGGGGAGTAATACCGTTACGCTCACCAATACCGAGCACCGAGGTATCAATGTGCGTGGCACCTGCCTCTAGCGCACAGAAAGCGTTGGCAATGGCGCAGCCAGAGTCGTTGTGGAAATGTGTCTCAATGTCGCAGGAAACGACACCGCGCAGAGTTCGTACGAGATCGTACACTTGACGAGGGGACGCGCAACCAACGGTATCGGCGATACCGACACGGTCTACACCAACCTTGTCAACAGCGCTGTAGATGGACAGGAGATCAACCAGGTCCGATCGGAACGAGTCCTCAGAGCTGAATCGGATCTCCTTGCCCTTGCTCTTGACGAACTCGATAACCTCCAGCGCTGTGTTCTTGATGTATGTCATGTCCTTGCCGTGACTGTGCTCGCGGAGGTACGCGGAGGTTCCGATGACGACATCGAGGCCATCAACACCGGTCTCGACAGCGATTCTTGCATCGTCCATGTGGCATCGTACGTGGGTAAGGATCTTGGCTTTCAACTAGCAGGCGTTAGCATGCGTTCTCACGGCTGAGACATTGCGATAAAGTACGTACTCCGAGCTTGCAAAGCGCCTCACAGTCCCTTCTTGACTGCTCAGAGGCAGCAGGGCTGGTGACTTCGATGTCTGAATTTGCTGTCAGTCTCTGGAAATTTTGCGCCAAGCGCTGGGAAGCATAGCCGTACAGTCAACACCAAAGTTGTCAAGAGCTCTCGCAATCTTGATCTTAGCTTCAAGATCGAAGTAAGCGTTGGCGAATTGCTCGCCCTCTCTTAGTGTGCTCTCTGCGCAGGTAAAGTCAGCAACGTTTCGATCTTCTCGATACCAAAACTTCGATCCGCCTGTGTGCGCGTCCGATAGCGCTGGAGATAGGCGTTATGACGTACCGATAATCTTGAACCGGCCGACATTCGACAAAAAGTCACCCACAGGCGCATACGGGCTCTTGTGTGTAGGGTGAGGGTTCTGTCTGGTGGTAACACCTGTGAAGCCTTCCTTGCTGCCATTGGCGCCGTTGGTGCCGTTGGTATGGCCGTTGGTAGCGGGTGTTTCTTCGGTGGGAGGACACATGTTGGGCAATTGATGTGGATAATGAGGAGGTAAGAGGGTTGGTGGAGGATGAGCGGTATTTAATTGCTGAGGATTGGTTCAGTGTGAGTCAAGGAGCACAAAAATCTGAAAATCTGCTGCGAAGAGCCATGATGTAGGCGCAGGGCCGTGATCGGGACCTAAGCCGCATTCGCTCGCATGTGGGGTTGTCGTCGGGTGGTGGCCAACGAGACGATTCTGCTTTCATGCATCCAAGGCGGAGTAGACTTCTTTCTTCCGCTCTCGATCTATTTTCTCTCCACAAACCTGGAGAAAATGTGGCCGAGACGCCTGTCTTGGGTCAAGTATTGAGGCATCTGCGGGTTGACCATACCATTGGCGACCCACCTCACCGCCTTCTTACGCAGACGCGGTGAAGATATTGGCCGCGGACTTGCTGCACGCGACACCAAGACATGCTCAACCTTGATCCGCCACATGCTATCGATTTTTGTAGGAACAAACGCAAAAGAAATCATGGCGGTGGGTCGCTTCGCAAAAATCTAGACTAAAACATTTTACTACATGATAAGCATAGATGAGTCTTCGCCAGTAGGTGTCAGAACCCCGCTTTTGAGTCAAAGGGCGTGAATGTACGTATGTATAAGATAAACAAGCGTCAGAGCGGTAATTATGACCGGCATGAAGGAAAATCTATTGGTTGATGTAGTACGGTACGGGTCGTCCCTTTTCCAATTTCGTGGTGCTACCTTAGGAGACGTACATTTGCTGCCCAGCGCTCTTGCAACACCAAGAAGATTCCACCAGCTCCCGTCACCTAATACAAGAGAAAACCTAAACAGGTCTACAGCCTACATCAACGCTAGATTACTTATCTTATATGCTTCTATGTTGACGTAGGCTGCAGGCCTGAGGCCTATTTAGTTCGTTTCTCAGTTAACGTGCCATACAGCTTATGTACGCCTTCTGATGCATATGAATGCGACTATGAGCAGCACGTCTTGTTCTCAACCCGATGAAATGGTCACCTGCTCAAGCTTATGCAGGTACTGCTGCTCGACGTACGATATCGGGTATAGGGAGGACCCTGATCCATACTGGTACTCCTCATTATGCGTGCTAACCCTAGCGACTCTTACGGTGGGGCCCTGGTGTACGCGCCTCTTCTTACCTGTGACCGATGTATTGAAGTGACTTTTGCTGTATTCAGACATTTACATAGACTGCAAGTAGCAGAAAAGGTATTGAACAAGATACCCCCTGACATCATGACAGGAATGCAAGAGTGGGAAACGAAAAAGAACGGTAATTAAGTCAGAAACTACATGGTATCACTTTCCCGCCCTGCAACATCATGGTATCTCGAAACAAATTCCAAACGCCGACGTGACTCGTTCATAGGGTATAACAATCTCAGATGCTTTGCTCCATCTCCGTAATGTAGAGCTTGATATGGCTTTCCATCTTAAGATACTCGTCATGAGCAGCGTGCACCTCGTTCTCAATGTTGTCCTTGAGCTCAGCCATCTTCTTCTCCGTCTGTTCGATGCGTACGCGCCTCCTCTCCATTTCCCGTCCTTTCTCCCCTCGCTCTTCAGTCAACTTCGCATGTGTCTCGCGTAACTCCTCCATCCGTTTGCGCGCACGTTCCGCTTCTTCGTCGCCTTTTGTCTTCAGTTTGTTGGTTCGGGCGTTGATGTTGCCGAGTTGTTTTTGTAGTAGTCGTTCTTGTCGTTCAACGTCGCGGACGTTGTTGCTTCGGTCTGCCAATGCATCTCGATGTCTTGAAGCCTTTGCCAACTCCTCTTCCTCGCGCGACAAATCGGCTTGTACGTCTGTGAGTAATCGTGTGCACGAAGTAACATCAGTCGCAACTACAGCAAATGAGTCGGTAGATGTCTGCAGGGCACGAGCACGGCGGTCCAGCATGTCGATCTGAGTCTTGTCCCCAGTCAGTCGATCGCTTAAGTCCCGCAGGGAGTCCTCCAACGCAGTGGGGCTCTGTTGTGTGTACGGCTTCAGCTTGATAACCTCGCGCTGCACGTTCTCCTTGTTCTCCACTTTCTGTTGCAGCAGCTTCTTCAACCTATCTTGCTCAGCTTTGGCACGCTCAAGTTTCTCTGCAACCGCTTCTTGACCCCTCTTCAACTCTAGCAGCCTGCTCTTGAGTTCGTTGTTGCGTTTCTCTTTCTCTTGCATCAGCCTTTGTGTCGCCGCGCGGTTGCGCTCGAGCTCAGCCAACTGCATCTCTTTTGCTTGCTTGTCGTCGTATAGCTGCTCGATTCGTAGCTTCGTGCGCTCGGCCTTGTTGAAGTGCTCGTCTATGATTTCGGTTTGAGATTCCCGGAAGCGGATGAAGTTGATCATGTACGAGAAGATCTTGACCAGACGACCGTGCGTGGGCTTGTACAGGTCGTTGAAAGTGAAGTCGTGGATGCCACACTGGAATTGTCAGGACGGGCCATGAGGCGTGATTGTCAAAGTCACTTACTTCGCGAAGCAATTTCCTCAGGATGACGAAGAAAGCCATCAGATCCCTGGTGTCGCTCGTATAGAGTCTCTCCGCATCGCCACCGCACATGTCTTCCGCCGCAGCGCGCATTGCCGGCGCAACGACCTCGCGCGTCGTGTTCATGAGTAGCTCGGCGAGCCATTCGAAAACTTTCTGGATGATTTGGGGGTTTGGTTTCTGCAAGTCGGAGACGCTGAACTGGATTCCGATATCTGAGATGCATCCTGCAATTTCGTGATCGGGCTGTTTGGTTAGTGATGCGCAAAGTCAGAGGGGGGCTGCGCGCATACCAAGGTCATGAAAGCGTCGTGTTCGTTTGCGGGTGGCGCGCGCTGGTTGTGCTGCGTAGTCCGCGCCATGCTCATGCGCCCATTGTAAGACATGTTGGGTCGTTGTGCGATGGTGTTCGGACGTGGGCTTCTCAGTCGTATCGTCTTGGGCTGTTCGCTATCGTGGGGTGGTGGTGTTCAGGCGGTGGGCAGTGTTTGTTTACAGGGTCCAACGGTTTGTTGGCATGGAAGGAGCGACCTCGGGTGCCGCCCTTCCGGATCCAGTATCGCGCAACAGCGCATCGATCCATAACTCCACACCGACAGCTCACACATTTCTCATCAGTTTGCACAAGATAAGCAACGCGTAGCCGCTATATGCGCTTCTAGCCTGTGGAATGGAAGATATCTGCCGTTCTTATTGCATAAGCCGCAATGCACTCCAATGGTCATGATCAGCCGTGGTCGAAGGCGTGCAACCACAATAGTAATGTGCCTAGATATACACAATACTCCAGACTGTGTTGGAGCAGACGGTAAGTGTTGACTGTACTGTTTCTTGGTCAATGCTCCGCCTTCTTCACAGACTCGAGTTTGATACAGACACAGACTCTCTTGCACATAACAGCGCAAAGAGCAATCGGCGTCAGTTTTGAGCATGTGTCTCGCCAACAGTTTGAATTCAGAAGTCAAGACCGGAATCTAACAATAGCAGATGGCCAGAACAGTACTCGCAAAGGCTGTGTTGGCGATGGTCGAAAGTGAGCATTGTGTCTGGCTGCTTGTAATTTCATAGATGAGTAGAGTAGCAGGACCGAAAGTACTCCCACACCAGAAGAAACAAGACTACCAGAGTGCAAAACTGGCAAGCTATCGGATGGTCCTGCAATCCGAGGTACTCATATCATTCAGGCACGCGAGCTCGCTTCAATTGACGCACTGGAAACGCGGTCGTTAGCTTCCTGGTACCGAGACATCACTGCGTCTTGCTTGTGAAGTCTAACTCTGGGGCGCAATTTGGCTAATCGAGTTGAAATCCCTGCCATTTTCTGGCAATGCAGACATGACCACTACAGTCAAGTCTCACACGCTTAATCGCAGCTGTGGTAGCAAGACAACATTTTGCTTGCATCATACGTAGATGCCGTGGGAGACTCCGGCAAGAGCAATGTCGCACAGTCAGCTACCCCGCCAACAAGGCCTGACAATAGCATCACTTCATTCAACTAACAAACTAACACTCCAAAGCCTACGTTGACGTTAGGTTACCCACTTTGCAGGTTCCTATGTTGATGTAGGATGCAGCATTGTTCGATCTTTTCCTTGAAAGAGGTGATGTCTCGGTATTAAGAAGCTCACGACCGCGTTTCCAACATCAGCTGCGATCTAAGATCTAAGATATTATCCAAACCTTCCGCTCGTGGACGATATAAGGGACCAGATTAGACTCATGACACCGGCCCTACATTCGAAGTTTAATGATTGTTTCGTGCTCGAACGACTCGGGTGACCTGTAAAAACGTGGAGTAGGTAAGTTTAGCCTTGCTGTTAGCCGCCGATCTCTCAATAGTGCTAGATCTGGACGCGTGCAAGCGTGTGCGTTTGGGCTACGGCACACTGTGCGTTTCCCCAGACAAGGCGACCTTGGATGCTAGACGTAGTCGTGACGTTGGGTCCTGGAAATGTAGCCGAGACATGCTGCGGGATGCCACTAACGCGAGAAGACTTCTATACGAGAATACAGATAAATAGGACACGATGGAACACAGCATCGTGCACTTGAAACGCAGGCGGGGGTTTCACGGCGTGAAGAGTCTTGGAAGGACCGTTAGTTTTCAGGACGAAAAGCGCAAGCATGTGACAGCGCCCGTTTTCCCGCCCGGCAAAACGGTGTAGTCCGATGATAAGGAACCCCCGCATAACAAATGGGAGAGGTGCCTGTGGGAGACACGGGTACCTGAGTGGAGGACCGCACGACACTGTTGCCGTCGCTCGATGGACTGGGAGGGGTACAGGGGGATTCGCTGGCTGGACAATGGCGCCGTTGGCCTGCAAGACCGACGTGGCTGTCCATGTCCCGCTGAATTTTCGATATTCGATACTTCCCGCAGCGCGCTGCCATGCACCGTACCGTCGTCCGATGTGTTGTCCCTGCGGCCTCGCTGGAAATGACGAGAAGTGTTTTTTTCTTAGGCACCGTGGCTCACAGGCCTGGCACCAACTGCGCGGTGTTGGTCGAGAGATTGAGTTGGCGATGCCGGGGCGTGATTGGCCCCGGCGTGATGAGCGAAGCCATGCCAGGTGGGTGAGGGTGGCGTTGGGTACGCTCGTGTCGGAAACGAGGCAGCTTGAGCCGAATGAATCGGCGTCGCCATACAGAGATGGATGGAGTTGGAGTGATTGATAGAGCTTTTTGGGTCCCAGATTTGAGAGTTCGGCATGGTGCGTCGAGGCACGCGCTGAACAACGTGACGAGTTCTGTGGTGGCAGTCGCGGTGGGCGTAGCAATTGCCCGACGAAACTGAGGCTATTTTAGGTAGTCGCAGATCGGCAGGTCGAGCCACAACCCTGGAGGCAAGCACGGTTAAGCCTGAGCCTGCCAGCCGGTTAGGAGTCTGAGGAGTCTGACATCACGCTCCCTCCCGCTGCATTCACATCATTCGCCTCGCCGTCCATATCACTCTACCTCCACTTCCATTTTCACGATTCACCAGCCGTTTGCGCCAAGTGCTACCCGTCGCCAAAGCCCGTCCACCATGCAGCCCACCCGCGTATAATCGCTTTCTCACGCTCGCGCCGCCTATCGCGACCGCCGCGACTCAACCCTCCACCCTATTCCCCTGCCTTGCTTCTGTCGCTGCCCTGGCGCTCGCACAGCTCCATGTGGCTGTTTGGGCGAAGACGCAGAAAGGCCGCTAAATTCAGAGACGGACCCACCGAGGTTACAGACAGGAAGCGGCCTGTCGCAGAGCAAGCCAGCACGATTCAGACGGCAAATGGACCGCGACGAGGGCCCAGCCAGCGCCAGCGCCGGCGAAGGGGTAGTTCACGCTCTACCGCATCGGTACGCGACGTTGAAAAGATGCTTCCCGAGCCCGCTTTTGCCAAAGACTGGGTGGTCCAAACGAGCGCCGAAGACATCACCGCCCTGCCCAAGCAGCACCGCTTGGCTCACAGCCCGCACCTGCGCCCAATAACCCACGACCACGCCGGAATCCCCTACAACTTCCACGACCACTCCCATTCCAGCCTGCCGCCCTCAGCAAAGGACCGTGGTAAGCTGCAGCGACCCCAGTCAATGCGCAAGGATATGCCCGGAGACTCTTCCCTGATCCGCCGGAAGTCGAGCAAGAGGCGAAGAGAACATGACCACGTCCGCGAAGAGGAGATCCGCGCCATGTCATTACCAATGCCGCAGAAACGTCCAGCCGCCAGCTCGGGAGGCATGCTCCGCAGAGACAGCAAGAAGGTCAAGGGCGCCCTGAACCACCGCTTCGAGCGTCCCACGTCAAACGTATCGCTGCCCCTCGAAAACTCCATCCATTCATCCATGTCTGGCAATTCAGAGAACCGTGCCTTCCGCGTGAGCGCGCTCGACATGTTCTCTCCCCGCCCGACTATCCGCGTCTCCGTCGGCTCCAACCACTACGCCAGCGACCGCATGTCGCCCAACACCTACAGCGACAAATCCACCCGCCGACCCATTAGCAGTACAGATGAGAAAGCGAGCCGAAGGACGAGCCGGATCGACGACCTCGCCGACGAACTCGACGCCGGAGCACTCCGCGATATCCTAGAACGAGACAAGAGGCGGAGAGAGAAGAAGGCCAAGGCCGACCAGGAGCGGTTGCGCAGGAGACTAGAGCGCCGTGCAGAGAAACAAAATGCCATGGAAGCAAGAGGCACGCCTGCGACTCCCAGCAAGGACGGCACCGGCATGGTCGGTCTCGGTATCGAGCGGGAGGCGCCTATGCCCATGGAGGATGTCCGCCCATCTACGCCGCCTCAGCCCCAGCAACTGGAGATGCCCGTCACACCCCGTGCTGAGTACAGTCAATTGCCGACGCCGTTGGAAAGTCCTACAGAAGACCCCGTTGTATCTGATGCCCGAGCTGTTCGTTATTCGCGAGGCAGTGCTTCCGCACAAGTACACACACGCGGACCTTCCAACGCTTCAATCTTGCCAGAACTCATCTCGGAGAAGCTTGCACATGACACGCCTGTAGATTCTATCGAGCACGCGAACGATCCTACCCGAAGCGGCTCGCTGCATCCCGTTGACACGGCCGATACCTTTGTCACGTCAAAACACGGTTCCTCTACACGCCGGCGTAGCTCAGAGGGCAGACGTATGGGTGTATTTGCATCTCTTTTCCGAAGAGGCAAACGCAACTCGCAAGACCAGGCACGACCCACACCATCAGAGATCTCATTTTCCAACACATCGCGAGAGTCCATGTCTCGCCAACCCCTCCCACCTCACCTGGTTGGAACCGCTCCTCCTACTCAACCAATTCAGATCAAGAGACCTTCTAGCGTACCCCGACGGACAATGTCCAAATTCAGGGAAGACCTACCGGAGTTCCCCCTGTCACCTCCAGATTCACGGGTGCAGTCGCCAGAAGTCCCTTCCACAAGCGTCATCGCCGCTCGCCGTAGAAGCCAGCATCTCTCAGACCTCCGTGTGGGGTCACTTCCTGGAGATCGCTCAGATTCTCCAGTCAGTCCAGGGGCGCCTATCAATGTCATGTCGCAATCACTCGCCTCTGTCGACTCTGAGGGGTCGTGGCTCTCTGGTAGACCACCCAAGCGATCGTCGAACCGGTCGCAGATGCGCGCCAGTCTGACATCCTCAGCCCCGCAACGCAATGACGATTTCAGTGCGTCCTACGAGGAATTAGGCATGGCGGACGATGAATACTTCAAAAAGTTAACCCCGCTGCCAGACCAAAGAGGTCGATCTCCTTATGCAAGCGATGATCGGGGACGCAAGGCTAGCAGCACGCTCATGACGCTAGACGCCGCTGCTGAGTCGGATGAGGAGGTTGAGCCTGCACCTGCGCAGATGCCTTCTGGCCAGGAAGAAGAATTTGTCCAAGGAAGCGTCGTTCGCCAGCCCACCATCATCCATCGCCGACCCCGGGTTAAATCGACTGAAGGCCTCCTAAGCATGTTTCTCGATGATACTGAGGATCCATCATCCAAGGTTGCCGATATGGGGCAAGAGTCACCGGACCCGGACTCACCGACGTCCCCAACGTCGGATAGTGAGCCAGTCATGCTTCAGCGCGCTAGAAGCGTCGATCTCGGGAAGGGTCACGTTCGTCACCTCAGCGCTGGTTCCGCTAGGCTCCTGGACATTCAGAAGCGATCTAGTACACCAGTACAAGGCCGATCGCACGGGCTGTCCGGGCAAGAGTAACACTCCCATTTTCGATGATTGATATGTTTCAGGAACACGCATGCATGCCACGCCGCGCCATTCATTTTGCTTTCCTTTGTATCCTGTCGCTCCTTACCATTTCCTTGCATGTCTCTTCCAACTACGACCACTCATTTGTATTTCCTTACCTATCTCGTGCTTTTTTTGGCTTGGCTGCATGCGTCTCCTGAACCAATCGACCCTTGGATGGACGTGCTCGCTCGGACTACCTACCTGCATTCGGATCGTCTTCCAGACTGCATAGCGTGGCGTTGGTGTTTGTTTCAGAGTTATTTTTCGGCATGTTACCACAAGCTGCCTGTGGCGGCTTCTGTGATGCCCTCATTTCCGGTTGTGATTTTTAAGCGTGTTAGGAAACATCTGTAGTATATAGACGGGCTTGAGGCCTGAATTCGGGATTTGGATTGTCACATTGTATAACGTTTAGGGCAGATACCACGGGCACGGCGTCGAGAAGATGCTGCGTTCACCACTCTTTATGAAGAGACTTTAGTTTAAATCAGCTGTATCAGCTTTGCATCTTGTATTATCGGACCTCGATGATGCTCTCCACCGTGTTGTGACGTAGCGTGTACGTCTTGTAGGCCACTTGAAATGGCGGTGGTGCAAGGAAATCTTCACCTAGCATGGCATCTCGCGCGACACAGAGACGACTGCTACGTCGAACACGATACCGTGAGCCGTGATTCTCTCGTATCCATTGCCGTATCTAACGTAGGAGGCTGTTCAAAGGCAGGGGAAGCACATGCATGCCGCCGTCGCCTTACCAAAGGAAGCAGGAGGACCCTGGTGGGGCAAATCGGGCGGTCGGGCAAGCACGTCATCTATCATGGCAGCCCCTCTGCGCCGCGAGTGTACAGTAATCCGCGCTTTATCATCATAACGCCAGACCTAGGAACCCTTTAGAAACCCTACTCCCTCGTCCGTTCCATATACCCGCCGATATTTGAAATTGTAAGTACCAAGTCCCTATCTCTAGCTACTCTCCGCCCGCCATCACAGCGAATCTTCGATTTGCGCAGGGACTCGAACGGCTTTGCCGAAAAATAAGCGCATCAGAATTGTTATCGGCAACGGCGGCCAGTTCATTCCATCAGCCGAGTTCTTTGAAATCGCCTTCCCCTGCTGTCTCATTACCCTTCTACATATACTATGTTTGCGCCGTCGTCCTTCCGAGCCACCAGAACACTGCTCACATCTGCGCGCCTGCGAACAGCTATCCACCCCACATCGACCGCAAACCTCTACCGACCACTCTTCACCCAAAAGTTCTTCTCCAACACCGCCAAAATGAGCGACGAAAAGCAGGGTGTACACAACCTCATGAAGTGAGTCATTCCCGTCGCATCTCATATGAAATGCGCGACGTCATACCCCATCGGCATGCGCTGACGCGACAGCATCGTAGGACGAGCGACTTCGACGAGGCCATGGCTGTGAAGGACACCCTCATGGTCCTCGACTGCTTCGCGACATGGTGCGGCCCTTGTAAAGTGATCGCTCCCCAGGTCGTCAAGTAAGTATCCGCACTGCCCTGGCAGCTAGCCGCGACTAACCGCCTTGTAGGTTCTCCGAGAAGTACCCCAGCGCGCGCTTCTACAAGCTCGACGTCGACGAACTCTCCGAGGTTGCAGGAAAGCTCGGCATCCGCGCCATGCCCACCTTCATCCTTTTCAAGAACGGCGACAAGGTTGCCGAGGTCGTTGGTGCCAACCCCAAGGCCCTCGAGACCGCTATCCAGAACAACCTCGAGGCATAGAGCGCACAACCCAAGACGCCCCGCAAGCACCGACGATCGCGTCCAGCTCCAGACTAGACTCGGATATTGATTAGACGGATACTGTTTTGTTGAGGGTTTGAATCATGGGCAACAAGCGGGGAAGTAGCATCGTGATAATAATTTTCAATATCAACTGCTACAAACATCTTGCACTTGACCATTGGAGACCTGAGGACCAAGAGGATTGATTCATAAGCGTTCAATCCACCTCCAAACTGCCCCCGCGCCTATTTCCCATGTATCGTGGTCATGGAGATGATGCGCTACTCCTCTGACTACTTTAAACGTCACACCATACCATTCTTCGGCACTATTGATAACACCCAAATCAGGCGTGGAGATGCCGTCAAACGTACGCTTGTGTGAATGGCATGTGGAGGCGTAACAGGTGTTCAGCTGCACTCTGCAGGCTGGACGATTTGAACAGTAGCATTGTGAATGTGACAGTAGCTTCGATTCCAGAGAGTTTGCCTGGGTGAGTCGTGATTACCAAGAACGATCGGAAAATTGATATTTTTAACTGAACTGAGGGAGATGGAAGGTGGGGCTTGGGCCAGAGAAGAAGGCACGGCTGGAACGCTAGTGGGGTTGTGCATGGTGTTGCAATACGATCGCCAGACTCTCTCACCATTTTCGCACTTAGTCATTGTATAGACTGATTACTTCTATTTTGATTCCTTTCTTTCGCACCCAGACTTTGGCTGGCTCGGTATGCAAACTAGGCTATTTCTAGAAAATGGATGTTTTGCCAGAACATTAGCGTCTGCCACAGCTACTTCCACCTTCGAGGCCACACGAGTTTTGTTCTAACCCTAACTTTTCACTCATAAAAACCGCACAACAGATATCACCAGTTTGCAGTTAGGTGCGTCAGGAAAGACCTCTTGCAACAAGAAGGGCGCATCTAGTACAACCTCGGTTTCCGCCCGCCAACTTCTTCATTCTCCGGACGCCCAAACTTTCGTTCGTGACGAAAAGGATTCAAGTTCTTTGCAAAACGCTTGACGCGATCGCGCTTCGAATCTCTACGCTGCACACCTGATACTCGCTGCAAACCACCTAGAGCCGGCTGGTACATGTCACTGCTGATAGTCGGCACACGTACAGGTGTACTGTGATGCTCTGACACTACTGATTCGTGTTCAAGACCTGATGCGTTTGGAGGGATGTTGATCCCGGACTGCGGGCGTTTGTGCTTCGATTTCTCTTCTGATATACACGTAGTTTTGGCGGCAGCAGCGGTTGTGGAGTGTCGTTTGGGGGCGGCTACTGGTTGTTGAGAGAGATCGTCCAGATGAGTATGGTTGGAGCTTTCGGGAAGAAATGAGTCTGGCTCAATGATTGGAAGATCTTGGTCTGAGTCGTACTCTTCAGCCGGCGGTGCAGGGAGCGGATGATCAGATCGAAGGAAGTCTTCTGCCGTTGGCTGACGGATCAAGCCACTATTATTACCATACATAGCGCTCTTAGGATGCTCGTTCACATCGTGACCGTGCAAGGGGTATGGTGGTGATCGTGCAAAACCATATTCTCTTCTTTCCCTATCCATGATTGGCCCAACATACTCATTATGGTCGGGCATATCGATAGAGTGCTGTTCACTAGACTGGATATCGCCCATGAAGGTCTTGTACGAGTATGCCAGCGGTTGGGTTCTGCCAAAATTGTTCTCCGCGGCGGCCCCTGGATGACATTGTGATCCAATATCATCTCTAGACGGATAATCCCACATGTGTTGACCTGCGTACAGAGTTGGCTGTGTGAGAGAAGAGAACGGTGGCGATAGCTGCACTGGCCGTGATGCCGTGAACTGTACAGACGAAGAGCCTTCCAAAGGCTCTATCCGCGATGGTGTATTAGGACGTGATGAGGGGTACGGAGCCTTTGTTCCTGCGTCCATGCTTGATGTTTTTAGCATCCCTAGTACATGTCTTGCTCGGATGAACCTTGGTGGTTTTGGGGTAGCGGAAAAGGTATTAAACTTCTGGTCACCTGTTTTTGGAGTTGAGGTTCAAGATCAGATGCGCGTGATAACGAGTTCCTAGTGTGGACCGAATGCACTGTGTGGCAGTGCGGCACAGCGCCAACGCTATGAAAGCCTGGTTTAATCGTAAGGAGCTCAAGGAAGCGGGCGCCGTCAATGACATAGCGGAATTCACAACCATCAAGTTCGTCAAATTCACTGCGTTGCAGTGCTTCAGACACCAGAACATGAATGTACTTGCCAGATCATTACGTGCATAATATCTGCAGGTTCCGCATCTAACCAGCAGCGACTGAACCGTCAATGATCAGCATATGCCTCATGTTACATACTAATATTCACATGCCGCCCACACTTTGATATGAGTTGCCGACTTGCAGGGCAGAGACGCTGCGAACTTCATCCTCCACAATCATACACAAGTTTACCTCCACCCACGATGTTCTCACCACTCGGCCAAAACCCTGTAACTCCCAATCGCACTGCACCGGCCCCTGTCACCAGCAGTCGGTGGGATAACGCTCGAGAATATCGGCGTAGGGTGCAACGAGCGCCTCAAATAGACCCTCGCTCTGATGAGTCGATCCCAGATGTAGAACAGCATGCTGAATTCTGGGTACGAAAGCTCGTCCTGGCCATGATAAATCTCGAAGACATCAAGGATCCTGAAAATTCAAGCGCAGCCAGGATGTTTCGACCAGAAGCGTACGACTCTCTACTGCTCGAGGCGACGTGTCGCGAAATCTTCTCAGCTTTAATCGACCGGTGCAAGAGTGGCTTCCGAGGGCCAGCTCAGTTCAACAAAGCCCTGAAACCCCACCGTGGTCTCGAGGCTGATGCTGATGCGACGTGCGCAGAGCGCATGCAGAATGTAGTAAATGCACTGCTTTGGAATAAAAGAGTTGCGAAAGACGTGTTATTTGAGGACTGGAAGATTCGCCTGCTGGTAAATCATCCTTTGGCTTACGATAAGGAGAAAGATTCGCAGAAGGGCTCGAACGATCAGCGGAGAAAGAGACTGGAATCTGAAAGGGAGAAGCTGAGGCAAACTGAACAAGAGTTGCTTGCTTATCGCTCTAGTCAGGAACGATCATGATACAGCGGTGGAGGAGCGATGTGGCGGATAAGGCAGGACTATCGAATCAGCTTGATATGAATCAAGTTGATTGGCGAAGAGATATGCTTGATCAGTATAATCGTAAACTTCCTAAGCAATTATTGTCAGTGAAAACGTCCCATTGGGACCATTCTGTGAATTATTGAGTTAGCAACGTGGCCCATGGTCTTTGCCACGTGTACAGGGAATTTGAAGGTGGCCGTTACGGATTCATCGCTAGCAATCAGAACTGATGATCCAGCTCATACAAGGAAAAAACTGAACAGGTCTAGAGCCTACATGGACTTTAGGCCACCTACTTTGCAGGTTTCTACGTTGGTGTAGGCTGCAGACCTGTTCAGTTTTTTCCTAGGTTGACGTGGATCGGTCTGCGATGCGTCGCTTCAGTAGTGCCTGGGCGATGGACGCTGCGCAGCGCTGGAGGTGCGGGTGGAAAGAGAGGGGCGATACCTAGGTAACCAGAAGCTGCCTAGTCCAGGCGGGGCATGCTTGGCGCTTGAATAAGGACACTGCGACCAGTCCACACCTTTCTTTCAGGATGGTAGTAGTTATGCCGATGATTTCCTTCACGCCTCCTTCCTTGCGTGTCAAGGTCCGATGATACATGTCCGAACGCGTCGTTCATTGACAGACTACCTTCCGCTCAATCAGACAACCGCGACGAAGGCTTCGTTACGCCCAGGAGCAATAGTTAGACATGATGGAAGCTCACTTCCGATGTCACTTGGACAATATCCATCGGAGCAGATCTTCAGGATAAGGGTTGCCACATTGCTTGATGAGGAAGGTCGCGATGTAGGGTTTGTCAAGATATTGTCAGATCTTGGACGTCCAACCGTCTTGGTTTACTACTAGGTGGCCAACAACCCCTTCATATTTCATTTTGCTTCTCATTGGGTGCTATCTGCTTGGCCTGGTATCGAAATACCTGCCAAGATCAGGTCACAAACGTTCAAGAACGGCGCAGCCGTTAGCATCGCTCGGCGCCAACCGCTTATCCGAGATACCCAGAAATCCAAGAACGTAGGATGGAATTCGAGCGAGTACCGAGCGCCTTGCACAGACAGTTATCTCTGGGCGATCAGGGTACCGGGAAGATTGTCTGGTGCCGAGAACGTTGTGAATGGTAATACAGTGCCACGACTTTGCTGAATGAGGCAGCTCGCAATCCGAAGGAAGATGCCAAAGAGATTTATATAACCCGGCGAGTCGACGTGAGCGTTTGAGACAATCACGTTCTCACCACCAGCCATGTCTACAGGGGCAAATCTCGAGATTGTTGACGCCGCATTGGCGAATGCACCTCGTCTTCACAACGACACACGGGGCAGTGCGAGCTTGGAGAAGCACGACAAGTTTGTGTCAACTTCCGAGAGTCTTGTTGGCCCCAATGGCGAGCAATACCCTACCGAAGAAGACTGGGGAAAGCTTCGTCGTGTGTATGGTAAAGTCAACTGGATGAGTACGCACATCCTTTCTACAGGGTCTTTGTGTATCATGCGCTGACGTACCAACCCACTCCTAGTCTACATCATCGGTGTTGTAGAAATGTGTGAACGTTTTGCTTACTACGGAACGACCGCCGTCTTTGTCAACTTCATTCAGAGAGACCTGCCCACGTCAGGACCCTTCCCTGAAGCTGGCGCTGCTGGCGACGGTCAACCGGGAGCTCTTGGAATGGGCCAGCGTGCTAGCACAGGCCTTGTCCAATTCAACTCATTCTTCTCGTACATCATGCCGCTAGTTGGTAAGCGTAATCTTTGTTCCCGAGCAAGAATTGTACTAATATTTTCACTAGGCGGTTGGGTTGCTGACGAATACTGGGGCAAATTCAAGACGATCTACTTCGCCATTGCCGTTGCTACACTTGGTCATATCTTAATCATCATTGCTGCGATCCCTCAGGTTATGGGACCAAACCCCGAAGGAGCTCTTGCCTCGTTCATTCTGGGCCTGATTCTGTTTGGCACCGGCGTGTAAGTATCTCCGCACGGAACGCACTCAATCCATATGTTGACCACTTGCAGGGGCTTTTTCAAATGCTGCATCTCTCCGCTTATCGCGGAGCAGTATGAAGCCAGTCATCCGCGAGCTTTTATTCGTACCGAGCCCAACGGTGAACGGGTGATAGTGGACCCGGGCATTACATACTCCCGAGTATACATGCGTTACTACCTTCTGATCAATGTTGGTGCGCTGGTCGGCCAAGTCTCTATGGGTAAGCAATGTTCGATGAACCATGCGATGCGGTAGCTGACGTTCATTACAGTATATGCCGAGAAATACGTCGGCTTCTGGCTCTCCTTCACGTTACCAACTATTCTCTTTGCGCTTTGCCCGCTTCTGATGGTCACCCTCAGCAAGCACTACGTCAAGAAACCTCCACAGGGTGATGTGCTGGTCAAGTCCATGAGAACATACGGGCTGGTTCTGAAAGGGCGCTTCTCGCTCAATCCCGTGCGTACGTGGAAGAATCTCTCTGATCCGAACATTTGGGACGCTGCAAAACCAAGCAAAGTCGCCAACAAGCCAGTATGGATGACTTTCGATGACGCGTGGGTGGACGAAGTTCGACGTGGCATCAAGGCTTGTCAAGTATTCTTCTGGTTGCCCATCTTTTGGCTGCCTTATGGCCAAATGTACGTATCATTGGTACCTTGGATGCACATAAGACAACCGCTGACCGTCTTCAAGGACCAGTAACCTGGTTTCGCAGGCGTCCACCATGAAGCTCAATGGTGTACCAAATGATGTGGTACATAACCTGGTATGTTCTCGACGCCTAGATACACGAGAGAAAAACTTTAACACGAATTGCCCATAGAACCCATTCACGTTGCTGATTTGCATTCCGATATTCGACAAATTTATCTACCCGAGGCTTGCCCACTGGGGTATCAACTTCACACCTCTGAAGAAGATCCAAGCTGGTTTCGTCTGCGCTATGCTTTCCATGGTGGTTGCAGCAGTCATCCAACACTTCATCTACCAGAAATCGCCTTGCGGAGAGTTCCCAACAGACTGCGATCAGCCCCCGGATCTCTCAGTGTGGACCCAGGTTCCTGCATACATTCTCATCGCATTCTCGGAGATCTTCGCCAGCATTACGGGACTTGAATACGCGTTCTCCAAAGCACCAAAGAACATGCGGTCTTTGGTGACTGGCATGTTTTGGTTCACGCATGCTTTCTCGTCCGCCATCGCTCAGGCCTTTGTGCCATTGGCTGGTGATCCATTGCTTGTGTGGCTTTACATGAGCATTGCCATCCTTACGTTCCTTGGTTGGGTTGGTTTCGCCTGGACTTTCCGCAGCTTGGACCGAGAGAATGACGAACTTGACAAACTCCCGGAAGGTGGCTTTCAATCTAACGCTGAGTACACCGCGGTGAAGACTGAGAACGTGGAAAGGGCTTGATATCAAGAGCATCACTTACTGTTCGATGTTCAAGATCTCTGCTGGACTATTACATAGCTTGTGGAATGGTAAAGGACAGTTTTACACCCCATGTGCGACTCTTTATGACTTGATGTGAAGCTCAAAGCCAGGCCTGCAGCCTACATCAACATACAAGCATGCAAAGTAGACAACCTAACATGAGTGTAGGCTCTAAACCTGTTCAGCCTTTTTCTGGCACGAAGTGGAAGCAGCGGCCATGATTGAGAATGATGAGGCAACAGCCGATAACATTTGCTCCGCGGAGGCTACCCAGGCTTCCGACACCGTCACGACCGCTCGCATCTACCAAAGGTGAGCAATCTTTTGCGACCATTCGCAAGACTCTATCGTCAGAAGATCAATAATTCCAACTTAAGATGGAGAAAAGGATACTCACAAACTGACGAAGTTATTCTCAAAACGACTGTTGATCACCTTCTCGCGCGCACGTCACGTAAAGCAGAAGCCGCCTTTATCGGTTGATTGTTGCAAAGCATAGTTCATGCAAACACCGATATTACAGAGCCCAGTCCCATTAATACAATCGTGCTTCGAAAGAAAAGATCGCGGCATGAACAATTATTCCCGACGACCTACGTCAGGTCCGTCACCCTTTCAGGAAAAGCGCCGCCTCGGGGAGCATGGGCGACGCTAAATCCAAGCCTCTAGCCATGAACACAACAAAAAGTCTCCAGCGAAAACCCACTTTCGCATCTCCCGTCACAAGCATTCGAAGAGGCCCCAATTTAAAAAACATAGCGTTTTGCTTATGTGTCGGAGGCCTTCCTGCCCTTTCCGATGATGGCTCGCGGGCGTCACGTCACGGAGATAAGGCAGCCCGTGGCGGTTTCCTCAAGCTCCTAATAGTCGCGGAACGGTCTTTTGATTAGACCCCATAATCTTTTTTAGCTATCTTTTTGTTTTCTTCCTATCATGGCGTTCTTTTTACAGTACAGAGCTCTTCAGCGACATGTGAAGGAAGAATTACAACGTGTGACTGAAGTCTCAGATCCACTGACTGCTCGTACTGCACGCTCGCCCGACGAGGCACATGGGTTGGGGGATTCAGCGTTACCTAAAGAGCTGGAAAAAGGTGAACCGTTCACTCGGATTCCGGGCATCACGTTGAGAGAAGATGGTAACAACGAGCTGTATTACCAGGTTGATTGGAGCGGGCCCGATGACCAACACAACCCGAAGCAATTCTCAACCCTACACCGTATTGGTGCGACGTTACTCGTATGCCTTGTCGCTTTCGTTGCGACACTCGCATCTTCCATCGACTCTGCAGTTCTCACCAGAGCGTCCGCCGAGTTTGGGGTTTCGGAGGTAGCGGAGTCGTTGGCTACTGCACTCTTTCTGGTGGGCTTCGGCTTTGGAGCTCTCCTACTCAGGTAAGACTTGAACGAACGAGTTGCATCTAAACTATGAACTGACATCCTATCTTCACATTTGTAGCCCGCTCTCGGAGCTCCTCGGACGATATCCAGTCTATCTTGGCTCGCTCCTCGTCTTCGCGTGCTGGACTCTAGGATCCGCTCTAGCCCCGAATTTTGGCGCCCAAATTACCTTCAGATTCCTAGCTGGGTTTTCTGCTAGCACTCCTCTCACGGTTGCGGGCGGCTCGGTGGGGGACCTATGGAGTCCAGTGGAAAAGACATTCGCTTTTCCACTGTTCGCGATACCCGCATTCGGCGGACCAGTATTGGGTGAGTCTTTCGTTTCCAACCTGCTTCTTCGGCCTCACTAACCAAACATGAAAACAGGTCCAGTGATAGGTGCATACATCGGCTACGAGGAGTCAATCAGCTGGAGATGGACCGAGTGGATAACATTGATCTTGATCGGAGTAACTTTCACGCTCATACTGCTCTTCAAAAGAGAATCATTCGCACCGCGTCTTTTGCACTACAAAGCTCATCATTTCCGGAAATTTACAGGGAACAATCGTTTCCTCACTGCGACAGAAGCGTCGCATGGCTCTATCGGCGAACTCTTATCCAGGTCTTTTCTTCGACCGTTCCTTCTCTGCACACAGCCAATCGTTGTAGCTTTTACTCTTTACTTGATGATCGTCTACATCATATTGTTCACCTTCTTGGATGGGTATGTGACTTTTAGAGATCGTAACCCGGCAAACGCGAACAGTACCGCTAACGTCCTTGCAGCTACCCTTACATCTTTGCGGAAACCTTCGACATCAACGAGGGACTATCCAACATCTGCTTCGTGGGTTTGTTCGTCGGTATAGCTCTTTCCGCGCTTCTTGTTCCAATGGCATACCGCAGAACCGTGCGACAACTCGAGAAAGATGGAGACGATGGATCCGGTAAAGCTATACACCGCGAGTCAAGATTGTTCTTTGCCATGATTGGAGCACCTACACTACCTATTGGTCTCTTCTGGATGGGGTGGACTGACTATGTAAGTATATGCTATACCTGTCTCTCAATCTCTATGCAGAAGTCTAACCAGTTTTAGGCCTCGGTGTCGATATGGTCGCCTCTAGCGGCGTCATTGCTCGTCGGCTTCAGCAACATTTGCATCTTCATGTCCGCGTACATGTACATCATCGACAGCTACGAAGCATACGCAGCGTCGGCCCTGACATTTGTCGCGCTGGTCAGATACATTGCAGCTGGTGGGATGACTGTTGTTGGTATCCCGATGTATAGGAACTTGGGGACTCATTGGACTTTGACTCTGCTTGGTATCATCAGTGTCGTAGCACTGCCAATTCCCTACGTACTTTATCGCTTCGGGCCAAGCCTCCGAAAACGCAGCAAGTGGGCAGTATAATAAGGCTCATGTGGTGCGCAAGATGATGATTCTTGTGTCAAATCTAGACGTGAGAGCACGCGCGGTCTTGAGCAAGAGCAGGTTTCTGAACAGGCATGTTTTGCTGCTCAGTCTCACAGAGTTCTTCGGGTAGACGTGATGGTTTGGGTGATGAGAGGTCATGGCTCGATATCAAGCGAGCTCGGATGAAGAGGCCTTACTGCTGGCGTCGCGTTGTTCCGGCGAAGGATGATCGACATCAGCTCGAATATGATATGTTTCAGACATACAAGTCTTGGTGATTACTGTGCGCACATGCCCTTCCAGGACCTGCGCATCGCACGCTCGGTACTATGACACGCTTCCAGAAGCGATACTAGTCCAATTCCAGAACAGACGCGTCGTGATCTTGCGACGCGACTGATGACGTATCTTCGATGCAACACAGAGACGAGCTTATCACCAGCTGCTCGCAAAGCAAAGACGGTGACAGCGTCGGGTGAAGCGACCACTGATCTTACAACACGCTCGTGGAGGAAGCTGCAGAATCGTAATCTTCCCACCCGTATGCCGAGTGAAATCTATACCGTCGATTTATACCGCGCAGTATGAGGTGGAGGCTGGCCAACGCCCGTGCCATCGTTGCCGACATACTTGCAGAGAACGCAACAGTGACATGATGTTCTCCCGCAAAAGTCGCGTTGGAAGTCGTAGGCGCGTTGACTCGAGGAACAGGCCGCTTTAGTTGGGTGCTCATATCGCTTCGAACACAATCTCCTGAACCCAGTCCCCACGATCCTCAGAGCCCAACGCGCGTGCAGTATCCTCCCGTGCGCGCAAAGTCTTCTCCAACATATCATGAGATAATTTACCGAGCCAAACTTTCGCTGCCGATCCCTACGACTTGCAGCAGTTTTTCCGTTTCCCGTATTTCAACGTTTTGATGTTGCAGGGTTCGGTACGAAGCGCTGTATACGGCGCAAGCGACAGACCAAGACGTCTCCACAAAAGTCGGGGGCAAGGGGCACACTTGTCAACATCCCTACAAACGAGAACGTGCCGCAATCATACATATGAAGGTTGAAAAAGGGTCAGCGTACCTTCCCCATGCAGACATTGCAGCGTGGTGTGCACATCGGAGATTTTCTTTTGCCGTTGTTGGTCTTCTGCCGTGATTGAGCTTGGTGGGGGTCCACATGTAATTTTGTAGGAAGATGGGGGCGCCGACCAATCGTAGTGCCTCGTGCGGCGTGAAAGGATTTGGACACGGCTGGTACAGATAGACGATAGGTGTTACAAATTGGTGAGGGTCCGACGATGCGATAACAGGTCTTAATTATACGCCTAGACCAGGGCACACACTCGGCGTTTGCTCGATGCTGCTTTAAGCAGAATCGCATCTATCTGACAGCGATGTTCTGATATCGTGACTATGCGAGTGTTAGCTGTGACGCAGCAACATCATGATCGTTCAAGATCGCCCGAAACGGATACCACATGTGTTAGGACACTGTAGGCGAGAAACGGAAGCAAGAAATGAGCGCAGGTATCTCCAGTCGGTATGTACGAACAAGGACTAATACCAAGCATTGCTAGTGTGAACCGAACACGGTGCGGTATCTGGTGCGGATACGACATCGTGGTGGTATTGTCCTTAAAGCCGGTGTAGTCAAACGGCGCGCGCTCATGTGTCGTGCTATACCCTCTCTCATTGCATCGTCATCTCGTACTGTTTTACTTCTGCTCCTTCAACTTGTCTTCAATCTCCTCCAAATCCTCGGCACTGTCGATCTCGATGATGCGGTTCACCTCACTTGTGTTCCGCATGAGCTCTTTTGCGCCGGCGTACAGCATCTTCACCTCGCTGTTGCATGTGATGGGCAGGTAGTATAGCATGACGTATGGTACCGATAACCGTCCCGAGTCCTATCAAGTCTCAGCTTCCCTTGCGATGTGTATGGTGGGTGCGGCGTACGAGGGTCAACGGGTAGCTCAAGAGCACAAATCGCGGTGCGTGGTCTGGGAGCTCATCGGCGAGACTCTGTACGTCGGTGTAGACCTCATCGTCCGACTGGCGTACTTCGAGCGTCTTCTTATCGATTTCGTCTGGCGCGCATGGGCGTCAGCGCCATTGTAGAGGGCAGGGCCGCGGCTGGCTGTGGCAGGAACGACTGCGGCAAAAGCAGACCTAGGTATACGAACAGATAACGGCCTGGGGGTCTTTGGCGCGCGAGGTGCCCAGGCGGAACTTGCGTAGCTTGGACTTGGTCTCTTCAGAGAAGGTGTATAGTCGTGCCTCGGAAGACTAGGCCGAAGTATTAGCGAACGACCCGGCATGACGCGCGTAGCAGCGAAGTGATGGCGGCACTTGCCATGATTTCGCACGATGCAGCAGACCTAGGTTGGCAACGGGCGTTTGAGGATGGTCGGGGGTGGTGTAGGGCTGAGGAAGTCTGCCGGGCGGGATACGTTCGTTAGCGGGGTCCTTGGGCGGGGGTTCCTGAGGTCGCGGATGGCGCTAGCTAATGCACTACCGTCAAGTCGATACACCCTCACCTTTCTAGAAGGCTTTTCTTCTCATGCAACTAGCTACTCATATCCTCTTCCCCCTGAGTTACTCGTCTTGATCCATGTTCGGACGACTGAATCAGGTTGCCAGGCACTTGTCTCGTCCTATCCCCAACTTTGCTCATCGTTCTGCCGCCTCGTTCCGTCCATCGATAACGTCATCAGTCATGGCTTCGACACAACAGAAGAGTTTGATTCACACAGCGGGTTGTTTGATCATTGGCGATGAAGTCCTTGGAGGCAAGGTATGTATGTGGGAATCGATTGAGATTTCTGGCAGCTGACGTGAAACATAGACAGTCGACACGAACTCGGTAGACTATGCCGCATCAACGGCGTGGTACCTCGACTAATGTCACACAGGCCTACTTCGCCAAGTTCTGCTTCTCACTGGGCATCAACCTGCGCCGCATCGAAGTCATTGCTGACGACGAAGGCGAGATCATCGAAGCCGTCCAACGCATGTCGAAAAATTACGACATGGTTGTGACGAGCGGCGGAATTGGTCCCACGTGAGTGCAGCGTGTTCGCTACACCACCCAGCCGCTGAGCTAATGGGCGTCTAGTCACGACGACATCACGTACCAGTCGATAGCGAAGGCTTTCGGCTTGCCGTTGAAGTTACACGATGCAGCATTCCAGCGCATGAAGCGCCTGTCGAAGCCGCACAAGTCTCAGCCCGACTTTGACTGGAACGTTGAGTCTCCAGCGCTTAAAGCCAAGAAACGCATGGTGGAGCTGCCTATCGATGATTCTAAATCAGATGAAGATCAAGTGGTTTTTGTCAGCGAGTCGCTTTGGGTTCCCGTTAGCGTTGTGAACGGTAACATCCATATTTTGCCCGGGGTGCCTAGATTGTTTGAAGCGATGCTGGACGGGCTGAAGCCCCGCATCCTGCCTAGGCTGACGGATCCGGAGGGCAAAGGCGTGCTGCGGATCCTCATCTCGACTCCGATGGCTGAGAGTGCCGTTGCTGGATATCTGACCGAGCTCGCAGCCAAGGCAGAGCCGAAGGGGGTCAAGGTGGGAAGCTACCCAAGGTGGGGAAAGGACCACAACACGGTAACGCTAGTCGGACGCGATCGCGAGTTCATGGAAAGTTTGGTGCCTGAGGTAGAAAAGGCGGTTCAGGGGAGGCGCGTAGCGGTTGAGGGCGAGGACGACGCTGACACGTCTGACAAGGACTCGTAGAGGGTGAGCCGAGGGAGCAGTGCCGCAGCCACAGTGTATATATTTGAGTGTCTAGACGCAGGGACTTTGGTCAAAATAGAATGCCTGTGAAGATGATGTTGGGACTAGACGACGGCTAGGGTGCTTCTCGAAGATTTGTCGAAGCAGCTGTGCCGCGGCCACGCTGGACCCTGGTAGAGGCTAGATGGAGGTGAGGATTCAGACAGAGTCGGTCACCGTGGTGCTCGGAGCGATGGTCGCGGATGGTGGCAGAGGGTACCCGCCGACCCCGCTTGGGAGGGTTCCGTGTGGGCGTAGCCTGAGGGTTCCTGGCATGGGCATCAGTGTGCTTCACGGCTGGCACCCGCATATTCGGGCAGTCACATGCACGGGAGACATGCAAACGCGAAAGCGACGCGGTGTGCGGCTAGACAGCCAACGTCTTTTGCGGCCGCCTCCCCCTTCGCATCATGTCGAACCATCCCTTGCGCACAGTAGTGGTTCGTGGGCAGCGTCCGTGCATGTGGGCGTCGGCGCTGGGATCGCATGGAAGCGTCGGAGGCGCGCCCATGCAGTGCGCTGCAGACATGTGCCGCCGCTTTAGGTGCCTTTGTTTTGGCGCGGCGTGAAGGGCAGCGGAAGGGCAGCGGACGTGGGCAGGCGTGCGCGCAGAGGCATGCAGCAGCAAATGGTAGCCCGGTGCAGGCAAACGCCCTGAGCCTGTCTCGCGCGTGCAGCACTCGCCTTGTGGTGTGGTGGAGCGGCGGCGGGCGTCCTTTTTGGTTGGCAGGGCTAGCAGGCTAGCGCTCTGGCCGCGCGCGCGCCCATGTCCTAGTCAGCGAAGTCAGCGTAGCGCAGCCCATGTTCCTTCAAAGCCCCAGACGGAGCTAGAGGGTCGTTTTTGCTACCGAGATCATCCTGCTCGTCTCTCCCGTCCTCCTCTACCGCGACGACTCTCCTGGCCATCTCCCTCGCTGCTGATAATCCGGCCACGACCTCACCACCAGCGCCCGTCACAGCCCCGATACGCCTGTCGCATCGCCACCACTCCCGCCGCCCGTGATCGCCGCCCCTACAGCCTCCTTCTCTTCTCTTCTGCTCTGCTCTACTCTACTAGACCTATACCCTATACCCTAATTCATCGCCCGCGACCTGTAACCGTCCGGCACCGACCTCACATTCACAATGGCATCAAAGGTAGGCGCCCTGCTCCGCCCGCGCCGCACGCGCCCCTGCTAACCCGCGCCAGTTTCTCCGAGAGTACAAGCTGGTAGTCGTCGGCGGCGGTGGAGTCGGAAAGTCGTGTTTGACTATCCAGCTGATCCAGAGCCACTTCGTAGACGAGTACGACCCGACCATCGAGGGTGAGCTATTACGATCCTCCGCGTCATGCGCAAAAGCAAGCTAACAGCGCCAGACTCGTACCGCAAGCAGTGCGTCATCGACGACGAGGTTGCGCTGCTCGATGTGCTCGACACAGCCGGCCAGGAGGAGTACTCGGCCATGCGCGAGCAGTACATGCGCACAGGAGAGGGCTTCCTGCTCGTCTACTCGATAACCGACAGGCAGAGCTTCGAGGAGATTATGACATTCCAGCAACAGATCCTGAGAGTAAAGGACAAGGACTACTTCCCCATGATCGTCGTTGGCAACAAGTGCGATCTCGACGGCGAGAGGCAGGTCTCGACACAAGGTACGTTTGCATCCCATCCCTGACCACCCGCACGTGCTGACCCTTGCACAGAGGGCCAGACTCTGGCGCGCAACTTTGGCTGCAAATTCATCGAGACATCGGCCAAATCCCGCATCAACGTTGACAACGCCTTCTACGACATCGTACGCGAGATCCGCAGATACAACAAGGAAATGTCATCCTACACAGGTGCCCCTGGCTCAAACGGAAATGGCCCCACAAAGCAGACATTTGACACCGATGACCAGGCCGAGAAGAAGGGCTGCTGTGGATGCACAGTCATGTAAGGAGATGGAAGCCATGATTCTTGTTGTGGAGAGATACCTACACCGCTGGGTTCGGTCGACCGCCCTGGCCATTGGCGGTGCTGCTTGGGCCAGCAGAAGAAAACACGCGATGCTACTGTTACGTACTGTCAGCTCACCTTCGCCTACGAAGGCCTGTCGTTCAAACACCTCTTCTTTTCGATACTGTCACTTAGGGTTCGCATTACGGGCTAACGGATTCACGTCTGCTGGATGCGCCTCCGAACACCCTACTTCTACTACTGGTATCGACTCCGTCTTTCTTATCTGGTGGCGCTCTTCGTGTTCGCGTTCATCTATCTAGACCGATTTTCTTATGGCATTTTGATCGGTACACTGTATTCCCTCCTGTCGGCATGCCATGCGAGGCACCATGCAGCACGCTTCGGGGAGTCAAAAGATTTCATTATTTTTTTGACAGCTTTTAGGGTCGTTTAACTTTACCTACCTTCTATGAACATAATTCATCTCTACTCGCATCACCACTCAGCCTCGTCTTCTGCTCACCACACTTCCCGTTCGCTACAGCATGGCGGCAAAATACAACCCTCATGCACGTCTTGACGTGCTGTCGCACCCCGCACGAACACCTTTGATCCAGATTGCCAGCTCACGTTGCATGGCGACTGCTGCTGGCGGTGCATTCACATCCCTCGGCGACCAGCGGCGATGCAATCGCAGTGATCATCCGCTTGGAGCCACAAGCGCGTGGTGTTTCGACTCGCGAGCCTTGCCCGGGCGTCGCCATTGGATGTAGATTATCACAGAGATGGCGCTATCCCTGCAAGGCCGTTTCAGGGCCTACACCCCGACTGAAAGAGGGGAAGTCGATCAGGAGAGAGGCAAGTGGGCATCGGCAATGCACACGCGTGTCTCAAAAGCGACGCGATAGTGACTGGATTAGGGCCGACTGACCCAGGAGCTTTTCTCCGGGCGAACACCAGAACTCGCAGATCGCCATGATTTCGTGAAACACTAGGTTGGGGCTGCTTCCCAGAACCCGATGCGCCGTTCTTGCCGCATCCGCAACACGTGTGGCACGTGCCCAGTACGTCAACTCAACCTTCACGTCCTGGAGATCGGTTCGCTTCACTTGACCACTTTGCGGTCCTTCTTGACAAATATTTTCTCTCCTGTCCAACTGCAATCAAGGTGCGGCCCGACCATGTGGATATTCAGCAATTATTTACACCCGCCGCTGTTTAGGCTATTCCCAAAGTGTACCCAAACGGGAAGTACGCCCTGCCCGCATCGGCACGGATGATGACCTTGTTCGGCCAGTTCGCTGTACACCAGTTCGGCTGCAGCTTCACTCGCTGCTATATGCACCTAAGCGTTCCAACGCCGTTGCATGCGCCTTGTTGCGGGTGGAAAGCCACTCATGTGGCCACTCCATTATCCCTGTAGTACGCTGATCTTCGTAGCAAACACGCAACCCACCGCGTTCGCTATACATTCGGGAAAACTGTTCGTTCGACGGATAGTGATTGATTGTCAAGACGAGCTGTGGAGTGCCTCGGGCCCTAGGTTCATACGTCTCTTCCCCCATCCGTGCGCAAACTGCATGGCGGATGATCGATATCGGGATGCCCACAATAGCTCGCTTATGCACAGGTTCCAACGAATGTCCCCTTTCGTAGTTCACACGGAGCTGGACCATGTAAGCAGAAATCAGGCTGGGCTCCATCTCATCGGAGCATTTACGAGCTATGTCGGGTATCAATCACCACGCTTATGCCAGAGATGTGAAGGCAACTGAGATCATGTAAAGAAGAGCCCATGATAGCTGTACACCATTTGCATCAGAAAATAGCAAGCTCTTGCTACTACCCAGAAGTTCAGCATGATCAGACTTGTGTAATTTGTATCGTCAGCGATTGGAGCCTCGGGTATATTGCGAACCTCCCACAACACAGCCTGCTCTCAAAATGTCCATCACGGAATCTCCACCAACACGGCCTCACTGCAGCCAAATCTCAAAATAAGGCTGTCGGTCCACGCGCGCTAAACTATCGTTACCGGCCCGTACCTGCACACATGTTCCCATGTGGCAGCTCCCGCAGACCGGCCCTGCAACCTTAGCTAATAATGCGACAGCATGACGCGCAGCTGATGCAACTGTAAAAGGTACGCCGAGGAGGTGAGCGTCTTACATACATATATCGCACAGATCGGCACTCAGCGGAGGGATCTAGACCCTGACGTTAGCGGATTGACAGGCCTAGTGCGGGAACCACATTGAACGTCCCGTACATCACAACTTCCCCGCCATGAACGCGATGAAAGAGCTTGAAAAGGTCGACGCAGTCAGTCTACTAAGTCTACAGCCGGAATGCACACTTGATATACATCTTCACAATGCACCACATCAACATCCATCCGTGGTGCAGCGTGACTCGGACCCCCAGCGCTACTACCAAGTGCTTTGTCTTCATCGTCGATTCCACACCAGTCGACACCCCAGCTTCGGACCTGATTGGAACGGCATCATGTAGAGCCGTCGCTTCAGGATCCAAACTCACGATCCTCGATCTCACACTTTGGTATCGAGATCCAAAGTCCCTGGTTTATTGCTGCTTCTGGCAATTGCCGCTCCAGAGCGTGGATTGTAGGTCAGAACGCGGTGCTCAACGCCAGCCAATCGAAAGGGACTTGCGACGCGGTGGTAAGATGCGTACCAAAAAGTACGATGCTGACGGATCGTGGTAGAAGTACGTTACCGCTTAGCTCGACCTGGCTGTGCTGGCGGGTTGCGGAGGAGTCGTGTTCGAGTTCTTTGGGTATGACGTCGATTCCTCCTTCCTCTTTGTTATATCGCGCAATTTCACCCCACACTTCTGCCTCTTGAAAGCAGGACTGCAGCATCGCATGTTTGTATAAACAATGGATAGTTCTACACATTCTTTCAAACTAGAAATGCTTTTACACTGGCACAGCCCGCTTTCGATTCGCATCTATCTTGCACACTCGGTAAACTCCGTCCGCATACGCCATTGACCTCACCATCCTCGACTTCCGGAGACACACTGGCTTTTTCGTAACTCTAGCACCAAAAAGAAACGTTGCCATTATTAAGCACAAAAGCTATCATCCGCTGTTCTCGGAAACGATCGACGCATATGCTGATGTTCTCATTGTGTCATACGGCACGGCCCGTCGGTACTACCACTACGATGGATTGAGGGAACCGCGTTGTCTCTCCGATCATCTCGCTAGCGAATCTGAAGATCGCAATTGTGCGCGATAAGAGCCAAAGGCGAGATAGCGATGGGCATGAGATTCCGTGAGCGTAGATCGTAGAAGGGCCGAAATGTGCTTATGCGGTTTGTCTGAGTCTGAGAATAGATGATGGCTTACCAGCCCAGACCGGAGCAGCCAGTCTTATCACCTACGTATAGCTCGGTGACACTAAGATGTTTTCGTCCCATCACGCCGCTCGAGTCACAGCCTAAAGCTGCAACGTCTAAGATTGTTTCAAATTCGACCGTGAGCCCCATGTAGCACTGACTCCATATGTACGCACATAGCTTCTTACTAACATACTGCTACTTGGATGCGAAAGTAGAGTATTTAGCCTTGACATGGACTTGCTGAACGTCTGATTCAGGATGTTTCGCGTTGGCAAAATCGAGCTTGCGCTGCCGATGAGTGGCTGCCCGGGCAGTCAAAGTGATATTGTTAGAAGTGAACCTTGTATTCTGCTTCGTACAAAGTAGATGAACAGTAATATCACGTCGAAACTGAAAAGGCTGACTTCCGAAAAGAAGGAAGTGGTGAACCGGACCATCAGTAGGCACTCTGCTAACTTCCAGAGCTCATTGTACGAACACCACTAGGTTGGAGATAATCTTAGTTTTTGACACAGATAGCAAGAACGACATCATTTTCGAGGCCACAACACTTACAGTACCAGGTCTCGATGCTGTTAATAATTGACCGTTTGCGGGACAGCTGTTACTGGTAGAGGTGGTCTGTATATGTAGAGCGTATTTCCCCAACAATGTATAATTTGAGGAAGTAACAGTACGACTAAGCTACGATGCAGAGCCTAGTGTCTTGATGATTGTGGTATTCGTGAAACTGTCGTGAAAGATAGAGTGTTCCTCCACCGTCTGACTAACGCCTTGTACCCATGACTAGATGATACGGATAATGAAACGTCGGGTCTCATACGTCGTCAGACACCTTCTAATACATTGGACCTTGTGCATACAAAAAAGGTGTGCATGCCATCACACGAACGGGACCGCTTTTGGCGCAAATGCTTTTCGCGAAACCTCAGTGCCCAGCTGTGCTGCTGCATTTCGAATGACAACTGTGAAACACCTCAATCGTTCTCCAACTCGTCTAACTCTTTCTGTCTCCTCTCTAGTTCTTGTCTCATGGCCTCCGCTTCCTTCTTCAGTCTCTCCCTTCTAGCTGCCTTCTCTTCTTGCGAAACTCCAGGGTTAGGTGACGAGCCCGCGCTTGGACGAAGTGGGACAGATAGCGACGGGTCGATATTGGCGTTCACATCGGCTTGAGACGGGTTTAATATCGACGAGATGGCGTTCGGTCTATGAGGCATGGGGTTGGCGGTCTCTTCTGGATCCATGGTAGCACTTCGACTGCGCTTGCGGGGCGATGGTGCATTGGGTTGTGTATTCGGTATAAGGGTGGCTGGATTTGAGGTTACCGAAGCGTTACCGTAATAGTGGGTGAAATCAACGGCAATGGGCCCTCTAGGTTCGGGTGTGTAGTCTTCTCGAGATTCTAACGCCGTCGACGGGTCCGGGGAAACGGAATGCTCGAAGGCTGGGGTTTGGGACGGACGCTGCGGTGGGGAGTAGTCGGCAACAGAAGGCGCTGCTTGGGAGCCTGTGTCACCAGCTGGCACGACCCGTTTCCGGCGTTTGATCTCCTGCTTCTTCATTGCGACAGGGCGATGTGTTCCATGCAGCTTGTAGTAGAGTCCTGCGAATTGGAGTTAGTTATCGCCGATGGTCCCATTCGTCAGTACCTTTGACAGATATAGACTTACCACAGGCGTTGCATATTATGTGACCAGCGTCATCCCGTCTCCAAAGTGGTGTGATCGTAGTTGCACAGTTTTGACATGCGGGAATAGCACTTGTAGAAGCTGCTGCTGCCGCTGCACTGGATGCAGCGTCTGCTCCGTTTGTTCCGTCACTTGATGCAGCATTTGCCTGGGCCAATGCAAATTTAGCAGTTTTGGACACGCGGTTATTGAACGCTGGGCAGCCACTGCAGCCTTGTTGACCGCCAGTGCCATTACATCGGCCTCCACCAGGGCATGTACCGGCTGTCATCTGGTCTGCAGCAACGTAGGTCGCGACTCGGGGCGAAGCCGCAAGGGACCCTGGTGACGTTCGGTTGCCGTCACAAGGGCCCGGAGTTGGGCTTTGCTGCACGGGCATAATCGGCTGAGTCTGAGTGTTGCGTTTGAGATTCACTGGACGTGATTGATTCCGCGCTTTCATGTACAAGCCACATGCGTTGCACACAGTTTCTCCAGCTGGTGATCGGCGCCAAAGCGGCGTTTGTGTTGTCTTGCAGTTACTTCGGTCCGTTAGCGTCTTCTCTGCAGATCTGGTTTCAACTGTAATCGGGCGACTGTTGACTGGTGGCAAGCAAACAGCAAAATTTCAGACAACGTACCTACAGACTTGTCCGGCAACAGGCGCGTTGGATGCGTCATAGCTCATGTTGGGAAGTTGCAGAGATGTCGAGTCTGCCGGGTTCGCCGGTTGCTCTGAGATGGGCACCGCATCCTCGAGTGAATGATAAATCTCATGTCTTTGGTCGTCCTGGCTGTGAATCTGCTGCTGTTCCTGTGACGGAGTCTCTGTCCGCGGTCTGTGGTGCTCGTGGGCCTGGTTAAGTAATCGTAGACTCTCAGCCATCTCTAGCTCGTCCTTGCTCGTTTCTCGCGATAGATGATGTGGATGTGTCGGAGTTGGAGCCAAAGAGGTGCCCCCGCTCCCTGGAGGATGTGCCATAAGGCCAGTCTTCGGTGACCTTGGGTGTGCGTGTAAGAAGAGTGGGCTTACGGCCGTGGTGACACACTGTTGCCTAGATTTCGTGAATCGGTTCCTACAGCCCGGGAATTGGAGCTGCTCGATCCAAATAAGTGTTCGGACTTTGCTATCGGCTAGATCTGATATCCGATCAGGGTGAAGGTCAATCTGGAGCAGGCGCTAACGTGACTTGGTGTGATATGCGGGCCTTCGGGCCTTTGTAGACACCTGGGCAACCTTTAGGAGGTGTGGCACACGGATGGCTGGCAAACAACTATAAGAATGATGGGTCTAGCAAGGGATGATATCAGGTGCGCTCGGGATCCCCGTCGTCATAATTCTGCGCAAGTTGCCTACTGGCCTGGCGGTGCTGGTGCGGTACAAGCTGTAATTCTTAGGCGGTGAATGGGCGGCGGTGGCCAATCAAGACTTTGCTATTCTAAGCCGAGGATTAGCGCGACAACCCTGAGAGCACGTCCACGGCGGCCATAGCCATAAGACAAGCTCAGGAACGGCGAAAGAGCACTCGACGCGTGCGTCGCACCTGCATATCTTTGGATGCAGAGCCAACCAACCCTCAGGTACATGCATTCAAATGCAAGTCGGATGCCCTTATCTCCGATACATGGGCTCGGCGGCAAGAAAAAGGAAAAATCGGCTCTATCAGTCTTGGACTCCACTTGAGCCTCGCCATAGACCAGCTGTCGGCGGATCAGATCCGTCTCGCCTACCACTAGCGATTTGTAATGGTTGCTCTCCGCACGCCACTCACGCAGCCTTGCACCGATCGAAGGGGGGCGAAACAACTTCTCCAGAATGGCGTTATCGTTGTTGTAACTATACAACTACAACATACTAGATCTGAAGACCTATCATGGAATGCAATGAGCCCCATCATGATACACTAGTAGAAATGCAAGCCTTAGTAGCCTCTTCGCTTCATGCACTGCGGACACTAGACAGACAAGCGAACACGTGTGACGACTACAGCCTCGTTTAGATCAGATAACCTATCATACACCGACTGAAAAGCTCCTCCCCAACCCATGTAACCAAAACCTGGGTATGATCATCGAGCCAACCTTGAAAATCCAACACAATGCACAGAGCCAACCCTTTCCGTCACGACCATTTCTACGCCAGACATGTCCATAACATGTAACACTTGGTTTAATACATGATAAGCGCGCGACGAGGTTTTTACCGAGCCTAGACAGGGCAAACGATCTACGAATAAGGACTCTTCGACCGCCGTCCTCCTGTCCACAAGCTGCGGACTTAGACTTGTTCGGCGCCCCAGCCAGCGTCAGCATCACTGCAATATCGTCAGTAACATGCAAGACACGTTGTCAAAGTGTGTTGGAGTCGTACCGCATGTTCGCTGGGGGCTCAATGGAAGGAATGAACTCCAGAGCAGCGTAGCCCACACCGATTATGCCGACGATAGTGCCTGGCACAATGCGGAACCAGCGCTCACCGACAATGACGGAGCCGATGAAGATGTAGAAGATGCCGCGGCCGAGGAAAGAGAACATGAAGGAGGCATAGCGAGCCACTTGCTGGGGAATCTGGAACTCGAGGAGGGCAGTTCCTGTTGCTTGTCAGCGACATGTGGTTGCGTAAGGACGCTGGACCTTACCAAGACCGAATATGATCAGGTATACACCAAGGATGATGTGAGAGCTGCGCAGACTGTCAGCGCTTTCCTAGGCCATATGATGTGGCTGTGCTTCGATCTGCAATCTTCGGGTGGCATGACTGGTGGTGCAATCCCAGTCCGTACGATGCTTGTGCGTCGTCACAGATGCGCACATTCGCGTGTATGGTATTGAAGCCCAGCGCAGGCCCAGACAGACATGGACCAGGCTAGCGAGTGTCCTTCGACTGACAGCTTGCACTCTTCTCCGCATCCACACGCGCCTGCCATTATGTGCTCGCCAAATATAGTACGCCATCCCGAGGTTGTACGACGGGGAGAGGCGATGCGACGGGACTGGATTGCCGATGGAGGCGCCGGGTACACTCACAAGTCGTTGAAGGGGAACAACTTCGCGATACCACCGAGGACCACGAATACGGCAACGGCGAAATTCACCATGCGACTACAGGCCCAGTTAGCTTTGATCCTCGACACTCCCAAGTCCCAATGGCTCTGCGGAAAGCTGCTGCCTAGCTTCGGGACAGCTTCGCACAGCTCGAGCTCTACTCACAAGATGTCTGAGAAATCCATGGCGGACGATTGACCGGCGAGGTGTGGGAACCGCACTTTGACGACTGGGCGCAACGGATTGGGGCGGAGGCGGATGGGACGAGATGGAAGATGCAGCTGGTTGTGATAGAGCTCACGAGTACGGTTGGTGCTGCGCAATGTCGGCTTGCGACGAGACGTTGCAAGGGAACCACAGCCAAGCTCCCGCGCTAAACGTCATACCCGCTCTCATT
Source organism: Alternaria arbusti (assembly GCF_024043155.1). NCBI lineage: Eukaryota > Fungi > Ascomycota > Dothideomycetes > Pleosporales > Pleosporaceae > Alternaria > Alternaria arbusti. The sequence continues at coordinate 310,810 of NW_026249959.1, forward strand.
GGCCGACGCGCGACCAAGGGGTTCTTCCAGGTTCAACACTGCTTGTCTTTGTCTCTCCAACATCGTACTGTTGGGTAGTCTCGTTGCCTACGCATCCGTATACTTCTTGCAAATCTCCTAGTGTCTATGATAGAGACACATTCAACTCCAGAACAGAGTACCCCGAGCGTTGGCACTGCATGCATAGAAAAGCTGGGGTCTGCTAGTTTGGCCCAAAACCCCCTCTTTATGACCGACAGTCTTTGCCTGCTTGCGCGTCGGACAGGACATGTTCGTGTTTCTAGGTTTTCCTACGGGTATCCGACTGCGCTCGCCCATTCTGGTGCAGCTTCACTATACAGTCACCCACTCACTTCATAAACATCACAAATGGGTTATTCCTTCACATACGACCATAGGACATTGAGAATTAGGCTTCCCGTCCGCTCAGCCATATACAAGCAGTGTACCGGCGAATTAGTAGTTAGGTGGGTGACCACTAGCGAATCCTCGCTGTTGTATGTTTTTGCTGGTCAGTCTGTCACGAACCAGGTTCGAGCAGAAGCATCTCTAGCTTTTTTTTTGCCCTTTTTTTGTACCTTAGGGCAGGCAGTAGCGGATGGCTGTCAAGAAATGCGTGACAAGTAAGGCTGTACAAGATGCGAGTATCTGCGACGTCCACCTAGCCCCAAACAGTGTCTCCAGCTTTTGCCATCTTCTGCGTCTTCGATATCTCCAGTTAACGCATATGATGCTCCCAGTGTTTCTCTTTCTAACCCACCACTGATTTCCCGAGTTTTTTCGTGCAACAACAATCGACTATATTGCCAATCCATCAACGGCCAAGTAGAAACACACCGCCTCACGATCACATTGTCTGCGAAGTTTAGTCGTTATCGCATTAGTAGAGCTTGTTGCTCTACATCCTTCACGAATACCAGGACTCGCCAGTATCCTGAACTTACTATATTTATTGGTTTGCTATAAAAAGATGGAGATGTCGACATATCGCCTGCATTAGCATATCCGTGAACCTGGCTTAGGACAGCAGTGTTCCATGAAAGTTTCGATCCCTTTTCGCCATGGTATCGAGTTGTTCAATGGCAATCGCGCCCTGCTGCGCCGTGCTGTACCATTGTTGGAAGCAGGCTAAGCACAAGCCTACCTAACGACGGGCCCTCGCACTCGGCTCCACGTGTACGGGACGTGAGGCATCGGGTACGCCTGCATTGCGTCAAAGTACTAACTCGGCCAGACCCTTGATACAGTTTGAGGCTCCTCGGAGGACAGTTGGGCTCGTCCGCGCCCAGCAGAACTAACTCTCAGTCTACAGTCTAGTTCATACGCCACAAGATTACGTGCAATGTTAGCATACAACGAGCGGCCTCTTCGACTGGGAACCCATTCTTCCAAAAGATCGTATAGATCCGGTAGGCTAAAGTGGATCGTGTGGCCGCATACTTCACGCGATTCATGCGTACCTGACAGGTCGTCCCTAGTTTGGACGAATTCATGGATTAGTGGTAGTGTACTGGGGCGGAAGACTCCATGAACATGCTACGAGCGGCTGTCTGACGGCTACTAAAGCAGCCGTAGTGCCGTTCCTGCATGGACAACGATGCGGTCTGATCTGACGATGGTATACATTTGATGGGGGTGAGAGCAATCGAGTCGGTGACTCCGAAGTCGAATTGCTCCACACACTCGTGGACATAATCAACGTAATAACGAGAGCTCCTTCAACATGCGTTTCCTCCGCTTTGGATTCGATGTCGTAATCTTCTTCTTATAGTCGCCCTCCAATGATCAAAGTATCTGGCAAGCCTCGGCATGAGCAACCGCATTGGGGCTGTTGATCGCGTATAGAGTTTCTTTGCCACCTCTCGTCTCCCTTCGTACAAGATCCCTACTAGAGCCGTTTCGCGATTGGACAGATGTCGAACGGGTACCGATATAGAGTAGCTGTGGTGGAAGCGCGAGGCGTTGACGTGAGCGGACTCCCCAACCATGTAGCGCGCTAACAAAGCGGCAGGAACCACCGTTCGGGGCTTACTCCGCGCGGAGACGGCCACCACGAAAACGCGCCACCAGAATCAGCATAACCCGGGTCACACCACATGCGGAGAGCACGTTTCGGAAGGACTGAGACGGTTACTACGGATATCAAATGGAGGGCGATGACACCTTGAAGCGGTTAGAAGCACGCGAGACTTCTACCTCACCATCTCGATCTGGCTGTTCTAGGGTGGAAATAGAAACGAATTGCGCATGATCGCATAAACTGCGCGACATCGTTAGTTCACCTCCCGACATCCCCTTGGGCCTTAGCACTGCCTCGGCTGGTCTGTGACGTTTGGACTGGACCGTCGAAGTTTAACAAGCCAGCTCCATGTAGGGTACCGGCCTAGCCCATGTGTCCAAATTCCTTGGGCGCAGGTGTTAGCGACTTCAGCACGACATTCTTCGATGCGTTCAGTATGTTATACAGCACACATGCAGCTACAAGCCTACTCCTTCCAAGAAACGTTTGGAATGAGTTGCGCAGGTGACAGTCCAGCTGAACACGGAACCGTTGGACGACGTTGAGGGGTGCGGCTCTGGTTGGGAGACTCAAGGGTACCGCACATTTAAACTTTGTTAGCACGCAACGCTGCAGGAAGCCACGAGGCGGATCGGATCAGCCATACCAAGGCCTTGTAGCATATTTACAAATCGCGGCCTTGCAAGCGGGAAGGCCCCTTTGCTGGAACGTTGATTCCTTCTTTGTTCCCACCTCTTGCCAGACGACTTCGACTTGGATACTGTGTGTCGCCGGACGTGACGAGACATGAGATGGCCGCTGTACCTACTACTGGTCCTCGCGGCATGGGCCTCGATTGGGGTGGCACAGGACGCCGCTGCGCTCAAGGCGATCGGCTCGCTTCCAAGCTGCGCGGTATGTAACAGCCAACATGGGCCAAATGATATGTTGCTAATGGTTGTAGCAATTGTGCCTGGCGACAGCTGTAGTTGATTCACCCTGCCAACTTTCGGATAAGCAATGCGTATGTGCCAACGCTGAGCTCCAGAGTGCAGCGGAAAAATGCGTAATTTCGTCGTGTACAATAAAAGAGAGTCTGAGTAAGTTCAATATGCCACCATACACTGAACATTTGCTTACAACACTCTCCCAGCCACAAAGAACGTAACTTCAGCTCTCTGCGACGTGCCGATTCGCTCGGAAATTACCCATTTGCGCGTGGCAAACATCGTATTGGCCGTAGTGACAGGCTCCTGCATCATCTTACGCTTTGGTTACCACATGTTTTTCCACGTCAATGGGCTTAATTGGGACGACTTCCTCGTGATAGCTACGGTGGTTCTAGCCGTACCATCTGTCGTTATCGTCGACAGGTGTATGCTTCCGAATGGCATTGGTATCGACATTTGGAACGTCCCATTTGACCACATCGACAACTTTATACGATGGCTCTACGTCGTCACTCTACTATACCTCCTCCAGGCTGCCTTGGTCAAGATTACGCTCCTTTCCTTCTTCCTACGGATATTCCTCAGACGGCGAACAGTACAGCTTTTGTGGGGGACTATCATCTTTATTGGATTATGGACCTTCTCCATTTTCATTCCCGCCGCGATGCCATGTCTACCGGTACGTCAAGCTCACTTACGAGGTGCACGGTACACCAGCTAACTTCGTCCTTGGCAATGTAGGTTAGTGATTTCTGGACGGGATGGGACATGGAAAGACCAACAAAATGCCTCAACATGGACGCGGTAGTATGGATGCATGCCATTATAGGCATTGTGTTGGACCTCTGGATGATAGCTATTCCTCTATACGAGGTCTATCATCTCCAGATGACATGGGTGAAAAAGTTCGGCGTAGCATTGATGTTCTCTCTTGGTACCTTGTCAGTACCCTTGCAGCCCACATTACATCATCTAGCCCCAAGCTTACGTTTCCGCAGTGTCACAGTAGTGTCCATCCTCCGCCTGAAATCGCTCTTTTTCTTCGACGGGGACAACAACTATACATGGAAGCAAGCGAAAGTCGTCTTGTGGTCAATGTACGAGCTCCATGTCGGAGTAATCTGCGCCTGCATCCCGACTCTCCGCCTGATCTTCATCCGCGCAATCCCTTCGGTCATCAGCTCGATACAAGGAAGTACCCAGCGAAGCAGCGCGAACGGAAACGGCAGTAGAAGGAGTCGTGGCACAACTCAGAATCTAGACACGTTGAGAAGTGACAGAGGTGGGAAAGAAGGTATGGCCGTTGAACCCAACACGATTACATACACCAGGACCTTTGCAGTCCGGCACGAGGAAAACGACGAGGAGGTCGAACTTGTCCACATGGAGGATTTAAGTGAAAAGACGTCGAGAGAACGAGGTGGTAGCTATGCTAGTGAGCTGAGCTTATAGCTACATCTTAATGAGACGTCATAGTTTGGGTCCACCAGCCATCGCCGAGTCCACACTTGACGCTCAATCTAGGAAACATACTCAATTTGGAAAACCGGGTAAGATATGAATGGCGCATTCTATTTCAACTAACCCCACACACGTCCCAGAGATGTCCGCAGTACTCCGCATTATCAGCATATGAATCACATCAAATCCAACGCCAAATCCGCAGGCCAACTTTTGTCTCTCGTCCTTTGCCCATAGAGATGTTCAACAAATCGCTTTGATGCCATGGAACCATTCTTCTCGGCAAACCGTCGAGCCCGCTCATACTGACTTTCGGGAGGCCCTCCAAACTGCGCATCAAGGTTGGTGTTCCACTGCATCAAAAGCGACATTGTGTCGACACGACCCCACTCTGCTGCTGCTTCGAAAGCTGTCCGCCCATCGCCCTTGGCCGGCGGGTAGTTTGGGTCGGCCCCGTGCTCGAGCAGAAACGCTGCAATGCCGCAGAATCCGCTCATGGCAGCTAGTTGCAATGCGGTGCCGCCAGAGTATACTGGAACGGTATCGATGATGGCACCCTGGTCGACGAGGCACTCCACGATGTCGAAGCTACCCGTCTCGGCGGCTCTTTGCAAAGGTGTGCGGGTAACACCCATGTTGCGTGTGTACTGTAGCTCTGCCCCGTGCTCCACCAATATCTTGACCAGGGGGAGACATTGTACGTCGATAGCGGCTAGTAAGGGGGTGACTCGCTCCATGGGGCTCTTGATGTGTTCCAACATCTTCGAGCCATCGAAGGATACGTATGCATTTGGACTGGCGCCATGATTTAACAAGACCCGAACGATTTCGGTATCTCTCGCAATGATAGCTTCGCCGAGAGGGCTCACTGCAGGTTTCTTTTTCACAGATTCTTCGTTGAATGGCTCGAATTCATCAATGTCCACAACACTACACAGAATGTCGATCCGATTGATGTCGCGGTAACGAATTGCTTGGCGAAGTGCCGCGACACCATAGCTTCGTTTAACTGAAGACTTCCCCGCTTTTGCTGCGTCTAGAAGAAAATGCACAGTGGTGACAGTCGCCCTTGACTTGATCGCCTGTAACAATGCCCTGGAATCGTTAACAGAGACACCGTTAACCGCAAGGAACTTCATCCAATCTATGTTGTTCCCCTCAGCCGCGACGGCGAGAAGAGAGGGCAACGTATAGCCATCATCAAAATATTGCGTGTCTATGCCCTCAGGAAGAGAGCAATGCAACCCTGGGCCTTTTCTGATCTGAAGACCATCCAAAAAGTAAACATAGAGCTCGTCGGGATCCATGCCAACGTGTAGCAGCCACTGACATAATTCGTAGTCGTTCGTTGCCATGCAATAATGAGCAACAGTTCGGAAACAAAGCTGAAGGTCGTCCTGCCCCAATACCACATGTTCCCCCTCTACGAAATAGATGAACGGGACCCCTAAGCCGTGGAAAAACATCGTCTCTAAGGGCCCATAATCCTTGTGCACACTCGCAGCTTCCAATGCATGATTCCAAATCGGATTCCTTTTTAAGAGGGTACTGACTGCCATGGTCTGACCATGACTCAGTAGGATGGTGAGACCTTCTGTGCTCCAGTAGGAATCATCCTCGAAGATGGTGCTAGCCATTGCAAAGTCACAGTGATTGATCGCGAGTTCGACCATTTCGTGTGCAAAGTCCATTTTGACGTAGTTCGGACTCATTGGGGTATACAGATGGAAAGCAAGTCTTAGATCATTCTTTCCAATGGCATGTCGAAGCTGTGATATTTGCTCGTTCGTTGTATCATAAACCATTGTCATAGGCCTTTTTGCTATCATCAAAGCCGCTGCAAGAATCCAGTTGGTGTTGTTGAACGCGTCCAGAATTGATGTGTCCATGAAGCCAGGCGCGCCGAGATCGCCTACGTAAGCGTCTCCGTCGTTGAGTTGATAGCCCAGATAACTGATTGCTTCCAGAATCATCTCCACGACCCGTTTATTGGTATGACGGACAGCAGCGTGGAGTGCGCCCAACATTGCCGTCTTGAGTCTTGGGTCTGTCATCGGCAGATAGTGCTGTTTGTCGTACACAACAAATTGTATAACGTCCCTAGCCAAGGACATTTGGACTTCTTGTCCCTGCCCGTAACTATAATGCGTGGAATAGTGTTCAAGCAGGCCTGCTTCCAGCCATGCGATAACACCTGCCGTCGAAGCTTCCACCATCTGCTTAAGGGATGTCAGGGAGATATGCCCCGCACAGATCTGAAAGCATTTACGACAAGGCATAGCCCCAGCGCGAAGAGAAATGCACACCAATTGCGTGCTTTCTGTTTCGCTCAGTTTGGTGGAGTCTCTGGGGAAATAATAAGTTCTTAGCTTCTCTCCTTCGACTATATGGTCAATTATGTCCTCAAATTGTGATTGGATCGCTCCTCGACACATGTGAGAAGTGAGTGCTTTTGCAACCGCAAAACTGCCTGCAGCTACGGCAAACTGAAGTGGGTAGGTTGGTTTCGACTCAGATGGCCACTCCATCATGATCTGCTCGCGGGCGTCCATGTTCAGCTCCAGCATAGTTGACACCAGATCTATGTCCCCAACCCTGACAGCAGTCGCAAACACTCTTTCTCTGAGACTGTCTAGAATCATAGCAGGTAGAGCCTTCAAGCTTTGTGAAACGTCTCTTAAAGGGTGCGCCTTCAACAATGCGTAAGCATCGTCGGAATTGCTAGGGCCGACAGAAGATACGTTGTTGGCGAGTGACGCTATCGCGTACAGGGGAACTGTTGTACTGTGACTTCCATATGTGGTATCCACGAGCGGCTGATGTTTCGAATGGAAGATCGCATCGAGCCGCATCTTGGAAGGTTTCGTCCACTTCACCAACTGCTGGGAGGAACTGAGGCTCTGTGAGATAAAGTCGAAATTGATAGAATGCGTCCAGGAGAATGGCAAGCTATACTCGGCAATAAGGGTGGGTTTGATCAAGCTGAGGCCGTGTATGGAAGGTGAGGTAATCGTGACTAGGCCAAAGTCGGATTCTGCTTGCATAGAAGAAGATGAGTTTGCGGCAGGAGTCGGCAAGATTTGAAGGCCGTTCGCTGTGTCGATGGTTGGGGCGCGTGACCGTGGTCGTACAGTGATATCCTTGGGAAGCCTGTAGTGACCTGGATATGATGAGCTTCAAAGATTAAACTCGAACACGAATATGAGCATACCATCATGTGGCGTGTTGGTGAGCGAGCTGCGCCGTGCTATTTCCTGCAGAACTCTATTCTGGGGAATTTCGCGTCCCTTAAACAACACTTCGACTTGCTCAAGATCAATCGAGTTCCTTGTCAAATACCTGATGGTAGCTGCCCATTCGACCGTCGTAAGGTTCTTTCGTAGTTCCCATTTGCGGAAGTGCCTTTCGTATTGTGATTTGCTTCTTGGCATTAGTATTATTCTCTTCGTAATGCAGCGATAGCGGAAATACCTAGCGACAAAACCGTAATGCTTCTTCATGTGGACATCGATCTTATCGAGTGACGTTTCCCAGTAAAGGCTCTCGATTGTTGTGCGATAGCGATTCCATGTTGTTTCATCGAGTCTTTCAGTCTTAACAGTGTTGTTCATCTTGTGCAGCGAAGCCTGAGGCTGAGGCTGCGGAGAAGAGGGGAAGAAGTAGGGTAACAACCAGGCTGAAAGTTTTGGAGCATGCCTAGATATGTGACCGGTCAAGCTTGGGTTTCATACCGTGCCTGACGCATACTGCGCCTATCCGCCACGTCTGGTGCGCACCAACAACACGACTTCATTTCCCTCGTCGCAGTCAGCCGCGCACCCGCCGACCAATCATGCAGAACCTGGCTGCATAGAGGTGCAGCGAGATTTTGTAAACGAGGCAACGACCCATGGCGGAACTGACCAATTGTGCAAAACCTGCGCGCGGCACGGAACTCCAGCACAACACAAACCAAGATCTCGAGCTATGTGACGACCACAAGTGGCCCAATCTGGTTAGAGCAAGATTCTGTAAAGATGACCCACCCTGTTATGCCTGGCTGAATGGAGGCGGAGCGCATGTTGACCAATTATGCAAAACCTGCAAAAGTACCATTGCAGATTCTGTAGAGGCTTCAATAGCAGATTCTGCTTTCGAGCATACAATTAAAGACGGAATGGAAGTCGCGCTCTTCCTCGAAAGCGGATCCCTCTCAAACGTCGCATCGCTCTTCACACTCTGCATTGACCAATACCAACGGTTATCATAACAACTTTGCCATGACTTCCTGGTCGGTTGAAGCAATCATAGCTTTCGTAACCCTACTAGCTACCTGTATCCCTCTCCTGGCATACTTCCTGCGCAAGTTCAGGCCCCAACGTCAGATCGCCCGCTCGGATGTCGGTATGTTGGTTGATCCCCAGTATTGTCCTAGCCTCGCTTCTAACGTAGAACAGATGTTGAGCTTGGAAACGTGGACGAGAATCATGGTCGTGCTCTCGTCCTCACGGACTTTGGGATACGTAAAAGCCGAACACGGTAGGTGCTGGGGTGATACCGCATCATCTAGGCTCTGGGTGCTAACGGACGTTTGCATTAGTTCGATGACCTTGTAATGAAGTGGCGGTCAGCGACTTCGCAGCATGGCCTCCCGTGTAGGCTTGGGAGAGTGGTCGCATCCGATCTCTGTATCGTCCCGTAGCGTTCCAGTGTTTCATCAAGGGTGGGTATCGAGGAGAGCGGAGAGGTGTCAGATCTGTTGTACGATTAATGAGCTGGAGGAAGTAAAGACATAACAGAGATATGGCGGCACAAGAGCGTTGGTCGGGTGACGGTATAGCAACAATGGAGTCTTATATCGCTTCATCCAGCATCAAGCGCCAGGTGTCTTCGCCCCATAAACTTCATTGGACTCTTATTGCAAACTCCAAACGCCCAAGCTCAATTGCAGGATGTGCTCTGAAGCAACCCCATAAGCAACGCGGGAATGGCCTGACGAGGCATGGTATCCAATCCTCAAGCTTTATTCAACTCCAATTCCAGCGGTAATGTCGCCGTTCCTCAAAGGAAGTAGTCCGCTACTGGCTTCTTCGCCGGCATGCCTCGCGAGTCCTGGGGAGCAGCTTCAAACACCCGGTACCGCCGTCCTGGACCGTCCCTGTTCTTCTGATAAGTGTCGTTGAGTACGGAACTCAGTCGCCTCTCGCCGTTCGGTCCAGCGTTCGAGCCTAGGACCCATCCTCCACCACCACCTGCTCTGTCGCCGTTTGATCTTCTTTGGAAACCAGCGTTTGATCCATCCTCGCCAAGTTCCAAGATGGCAGCTACATTGCCGCAACGGTAGCAGTAGTTTGGCGCTGACCAGACAGTGACAATTGTTGAGTCGAACATCTCCTTAAAACCTTCCATGACCAATTGATGTGCTCTTGCGATGAGACTGAGGTCGTTCTTATGGTTGAACGTCTTGACAATATCGGCTCCAAATAGGAAGCCTGCACCACGCGGTGACAGGCCCCACCCGTCAATCTCGTCGGGGTCGGACCAGAGGAGATCACACATAGCTCCTTCGTGTGGCACTTCTTGCTTTCGGTCCAAAAGCCGGATCTTGTCCACAGAGTCGACGAGTGGTGACAGCCCTCCGTGTACGCATAAGATGGCGCCGGTATCGTTTCGAGCAGAGCCGTTGGCAGAAGAAGTTGCGCCTGTTCCTGCAGGGCCAACTCGTCCGGGTGTTGGGGCGACGGGGGACGAGGAGCCCATGTTTGCGCTTACTTGCGAGGCGGCGCTTGACTGGGAGTCTGAGTTGCGTGCGTAGCGGTACATAACCTCGCCATTCGCGTTGAGCGTCTCAATCTCGATATCTTGGTCGATGTCGGGCATGTTCTCTGCGTTGCTAGACTCGGCTATGGGGCCATCGGTGGCTTGGAGCGATGTTGCGGCGCCTTGTACGAGAGCACCGAGGGCTAGATAATCAAAGACTTCGCAACAATACCTGACAGTGTTAGCATTGACTCTATCCAGACCATGCGATTGCGATCTACCTCCAGACGTTTGCGCTGCCGTATTTCCGTAAGCACTCATCGTAGAACCCGTATACAGTCGTGATCTGGCGAGACTCATGGTTGCCTCTGATGAGCGTTATTCGGTCTGGGTAACGAACTTTGAGGCAAAGAAGCAGGAGGAAAGATTCGAGCGAGTAAAAACCGCGGTCAACGAAGTCGCCTGCATATAGTCAGTGCGGAGCAGCATAGCGAGAATCGGTTGGCTTACCCATAAAGAGGTAGTTTGTGTCCGGTACGTCTCCACCGACCCGGAAAAGCTCCATCAGGTCGTGAAATTGGCCATGAATATCACCACATATCTAGCAATGTCATGCGATTAGCTATGCCCAGATGACGACTCGGTATAGTGCCTACCGTTACTGGCGCATCCACCCCAACCACGTTGCCCTCCTCGATCAACAGCTCGCGTGCCTTGTAACATAGCTCTCGGACTTGGTTCTCGGGTATCGGACGACATGCGCGAAGCTGCTGGATAGCTCTGCGATCGGTGTCAGCCTCCTATATCGTACGTATGCTAGTCGGCTGAGTGGCTATCCATACTTGTCGAGGTCGCTACCACCGGCGCTCATGGCGACGGCTATGCGCTATACGCCCGCGCAGGGCTTTCGGGACGTATAAAGTCTTCGGTTGGCAATTGCGTGCGCAATGTGTCTGCAGCTATGCGAGCTGTTCGTACGGAAGATTCTGGTGGGCGCGAACAGTACGGGGTGGCGGTACGCGTGTGGCGCGTTGCAAATGCAGTGAATGCGCGGGTCTCGTGACCATGTGATAGTTGTATAGGACTATTAAGCTGAAGATAGCGAATGTTGAAGGGCAGGAGCTCTGTGGTAGGTGAACAAGTCAAGGTGGTGGGCTGGCGGAGGTCGAGGGCGAGAGATCCACAGCGGGCATGCGAATGCGCAGGGATGTCGGTCCAAGCCCGTCCAGCTAGCTCCGCCGTTCATGTTCACTCCACCAGAACACCATCACCACCGTCAACCCCGCTCCCCCGCCGTCCACATCTGCTCGAGGCATCTCAATTGGCACAGTATGCTCTAAGCGACTATCGCAATCCCATCCACCAGCTGTTAACGACTCCCCAGGCCCAGTGATGCCTCCGCAATCCGCTCTCTAATTTCTCAACCCACACACACAACATGCCTCCGCACCTCCACCCGCGGTCGCGCATGACGACTTCGCTCTTTGGAACGACGCTCATGGTCTCATTCCTCGTCGTCGCCGCCCCCCACTTGATACCCTGCCCGGTCGACCCTCGCACACTCGCCGATTCCGCAGACCCCACAGGAGAGAACAGGCGGAGACGGCGGCGGAGAGTGCCGGAAGACGAGAGTTGCAATGGCGTCATGAGCGAGGAGAGGAGGAGGCAGCGTCTGATCGAGGAGAAATTGGCGGCGAAGAGGGAATGCCCAGTGCCCAAGCCTGGCGGTCTGATTGGGCAGGTGCTTGGTGTACAAGACGACGAGGGCAAAGAAGAGCAACAACTGTCCATCTTGCAACGAGTCGAGAAGATGGTGTGCAAACCCCGGGGCAAGAACGACAATCAATAACAGGAGGCCTGGGAGATGATTCAACAAACAAACGTATCACGGCCGCATGCGCCCACAGACCTGGGATACGACAGCCATGCCAGTGGGACGACTGCATCCACCCACCTGTAAATATACCGCGATATTAGAAAGGATTGCATTAGACTGTACATAAGCAGGACCAAGTCCTGATTGAACATCCCAACGTCCACTCCTATGTGTGTCTATCATAGTGCTGTTCTGTAATTCGTGAGGAAGCAGAAGGACGTGCCTCAAGAGAGTTTATCACAGCGCTCTGGTGCATGCAGCGAGACCCTGACGCGTGTTGAGTAGTGCAAGGGAAAGCAACGTGCTCGCGCGTCGCGTAGCGTGAACCCACTACGTCATGAACCCTCGCCAGCCACCTCCCTTCGCTGCCAGCGCTTCTGACCTGAACACCAGCATCCAAGAAAGTAGTCCATGATCAGAAACACGATCAATATGCCTTCGGAAGCTCTGACAAAGGCCCAGCGGATGAGCTATCGCATCGGCCGCGGCGAACAAGGTGTCCTAACATTCGAGCCCTATAAGTCCGAGATCCTCCCTTTGTGGCGTTTCAAAACACCCGCCATCGCACAAAAGTCCTCGTCTGAGATCTACGCTAAGTTCCTGGAGTACGACAAGAACGATGATTTCGTCGGCATGGACATGTCCCGCAAGTTCTTGCAGATGGGAATGACCAGGGCAAAGAGATATGCAAACCATGCTGGAGGAAGAAAGTACGACAAAAAGACCGGAGAGCAACTAGAGAGAAGCAAGGGCCACGAGGGGCAAGATGAGAAACTGGAGGCCAGCATCATCTTCAGGGAGGTTTGGGAGAAGGCCAAGCTGCACGAGGGCTACGTGGACAAGAAGGAGAGGTTCATGAAGGAGCAAAAAGAGTGGGATAAAGAAAAGAAGAAGGAGGCCAAAAAGTGAGGGACCACAACGGCCGAACTACTACCAAACTGCCGGCGCGCTGCATCACCAAAGAAGCAAAAGAGAGGATGAGCATTCTAAGACCCGAACTTAGATTTCTCGTTCTGACCGCATCTGCTTCAGAATTGCACCAACTATAAACAGAGTGGACCTAGAACAATATCAACAGTCCAAGGCACGATCAAGTGCCCGCTCCTGAGAAGGTCTACGGAAGTTTAGCACGAGCGTCATACCATTAGACCAAATGCTCCTTGGTCTGTTACCAGATGAGGGAATGAACAATCTAATGTATAAAGACCGAGGACTATTGGTGTAGAGAGTTTCGGGCGAGTCTCAGTGCCCAGACGACGTGAGAAAATCACATCGGATGCGCACCTTTACCTGGCAGATGGCGGTCGACTTGGAAAACTTCACGCTTTGGTGTATATGGACAAAATAGACGACTCCGCAAGCAAGCAGTAAAGTCATAGGAGACATACCCACCCAGTCTACATGGTTAGCATCAAGAACATTGTCACCTACCATCACCACCCAGACCTTCCCCACAGGCAAGAGGAGAGATTAGTGGTTGCACAATCACATCAAGCACATCTAAATGCGAAAAAGATACCTGAGACACTTAGCCCGCATTCCAAGCAATCAAAGACGCAAAAGTCATCGGGCTCTATGCGGATCGAACGCATGTCTCTCGAAAGCTGTCATCGTCTAGTCTGCTACAGACTTGAAGGGAGATTTCACTCTACCCTGGGGCCGACGGTCGAAACCTTGGCGTTTGCCCGGTTTCTTTACCCCTACTGACACGGTTAAGTGCCAGGCCTGTATAACTCCAGCGTTGCATCCGAGCGTCTTACCACTGGACCAAGAGCCCTTTTTGGATTGATGGGAGGTGCAGAAACTCACGTAATTTTATTGAGCTGGGGAACACCAGGGAGAATAAATGATAGGGGGAATTCTCGGGCATAGGCCCATATCTACGTGGACCTCTTTCTCATCTCTTCCACTATTTAATGGGCGGATTTAGTTATCGTGTATCTTGTGTGTGTTGCGGGAGTCGTGAGTGGCTCGTCGTTTATGGGTCATTGCTGTACCATGGAAGAGAGGATGGGACCAGATATCTACGTGGAACAAAGTGTGGCACTTTCAAACGTCGGATCTGACAACAGCAGACGTATGTAAGCGATGTATTGACCGGAGACATCAATCGGATAGGCCTTCCAACGTCATGCTTTTGTATAGATCCATCTCTTGGTACAATACAATCCTAATTCTTCCCTGCTATCGGATGAGGCCGATGTGCTGTTGGATCGCTCTCTTCTCTTCATCCGCTCTTCTCGCTACTTTAGGTATCCTGCATAACCCTCCGCTTCACCTGCGGTATCTCAAAATTCGGATTCGCGCTCATCTCCCCATCCTCTTTCGCATACGTCTTCTCCACATCCCACTTGATCAACCCACCCTTCTCCGACAACTTAATCGCCTGCCCCCTATCCTCCATGCTCATACTGCACAGATCCTTGTGTACAGCCCAATCCCCTTTCTGACAAACATCCGAACAGTACGTCGACGTACCACACCTTCCACACCGTTGCAACGCAACACCCGTCTTCTTACAAGCTGTACACCTTGAAAGATCGAGAGAAGCGTACAGCCAATGCGGACTCATGGGTATCCCATCACCCCAAACATCCATCGGCGCATACTCCACAAAGAACCTATGCTTCATCTTCTTCCCAGTCTCCCACCTCTTCTCCCTTACAATCTTCTCCGCGAACTCTTTGCCCAACTTCTCAATCTCCTCTGGATCTGTGACATCTTCCTCGCCCAACATGCTCTCTTTGGGATTTGGTATCCACTTTCCTCTATCTTCGCCCTCTAGAACGATGTTGTAGGTAAGCATCAATGTCCAGTTATCACCGCTGCTGTCCAGGCTGCCGAAAGTGATTTGGTTGCCTATGCGCCCGATTTCGATTTTCGCTCCTTCGGGCGTGCCTTCGGCGATGCTTAGTGTCCATGTCAAGGAGAACCAGGCATCTAGATCTAGAAAGGCTGCGAGTGCGTTTGGATGCCATTTGTACAAGACTGTTGCTAGGCCGATTGCTGGGGTAATGCTTTCGCTAGTGGTCTCGGGGGTGAGACTGGATGGATCGGTGATGCTGAGAGGGGAGCCATTGAGAGTTAATGTAGCGTTTGGGTGGTCTGGTAGTCTGAAATCGGATAACGGGATGAGTTGAGAGTCCATGGTGTGTGCTTTGTGGTGTGCTGCATTGAGCGAGCGAATTGGAAAGTGCAAAGAGTGTGGAAGTGGGGCTCTTGCTTGGATTTTGATTGGCTGTACTAGGAAGGTGAGGGTGAGTCTTCACCAACAATTGAAATGACTGGGAAGGGATCATTTACGAAGCAACACATCTGTCTCACTGATGAACATTGAATTTTCAGACTTCTACTTTAATGCATGCATGAAGCCCTAGGTTCCCCTATCGTTTACATCTGATATCTAGCTTCCGGGCTCTTAGTTACCTCCGTGTCCCTGAAGCGGGTGTGGCTTAGGGCCTTGCTGTACTGGTACACTTTCCAGAGGTCCAGCGTACGCCAGAAGACCCACGTCCGAGCTGGTCATGGTGTTCTTGTATTTATTACCACTGAACTCGAAGAGGAAGTTCATTGGGAAGCCAATCTCGAAAGGAACAGCGGAATCAATGTCGTCAACCTCTTCCTCGCTCAACTCGATCGCCAACGCCTCGATGTTGCCATTGAGATGGTCGATCTTGCGGCCGCCAACGATTGGGTACACGAAGGGGTACTTGTGGCGTACATAGGCTAGGGCGATGCTAGTGACCTGAGTCTTCTTTTGGTTGGCGACGGCTTCGAGCTTCTTGGAGATTGCGATGTGCTTCTCGGAAGCGGGGCCAAAGTTACGACCTTGCTCGTTGTTCTTGCGCTTCTCTTCGGTGGTGAAGTTGCCTCCACCAAGGGCGCCCCATGGGCAGAGAGCCATGCCTTCCTCGCGCGCCATGGGGATGATCTCGCGCTCAAAGTCGCGCTCGGCTGCGGACCAGCGACCTTGGTAGACACTGAAGCCACGGAGGCCGTGGTTGCGGGCATCTAAATATCTCGTTAGTCACAGGTGCCAGGGCTTGTCATATGATAATACTTACATTCGTTGGCTTTGCTGACAACCCAGGCAGGCGTGTCGCTGATTCCAAGATATAGAACCTTTCCGGAGTTGACGACGGCGTTGAGCGACTGCATCAACTCAGGAATCGAAGTCGTGAAGTCCCACCAGTGCACGTACAACAGATCGATGTAATCAGTCTGAAGCTTCTTGAGGGATGCCTCAAGCGAGACGCGGAGCGACTTCGTGCTGTTACCAGCGTAGTTGATTCGTTGCCGAGGAGAGTTGTTCGGGTCAGGGAAGCAGGTGGTAAACTTGGTGGCGATGACCATTTCGTGTCGTACGCCTCGCTCCTTCATCCACTCGCCGATCCAGGTCTCGGACTCCTCGTTTTGGTAGTTGTTTGCGCTGTGACAGTGTTAACTTCCATCTCACCACGAGGTCTCCAAATGGAGCATAGTTAGAGAGACTCACGTATCAATGAAGTTGCCACCTTGCTTGTGGAAGAAATCAAGAATCTCAAACACGGTCTTCTTGTCACACTTGCCCATCATGCCCTCCCACGCATCACCAAAGTTCATGGCTCCCAAGCAAAGGGGAGAAACGCGGACACCGGCAGTGGGCGACATGACGCGGTGGAAGTCCAAGAGGGACGCCGCCTTGGGTGCGTCACCGAATGGAGAAGGCATCTTGAGGAAGTTGTTGTTGGTAAACTTTAGAAAGGTAAGTAGAGTTTAGGAGCTGGAGACGGAAGTGCGAGGTATTGTGAGGGGCCTATTGCAGGACTCGGCCTCTTCTTATATCTCTTGAAGCTTTACATGCATATGACGTGTTACGCTGGAGTACCTCAGGGTCCATTTTCGGTCTCTTCGTCTATTGCGTCCAAGTTCGAGACTGCCGACGGTTGTCGGGGCCGATCTTTGTCGGATGGCGTTAAGACGGGGGAGGGGCAGCAGCCCGAGGTCTCCCACGTTCAATGTGGGGATATTTGGGCATGGTAGATGCTATCTCCGCTAAGGTCCGAGCAAAAACATCGTCAAGCTTCACGTGTCGGACGAGTGCACGCGACGCCAAGATTGGTGCCTTCCTCAAATTCGGAGACGCTCAGAGAATCCAGTAGAATTTCTGGTGGAGTCGACGAGGATAGCATGATAGTGGTACCACCTGTCGGATTTAAGAACATTAGCACGTCAGCAATGTGCATGACGAGCCAGAGTGCAAAAATTCTGGCCTCAGTTGCACATTCGATTTCTAGTATAATGCTTCTTGTCTCCGGTTGAAGTTGCCCCAAACATAGACTGAAACACGTGAAAGCTTCGTCGGAAGAAGACTCTTTGCTAGATACACATGGAGAGAATATTTGATATATTGGTGGCTACAAGGGCAACCTTGGCCAAAGTTGAAGAAGCTACCAAAACATGATCCAATGGTAAATGTAAAATACATATGAACTTTTCAGGGTATCCGTGCCATGCAAGACTCCAAGTAAATGCAGCAAGATGAAGAACAACAGCATCCGTGAGAGTACATGTCCCAACCGACTAGTTCCTCTTCTTTTTCTTCTTCCTATTCCGGCTCTTCTTCTTTATTTCATCACCACCGCCGACATCGACTTCTGGCCCAGCTGCGTCGAGGCGGATGTTTCCGTACTTCTGCCTGATCTCGTGCTCAAAGCTGTCCTTCTCCAGCCTGAACAGCGCCATAGTAGCCCTAGCATCCTCAACCGAGCTATGAGCACCGACTTGGATCTCTACACCCAAGAGTTTGTCTGCTAGTAGCTTCAAACCTGGGGTGCGCCCCGGTATTATAGCCAACTCTCTGAACTTTGAAAACTTGGATGTGTCGCGAATGAAGCGCTTGTCGTGCTTCAGAATGAGCACATCGAGATCGTTCTTCACCGCGTGACCGACGAGTATGCGCCCGGTGAGGAGGATCTTGAGGTCGTTTCGTACTTCGTCGAAGGGTCGCGCGACGTCTTTGCGGAGATGTCTAGGCTCGATGCCAGAGACTGCGGTTCGATAGTCGGTAACCTCGATTCCTCGGGGTACCTGGACGTAGGAATCGTAGACTTGATGACCATGAAAGTTGACTAGCGATACTCTTGCCAGCGCAGAATCTCGGTTAGGCTCTGGCCCAACTCCCACCATCTCACAATCCAATGCGACGTATTTTCCGGGCAGCGCTACCTCTGATACGCCTTCGTTTTCTATGTCGGGGAAGTCGGGGTGTGGTTCGAGGATAGAGACGGCTGCATCGGCATCCTTCGGGTCGCTCAGAAGGGGTGTCTTCTTGAGAGAGGGCATCGAGATGCTCTTGGAGAGGGTTTTGGCGTTGTGCTGCTTCGCTGAAGCGCCAACAGACGCGGGCTCCTCCATCTTCTGTCGCTTTCTCGAGGGCAGAGGTTTTCGCGGTGTGTTTTTCTGGGATCCGTTTACAGCTTTTGGTGATGCATCTCCGTGCTTCCCATTGGCGTGCTGAGGTCGCTTGCGCTTGAGCGAAGACTGCTTCTCGTCCTCGAACTTCTTGTTCTTGGGAGGTGTCGCGGGCGTTGAAGGCTTGAGTCGCTGTTGCAGTATCTTCCAGTTGCTGGACAGAGTGCTGGGATCGATTGGAGCCATGTTGTCGTCACCTGCGCGGCATAGCGGTGTCAGGGTCGTCCTATCAGTGGTTGTCGAGGATGTTGGCCGTTTGCGCTTCTCCGCTCAGTCCCCGCGAGCAAAAGTTCAAAACTGCGCTAGCACCTTCCAGATGTCGGCTCGAACGCGACGCAAAGGCCCGATCGGCAGGCGGCAACATCGCGACTGAGCCCAGCACACCCAACATCATCGCGACATCAAACCTCACAACGGGTCCCAAAATCTACCAGAATTGAAAAACGCGTGTCGCATCACGATGGCGCCTCGAGAAAACTCGCATGAGCCCTCCGGGACGCCGGCGCCTGTAGAAACAGGCTTTGCCACCCTTGCACAGCTGAGGTAAGTGCGACACCATGCGCATAGTTTGAACATGTATGCTGACGCGCTGCGTGCAGGACTGGTGTGAAGGCGTGGGTTGAGAAGGTACGTGAATAGCGCGCAGCACCGCGATGTGCATTGCAAGCCCCAGCCGCGTGAACACCAAAACAGCAACACCAATACTTGTTGACACATAAACTAACACGATACAGGATGGCGAGAAGCGCAAAGCTGAAATTCTGTCCATTCAAACCAGGCAGGGAAGGCCCAAGTTCTACGTTCATTATGAAGAGTTCAACAAGCGTCTGGATGAATGGATCGAAGCCGAACGGATAGATTTATCAAGAGAGGTTGAGTGGCCAGCGCCCGAGAAAGCAGACAAAAAGAAGGGCACTGCCGTTAAGACCGACAAGGCACCTTCAAAGTCTGATCAGAAGAACCTCAAGCGATCCCGCAGCAAACTTGATCGTGAGATCTCAGGCACACCAGAATCGACGTCTAGCAACCTGCCAGGCAAAGCACCGAGGCCGTCCAAAGCAAGTGGCAAGGAGAACCAAGAACTCATAGTCACGAGCGAAGTCACAGAAGGCACACCAAAACCCGAGGATGAGGAGATGGACCTCGTCGACGTGCAGGATGCCGCCGCAGCAGCCAAGGCCATGCCACCCCAGGATTACTCGAGAGAAGATGAGATTGAGAAGCTACGCACATCCGGGTCTATGACCCAGAATCAGACCGAGATTTCGCGGGTGCGTAACTTGGAGAAGATCCAGATGGGCAAGTTCGAGGTCGAGCCTTGGTACTTCTCACCCTACCCAGTGGACTTTGTCGACTCAGATGTAGTCTACATCTGCGAATTCTGCCTTGGTTACTACGGTGAAGTAACGCAGTTCGAGCGCCACCGCACAAAGTGCCACCTGCTCCACCCACCCGGCAACGAGATATACCGAGACGACTATGTGTCCTTCTTCGAGATTGACGGGAGGCGGCAGCGGACATGGTGTCGAAACCTCTGTCTACTTTCGAAACTCTTCCTGGACCACAAGACGTTATACTACGATGTCGACCCTTTCTTGTTCTACTGCATGTGCACGCGCGACGAACACGGCTGTCATTTCGTGGGCTACTTTTCCAAAGAGAAAGAATCGGCAGAAGGCTACAACGTGGCCTGTATTCTCACCCTCCCTCAATACCAACGGAAAGGATTCGGTAAACTGCTCATCGACTTTTCCTACCTCCTTTCCAAGCGTGAAAACAAGCTCGGGTCTCCAGAGAAGCCCTTGTCTGATCTGGGTCTGCTCGGCTACCGTGCCTACTGGCAGGAGATTCTCGTCGATATTCTAATGGAGCCTGGCCGAACCGAAGCTAACATCGAGGATTTGGGTGCTGCGACGGCGATGACGACGAACGATGTGCTGCATACCCTGCAAAATCTAAACATGCTGCGATACAGCAAGAACCAGCATGTTGTCGTCCTCACAGATGCAGTCATCGCGCAACGGGAGAGACAGAAGGCGAAGGAGAAGCTGAAGGGCAAGAGGAGCATTGATCCTGATCGTTTGATCTGGAAGCCACCTGTGTTCTCGGCCGCAAGCAGGACATGGAACTGGTGAACGTTTGTACTGGGTGTGTTTATCGGCGCAATTCTTTTGGTCAATATTCTGATCAGCGGGCATTGGCTTGGCGCATGGTGTTGGCTGTTACTTCTTCATGGTATACCCAGACCCATATTGATAACATTGTAGATCGTCCATCGTCTGCTCAAATCGTTCCGCTTCCATCCTGGTGTTTCTTTCCTTATCCGGTGCCGTCGAACCACTCAAAGCATGTCATTCTGCTTGCGGCTTCTTCAAATCTCCACTCCAGCATCACATCTCCCCGTATTGCCTCACCAACGTCCCCAACTTTACTAGTCTTCAAGACACTTCTCAACTCCTCAACAACATCTCCCATTCCCAAACCTTTTTCTCGCTCCACTCTCACACATCGCTGCTGCCAATCTCTTCTTCCATGTCGGTGTAGTACATTCCGATACTCCCGATCCCACTCCGCACCCTCTACACAATATACCTCGATACTTCGCGTCACAGGTCTCGTCAAGTATGCACTCATACTAATTCTACCCTCTTCTGTCTCGCCCTCACACCGCGCGAACCACTCATCAAATTCTCTGACACTCATTCGCGTCCTAAAACAGATCCCCATCTCCCCCCTAGCCATCTCGTCCAATCCACCTATCAACTCACACACATGCTTCCCCAGCCAAGGATGCAAGAAAGGGACAAGCGCGGAAAGAATATTCCCATAAGCGCCTTCGTGCCAGAAGTAGTAGTCATCCGAGATATCCAGTGGCAAGCCAGGATTCATCCATTGTGTGGTTCGAGCGAGAATGTCTTGGGCGAGAGAGGAAACAGGTTGCGGTAGTCTGTCAAGAGTCTCGGGCTTTGTGGCAGTGGAGGGGATTGGTGGTGAAGCGTCGCGAAGAGGAAGAAGGCGCGGAGGAAGATTAAGGCGAAGTGTTTCTCTCCAGTGCTTGGATACAGAGGCGTATATGGGAAGTTCAGAAGGGGGGAGGAGAGTGACGATCTGGACGAGGAGTTCTGGGAGGAGGAATATGCGATGCATCTTGCACAGGTGTCGCAATGGAAAGATTGGACCAGATTTGGCTGTGATAGATAATTAAGGCTTTATAGTACTACATACTGGCACGAAGAGCTGAAAGCAAGCTGAATGTTCCGCATGGTATATGCTTATCGCCGTCCCCATTCCGCTTCCGCTATCTTACACAACAGGTAGTCAGCCAGCTCACGTCAGCGGTGCAATCAATGTCGTGCTCGTAACGTGCATGCGCTTCCATTCGTTGAAAATGATGCAAGCTGCCTATTGCGGGGAGCTAGGTGTGCTTGGCTGGATTACGGAATACTTCGGGTTATATAGCAACATAACAGAGCCTACGCCAAAACAGCCATCAACCCCACGATACCACCCGAGCCAATAGCTACCGCCCTCAGCATGTTCAACTTGCCGAACTTGTCCAACAGCTCGTTTACCTCTTGATCCTCTGCTTGGGTACTCTTCCTCTCCGTTTTCTCTTGTGGTACACTCAAGTCCTTCCATTGACTCACGTCATCCTTGCTGTCCACGGATTCATCTGCGCTTCGCTCTTTCGACCCAGCCTTTTCCCGGTACTCGGCAGACGCGTTGCTTCGGCTCCCGCCCAACTCTTCATTCTTCCTGATTAGGGCGAAGTTCGTGGGTATCATGGCCAGACCCGTGATTGGCGCGATGCTGAAGGAGAGGGCGGCAGCGGCGAGATAAAGGCCAGGCTTGCCCTTGACGGCATGCTGAAGGATTGAGGAAATCGAGTTGACAGAAGATGGTGGAAGAGATTTGTAAGCGAGATAGACGAAGCCGGATGCGGATGTGATTGCGGCTGTTGGAAACGTGTGGGAGCCTCTTGAGAAGAGCCAGCGTATCATTGGAAGAGATCGAGATGCTGGCTGTGATTGTAACATTGGAACGTCGAAGAGAGATAATGCTGCTATGCCGCCCGACGCTAACAGCGCGGTGGATATGCTCAAGATCTGTATGGTTTGTGTAGCGGACATGTTGGACGGTGGGAGATTGTGTTTTGGGATATTGTTGAGAATGGTTTCCAATTTGTGAGTGATCCAGGAGAAGCAGGTACGCTTTGCTATATACTTGAGCGTGATGTGGTCATCCTGTTGGTACACAGCGCGTTCCGCGGGTCCCGCAATGTTAGTGGTCTCAAAATGATGTCATGGTGGCCTATCATCAACCTTCGCATTTCTCGAACTAGACGAACACTTCGGTCACGGTGTGTTCCAGGCCCGACATTGTCGCAAAGTCGAGAAGTCTAATCAGTCCGCTTGCGCACCTTGGGTAGCGCGAACCAGCAAGCAAGCATAACAGCGTACATGCCAAGTGCAACGGGGTGCAGTACCCAAGTACCTAAAGAATCAGTATCCTGATGATTGCGCATAGAATAAAGGTCGCTTACCGGAAGCCTGCGCGAGAACACCAGTTGTGAAGGGTGCAACCGCACCACCTGAGCTTCCTGCTCCGCCAATGAATCCGATTGCGGTTGTCTGAATATGACGAGGCATGAGGCGCGAGAAGATGGTCTGCGCACACGGGTAGACGGGGCCCAAAAACAAGCCCAACAAGCAGACAGCGACTGCATTTCCGATCAAATTTGGTGTCAACCATGCCAGAAGTTGAAGAGCTATGGTGCCGAGAGTGAGGATGACGACAAATCTCTTCTCGCCTATTCTGGGCGCAGCGTGAGTGAGTACAAAACGGCCAAGCGTGATGCCTCCCTATTCGGCAATTAGCAGAAGCGATACAGTATGCAGCAAGTATACATACCCAGAAGCCTGCTGTGACATATCCGACCTTTGCAGGGTCGCCATTACGGTAGTTGATGAGGTATGAGATGAACCAGCCTGAAATGCTCACTTCGGCTCCTTGGTATGCAAAGATGAACAAGGCGCCGAAGATGGTGACTTTGTTCTTCAAAGCAAGCTTAAGGATCTTCATTTTGGACGCGGCGTCTTCCGCAGCAGTTTGCCTGCTGGTCGTGGTCTCCAAGAGGGTCTCCTCAGAGTCTTCCGTGTATGACCAGAAGGACCATGCTGCGAAAGCGATGCAGCAAAGTCGCAGTCCGACGGTAAGAAAGTAGAAGCGCGACCACAGGATTCCTTGTGAGACGATTGCTGTTCCGATGATGGGTGCAACTATTCCGCCAACGCCATAACTACCATGCGAGAGGCCAAGAATAACAGAAGGTGGATGGGTGTTCGCACAATAGACGTTGTTGAGGGCCAAGTTGATGGCTGCACCGAATCCCAAGAGAAAGAATCTGAAATTGTCAACGGTGCGTTACTGAGTGCCAAGATTTAATACTTACGATACAACGACCAAAGGATACGGAGGTGTGCAAACAAGGATAACGTATGCGGACAACTGTATCAACTCTGCTATGATCAGAGTCTTTGCCCTTCCGAACTTGCCTAGGATGGTGTTCGTGAAGAAGGCGGCAGAGATGAAACCGATGGCGTTACTAACGAAGACCAGAGACATGATGGAGTACGAGATGTGGTAGTACGACTCCATGTACGGAATCAAAGCACCGACGACTGACCACTGATTAGTCTAAATTCTATTCAAGTAATACCAGAATGGCAGGTCTATGAGAGTGTTTCAACTCACCCGAGTCGTTGATCCCGTTTGAAAAGTAGATCAAGCAACAGCAAAGAATTCTCCATTTGGTCATCGGTTGAGCGTTCCAGGTCCTGATAGTACCAACTGCATCCTCTCGATTCGGTGTGGCCGGACGACTCATCTCGAGTTCATTGGGGGTTTTCGGGGTCTGCGCGCCCTTAGGCAATTCATGCTCTGCATACGATGCTTGTCGGCTATCGTCTGTTTTGCGAGAAGCAAAGTCCGCGAGTTCGACGTCCGGTAGTACACCTACATCGCCGAGCGTTTGGGGTGCTTTGCCCTTGCTCTTCTGGTATGTCGGTTCCGGGTTGGTCACGGAGGCAGGCTGAATGTCGAAGAGACCGTGAAGTTTGGACGACATGGCTCGAAGTTCCCGGTCTGCGGCAAACTCGAAGAGAATGCGAAAGCCCTGGACTACGCGCCCTGGAAGTGTTCGTTTTGACTGTGTGTTTCAAGTAGTAGGAAGTAATTGGGCGTGCGAGTTCAGTGAAAATGCAAAGGCAAACGTCATAAATAAGAAAGTAGCCCGAGCGACGATGTGCGGAAGACCCTAGACCCTTAATACGGTAGTCCACGAAGCTTTCGACGAGAACACTGCTGGCCATACCAAGGGCTGAGGGCGCTATCGCTGATAAATCATGGGATGCACAATTACCCTACATTACCAGATAAACACGCGCCGGCTCCGACTTGGGGCCTATCACAGCTGGCGGGTAAGTATCGTGTGGTCGCGCTGCAGCAGTGTGGAGATGGTGGACGGTCGGTAAGCAAGTCGATCATAAAGCCTGTAAAACGTTTTGCAGGGACACAGGGACACAGACGCGTCTAATGATGCAGATAGCCGTTCATTCCTGGCAATGGATCCGACAGTCGGAGAAAGATTGGGTCTAGGCCTGTGACCAGAAAGGGCGCAATACCCAGAAGGTGGTGAAAGTGCGAACTTTTGGGGCTCCGAGGGGCGGGGACAACTTCCCCACCGGGCTCGGCCACACCTTCCTGCTTTGAAATTCACGACCACCCCTCCCATATTGTCTCCAAAACTACCACAAACGATTTCTCCACTCTGCTTACCAAAGCTCAACCCCAACATGGCCCGTCCAAAGCGCAACGTCCTTGCCACCATAGACAGCACAATCACACCGCCTGACGCGTTGGCGCCGAATCACGCGATCGCGCGCATCACCAAAGCCGAAGGCAAGAACATCTATGCCGCCGAGCTGCCAGATGGCAAGTCTGTCCTTGCAGAGCTGGAAGCGAGGTTCAGATCAACAGTATGGATCAAGAGGGGCAGCTATGTGGTTATAGATATGTCTGCTCTGGCGGACCGTGAGAACAAGCTGGATGGAGAGATTGTGAACGTGGTGCGCGACGAGAAGGCGTGGAGGAAAATGAGCTACTGGTATGTTTCCAGCCGGGTATCATGTAGTATGTGTATAGAGCGCTAACAATAGTATACAGGCCCAAGGAGTTCGTAAAGAAGTCGACGTACGTCCAAGATAGCGACGACGAGGAATCGACCGTCGGCAAGATGCCGCCCAGCGACTCAGACGAGGACTGAGTTCTTCGACGCATCACTCGGCGTGCGCATGGTCCTCCTCAATTATGCCCTTCGTCACGCCCTCGTACTCCTTCCTCGTTCCCCACCATACGCCTCCGACCGTAATCGCCAGAACGCCCACGACTGTCGCCGAGCTTGCCGACGTACTCGGGTACACATTCCACGCCCACTCTTGCGCACCCCATAACGCATACACAACGGCCGGATTGAAGCCTGCTTTCCATAGCAGGAATGGCGTACACCACGCGACATACGCGTAGAACTGGTAGTGTAGACTACGCGCGCACAGTAAGCCAATGGTCATCGCGGTCAGCATCGTCGTCATAATGAAATCTGGGGTGATTTTGCTGGACATGGTGTCCTGATCCCGGGGCTCAATGGCTGGAATACAAAGCTTGAGGAATTCTTTGACATTGCGCTTCGAGGGCTTGATCCAGCGGGTTCGCGCGTACCAGATAAGGAGGCCAACATGCAAGGCGAGTAAGCCAATGGCGAAGGGGCGTGAGAGGAACGTAGATTCCGGGACGAAGCGCCAGTTGACGGTCCATTTGTAGAGGAATGCACGGCTGAGCTCGAAAGCGCGGGCGAAATAGCTTGGTGCGCGCTTCCTGAAGGGATAGCCATACAAAACCTGCAGTTTGATTAGGATCAATTGATAAGACTCCGTGAGCGATGATTTACTTACCGAAACTTGCACGATAATCATGGCCTGTGTCAAGGCTTCTCTTCCACCCAGTTTCATGACCATGAGAATACCCATTGCTGGTAGAGGCAGCAACAGGCTCATCTTGACGTTCAACCCTGTGCTATACAGCGCGCTCCCCAGGTGCCATTGATCGCGTTGGTAGCAGAAGACAGCCAGCCAGAAGAATAGCACCGCGAAACAATCATTGAAGCATCGTAGCATGAAAATGCTATGCATGCGCTTTGAAAGAATCAACAGCGGGAAAATGTACGGTGGAACCTATCAACATGTCAGCTTCCACTCGATGACCCCCTCCAACAATGACAGCTAGAACGGGAAAGTACTCACCCTCGCCTTCCTATAGCATTGAAACACCACACCAAGCGTAAGCAGATACACTCCCGCGAAAATATACTGCGCGAGGGCGATATCCCGCCCTTCATCCGTCCACTTGTAAAGCTGCTTGTAGATCCACACATGCGCACCAGGGTACACGAGCGGACCTGTCGAACCAGCAATATTCTTATAGTCGCGCTCGCCTTTCAAAAAGATGGCTATCTGCTGCATGTACGTTGTCCAGTCAATCTCCGTATCTAGACATTCCGTTGTTAGGACACGTGGTACGTTTTCGATGAGTGAGAAAGGAGCACGAACAAGGTATCTTCTCGATTATCACGCCTGAAAGCGCGGCGTCTGCTACGAGCAGCAGCGGAGTCATCCATCTTGTGTGGTCGGGATTGTAGGCTAGGTCTTTTGCGCGGGCGAGGAGCGACATGGCGGCGTTTGTTGCACGCGGTTTTGGTGATGGCAAGTTCGGGGGTTAACGATGGTGTTATAGTTCGCGTCGCGTGTCACGTGGGAAGGAGGTTTGAGGTTTCAAGGATGACAGTTTCGCGCGACGTGTGTTTCAGGCATCATTTTTCTCGTGCGAGCTGTGGATGGTGGTTTGACGTGGACTGCACGTTTTGTATGGAGTCAGACGCTGTTGCGCTCACGTCCTGGTGTTGTGCTATTCAAGGCAAGCGCGAGGTTTGCGCGTCCAGGACTTCGTTACTCTTTGTATCAATGCCCTGCATGCGATGTTGAATCCAAAATTATCTGTCCGATGAATCAATTGTCCTTTTTTCCTTGTAGCTCTCAAGTACATAACTGGCACAAATATAGCACGGTGTCGTCGTCGTAGTCATAGTGGCACAGACGATGAGGAAATTAATGTTGCATTAGGTCTAGGCTCTAAGGAATGTCTATACAGGAAGCGCTGAGAGAATCATGAACACTGAGGAAGGTCATAGCCTATGCTCAGTACTGGCTGGGTGCCGGGCACGCAGGGGCGGCGGCGGCGGGAAGCGGGACGAAGGTGACATAGGCATCAGAGACACCCTGGCAGACGAAGTCCTGAGGGCCGTTACCACCAGCACGGCAGTAGCTGGGAAGAGTGGTGGTACCGACATAGGTGAGGCTGAGGGAATGTTAGCAAATTTGAACGAACTGCGCATTAAAAGGCATGGGAAGAACTTACTCGTCGCTGACACCCTGCTTGATGATCAGACCGGAACGGTCGCTTGAGAAAGCGAAGTCAATGAAGCTGTTCTCGCCGCAAGAGTAGAACTTGTTGTCCTCAAGCTTGTCGGCCTGGGAAGAGCAGTTGAAGTCGAGAGTACCTCCGTTGGTAGCCTTGATGTTGAAGCCGAAGCTGTTGTAGTAGGTTCCCTCAGGCTTGCGTCCGAAGAAGTTGGAGATCTTCCAGACGTAGTCACCCTGGGTGGCAACTGGGCAGGATGCGTCGACCTGGCGGGCCTCGAGAGGTGCGGCGCTGGCAACGGCAGCGGCAGCGAAGAGAGAAGCGATGGTGGTGAACTGCATCTTGATGGAGTTGGTTTGAAGTTGGGATGAAGTGTTGGAAAGTGTGGTAGGTTGTAATTGAGTGTGAGAGTTGGTGGTTGATGGTGGCTAGAAGTGAGATACTCACTGGCATTATATAGTCATCCCACCTCGTATCTAGGGTACTGTACTCCTGCCACGATCATCATGTCCGTCTCGTCCCAAGGTTCAATACGAGAAGATTGACAC
This sequence comes from Alternaria arbusti, assembly GCF_024043155.1. Classification (NCBI taxonomy): domain Eukaryota; kingdom Fungi; phylum Ascomycota; class Dothideomycetes; order Pleosporales; family Pleosporaceae; genus Alternaria; species Alternaria arbusti. The sequence continues at coordinate 339,367 of NW_026249959.1, forward strand.
CAGGCGTCACCCTTGACCTTACCCACTAGAACATACGAGAAAGGTGTACCATGAAATTTCTCCAGGAACACGAGCCTCAGACCATGCCGAGAGCGCCGAAACCACACTCTACCCCAATTTTTGGAGCCTCAGTACCCTTGCCAACGGTGTCACGAACCAGTAGCGGCATCCGGGGTGACCGGATGAGGCGACAGGCATGTCCTATCCGGGCAGTTGGCAGACCTAGCCGAGCTTGGATCGTGCTAAACATACGAGATGTGACGTCTAGTAGGATGAACCAGGTATGCATTGGGCGCTGGCCGATCGGCTGTGCATGGCCTTAGTTCGGAAAACTAACGGCATGACGTCCTGGCTATATGTATTCTGATGGCCGTTGCAACACCGTACATGCGATGGTAGGCGACTGCTTCTTCCACATTCGTATCAACGCGGTATACCCTAGAGTGCTCGCGAACCACTATACCAAGGTAGCTTAGCGACACACTGGAAGCGTAAAAGAGATGTCCTATGTTCCTGAAGTAGAGCCTGAGTGCTGTGGACCTGAGTACGTCGGCCGCGTGAATGATGACTGCAATCTCGTAGAGTTCGATCGGTCCGTTCCCGAACGACCTCATCGTCCACAGAAATGGGTGGTCCGAGTGTGGGGACGAGCGTAATATCAGTAATCGGGGTTGCCTCCATCACCTTGAATAATTTCAAGGTTAGCATGGAGATCACTCGTGAACGAAGGATCGAAATACGACGTCGCTTGGGGTTGAACCGAGATGGTGGAAAGTTGAGCCGTGACATCTGGCAGGAATGGCATCATCGAGCCGGTTGTTGCGGCTGTGGCTGCCGATCACCTGGATGGCTCGCGCCCAGGGTCCACGCTCAAAGACGGAGCCAGGAGCTAAACAATGACACCAACACCACTGACGCACCATCGGAGTCTGTCCGGCGGCACGCTATATTTGCTATTTTTGGACCCGCGATCGTGGGCTCACGCTCAACGCTGAACGAAAACTTTACGACCCAGGTGCACATCTACCTTCAAGGACTGGCATGCGTGACAATGAACTCAAACTTACTGCACCCACCGTGCACAAGGCGACTATCAAGGTACACAGAGATCTGAGACGGCACTCGAATATTTTACGGTTCCGTTCCGTCATTCTCGGAGATCTCGTTGTTGCTTTTGAGACCTGACGGCATCTGCCTTAATTTCGATGGATCACTGAACATCTTGCTAATATGTCGGAGGCTGTCGGGTAGACAATACTGCCCTGGCGTCAATAGGACCGATAAACCATTGAATGTATGGGCGCGGCAACGATGCACAAAGTCAGAAAATATTCTTACTGCGGATCTATAGACAAGAAAGAGACAACCACGTCGTGATTAGCGAAAGCTGGTTGGCAAATACCTCATGTTCTACCGCTCATGAATGTGGCTGGAGCCATTCGACCATATCTGATGCTCGGTGCTCAGACAGCGGATCGGTATGGGCACACGTCTTACACAAGATGACACGTAAGACGCTGCCACAATACACATGGGCAGATGGAGGGGTAAGACCGGACCAACGACACTGAAGAGTACACCATATGTACCTGTGTTGTACATCCAGTGAGTTTGGAAGTTCGTTGGACGCGAGATGATACAGGAACCTTTCTGTCTTGCACATTTGGAGATCGAGCTTCCAGATGAATACTTGCATGTAGGGGCAAAAAGATCCGGCATCTACCATCATCTGTCACACGCGACCAGTCACGAGTGTTGTTACAATATACTGATTGCGGAATGTGTTGCAAGAAGAGGAGGTGTACCACAGTAAGTACCCGTCCTGCTGCCGTTGCTCACCGGTCGGACCACAAGGTCAAGATACCCAAGTCAGCAAATCGATGGCAGCATGCATGGAATACAGTACACGCGGAACAAAGCCTCTCCCAACAACGGGTACGTACGCAGAATGCCGACTTCTCCAGACGTGCTCTTGAGTATAAACAGTCGGCATGGGCATTGTTTCATGCTCGTCACTCGCGGTTCCATCCGCTCTTGCTGCGCTTCCTATCCGTTCCGATATTGTTTGTCTGTCTGACTCATGGATTCCGTTGAGCTCGAAGAACCCTATGACGAGGAAGGCAATTTTAGCTATGGCCATAGCCAGGACGACCTCGACAACGATTACACAGGCAGTGGGGATGAACAAAGTGGTGAGGACCGATATGCCAACAGTGAAAGCAATGAGAGCGACGAAGCTCCCGATGACGCTTCAGCAAATGATACGGAAGGTGAGCTTAGTGACAGTGTGATTAGCGAAGATCTTTCGATGTCAGCAAGCGATGACGACGAGGAAGACGAAGACGAGGAAGATGGAGAACTAGAGACAGGTAGCATGGAAAGCGATGTTAGTGGCTCAGACCAAGAGGACGATGAGGAGGTGAATGACACGGAAAGCGATGTCAGTGGCTCAGACCAAGGGGATGATGAGGAGGTAAATGACACGGAAAGCGACGATATCAGCTCGGATAGCGAGGCAGTATCGATCGAAGAAGAGATCATCGACCCAGTGAGCGAAGAGAGCGGCTCGGATAGTGAAGCAGATGATTTGATTGGAGAGGGTGCTGGGGAAAACACCACAGTAGAGTCTATGGGATCTAGCGGTATGTGCAACAATGACAGCACTACACACCATGAGCAAGAAAGCTTCTTGACGAGTACGCGGAGTAGCCCGGGAGGGTGGACGCAGTTCAAAAAAGGACAGGATACCGCACCTGTCCACCATCACAGCAACTACCAAGCTTATCAACCCAACAACAACTATCAATCCACGAATAACCATCAATCAACCAATAATTATCAGCTGACAAACACCCACAACACGCACAGCGACAATCCGAAGACCGGCAACTCCCCGACGATCGTTCATAGCCGAAACAAAGTTCCCAGACGTCTCCCTGAAGTACAAACTGTGCTCGATGCGTCGAATCTCAATCGCAGCAATACCCCAGCTGGCGTGCAAAAGCTCGCGCGCCCAAATGAAGTGGCGTCCAAGAAATCCAAAGACAACGCCCGCAGAACCAACGATGCTCATCTCTCGCACCGTACCAAACCTAATCATGGACACACCGAACTACCAATCGAAACCAAGCATCCTTGATCCTCGAACAATCTTGGGAAGTCGAAAGCCGGCAATGAAATCAGTATGGCTGACGAGCTCTTCCTTCCGGTCATATCAACTCGATCTACCAAAAGCAACCCAAAGCCCACAGCAACGAAACGCTCTCCTCACATGCACGAGACGGAGGCAATGCCTGTAGTAACTGCAAGTCACGTACCCAGCAAGAAAAAGCGGAAGCCTACGGTCCTTGAGATGGAGGGATCTGCAATCCAAGTCCCCGCCAACACCAAACAGCAGTTCAACAGCAAGGCCAGCGGTACGAAGTCATCCAAGAACGACGCAATTCGCTCTCATCCTCGACCACCCCCCGTATCTTTCAGCGACACAGAAGAGACATGGATCCCTACCAGCTTCTCCAACCCCCCTAAGGTTTTTCTCAATGGCATCTTCGCTGGAGTGATGATGCAGAGGCGAAAATCTACAACAAGCGTATTTGATCATGCATCGCATGCAATCATCGGCTTCAGTATGTCAAAAGAGCAAGGTAAGCGGTATGAGGAGGCTGGGATGAAGAAGTACAAGGCGGCCAAGGATGGTTTTACACTGTGGTGGAAGCCTTACACGCCATCGGCGGACTACTTTGATAGGGCAGACGAAGTTGAGTGATATGGGAGGTTGATCTACGAAATTCTCGACGAATTCCAATTCATTATGTTGTGTTATAGTTCTGACCAGATAATAGTTGCTTCACTAACTAGTCATTTGTTTCATCGTCTGCCACTCAAAAACATTTCCAAGTACTTTGCAATGGTTGGAGCGAAGAAGCATGCAAAGCCAAGCCTCTGACGTAGTACCCCAGCCTAAAGCCTGCCCATAAGTGGTGCAGGCTAAAAGCGACCATACAGACGATGCCATAAGATAGCTGTAATGCCGACGATCCGGTCAGCACTTCGTAAGATATACACCGATCAGGAGAACACCTAGCCGAACGTCATATGCCTCTTCCAACTCAAATAAAAGATCCTCTCACAAGAACGCCTAGAAAACTTTCCCGATATTGCTTTTTGGATTTCCAACAACAAGGTTCATTGGTTACGCGCGCAATTCTAGGATACCTACCCCTCCATCAGCAACATGTCAGGCAACTTCAGCCTCTCAAAGTACCTTGCCCGCGCCTCTCCTCGTCATGCCCAGCCTTGCGATAGCGAGAAATGCGCTGGAGACTTTGGTCTCGACGTAATGCTCGTCTACCCAGAGTCGAAGGAAACGGCTGAAGACTGGCCAGCAAAGTTCCGAGCTATCACGAAGTCAAATGTGTATAGCTTTCGTATGCAGCCAAAGGCATTGTACCCAGAGAAGGATTTCCAAAGCTCTTCAGAAGAGGATACAGATCTGCCGACTGATCCAAAACCACAAGGCGCCTACGACAGGTCATCGACAAGACCGGTGGTATTTGTTGCTGAAACACCCGAGGCTCGAACGGTTTATGAGGAGGTGCGCCAGCCTGAACCGATCGTTCGCGACCACATGAGAAACCGGATACCCTTCGCCGGACGTGTCTATGGCGTGATCGAGCTGCGACGTAATTCCAATCTCGGACTCACATGCATGCTCGCCTGGGGGCAATGGGGCTTTCACAACATCGTGAAGAATTACTACGGGTGCCGGCAATCGACCGATAAGTGTCAGTCTGCGAGACAGCCGAGGATCGTCACGAATCCGTCAACCGGCTTCGTTATCTTCGTCACGATTATGTCCATGTTGGACTACTGGATGCAGTACGACATGAACCGAGGGGACTATTACCAGCGACTATGCCTGGTTACTGGAATCACGATGGGCTGCTTGTTGAGTCAGTCTGGTCCGTCCATCGAATCGTTACCTGCGTTGATGGCTGCGATGAACTTGGCGATGACTTGCAGCGCTTTTGGGCACTTGATCTGGCGGAAATACTTCAGCACGTGTGAGGGGAGGCTGGAGCAGAAGCTAGATGAGTGGAAAGAGGAGGCTCGCCGTGCCCAGGGGTACTCGCGAGAAGATCTAAAGCTCGAGTGCGAAGCCCAGAAGCCCCACGTTGTCAAGTTCCACGAGCTGGACTAGACGGGTCGAGTGTTTATTAGTATGCTGTTGGGGCAACGGAAAAGCTCAAAGGCAACTCGCGGCAAACGGTCCAAATCGGTCACGTATCTAGAGTGTAAGGGCGGATTGGTTCACGGTATCGGGCAGTATTGTTGTTCTTGATTGTGCGCGGGTCTATTCCCATTGTGTGCCTTTTAGTCGTTGCATGAGATATTCGACTTCAACCTCTTTTGTTAGAGGAATGACCCAATCCTGTATTATCTGTTAGTACGCAGTATGAATGAATGAGAGCACTGAACGTACCTTGTACATGCCAACAACCGCGTCTGCATTCACCTTGGACGAGCCGTTCGCGCCCAGGTCCGGGTCTGTGCCGTACGTCTTGGCCTTTAACCTCAGTCTCTCCAGCACCTTCTTTTCCACCGCAGCATTCGTGATAGCCTCGTCGATGCCTTTCCTGTCTTCGTCCTTGATCAACTTGACGAAGCGCTCCGTCTCCTGCTGGAACTTGGCCTCGGCAACGAACTTGCCAAAGTGTATGCGCCGCGACAGGGACTGGATGGTCATGACATCGCAGGTGGCAGAGGACCCGTAGTTCTCTTGCGACTCTCCCCTGTCCTCGCGGTCTGTCTGCAGACATGCGGCGGGCAGGATGTGCTTGATGTAGCAGTCCTTCAGCTGGGCGTTGACGTTGACATCGTTGGGGTGCAGGATCTGCGGGTAGTTGAGGGGCTTGAGGATGGGCTCCTGGAGGACCTCTGGGAAGAAGGGGTATTCGTCGGGCGACTGGTAGCGGCGGACGAGGGACTGCAGGCGCTCCTGCTCGCGGAGCATCCAGTCGAACAGGCTGGTCTCGGGCTCGCCAATGTCGACGCCGCCGGGCACGTAGATGGTCCGGTTGAGGGGGAACTGCACGCGCTCGATCAGGTGGAAGGTGATTGTGTCCTCGAGCCGACTATGTGCTGTCAGTAGGACTCAGGCGCGCATGGCGGGGAGGCGTACATGAGCTGGAAGCGGATGTTGGCCAGGTCAAGCGCCTTGGACGCGTCGGAGAGGTCAATCGCGTCCATAGTTCCTTCTCAAGCTCCCAAAAGGGCAGATATGCGGGTGAGTGATGTTTGCAGCCATGGCAGTCCGGTCGTGTCCCGAGCATCGGCGTGCTCTTCGGCGGATGACGCAGGCGGGTGCCGACTGGTGAGCTCGATAGTCACTCCCCTCCGCAACACCACTATCACCATCTCGAGCACCCGACGCGCCTCCCGCCTCCCGCCTCCCGCCTCACCGCCTATTGGCCTTTTGTAGCACACGCGAGCACCTGTTCTGAGATCCTAATGCGAAGATAAGGATGCCCTAGCGACGTCTCCTCCACTGCGCCGCCCGTTGAGTCTCCCGCCACGCCTGCTCGCATGGCCTCGTCCACCGCCCGCAATGGATCCCCAGGTCGCGGCCGGTCCACCAGCCCGCGCTCGCCGCGGTACTCGCAGGCCTTTGACGACGACGACGAGAGCAGCTTCATAGACTCGCTCCCCGATGTAGCCCCACCGCACCTTCCCTGAGCCCACGGTGATGCTAATGCTCGCTAGACCCGCCATCTGCAAGCTTTTGGCAAAAAAGTCACAGCCACCGCCGGCAGCTTGATAGGCGCCGAAGGAGTCACCCAGCACTACCAGAACGCCATTGGCGAGCTCCACCGCGAGCTCAGGCGCCCGCTGATGCAGCGCTCCGTCTTTTCCTTCGCCCAGACCACCCCCCGCGAGATCGTGCGCTCGCGAATCTCCGTCCCCGAGATCCAGCAGCGCGCCCTCGCCTACATCCCCAACGACCTGCTCTCCAACATCCCCGAGGACAACGCCGAGTTCTCCCTCTTCCAGGGCTTCGAGGCCTCGCTGCCCGACGCCCCCGACAGCCATGCGAAGAAACATGGCCGCCACAACGCGCGCGGCCAGCGCCTGATCGGTGGCAGGGAAGACGACGACGATCCCAATGTGCCCCCCTCGATGCAGAAGCTGCGGAAGCAGCGCAACAGCATGGGCCACCGCCTCGAGATGATGGGCGTGCGCAAGCACATGTGCGTCGCCGAGATACACGAAATCGACAACAAGATCGCCAACCTCAATACCATGCGCAAGATGGTCCTCGACCGTCTGGCGGGGCTCGAAATCGAAGAGGGCGAGCTGGAGCAGGACCTGCTGACCGTGGACAACCGCATCGAGGACCTGCAAGAAGAGCTGGACGACGAAGCCGCACTGGCGCCCAAGACGGCAGGGTCGCAGACAAGCGACGAGCAGTCAGAAGGCAAGGGCGAATTCATGTCCGAGTCGATATACCAGAAGATACCCTCCTCGCCCAAGACGAAGAACAAGGCCAAGAGGCTGTCAAAGAGAATGTCCATGCCCGTACTACACGAGCATCTGCAGTCAGGATCCAAGATTAAGGAACTGCCCGCGCACATGGACGCCATCACCGCCATGGACTTTGATGCTCCGTGGGGCATGATGGTGACCGCATCGCTAGACGACACAGTACGAGTATGGGATCTGAGCGCCGGCCGGTGCATCGGAATGCTCGAGGGCCATCTCTCCTCCGTGCGCTGCTTACAGGTCGAAGAAAACATCGTCGCAACCGGCTCAATGGACGCTTCGATAAAACTCTGGGACCTGAGCAAAGCCGAATACGCGCCCATGGATAACCGGATAAACAAGCCCGATGAAGAGAGCGACGATGGCCTGGCATTTGAGAACTCAGAAGACGCACCCCCTGCGCCACCGTCGACCAGTATGCAAGACTGCCCTCTCTTCTCCCTCGAATCACACGTCGACGAAGTCACTGCGCTACATTTCCGTGGCGACACTCTAGTGTCCGGTTCTGCAGATAAGACACTACGGCAATGGGATCTGGTCAAGGGACGATGCGTGCAGACGCTTGATGTTCTCTGGGCCGCTGCCCAAGCTACAGCTACGAACACCTCTAACAGCACATGGCGACAGACGGGACGCTCTGCCGACTCCTCCGCCGACTTTGTAGGCGCCATCCAGTGCTTCGATGCCGCACTTGCCTGTGGTACCGCCGACGGTATGGTACGTCTATGGGATCTGCGTAGCGGGCAAGTTCACCGAAGTCTTGTCGGCCATACAGGTCCTGTCACCGCCCTGCAATTCGATGATGTCCATCTCGTGACTGGTAGTGCCGACAGGAGTATACGCGTAAGTCAACTATCTTTCCTCCGACTGTTGCCCAACTAACGTGCACAGATCTGGGATCTCCGAACCGGCGCCATTGCCGACGCCTACGCTTACGACCACGCCATCAGCAGCATGATGTTCGACTCACGACGAATTGTGTCTGCAGCGGGTGTGGACGTAGTCAAGGTTTACGACAAGACAGACGGAAGGCACTGGGACTGCGGACCCGGAGCTGACGAGAACGACAAGACGACACACTCCATCATCGAACACGTCAGGATAAAGGATGGCTATCTGGTTGAAGGACGTAGAGACGGTACCGTTGGTGTCTGGTCGTGTTAGCAGAACTATAGAGGTAGAAGCGATGAGGATTGTATATAAGAACGGGCTGCGCATATGCCAGTCATGTAAATGGCAAAGTGTTGTACTGTCGCAAGATACGCATTACGATATCACTACCAATCAATTTTATGCTACTGCAAGGACCAAGATCTCCTCCACCCAACGTTAGTTGTGACGCATGCGCGCCGCTTCCTGACGGGATATCGATACAGACATATCCACAGTGGCCGTGCTAAATTCAATCAAACATGAAATCTGCCCGGGCGGGATGCATGCTTGGTGAAGAACAAGTTCAGTACACTGGTAGACATGAAGGGCTCACAGTGAGGTTTAAAGATGTATCCGCGTTGTTTGCAGGCTGCATCTCACTTTCTGGCTATGTAAAAGAGACATGGAAACATAGTTCTGACAGGGACAGCAGACGTTACAAGCACGCGGCAGGGGCCCAGTGGAAGCTTGGTTGGTGGTGGAACCATGCAAGGATGGCCCGCGAAGCTCCGATCTGCCATGGTGACGTAACGCAGAACCCCGATTGACATTTCCGCGCTCTGAGACGCCTATCCCTGCTCCCACGCCGCCGTGGCATCTGCATACTACATTCGCTTGTCCTATCTACCTATGCCTTCTCATCTCTAATTTTGCAATTGAACCGTCAATTGCTGGCATCCCTCGCGTAGGCGCCTACCTCCATCCCATCTCATCGCCGGCTTCCTCTCCCGGTTCCACGTGCTCCGCTCGAGCTCCAAATTCCCGCCATGCTCCCACGACAGGCCGCGTCGCTGTCGCGCGGGTACAATGCCACGTCCAGAGCCTCAATTCTCTGCAGACGGTTACCGCGAGCGACCAACACACAATTCCGCACATCCTTCAGCAATGGAAGCCCAGCATCCGCTGCGAGACGCGCCGTCCTACAGACCTCACAATTAAGCAGGCAAACCCCCACCACGACCGCGATACGAACCGTCTCGACGAAACCTCTCCAAGCTCCGCGATCACGTCTCGCTCGGTATGCGTACCGAACAGCAGCCATGCTTGGCTCTTTCGTCGCCGTCAGCGGTGTCTTGGTTATCGCCTTCTTCGTCTACGACGCCTACACGTACAACGAGGACCCTATCGCGACCGATATTCCCGTCTCCGAACTCGCACTCAGCCCGAGGAGAGGAGGCCCAAAGAACCTGCCTATCGCCGACCACTTCGTCGACGACGACGAAACGCCCGAGAATAAGAAGCTCAAGCACAAGCCAAAGTTGGTCATACTGGGGACGGGCTGGGGCAGCGTGGCCCTTCTGAAGCAGCTGAACCAGGATGACTACCACGTCGTCGTCATATCGCCGTCCAATACCTTCCTATTCACGCCGATGCTACCTTCCGCTACCGTCGGAACGCTAGAGCTCCGGTCCCTTGTCGAACCAGTACGAAAGATTGTCAGGAGAGTACGCGGGCACTTTCTCAAAGCAAAGGCCGAGGACGTGGAGTTCTCTGAGAAGCTCATCGAGTGCTCAGCTGTAGATGCCAAAGGCCAGGAGCAACGGTTTTACGTTCCTTACGATAAGCTCGTCGTCGGAGTCGGATCAGTCACAAACTCGCATGGTGTCAAGGGTCTCGAACACTGCCACTTCCTCAAGGACATCAGCGATGCCAGGATTATCCGTAACCAGGTCGTCAAGAACCTCGAGTTCGCGTGCCTACCGACAACGTCTGACGAAGAAAGGCGAAGACTTCTATCGTTCGTGGTTTGCGGTGGTGGACCTACTGGCGTAGAGTTCGCGGCCGAGCTGTTCGACATGCTGAACGAGGATCTCTGCAAGCTATACCCCAAGCTTCTACGCAACGAAATCTCCGTCCACGTTATTCAGTCCCGAAGCCACATCCTGAACACCTACGAAGAGGCTCTATCTCAGTACGCTGAGCAACGTTTTGCCCACGACTCGGTCGACATCCTCACAAACTCGCGCGTCAAAGAAGTCCAATCGGACAAGATCCTCTTCTCGCAAAAGGATGAAAACGGCAAAGTGGTTACCAAGGAGATCCCCATGGGTTTCTGTCTATGGTCAACTGGTGTTGCGCAGACTGATCTCTGCAAGCGACTCGCCGCCAAACTCGACGGACAGAACAACAAGCACGCTCTGGAAACCGACACACATCTTCGTTTGAACGGATCACCTCTCGGTGACGTTTACGCCATTGGTGACTGCGCAACCGTCCAAAACAACGTCTCTGATCATATCGTCAACTTTCTACGCACGACTGCCTGGGAGAAGGGCAAGGACCCCGAGAAGCTGCAGATCTCGTACTCGGACTGGCGCGGCATCGCCAAACGCGTCAAGCAGCGCTTCCCACAAGCCGCGAACCATCTTCGCCGCCTAGACAAGCTGTTCGAACAGTACGACAAGGACAAGTCTGGCACTCTGGACTTTGGCGAGCTTAGAGAGCTGCTCTTCCAGATCGACTCGAAGCTCACATCCCTACCCGCCACCGCCCAGCGCGCTAACCAGCAGGGTGAATACCTCGGTCGCAAGTTCAACAAGATCGCCCAGGCAGCCCCCGGCATGGCTCTCAATAACGTTGACTACGGTGACCTGGACGATGCGGTGTACAAGGCTTTCGAGTACAAGCATCTGGGTAGCTTGGCATACATCGGTAACGCAGCCATCTTCGACTACAACGGCTACGGCTTGAGCGGTGGTCTACTAGCCGTCTACCTATGGAGAGGCGTCTACTTTGCACAGAGTGTTAGCCTCAGGACAAGGTGTTTACTCGCCATGGACTGGACCAAGAGGGCGTTGTTTGGACGAGGTATGTTACTCCTTCCCTGGCAGTGTATGATTGTGACTCAGCTAACATGGAATAGATTTGATGAACTTCTAAGCGATACATGGCCTGCTTTTGCGAAGCGTAGATCAATAGACCGATGGCCGTTTTTCGGGTACCTCATCTTCCTGTGTAGATTATTCCTTGTTCGATCTATTGAGGGCGGCTTGATGCTGTCACTTTTACCAATATATTTTATCTTGTTCAACGACACAGGCGGAAGCATCTTCGCTGATTTGCTTTCTTCCATTTTACGTGTATAACTGAGTCCGCGCAGCGACGTAGCTGGTTGTAACTCGACACACCGCTGTCTTCGCATGATCATGTGCACATTAACATGGTTTCAGTATGGTTGTTCATTATATGCCGAGTCCGTTAGACGGTCCAAATCTAATGATGATGAGGTACGGGCACAGAAAGTAAGCCGGGTCACGCCATGGAAATGATGTGTATACAAAGTAAGCCGGATCACGCCATAGAGATGCCCGCGTCTCCCCAACTTCTCAATTGAATTTTGTCTTTGTGATAGTTGAGCTGAGGTCTTTGTGCTTTCAGCGCAATCGATGGACTTGGAAATACACCGAGTATTTGTGCAACGCTGTCGGATGCTGTTGGTTTGGAGAGAATGATCTCACGCCATTTCTTACACTTCTCAGCGTAACGTTTAGTGTACACGAAAGAAGTCATCTTTGTCACAGAATGCGCGTGAGGCATGGCATCGATGAGGATGTATAAGTATTGCCTATTTCTACCCATCTCTAGAAGCTAAACAGACAGCATCTTCAACGACCGAACTTCCAAGATCAACATTCATCGCTTTAATCAGAAGTCCATCGAGATCTTACGCCTCAAGCAAATATGCCTGCCACCACCTCATCCATGCTTTCCACTCTCCTCCTCGCCATCCCTCTCCTCTTCCCATCGGCCGCCACAGCCGCCGCAGTCGTCAAGAAAGACGTATCATCCGCAGTTGTCGTGGCTTCCGAGGCAGCCCTCGTAGACGCAGCCGTCACCTTCACCTTGTTCTCCAGCGATGCCCAATGCCGGGCCAACCAGGGCACCCGGTACGCCAATCCCGACGGAGGCTGTTACTCATTGCCCCAGAACTCCATGGATGTCAATGCTATAGCTGATAGCTGCCGTGGTATGTATTTTAGACTTCTCCAGGGGCTAGATCCAAGGGGACGAGAGCTGACATGACATGTTCAATGCAGTCTTCATTTATGAATCTAGGAGCTGCGATGGTCGCGAAAAGCAGGTTTACGCCGGAAACGTCTGTGTGGATATTGCCAGCTTCAGAACCATCAAGGCATTCTGCGGTTGAGAGGGAATAGCTCTAGGAAGGTTGTTGAGGCTGTATCCCGGGGATCTCGAGTGGGACTTGAGGTGGATGTGAGGTCTGGCTTTGTGCTGTCGTTTCCTTGATCACTGCATTCAACATGCGAATCTTGTTTTTGCGACGAAGAAAAACCAGTGTAGGTAGCTTGGCCAATGAAGCTATGATGTGCTGAAGACCAAACTCTTAACAAGATGTTTCACTAATCGTGAGATGTGTGCTTGACGTAGTAGAGCGCACGCGAATCATCTACCATACTAAACTGCCCTCAAGGCTCTTGCTCATCCATCGCTTCAAGCCGCGTGCGGACCATGTTAGGATTCGAATGTCCTTGTTCGTCGGTCCAGCATTTCAACACTTCTTCGCGCATAATCCTGCGTGGAGCTCTCTTGCCTGTGAAAAGTTCGAATTGAGCGAAACCTTGTTCAGGCAACAGGTCAAGGCCATCCAAGCAGATCCATGATGCTGACGCTTCTTCGCGAACTTGTCTTGTCAGTGGCGTATTGAGAGTTCGGTAGGCAAGTTCTATCACTACACCTCCAGAAGGAGATTGCATCCATTGAGTGGGCAGCGTAAAGTCAGGCGATGGTTCATCCCCTACAGGATGCGTAGGTATACATGATACAATGACTGTCGGTGCGCGGAGATCCTTTGGCCAGGGATCGGTCCTTGACTCAAGTATACGAAACGTAGGTTGAGATCCCTGGACGAACGATGGGAAGAGCTTTGCCGCCGATGGGCTTGCAGCTAATGCGGAGAAGTAGCTGACTAGCTTCTGCGCATTCTTGACTGTTCGGTTGAAGACCACGATGTTCTTGATGCCAAGCTGCAACATGGCATATATCGCCGCCCTAGCCATACCTCCTGACCCAATGACCAGGCTGGAAGTGGTTGTTGGCCGCACAGCATTAGCGGGAGACAGACCTCTTCGTATGCAAGATCGGATGCCTATCCAATCCGTGTTGTCGCCAAATAGCGCTTTGACAGGTCCGGATTGATTGCGCTCCTGGTAGAGCTCAACGCCATCCGCATCGGGAATGCTGCCATCCTCGTTGAGGTGGCGAATTGGGAGAAGCGTGTTGACTGCTCCAATCGCTCGAGCGTGGCGACTTAGCGAGTGAGAGAGAGCAACCGCATCCACTTTGAATGGCTGGCTGACTGCAGTGCCGCCAAAGTTTGGCCGTCGTATCAACTCCCGTATGTTTTCGTCCAGTGTCGCAGTTTGGAGGCGGTCAAAGTGGTGAGGCATACCACATGCTCGATATGCCGCATTGTGCATAGCAGGGCTAAGACTGTATCCCGCTGCGGCCCCGATGATGTAAAACTCCATAGGGTCATATGTAAACGAAGCATATAGAATATGCGTAGCTTCTGTCACAGTAAGCCATGACGTTTCTGGGTTTCTTTGTGCTCTGGTCTCAAAATCTGCGCTCTTTCGTAGCTTTTCTGGTATCACAGGGGTCAGAACCTGGTTGAAGCAAGCAGAACGCCGGCCAGCGCGTCCGGTGTTATAACATATTATGGGTATTCTCGGTGACTTGGCGTATATAGTGTTGCGGAATGATTGAATGGCGGCGTTATCGTCCATGAAGTTCGCTGGCCGGGTAAAGCGTACCAGGCTGCAGCCCAATCGCATTGCTGTATCGTATTTCTCGAGCCAGAATACATCGTACCAGTCCATGGCTGCGTGAAGGTGGCCGATTATCTTGGTCGAGCCCCTCGACGCAACGATTGCGCGGATCAGCTCCTCGTCCATGGTAAGATCCACAGTGGCGAACTCAGGTGCCATTCGCAGACCGTACCACAAGTTTGCCAGGTAGGACGTTGTGGAATGGCCTGAATGTGCTGAAGGAGGCATCGTGTGAAACATTATCGGGGTCACGGTACTCCTTCGCACTCTGAATATACTCTTGCTTATGTTCTCCGCGTGATCCGCTGTAAGCTGTGCGGGTTCAACGACTATCTCGAATGCGTCACAGCCAAATTCCAGCTCTTCAATGTCGACTTCTTCAGGCGTAAGATCTGATAGTTCAACCTGAACGGCGCATGTGTAATTCCTAAGCTCCAAATCGACATACGATAATGGGAAGTGACCAGGGTCGAGCGTTGGCGCGTCACTCTTGATCTTTCTGCGGGTATTCGTGGGAGATAGGATAAGTGCCAAAAACTTGAAGAAAGTTCTTTCCGCTCGTTTTAGCGTCAGGAATGCTGGCACAGACGGCTGGTGTGCTGGTGCAACCGAGAGGTGAGCTGCGTTCGTTTCGGATATGTTGTAGAACTCGTAGTTGGAGCATCGCCGGAAAACCGGAGTACTGAGAGCAAGCAACTCTCGAACTTTGGATTCGTCCGTGTCTAAGTATTCGCGTACATCGCGCACGTCTCGTGTAATGTGTATTACTGGGTGCGATGCCGAAAATTCATGCAGTAGAGCTTGGCTACTGCTATCCAGCGGAAATCCTCCGTTGCAGACGATAATGGCGCCTCTGCTGTGGTTCTGTAATGTGTCGCGTAGAATCTCCTCCTGCCGGAGACTACGATTCGAAGATCCAAACTGTTTACGATACGCAGCGGTCGAGAAGCCTGTTGCAGTGTGGAAGACACTCTCCATGTCGATGACCCTGCGCTGACAGGCTACTGAAGCCATCATTGCCAATGTTGCTTTTCCTGTGCCATGCATGCCAATGAGCACGATAGACGCCCGGGAGTCAAACATTCTTCGGCATTCGTACTGAGTGGGTGCTGGTGTTGACCTTGCCGAATTCGGTAGACTTCGCTGTTTGGACGCCGGCGGAGATGGTGTTGGCAGCGAAGCTCGCCCGTCCATCGTTCCGGTTTCCGTGTTCATTGCAGCAAATGAACGCTTCGCACCAACCGTCATGGACGCCATTGTTTACGGGACTTGAAATATGAAAAATGTAGTTCCCAGATGTCAACAACATGAAGCAGAACATGGTGCCGCAGTTGGCAGCGACGAGTGCCTTAGCGAAACACGTGATAGCGATGCGCCCCGCTTTTCCACGGGGATAAAACTTTATCCTGGTGTGCAGACGCTTCCCCGGCTTTCTCCAGTGCCTCACTAGGTAAGCTCGATGGCTTCTTTAGCAAGATGCTCGACCACCCCATATCTGGGTGATCACCAATCTGCTCTTTCGGTAAGGCTCTATGAGGCGTTGTCGTGTTCTTTGTGCGACGGCGAACGATCGCTGCCGAACGAATGTCTTTGCAAACCCAGGAGAAACGCCGCCAGGCCACACAAGACATACCAGTAAAACGGTTTCGGGTATCAAGAGCTTGCGATCAGTGTCGCAATGCCCGCGAGAAATGTGACGCGAACCAGCCCAGCTGCTCTCCCTGTCTGGATGCCAAGCGCACGTGTACATACACGTCAAACCCGAAGAAGCGAGGGCTCCAGCCCGGCTACATACGCAGTCTTGAAATGACACTGGCCTTCATTTTCCAACAGCACGCTGAGATTGAGACTTCAGTACACGAGCAACTGGCCCAGGAGAATACGGTCTTGCTAGCGAGGGGTACTAAAGACTCGAATCGTTTACACAAGAGCTGGACCAAGAGCAGGTTTTGTCGAGATGTCACCAAAGCATTGTCTGGAGAGCAGATAGGAGCAAGCGAAGACAGGCCGCCAAGTTCAGACGAAGACAGTGAGGTGGACACTGAAGATGCCACGCTTCTCCAGATGACACCAAAAGCTCAGTCTCAGCATTCGGTACTAGCCCTATGTGACTATCTTGATGAGTGCTGACTTATGCAGATATCATGGCAAAGTGACACGAACTACATGCCGCAGATTATGCGCCCACCTCCATTACCGGACCTTCATTCTCCGCGTCTGCAGCAATCTGCAGGCTCTTCTACCCTTACCCCCCTGCCTACAGACTGCTGGAGGTTGATCGAGATATACTGCACGTATACACAATGCTGGTTGCCCATCGCAGACAAGCTTGAGATCCTCAAACTCTCGTATTCTTATGCGGAACAAGGTTTGGCTCTGTCAAGCGATATGTCCAACTCGGGAAGTTACGCAGAGATGTGGAGTGTATTTGCAGTCGGCTCTACGCATGATGACGCGAGTCTCGCAGGAGAAAGCTATCATCCATGGCCGTCCGGAAGACTTTACGACATCGCGAGGCAACTTATCCCCAACGAGCTAGGCAAATTCGAACTAGGTCATGTCAAGGCCCTTCTCAACCTAGCATTGTTCAACATTCATGGGAAATTATTCGATGCTGCTTGGCATCTTGTCGGCGGTGCTTTACGACTAGCCCTCATGCTTGCAGAATCGCCAGATGCTGTTACACTTCGGCTCAAGCATGTTATCTCGAGTTGCTTTGTGCTCGACAGTCTTTTGGCCTTACATCTCAAACGGCGCCCGTACCTCGACAGGGCCGATATTTCGTGGATGGGCAAGATAGAGGAAGATGGCATGGAAGAATGGCAGCCATGGGGTGGCCATCTCAATCTTGGTCCATCACGTCTGTCAAACTCTCCGACACTCGCTTTGAGCACATTCAACGCTCTCATGGAACTGGTTGACATTCTCCGATGTACGTCTATGGAGCGGACAGCGCCAAACTTTCTACATGAGATGATTGGCCGACTTGAGATGTGGAAGTCAGCGTTACCACCAAAACTCGATTACATTCGGAAAGATCCACCTTCTACACCACCGACCCCACCTGCATTGCTTCTCCGATTCACTTATCTCGTCACTGCGTTTACTCTGGTTCCATCTCAGGCATGGCTTCAGCAGATTTTGGACATGTTAAACATCCTAAAACAGCAGCTTGGGGTCACAAGAATGCCAGCAGTCATCACCTGCTTATTACAAAGTATCAAGAGAAGCACTAATAGTCTGAATCTGGATCAACAGACACATAATCGAATTCACGAGTTATTTGCCGCTCTTGGCCATTCATCACAAGAGACTTCCGAGAGAGCATCATCGGGTTTGCGATCGGTATCGGTCACTTTAAGAGACGCGTCTTCGGAAGATTCTGGAATCGTTCAGACCTCCCCGCAGTCTCTCGTCTCACAACATAGCGGTCCGTTCACCGATCGGTACCAGCAACCGCCCAACCAGTCTACTATGGTCCATCCAGATATGAACGTTAGCCATGCAGGTCACAGTCTGCAACCATTCGAACCCAATCTATTCGATTTCGGAATGACCGGCCCGATCTTCGACCCCCATGATCCTTATAATGCTTTAGTCTCGGGTGATTTGGGAAGTTTCCTCGACGACTTCGCTTCAAAGCATGGTGCCAAGAAATTACAAAACCAACCGCAGTTTATGGAGAACCTCGGATTTTCATCGGAAGTAAGCATGGCCGATCTATTGGCGGCTGATACCGGCCGTTTCATGCCTACTGCATCGAACCTAGGCGTAGATAACAGCGAGGAATCTCCTCAATTCCCGCTCAACACTTTCTACGATGCTGGGTGAGTCCGACTGGAGGCTCTTATCTTCAAAAAGTAGGCAATGCCTAGCTATTCAAGAAGTCCAGAACAGCAGAGTCAAGACAAATGCCTTCATCATTTTGGGCGTCGCATTTAGGAACGATGCTCGATTGTTGGGTATCTTCTACATATAGACTGTCAAACGATAAGAAGCACAGGAAATTGAACAAGAAAACCACATCAGCTTCCACCTCATAGCCGCGCATACTCGGCTTGTCCCACATTACTTACTTCGTTTCGCGGTCTCTCCATAGGCGCCAATGTATCATACACCGCACCAGTACCAAGCTGCAGATCACAGCACATGGCATGCCACGCGGCCGCAGCGCGCTGTGCCAATTCTTCAACGACCCCCTTATCCTCTCTGTTCATGACTCGATTGAACAACTCCATGCTGACCCAGCCCTCGAATCCAATGTCCTTGATGATGGCACGTGTGACATCTTTCACGGGCAAGTACGCCCCACGACTAGTCTCGCCATAAAACAGCCTGCAGTTTCTGCTCCAAGACATGCGGGCTGGCTGTTCGGCGTTGTAGAAGGGATGACCGGGAAGCAACGGTCGTGCGAGACGCTCGGCGTCGACGATCTGGATGAAGAATATCTTCTCTTTGTGAGGGTTTATCTGGGCGACCAGTCGTTGTATCGAGTCGCGAACTGCCTGATCAGCTCCTACGACCTTTCCAGATTCGGCGGTAGGGTCTGCATATATTCTGCCCAGGATGTTGAAGCTGTCCAGGCAGATGCCAAAGTTCGATCGATCAACACGTTGTACGATATCCCAGCACACTTCCCATTTGTCAACGTGTGTTCCCCAGCTTAGGCTTTCGTATGCGAATCGGATGATTGGTGTCTGTTGCAGCCCAAGGTCTGCAATCTCTCGAAGGTCACTGACGATGAGGTCTGTATCGGAGGATGTCTGGTTGGGGGGTAGAAACGACGAAGGGACTTGGACTATGTCTGTTCGGAGGACATGCGCTAGCTGCATCCAAAGCTTCATCTCTTCGACCCGCTCAGCGTGTCGCTTCCTGTCCAAGAGACCCTCATAGTGCATGAAAGGCTGCAGACATATGATCTCCAGGCCCAGGGAAGAGCAAAGATCGTAGACTGAGGCAGCGCCAGCCAGTAGGTCGGATGGCTTGTCGGACCCGGCATGATCGACTAGGTCCTCGTAGAAGAGCTCGATGCCCTCTAGTCCGTGTTTCGCCGCCATGGAGAGTTTGTGTTCGAGGCTGTGGCCAGCGTAGCATCGGCCTAGCGACATGGAGGAGATACCTGGGCGGCACGGCATAATGCTGATAGAAGATAGAAGATAGAATATGGAGGATAGAAGATAGAAATGGAGGCGTATGTAATATGCAGTATGGTAATGTGAAGGTGGAACTACAGTGTGAATACTGAGAGGCTAGCTATCATACTTGTGAAGCTGATAACATATCTATAAGCAGCTGGCGTACATTCAAGGCCGTTCATAACCCACCGATATCCTGATCAACGCATCCTGCGACCGTTGCCTACCATGCACATACGCATTGAACCTTCCTCGTCCAATCACGCTCGATGAGCACTTGTCGCTCGCCATCCCGGAATAATGTTGGAAAATGAAACACACTCCTTACGCAACCGCGATGTGCCGTGGCAAGCAGTAGGCAAGCCCAGCCTGGTGACATCTTGGTGGTGCAGATGGGGGTTCGGCGCTAGCCGGGCGGAAAAGAGCTCACACCCGTGGCCAGGTGCATCGCGCCACTTCGGTCATCGGTTCCCGATCGAAAAATGGGCCGTATCACTCTTGCATCTCCAAGCCAAGGCGCGCTATGGGAAAACACATGAGAGGTATTCTATGACAGCTTTCTAAACGTTCTAGTGAGCCACACGCTGTGAAAATCCACAGTCTCGTACCAGCAGCTAGACGTTATTGCTGCAAAAGGCCGTAGAAGCGCAGCGGGCAGTTTTGGACGCCGGTGGTTTTTCGCAAGTATCCATGGATATCATCGGTTGGTTGACCTCTGTACGACCACTCTGTCAATAAGAAAGATCCGACACTTCTAGTGACCCGGGCGTGCGAAACTGTCCGGCTGTGTAATTTAAGCACCTGCAGTAATGCATCATCAACGGCCAGCGCGAAAGCAGAGTCCGCACCGACCTGACAGCTAAGCTAGAGGCGCTCACTCTTCTGCGCGACCGCGTGCTCGGGGTCGAAGGCACGTGGAGAAAGCCTTCTTCCCGCCGGTAATGATTAACGGTTTCGAGCCGACATAGCCGACACGTGTGAAGGCGTTGATTCTCATGTTGCGGAAGGCCAAACCGCCCTCTATGCTGTAGGGGCTATGACGTCATTGGGGTCGCTGGTTGGACTCGCGGTTCGCGTTCACATTGTCTTTGGCTATCTCAAAAAATACTCCAATGACCTTAGTGATAAGTCTACCTCGGCTGCACTGGAGACTTGCCAACAGACTGGCCCCTAGTCCAGTGCTGCAACTCGAGTGCCCATGCAGGCAACCAGGAATCGCTATTGTAACCGTTTTCTGTCCTTGGAATGTCCTGAACAGTGCACATCACGAAGAATCTAGTCATGAGGGCGGATATTGAAGAACTCTCAGGTGATGCTTATTGATCATGATACATTCATTTGCACGCGGCTACGAGTGCGTGTTACTACATAGCACTCAAGCCATCTCAGTATGCTCATCTGCCCTTGCCTTCTCGTCCCTAATCGTCAAGTTTACTTCCTCATTCTCCTTCATCCTGTCCACAAGGATACCATGCGCCTTGAAAGCGGGCTTGATGGTGAAAAGCTCGTCCATGCGCTCAAGCGGGACTCCTTTTGTCTCGGGTATCAAGAAGAAGACAAAGGGTATAGAGAGCAGCATGAGGCATGCGAAGAACATGTATACGCCGTAGCCCATGGTGGCAAACATCTGGGGTGTGAAGCGAGAGATGATGAAGTTCCAGAACCAGTTGTTTGCCGCAGCGAATGCTTGACCCAAGGAGCGGGTCTGCTGGCTGTACATCTCAGAGTTGATGACCCATGGAGTACCGTTCCACGAAGGGGTGTAGAAGGCGGTCCAGAGGTAGAAGAAGAAGACTGCGCTGATACCGCCGGAGGAGAGTTCGCCCGAGGCGTTCTTGTTGTTCGTTGGGTCAGCGATCTTGATGTAGGCAGCGATGTACCACATGCACAAAGATCCACCTGGTTAAGTAGTCAGGTAAATGGTTCGTATCTTGTTGGTGGATTGAAGACTTACCCAGAGCGCCGAACATGAGAAGCTTAGTGCGGCCGAGACGATCGATGAGCCAGATGAGCCAGACAAAGGTCAGAACGCACTTGACGACACCGAAGATACCAGTGGTAAGGAAGCCTTCTGTGACGCCGAGACTCTTGAAGACAGTTGGAGAGTAGTAGTTGATTGCGTTGATACCGGATCCGTTCTGCCAAAGGAACAGCATGCCACCAAGGAAGATACGGTATTGTACCTTGCGTTGTTTGAGCGCAAGGAACGGCTTCCAGAATCCAGGTCCGACGGTGATTCTATCATGTTCGACCTGAGCATCTATGGCATCGAGCTCCTCCATAATATATGTGTGGTCTTGGGGAAGGTTACGGATCCAGCATAGGTCCTTCAGTGCTTGTTCGCGCTTTCCCTTGGTCAGACACCATCGAGGTGATTCCGGCATCCAGAAGGCGCCAAGCAAGAGGCAGCCGGCAGGAATGAGTTGCACAGCGAACGGAATGATCCATTGCTTGTGGGAAGGCTCCATTGTCTCCTGAAGACCGTAGTTGATCCAGCTATGAGTGTGTTAGTACGTGTTACTGTCGAACGGAATCCAGGTTGCATAACTTACAATCCAACGAGACCTCCCATTTGCCAGCCGAGCTCGTAGATACCGACCAGTCGTCCGCGCACAGCTGGTGGGGATAATTCGGAGATGTAGATAGGAACCATGTTGCTGCATCCACCAACTCCCAGGCCTGCTAGTACACGACCACCGATGATCAGACCGAGGCCTCGGTCGCCGTTGGCACCCAGCATCATGCCAGCACCCAAAATGAACTGGGTATGTCAGTATTCGCCCCAGTATATCGGTAAAGTACTCGGGTGACTCACAATGAGTACCCATAGAATGAGCGACTTCCTCCTGCCAATGTAGTGACTGGACGCATACGCTCCAAAAGCTCCGAAGAATGCACCAGCTTGGTACACCGAGACGATGTTGGCCTTCGTCAGATTCAACTCGGCGGGGTCCATCTCCGCAAAACGGAATTCCTCAACGAAGGATGGCAGGGCCAAAGTCGTGCCAATGAAGGCACTGTCGTAGCCGATCATGCATGCTGCCCATGATGCAATGCATGCTGCTGTGTAGACTCTCCAGTTGTAGACCGCCTTTGGTGTTGGTCGATCTTCGACGATGGTAAGGAGACCCATGTTGGTGAAGTGATCCGATGTGCCTTAGGAAATCCAAAGTGATGGACTCAGATGGCACCGATGAAGGTTGCTAGCCAGACAGGTAGGCGTAGCTTGGGCGAGATGAGGAGTACTTCAATGGACGAAGATCGGCCTACACCTATATATCCCGACCGAGAGGAACCCGGCAACGTGCTGTTTTGCGGAGTATGTGGAGAAAACGCCACAAACCCCATGGAGATGAGCTATGAAGGTGTCAAGCAGTTGCGCATGTGCTCATTGGCCGTCCAGTTCGCAGAAAGGTTGATGCTGAGCTTGGCCCGGAAGAATCGCTAAGCACCCCCAGGAAGAATTGAACATTGTGCAATTGCGGAGAGGAACCATGCTCTCGCCGACCCCAGACCGTTCCTAGGGACCTGGATTTTCGCGCCGGTCATGCCTAGTTGGGAAGTGAAGGAATTACCCACAGGGTTGGTGATGCTGCAGGGCCCGGAAACGCATTTACACGCGAGGTTTAGTGGCCGGGGCATCTTCGCTGATTGGAAGAAGGACACAGCTGTCAGTCGCACACCGGACCGTCGCATAGCCTGCACGCGCTTGACTCGCGTCTCCTCCACGCGCGATATGACTTTTTCCGGTCCCCAACGCGTTGAATCTGGGGTACCGGCGCATGCGTTGGACGTAATCATGGAGCGCTCGCCTTCTACCCCGAATACCCGCTTTCCGAGGATCCAATATCTGGAAGAGCATCAGGCGTCACCAGAACGGCAAACCTCCCCAAGCTTCATCCTCGTCTCCTAAGCACACGACATTCACACCCACCATGTCTACCGAAACCAGCATACCAGAAGTCTCGCAAACCGAGCGCCATGGCTACCTCTTTGGTCACCCGATCGCCCACTCAATGTCGCCTTTACTACACAAGACCGTGTACGACAACCTTGGATTGAACTGGGCTCAATACCCTCTGGAGTCAAGAGACATGAGTCTGTTCCTGCAATTGATCAAGCATCCTCAATTCTACGGTATGCGCAATACATCAAGCAACCATATTGGTAAATATGACTAACAATAGTGTAGGCGCCTCGGTCACAATGCCCCACAAGGTCGCCATACTAAAACACCTCGACGGCCTCACAGAAGAGGGAAGGGACGTAGGCGCAGTCAACACACTTTTCATCCAACAAGACGCGTCAGGGAACCGGTTATACATGGGGACCAACACCGACGTCATAGGGATAAGAGATGCTTTCGCATACAACGTGGATCCGGCGAAGTTTGAGAACAGACCTGCGTTAGTGATCGGCGGAGGCGGCGCAGCGAGAAGCGCCGTGTATGCGCTGAGGAAGTGGATGAAGGCCAGTGCCATATATCTTGTGAGCAACCGGACGAAAACATTCCTGAAAGATTTAAGTTGGTACTAACAAACCCGCTCTAGGTCAACAGAGATCCCACAGAAGTCGCTGCTGTCATCGAAGAGTGCACAGCCCGCGGCTACGGCGACTCCCTCGTCCACGTCTCATCCGTCTCACAAGCACAAAGCCTCGAAGGTGTCGGTGCGATCGTAGCCTGCGTACCGAACTTCACACCCGTCACACCTGCCGAAATCGAGGCGCGGCAAGTCCTCGAATGCTTCCTTGCGAAGTCGCACAAGGGAGCTTTATTGGAGATGTGCTACCACCCCACGACATGGACGGAGATTGCGGAGGTAGGAAAACAAAACGATTGGCAGATCGTGCTAGGGACAGAGGCACTGATATATCAGGGTCTGGAACAAGACCGGTATTGGACAGGGAAAGCCGTAGCGGATCTGCCGGTGGTGCAGGTGCAGGAGGCGATCGCCAGAAAGTTGAACGAAGCAAGGCTGTAGATGTTAATGGAATTGGACATACACACATGACATGCAAGGCGCGAGTGAATATGCAAGTCGTGAGTCAACTTGGAAAAGGTAGAATTGCAAGTCGCTAAGCTCCGGGCCGCGAGTAGTCTAGGTTGCGTACCCGCCGCCATACCTCGCGGACTGTCCTCTCTTGACTCTGTCGACCTGTCTCCGTGGGTGATGGTCCCGCAGGTCTGTAACGAAACATTAGCATACGCCTCGCTCTGGTTTACTGCAATACCGACTTACCTGATAGCCAAATATAAGCGGCTTCCCAACCTCACTTCCTCTATAGGCGCGCTAGCCCAGTCCTCTGGTGGATTTGCTGTAGTCACTAAACCTCCAGCTTCTTGTAATATAGCAATGCCCGCCGCGACATCCCACTCCCAACAGCCTCCCTCCCACCAAATGTCAAACGAGCCCATAGCAACATATGCCAGATCAAGCGTCGCACTCCCCAAACTTCTGACTCCATGTACCATTCCTCCTCTTCCCTGCCTTCCCCCAATCTCAGCTGCCATGTTAACAAAACTCTCAATCTTGCGATGCATATTGCCATCCGGCGTATCCCGTCTATCTTTACCCCATTCACATGAAAAGACGCACCCGCTAGGCGCTTTCTCTGGCATAGGTGGTATGGGGTTGCGGACGAGTGGGAGACGTTGGGTTTCGTTGAAGAAGGCGCCGCGACCGGCGCAGGAAGAGAAGAATTGGTTCGTGAACGGCGCGTAGATAACGCCAATGAGCGGTTTGGACTTGTAGATGAAGGCGATGCTGACGCAGAACATGGGGAAGAGGTGGATGTAATTTACGGTTCCGTCGAGCGGGTCGACACACCATGTTGGAGAGTTGTCGATTAGGTAGTCGCGAGATGAGCCTTTGCTGTAGGATTCTTCGCCGACGAATCTACTGGACGTTAACGTGTGCGGCTAGACGGGTTTAAAGTCAAGGACATACTTGTGCTGAGGGTACTTGTCAGCTATCGCCTTCTTGATAAACGCTTCAACATCTTCATCTGTCTCGGTAACCAGATCAACAGCATTCTCCTTCTGAACATGTTCATCCTGTCCCGTCGCATTCCCACCCTCTATCCGCAGTTGCGCAGCATCCATGAGCATCTTGCCCGCCTGCCGTCCCAGCTGCACAGCAAACGCATAGATCTCATCTAGCTCTTCTCTCGATATTTCCATCATGTTGATCGCAGGTATTGTGTACATGTCAGGTAGATGTTTGGCTAAGAAGTAACGCCATAGCGACCGACACGCGCCAGAACGAATCGCGTCTCAAAACCTCCGTCTGGAACCGTACCGGCTAGAAGCGGAAAGCGACCTGATAGCTGTATGTAGGGAAGTGGGACGTCATGCTCGCAACTGAGGGCAAGAAGGCCGATCGTTAGGGGTGGGGGGTAAGGACTTTTCCCCTTCCCAATGTTCCGAGAGCCATCGGAACCTCGGAATGAAACATGTCAAGGTGGGCCTACCCACGCGACGCGACAGACACACCCGTGGACCTTCCCGTCGTTGCCATAGACGCATAACACCAGCGCATCTCGACAGTCTCCACGACCGCGATCATCAAGTCTCTTGGGGTCAACAATCATCTCCCTAGCACATATCTCCCACCCAAACAGCTCAAAATGACCAAATCCATCCTCCTAATAAACGGCCCCAACCTCAACCTCCTCGGCACGCGCGAACCCACAATCTACGGCTCCACATCCCTCTCCGACGTAATCGCCTCCGCACACAAACAATGCACCGCGCAATCTACAAACTTCGCTCACATCCAATCGAACCACGAAGGCGTCCTTGTCGATCGCATACATGAGGCACGTGGCAACGTCGACTTCATCGTCATTAATCCAGGCGCTTTCACACATACGAGCGTGGCGTTGCGAGATGCGTTGGCGGGTGTCGAGATACCGTTTGTTGAGATACATATCAGTAATGTGCATAGGAGGGAAGCGTTTAGACATCATAGTTATCTGAGTGACAAGGCCGAGGCGGTTATCTGTGGGTTGGGTGTTTTTGGGTATGAAGCTGCTATTGAGTTTGCCGTGAGGTATCTTCGGGAGAAGGATGAAAAGGCAGCAAAGTTGTAGATAATCGCATATGGAAGACTGTCGCGGTGCAATAATGGTTGGTTATTAATGTTAAGTAGTCTCGGATCGAGTATCTGGCCTACCAGCTCAATCGTGCGTTCTAGTAAAGCCCTTCTTGATATCCTGTCGCGCCTCGAGGTACGTTTGCAAAGCTGTTATAGCTGGCAACAAAAGCATGACCACGCTCAAAGTCTGGCCGAACCCCCAGACATTCTCCTCTTCATCTTGCAGTCCGCAGAACTCTTCCGGATCCTCTGGTTTTGCAAACTTCTGCGTAAGCACCAAGATGGCGGACAATATGGCAAGTAGGATCTGAACTACAAAGGTGATCGCTGGGTTTAGGAAGAGATAATATATGAGTTGTAGGCCAAGCCGCGCTGGGGAAAGTGCTCGAAGCGAGAAGCCCTTCTGCTTTTGTGTCGGGTCTGTAAATCGACGTACAAGGGCCTGTAATGACCTCTCCGAAGACGACGATGACGGTGATTCCAGTCCTCTTCCTTCTGGGTCGTACAGAATGCACACTAATGCTGTTGAGAAGCCGACGAGAATGAGGAATAGAGGTACCAGGAATGAAAGCCTCTGTACACGACTTCGTACCATGGATGTGCCATCGTCGCCTTCGACAAGGATCGGCGGCATGGCGATCGCGGCAATCATGGATGTGAGTAGGAAAACAGCAAAGAATACGACGAGTGTGAGGCGGATCTTCGCAATGAGCTTGTACTTGCGGAAGTATTTGCGGAGCGTGATCAGGGCGGCGAGGTGAGAGGAGGATGATAGCGCGCACACGTAGAGGATAAGAACGAAGTGGGAACCTTGCACTCGGAAAGAGCCTTGAGCCACCTGATTGTGTTGTGTCAGCATGGGACATCTCGATGGGAAACCGAGCGTACTTTGATCCATCCGCTCAGAAGTACAGCATAGCCCGTGATAAGCTGTTGGTCACCGAACCCGATGATGAGTGGGTCAAGAAATGGACGCCACGCGTAATGCTTCTTCCACTCGTTCTCCAAGAAGCGCTCACGAATGTATGTGAGCGGCGCTCGGGGCGTGAAGTGACCTTTCGTATCGAACGCTTGATCGAGAAGCATAGCGAGGATGGACGCGAACGTGGTCATGAAGCTTGCAATGACAAAAGACAAGACGACCTGCAGTGTTGTCAGCCTGAGCCTAGAAAGGATGATCTGAAATACTTACACCGACGCCAGCAATGTCTGGCTCCGCTCCATTGGCACAATCTCCATCCCAGGTCGCAATACTATCGAATGTGACCCATGGAGGTGCCATGCACTGATCGGAAGTTTACAGCTGGACTTGCACTGATCTGAGAGCCGCGACCGCAATGGTACAAGGTTGTGTGAATTGCCCAAACAGGGCATTGCGAGACCCCTCGAAAAATGCTAGTGATAGATGTATGCGAAGATGGGAGGGCTTTAGGTAGGTGAGGAGAAAGCGTTGAGAGTGTGAGAGAGGCGCCGATGTGGTCGAGGTGAACCAGGGCCACTAGTTTGCCGGCTTCGCACGTGTCATCCCGAAGCAAGCATAGGTAGTAGGAAGGAAGGAGCTATCACCGAAGCTCGTGTTGAACGCAACCTGAGACACCCTGAAACAACAAAAAGTCCACGTATCGAGCGCAGATCCTGCGTAGGATGGCTAGTATAGGCCGTTCGCTGGGTATCACATTCTATCTATAGAACCTACTTCACTTTTGTTTGCTCTTCGCCTTTACACGAGCAGCCAGCTTCTTGATGTCGTCCTCACCATCTGCAGCATCTTGCTTAGATTTCTTCATCCCTCGTTGATGATCTGGCTCATCGTCCTCATTGCCTTGCTTTCGCTTCTTGCGGCCCTCTTCTAGCAGCGCCTTCATAGCAGATGTCTCCTTGAACCTCGGGTTTGTGGGATCGATGGCAAACTCATGGCTCTCGTATAGCTTGGCGAAACGGGGATCGGTGGTGTCGATCTGGAATTTGTCCTCTAAGATTGGAGCGTTCTTCTTCGCTTTCTTGCCCTTCTTCTTAGCCTTCTCTGACTTGACGATCTCGTTCATGTCGAAGTGACGCAGCTTTGAATCGTCTTCATCCGCCATAAGTAGTTCCAGGTTCGCTCGCTCAGCTGCCGCAGCCTGATCCTTTTCCTCTTGCTCCGCCTTCTTCTTGGCCTTTTCAGACTTCTTCGACTTGGGCTTGGAGGCCTTCGCAGCTTCTTCAGGATCAGAAGCAAAGAAAGGATCGTTGAACGGATCGTCATCGTCCGCAGCCGCTGGCGCATCGGCCTCCGGCTCGACTGGTGCGTCGGGATCGCGTCCAGCCTTCTTGGCTTCCCACCTCTCTTTACGTTTCGCCTTCCTTTCTTTCTCCTTTCGAACGTACCTCTCCATGGTAGTCTCTTGCAGTGGGATGTCATTTTCGAACACGTCACCGTTGCCCGCTCCGCTAGAAAGGCCTCCCGTGAAGGTGATCTGCATCTCGCTATCCGGCTTTGGGAAGTCGCGATCCCGTTTCGCAGATGCCTTCTTCTTCGTTTTCGAAGATTTGCCGGGTGCCTCTAGTCCCAGGGCCGCTCTGAGACTTGCGGCTTTGTCCATCTTAGCTGCTTCTTCTTCATCCTCGGACGACGACTGGTCAGAGCCCAAGTATGCTTGCAGCTCGTTCTCGTCGATCTCCTTGCGTGAGAAAGCACGCTTTTGTACCTCCTTCCGTGTCGCGTCATCGGCGTCCCAGGTCAGCTTGACTTTTGAATGTGTGAGTGCATCCGTAGAGAACTCATTAGGCTTGTAACCGTCCGGCAGCTTTGCGCATTCGTCGTGGGGATCTTGATCGAAGGTTGTGCCGTCGGGGACGAATCGCAGGTCGAAGAAGTTGGCGCTCGTCAGGTACTCGCGGCCATCAAGGTTGTCGTAGATGGACTTTGCGACATTCGCGGAAGAGCATGTGATGACGGCATAGTAGTAGCGTAACCGGTCAAGCTGGTAGGCTCGCAACTTTGTGGAGTCGAACTCTTCGCCTGTCTCATCTCCTTGTAACTCTTCCCTGTTCTGTTCCTCGTCGTCCACCTCAGAAGCGTCGGAGTCGTCGTCGAGCGCGCTGATGTTGTTCTTGTCTTTGTTGGACGTCGAAGCAAAGATCTCGCGAGGAGGTCCTTCGATTTCTTCCCGTTGTAGGCGCTCCATACCGAACTCGCTAGGGTATATGACAACGTTGAGAATGCGTCCATCAGCCGGGACGAAGGAGTTTGCTACGGCCATGATGTCGGTGGCCCGTATGTTATCCCAGTCCATGTTCACGGCAGCCAGACGTGCCGAGATGTCGCCCGTCGGGACTTCGTTGTCGTCACCGGCAAGTTCGGTCTGCTCCTCCAGCTCAGCCTCATCCTCTTCGTCGCTCGAGCTTTCGTCCGATGAAGACTCTAGTCCACCGTCTCGGATAGGGTCGAAGCCTTGCTGCTCCACCCTCTGCTTCTCCTTCTTGACCGCCTTGTCTCGCTTCTTGTCGGCCGGACGTGCTAGCTCGGGCTCGTCTTCGGCTTCATCTTCGTCTTCGTCTTCGTCGTCTTTGTCTTCGCTATCGGCGTCGTATAACCGGTCAATGGCCTTTTTGCCAGCCTTCTTGTCCACCTTGCGACCATATTTGTCAACCGTAGCCTTGTTGTAGAAGTCTGGGTCGCTTTTTAATCGCGAGAAACGTGGGTCAAGCTTAGTCTTGGTGTGCTTCTTCGAGGGGAGTCTGAATTTTGGATCGGTTTCGAAATTTGCGAATCGCGAGTCGTCTAGATAAGTTTTAGCGCATCGCTCAGCTGTCGCGTGATTAGCCACCTACCCTTAGGCGCGCTGGCCTTTGCGCCCTTTACGGGTATCGTCTGTCGCTTAGGGAGAGGCATGGTGGGATGCGCGTGTTGGTGTAGGCGGTGGGCAGTCGCGCGGCGCGGAATTGCAGCTGCGGAACTCGAACTTTTTCTGCCGGGCGGTGGCAGATCGGCGGCGAAGAGGGTGCATTGGATACCGCCGCGGAGGTCATCGCACGCACGGGCAGGGATTCGGCAGCCCGATCTGGGGAAGCTTTAGCTGCGTCACCCTCGAGAGGGGAAATTCATCACACGACTGTTCCGGAAGCCTCTCCGCTGTCTCAACAACTTCTCCGCGTTCTGAGGAAGCTGACATTGTAAACCCATTTCAACATTCACGTCTAGCTGAACACATCCCAGATACAACACCATGTCTCAACTCTCCAGACTTCTCACGTAAGTTGACCGCTGATTGAGAGCTGTCTAGCTTCAGCTTGTACCTAGCGAGCTAGCTGATGCTAACTCTGGATTGCAGTCCTCGCAATATGACTTTGTTCACTCTGGCTTCGCTCGGCAGCGGCTACTTTGTTGTCAAGTCAAAGACACTTGCCGACAGGCAGAGAGCCCGAGTCGATGGAGACTACACCGTCACGGTCGACAGGTCAGGTACGATTTGTCAATTGCATTGAGATGATGCAGCGTTGCTCCGAAACACACGATCAGCAAAACGTACATTGTGCTGACTACAGGCTATAGGTGGCGGCATCTGAGTGCGTCAGGAATGACTATCAAAAGAAGCGATGCAGTTTCTTCCTTTGCACGAACGGCGTTCACTACATTTGCAGCGTTTCAAGCTCGGCGTCCTTCTTTATCACGTCGAATACCAACAAAGAACATAATGCGCATAGAAACGACACTCATTTCAATGCTTGTGGATTATCGAGAAAGCGAAAATAACAGAATTGTCCACTATTCTCTGTTCGATAAGGTGTATGCTATCGCGGTGCTTCCACGATGTCCCCGCCTTTTATACGACTACTGCTATGCTTTTTCCGAGTGCGCGACTCTAACAATGGCATGCGATACGAAGAACAGGCTTGAAATGCTCCGAAATAAGATCCTATGCGCCGAACATTAGTTTCAAGTTCTCTCGTACCCGTCGGGCGACCCGCATCCGTTGGTCATTACGATTGGCCCACCTACCCGATGCTAAATATAACCCACTCAGCCTCAATCGAGAATACCCTAAACACGACAACAGATGAAAATAGTATGACGTCCTTTCGTACCTTCGGAGCGCCAAAGATCCGCCAGTGAGCATATCCACCTTCAATCTGTCAAATGTTAACCGCTCCCTTGCTGGGCCCACTGCTGGCTCAGCCTTTGCGGAAGTTGTTGTCAGCCGTCTTTCAAATCCAGCCAATGAGACCACACTCCATCAGCATCGATCATGAGAATTCTCGAATACGGGATCAGCAGAGCCGTCCAGGCTTGTGTCACCGCTGTTGCTTATAGAAAGACTTTCCATCCGTGCGCCGAAATGGTGGAGCTGCGAATAGATATCGTCGACCCTTCCACCTGACAAAGGTCTTACTCAACCACTCCATAGTTCTCTTTGTGCAGCTTCGTACACCTGCTGACGGCCATCCACTCTCACATCGACTCGTGCGACCACATATCAATGTCCCTGGGTTACTTTCACCGCTCTTGATTCGAACGCGCAACACAACTGTCAACATGGGTTATCATGATGTTGCTGGGCATGAAAGACGAAAGCCCAGGCAAAAGAACGAGATGCAAACACCATGTCAATCAAATATGTTGGCGGCAGCAAGTCATGTCCGTCGACTATTTGAAAGCAAGAAGTTCACTTATGCTGTCATGGGTGAGCTTGCTTTACTTTGCTTAGGACATAGGTGTGAGGTACGGAACATCTTCATTGCGTACGACGACAAGGACTGCAATCGAATCAAGAAGAAATTAGATGGGGATCGGCGGTAGGTGATATTTACCTCCCTCAGAGATGACAGGCTGACAGCGACAGTATACAACTGCCCGAGGGCCTAAGTCCTTTGTCTCCCTCCAAGATACTAGTACAAACCGGACCTAGCTTCTTAGATACCGGATGTACAAATCCAGCGATAATAGAAGTGACTTTAGTACCATCCGGTCAGTCAAACCTGAGCCCGTTGTGGCATCCTGCTAATTGTGCGCAGGCTCATGTGAGACACCACCCAGCGGTAACCTTGCGAACAACATCGTACTATTGAGTCTCCGAGCCGATGGGGTGTTGAAAACATTTTACGCGTTGAACATGCTATATCTCGTCAGAACACTGCTCCACTTCTGTCAGATTCGCAATCTAACCTGGGAACCACGAGAGGGTATTTTGTTCCTATGCCAACTCTACAGGAGCCAAGTAGAGGCGATCCGCTGTCGCTTGCAACCGAAAATCGTTGAAGAGAACTTCTTGCGTACAGCTTTCCTCAACAAGCTTCCCGTTCAAGAGCAACGCAAATGCTACCAAACATTGCTGGCGCAGGAGCCTCCATCACTCAAGACGTTGGCCCCTCCGCAACCGGACGCAATCCACACTCGATCGCAGTCCGCCTCTGGGGTTACAAGGTCTCAGGGAATTGCGCGCGCCTCATTACCAGACTTTCTATGTCCACCGCAGTCACAGAACGTCAAGTCATCACATATGCATACGGCACAGACGACCCCAAAGCTTGTACAACCTACGCAGCCATCTCCGCAAACAACGTTTGCGTCAAAAGATTCAGCATCCAGATACCGCGTAGTCAGTGCTCCAAATATCAGACGCACCAGTCCTACAGACCCTGGGTTTGCGGCGAACCCACAGGCTCAGGCATTCAGTAATAAGCAGCTCAAGCTACAGATACCTACATCTTCCCAGCACCAACGCGCGTTCTCTCATTCGGTCACAAATGTCGATCCAGTCGCGATGCATCAAGTAGGACAGCAGTGTTTGAAACCGCGACCCGTCTCTACAGGTACCCGCATAGCCCAACCTCCAGCGAAACATGCGCCCATGGTCACAAATCCCCCGGTGCCCGGTACTAGTTCCAGACATCAGATTCCGCGCAAGACCCCTCCACAAAACTCAAGTGCCCCCGTGCCAGAGCAACGATCGAGCAGAGTTCACGTGGTTAATCCTGATGGCGAAGCACCATCATGCGACAAGTCGCAAAGAGAGACGCAAAAACTGCATCTTGTGGGATCCGAAGGGGTATATCAATCACCGCCTACTTCAAGCAAGCCGTCAACAGCCATCAACAAAACTCATACGACATCGAATACTTCACTTCCAGCCTTCGAAGTCAACGGAACAACCCCGTCCAACGACATCCTCGCGGAGCTCTCAGCAAACATCGATGCCGCGCTTCAAGTCAGCAATCATCCATGCACCTCTCCTCCACCAGCAAAGATACAGCCACAGGAGATGAACAGGCCGTTGGTGCCGCGCGCACACTCTGCTCCGTTCACTACATTACCGGCAAGTCTTTCAATCGGCAACGCATCTCATCGTCACTCCACCACGCCACAGACTTCTACCCCAGCTGGTTCCATAACGCGCACGAATGCATTAAGATACTCACAACAACAACCTCCAGCACCCAGTCTTGCGTCAATCATCAGCGACGGGCTTGCATCACCGACTCTCACACCAGCACCTTTGTCATTCTACAAAGCGTATCAGCCGAACTCTGCGCCTGCATCACCACCGAACTTGGACATGTCACCGCTGGATAGCGCGTGTGCTGAGTACAATTCTCAGTTTGCGAACTTCGGGCAGGTAAAGGATGTGGATGGTATGGGACATTACTTTGCTACGCATATCCATACTGGCTCGCATGCTGTGAGCAAGAGTTTCGACTCGAGCCAGCTGGCCATGGAGTATCGGGCGGCATTGCCGGAATTTGAGGATGGGTATGGAGGCAGATAGAAGAACGATCGATAGCATCGTTGTAACATTCAGCATTATTTCCCGGCATGACACTGCCCAGTGGTACCACAGAGGGGGGTATATGCCATATTGAACAACAATTACAATCAAATTTCTCCGCCTCTATGCATGTGACCAGAACCTTATTTACAATGGTACATCCTCCATCATCTGCATAGCGCCTTCCCTCCCAACCGTAATAATAACATCACCCAGCGTCTTCGTCGAGAAGCCCGCTTCCGAGTATCGGAAGTAGTAGTCCCACTTCCTCTTGAAAATCTCCGCGCCTTCATTGTCCATTCCTTCCTTAGCCTTCTCCTTGATAAGCTGCGGCTTGATCTTGCTCTCCCAGTTGTCCAAGAATTCTTCTCGCCATAACCGCAGCGCCTTCGCGTAGTGAGGACCGATGTTTTCTATGCTGTCGACGACGAGCGAGCCGCCTGAAGCGGTTTGTATGCTGGCGACGAGCTCGGAAACGGCGGGCAGATGGCCACCGGGGAAAATGTATCGGCGGATGAAGTCGTCGGATTTGGCATATGCTTCATAGCGCGCGTCGGGCATCGTTATGCATTGGAAGCATGCTACACCGCCCTCCTTCTTGAGAAGCTTATCTATGCACTTGAAGTAAGTGACCAGATATTCTTTACCCACAGCTTCCAGCATCTCGATCGATACGGCCTTGTCGAAAGGACCTGTTTCCGGCACCTCCAGACTTCGGTAATCGCATAGAAGCACTGTGATCTTGTCCGACATGCCAGCTTCTCGTATCCGCTCTTCTGCCAGTTCTTTTTGCTCAATCGAGAGGGTGAGAGACGTGACCCTGCAGCCTGTCCGTTGTACAGCACGCATGGCGAAGCTGCCCCACCCTGTGCCGATCTCCAAAACGTGGTCTGTTCCCTTGATGTGTGTGTTATCGATGAAGCGATCGAGCTTTCGCATTTGCGCGTCGTATAGGCTTTCGCTTGCGGATTTCGGGTTCGATTTCGGTAGCCATATCGGGCACGAGTAGGTCATGTCTTGGGAGAGGAAGGCGGCGAACATTTCGTTGGAGATGTCGTAATGTGCGGAGATATTGAGGCGCGCGTTTTTGAGGTTGTTACTGCCTCGAACCAAGCCGGCGAGGCCAGAGGATATGGCGGAGGTGAAAGTTGAGCCATTGGAGAGGTAATTACGGTTCAGGATGAAGAGCTATAAATGTAAGCTGGATGCGTGTCACAGAGCTCAGTCCATGCAGCAGCTTACCTCGAAGAATTTCGTCAGGTCTGGAGTTGTGAATTCTCCCAGCATATAGCTTTCTGCGAAACCCTGGCAGCTATCAGCGCGAGCTCTTTCGGATGGTCATGAGTGTTTTGGGGCGCACCATGTCTGCAAACAGTGCCAATCGCACCCAGAACTTCTCGTCGAGCACGTTGAGGAAAGCGATTGGGAGTCCTTCTTTATCAGATCCAAACGCCGCAGTAGCCTTGCTCGAGCCGCCCTCAAACAACACCAGCTTGCCATGCTTTAGGTTCTGAAATTGCGAAAGAGTACCATTTTTGCATAGATTCACCAGTGGTCCCCAGGCTTGCGATGTGACTGGGCTAAGTAGTGAAGACACAGCTCCCGTCACAGAGCTTATAATCGCCATAATTCAAGATGTGTGCGATTCGCGCAAGCCTTGAAGGTTCAATTGAAGGGTCCTCGAGCGCAAAGTAGGGGTACTGAACAATTCCTAGTCGAAAGAAGCGTGGCCTCAACGCGATTCGCAGGATGAGGGTGTCTCAAACAGACTGAACTTGGTTACACGATAGGAAGCTGCAGGGTGGGATGGCGGTGGAGGGATATTAGTGCGTCAATCGTCCAAAAGCAATGCGACAATGGTATCGTGAACGCGCCTGGAAGCAAAACTGAGAAGAAAGTCGAGTAACGGTAGCTGTTCGGCTAGTACATGGCGCCAGAGTGCATTTGAGAGTCCAGGTAGCTCGCCGTCATATCGCCGGAACGGCCGAAAGCCGACACGGTGCGTCCGGTTGCGCCGTTTCGAAGCCATGCGTGTTGCATTCTGTCTGAGGTGCAGTATCGGGCGAGGAAACCTTGCCAATTCGAGTGATCTATGACGCCGTCGATCCGCCTAAAAATCGCGAACGGCGTAAGATCATTGTAATCCTTACATGTTCGCGGAGTTCGAGGCCATCCGAATGGCGGCGAGTGCAATACGCCGTCGTATTCATATCCGTTCCTGGCATCTAGCTGCTAGTACGTGTTCTCAGGTAATGGTGGAAGAGGACGTTGGTGGGTGAAGTACAGCCGCAGTGCAGGGTCCATAGAAATGTTCCGCCGGCATGCGTGAGAGGGGCAAGTTATGCAGGGGCACAACTCATCACGCGTCTCAGCCTTGCAATCGCAGTTCTACTTCGAGTCAAGGCGGCCAGCGATAACAGTTAGTATCTTCTGGAGCTCTCCATGAGCGCTGCGGGCCTTAGAACTCTGCATGGTAGGCAGCATCTGACCGATCGGTGAATCCACAGCGACGGCGGCCGCGGGCTCCGGGCTGCACTAGAGGGGTCCTGGAAGGCGTGAACTTGGCGACGGGCAGACTGTGGTGATGACCAGAATTGAGTAAAGGAGGGAAGATGGATGGGGAGCTCATTATATCAAGCCAAGACCGTGTGCTTGCCTGCGGTTCCGTCGTCATTGTGAGCTCGTGAGCACCCCATCAGAAGGCGGTCCGTGCTCCGCGGAGACACGCTACGGCGCGTCGACGCGTGCTCCGCAAACCACCCTTCACATGCTGCACTCCGGCATACTTCCATACAATCGAATTAGGACATCGCTGAACACTTGAGAGATTACTTTTGAGTTCACCATATACGCAATCCTTGACGTCAAGAAGCCATCAACATGCTGTCGATTCAATCCTCCAAACCTCAAAAATGCACGCCAAACCTACTTCCTGCGCGGATAAACCACAACGGCCCCATAAACGATGCAGAACGACACTGGAAGCCAGAAACAGATGATAAAGGTGCCTCTCAAAACCTTGCTGATACGGACACCAGAGCTGACGTCCATCCAGGAAAGCGACACGCATACTTCCGCGGTCGACACCTCCACGGCACGACGCTTCCCCTTCCTCAGAACTACACCGGCGCTATCCTACATGTCACCGATAAGCAGTTACCGCAAACCCGAACACAACAACAACAGCCTGCAGACGAGGACGACGAAGACGCTGAGGTGGAAGAGAGCATGCCCGTGGAAGTAAAGATCGCGGAACAAGTAGGAGAGTTTGACGAGGTGATAATATGGGGTCATGGTGGCGAGGTGGATGGAAGTGGGGATGCCTTCGTTAGAGGAATGAACGAATGGGTCGGGTTTGCAGAAAGCATGCATGTTGACGAGGAAGAGGAGGATGGGGATACAAAATCGGAGAAAAAGAGCGCCTAGGACAATGTCTTGGAGTTGTACAGGTCTTATCGGATTGGGAAGATAGTATGGTAGGATGGCGTTGGATGAAGATACCCACAATGCCAGAAGGTTCAGGCCGAATCTGCTCACATGTTGGCCTCAGGTCCTCGTAAACTCCCGAGCAGTCTCCTTGGGCTACGCGCCTGGACGATCCCCGTGTTCGGCTCTTAGTCGATTTGCCAAACCGAGCCCTGCGCCGCCTCACGTCCAATCCTAGCCCTGTCTTGAACCGCAACCGCATCATTCACGTATCTTGTCCACAGATACATGCACAGCAACATCCCACATGACAAAGACATCATGCAGCGACCTGATGTCCCGCAAAGTCGCCGGCGCATTCACATCAGCCGCATTCGCAATCTCCTCACGCCGCCTGTCCGATATCCAGAAACGAAGCCGGCCCATGTGGGGCCTTGCGTATTTGTTCCACATCTTGTTGATCCCCTCGGCCAGCACATTGAGCCTTTGCTTCTCTTCGATCGGGTTGGTATTGGCGCTGGGTTGCAAATGTACATTGATGTAGTTGGTCCAGACGCGCTGGTATCCGAGCGTCATGTACTGCGTGTCTGAGTCGGTGTGGCCACCCCCGGTAGCCTTCTAGGCGAGATGGAAGGTTACTAAGACTAGGAATGGGGTCGTGCCGAAGAGGCGTGCGTGGAGGGCCGTGAGTGCATGGGAAAGCTCTCGCTTTTGGTATGTGCTGAGGAAGTGGATGTGGTGGATTTCGTAATGTGGCATCGCGGAGTCTGGTTCGCGTCGATACGTGCAGGCAATTCTCGCAACGGTCGAGAGATAGGTAACAAGGCGGCACGTGCTTGTTTTAGTAAAGTAAAGATGGCAAGAAGTTCGAGGGTACGACGCCTGGGTGAGTGCAATTCCGCGCGTTTGGGACGATGATGGGATTAGGGACCCATAGGTGAGAGTCTGATGTCCACTGTATTGGTAACGGAAATCTGATGGATGCAGTTTTGCTCAGATCTCCATAGCAGACTCGGTTCCTGCTGTTCGGTGCCACCATTGCAGTCACCATGGTGTTGTACCGTCACTGCCCATGCCGCTCACCATGCCTTCCAACCTGTACATCACCAAACCAACCCATAGTCATCTTACCAACAATTGCCCTAACATTCGAGTGTTGAGTTCGCGTGAAGCCGGATTGGGTTCTGTTATCCTTTTTGTCTTGTCAGGGTTCTTTTCGGGTCGGTTCAATGCGCCCCGCTCCCACAGCGATTAACCGCGCGGCGGACTCACATCTGGGTTCAAAACATCCCACGTGCTCGCCACAACGTTGCGCAAACCCAACGATGGGCCGCCAGAACGACTGTGGGTCAGGTACAGGCCGGCACATCATTTTTTCGGTACTTGACGGGCGGGAACGGTCGATCTTAGGATTTATAGCAAGGGAGGGGTGGAGTAAAGCCGAATGCATGGGGCTCTCATCTTACACATGGTAGCTGTTGTTGTAAACTTCTACTGAATCATAGCCCTCCGCATGAGTATGTAACGCAATATAAGTTTGCATTTATGTGTATCCTCAGTACCACGTGCCGCAACCTCATAATTTCGACTCCCCGTCACCTTTCATGCCAGTGTCTGAGAAATCCACGAAGCTCTCCTCGCCGCTGAAATGCCTGTCATCATCGCTCGTTAGCCACTTGCCGTGACGTAAGGTTACGGGGCTATCGGGAGGTGCTCATCAATTGGGGTGTGTGGGAGCTGAATGTTGAGAAGCGTCGATGCGATACCCCAACCGTGTGTTGTAGGCTCTGACCTTGGCCAGTCTTTCCTGTGATAGGGAAAGAACCTGGATGTCATAAGGACGCAGCACGAGATAGAACGACAAAGAAACAGCATTGCACTTACCAGCCTCTCTCCGCTCCACCCGAGAGGAAGGATGTTTCGGAGTTTAGTTCGCAAGTCCAGTTTCCTGCGACGCCCTTCTCTGGATCGGCTGATCTCCTTATGTACTTTGACAGACCAGCAGTGAAGCATTGGAAATCATCTTCATCAGGGTTTTCTGGCATCTGTCCAGTGAGTACCCGACCAGCTGCTATCATAGTCGCGGCATGAGTGCACAGCAAGACAGTCTTTGGCTGTTCGGGATCGTTGTCTAGAGTTGTGACAATGTGATCAAGTGCGTTCCTGACACGCTCATGGAGCTCAACGATCATCTCGCCGTTGGAGCCTGGCATATGTACAGATGCATACTCATCGTCAAGGTTCTGGAAGTGAGGTGTCAGGAGCTCGAGGTGCGGCGGAGTAGGATGTTCGAAATGTGCGCGTCCAAAGAACTCGCTATTACGCACTCGTCAGCACAGTACCTACCTCTGTGTCACTCAGTATGCACGAACCCAATACCGCGATCGATCCGTATCCTTCCTTTTGCCTTGCCCTCCTTGAATAGCTTGTCACTAAACGGCTTGAGCGTCTGCAGACACCTATAGAAGGGGCTAGAATAGATTCTGTCCACTGGCGGTTCGATCTTGCTCAGGTACTCGGCTAACTCCTTACTCTGCTCCACCCCTTTGGACGTAAGAGGCGGATCAGTGGGGATTCCGGTCGGGGTCGCCATGGACGCGGTGTAGATACCCGTTTGGGGGTCTACGGACCAGTTGGCGCGAAACTAGATACCCCGGAGGACACGTTAGAAGAATGCTATGCTAGGGGAAAGATCTGCATGTGCGAGTGTGAAGGGTGGCGTTTCATGTGATACACGCGAAGGTATAGGCAAGCGAGATGTTTGCGGAGGTGATGCAAGGACGGAGATGGCTCAGAAGTAGCTGCCTGAAACGGAAGACTTCCCTCGACTACAGTGTTAAAGCATCGGAGGGCGTGAAGTGCGGTGACGGAGGTTAGCTTAATACGTACCGCGTGCCGGACGATGTAGATGACCTCTATCATGGTTCCGTCGTCTTGTTACTCCGAGAGAGTTTGTGTACAGTAGAAGTTTATTTGATCGTGCGCTGTGCTTGCCGTTGGGAGTACGAGATGGTTCTGGGATGAAGGGGGTAGGTGCTCGCAAGTTACCTCGGTAACTTTACCCTTTCGGGACGCTTTTCGAGGTCTCAACGTTGGTAATGAGAAACTTGGTGAGTGCAAATTGAGAGACTTTGCAGATGCTGTTGGAATTTGGCTGCATCTAGCGGCTACAGCCTGGGTTTTGTAGTACTACTGCACGTTTGGCAGTCGCATGGATATTCACAATACTGCTTCCGCGCAACAAACCTCAAGGGCTCGTTATACCCAGGTGAACAAATATCCGTCGACCGAGACAGTCACCCAGCACGTGCCGCAACCTCTTGCAAACTCAGCAAAGGTGATCGATATCGAGATTTACGGCGTCCGACAATGAGCCACTCACGCAGCATTCCTATCATCGGTCAGGCCCCCACGCTCAAGCCGTGCCTAAGCGCTTCCAGCATTGACATGCGCTTACTTCGTACGCGAACTTCACATGCGCATGCACATGCGACAGAACTGCAGGACCTCGTACTTCTGCAGTCGTAGCTCAGGAACGAGCCGGCATCCAAACAATGCGCCCCCTATGTCGCTACTCCTTACGGTATGCGCAAGCGCAGCGCAGGGGCACTTTGCATGTGCGCGTCGCTCGTTGGTGATATGCTGATGCGCAAGCCACGTCAATGCAACATTGGAACGGTTGCAACGTGTTTTGGCCGGGGTGTTTGGAATAGACTCGAATCCTGCAGGAATACGAAGGACCTGGCGGACGGAACACCGCTATAGTGAACGATAGTAGTGACGGGTTGGTCCTTATCCTTGCTGTTCATCTGCGCTTCCGAATATCTCCACAGTACAGCGGGCTTCCGCGTTCACATGCTGTTTATACCCGCGACTAGCGGAATGTTTCCTGGGGCTAGAAGCGCTGTCACGATAGCGGCAGAGAAAGCGATGATTGTGGTACATGGACTAAAGTCCTTCCCAGGTGACCAGGTTACGCCTGGGCGGGGTTACAGGTGTCTGGGTATCATGTAGCCTGCTTGTAGAGGGTGTGCGAGGTGGATGCACCATCGCAAAGCTGCATCGAAATGAAACCGGAAAGATTCTCGCACTTGTGTAGTCGAGCTGTGGCAGTCGGTCACATCCGGTCGTAGTGATCCAGTTCTTCGGCCGCTATCAGCGACAGCATCCGATCGATCGCCTTCCTGTGTTTGCCTGAGCAAGCAAGCACCTGCCTT
This sequence comes from Alternaria arbusti, assembly GCF_024043155.1. NCBI lineage: Eukaryota > Fungi > Ascomycota > Dothideomycetes > Pleosporales > Pleosporaceae > Alternaria > Alternaria arbusti. Next base: position 381,467 of record NW_026249959.1, read on the forward strand.
CTTGAATCGCATTCGAAACCCTAGAGGGCTTGATCCTGGAGACGATGCTGCAAGCCATCGGTGATCACCAGACGGGTACAATGGTTTATTACCGCAGTGCCATCCGAGGTGTGCCTTGAAACGTCCATGGGTAGTAACAATGTAGCGCTGGCTTGACTCTCGGGGCAAATACGTTGAGAGCCTGGGGATAATCAGCGTAAAGTTCGACTACTGGACAAAACTAGCGGCAATCCGTCTCCATCAGGTTGGATTCCAGGGTTCATTTGGTAAGAACGCGTCTGTGCGAGCAGCTGGTACGCCTCCAAGCTTCTGCCAGAGGGATAGAACTCCGGCCAGTCCCGACGTGCCGTAGAGACACCGCTTGTCGGGACCGGGACGGGATCCTTGAAACTTACATGTATTGAATGTTCATGCGTACTGTCCAAGAAGCATATGTGAATAAACTCCACAGTCATAGAAAGGTATTGCAGCGTACACTTAGGTTTCTAAGGGTGCTGGAACTGGATCTCACAGCTACCTAGGTAACCAGTGACGCGCTGTCGTAGTCAAGATCAAAGCCCTGGACTCCACCACGAGACAGCTGGGATTCGAGATGACTTCCTCCACATTTCAGGAAGTGGTCGCGTCACTGCTGCCCAAGAATCTGACAGCCGCCGGCCCAAGCGTTGCAATCACATAGTACTGACGGCGCAACGAAGACGGGATGGCAGTGAAGTACCAGACCGAATTGAGCAAGACCGGGCCAGACGCCATCATAGCTAAGTGATTAGTACATGGCACATGCTCTCAGTTTTCTCGGCGTGCATCAGTGGGAGGGGTGCTACATGTCAGGGGTCATGTTGGTATCGTGTAAAGATCGAAAGATGCCGTAGACCGATGTAACGCAGCAGTTGTTCGTGGCCGGGCGGCCCCGAAGGACAAATGCGCGGACTTTCCAGCAGATGCGCATGTACTGTTGAGTGTAGGATTTTTCTTGCGCGGCCAATCAACACCAAGCCTGCGCGAATTAATGAACGGCTCAGCGCTAAGCCTTGCAGCTGCAGGCAGACGAAGCTAAAGCGCTTCTAGAAGCTCGTGCTGGCATCATGTAGCGTTTCCGTTACTGACAGAATCAAGGTCCATGGAGGTGGTGATTGATGTCATTCAATGCCTATGCGCCATCATGGCGCTGCATGTCAGTGTTCCTTCGTTTGCTTTCACGTGTTACCATTGATTGGGTAGCCGATTCTCACGTGTGTAGTCTATTGGCTTTCGCTTCGTCACATGCGCGTCCTGCTAGTCTGAAGGGCGGCTGTGACAGTGCGCATGGAAGACGCATGGATGGCTGATCTCGAGTTGCAGCATGATCGACGCCCGGATGCATGTATGTGGGGGCGTCTCTCATACCTTAACAGCTTCTTGAACCCAGTACGGCCAATTGACCCACATCTAGTAAACACGAGGCTATGATGAACACAGATCCAAAGCGGAGTGGTAGCTTCGAGATGTCGCCACAAAAGCAAACATCCCGCACGGGTATCTAGGGGATTGACGTGGGATGAACTGGGCGATTCATGCACTTCGCAATGTGTTCGCCGATCATCCTCATAGACCCCATGCCGTTGATGCCGATGGTTTCGTTGCAGCTTACTATCGGAGACAGCCAGGTTCCGATAATAGGCATCATGGCAGTCGCTACAAAGTATTTGCAGAACAAGAAAGAAGCAAATAGACAGCCGCGCAGAAGTCGCCTTGTGAGGTGGGCATTTGACCGGTGCGCCACACCAAAGCATGCCAATGTAGTGGCCACCATGGTGCAATAGTAGCTGATAGCAACGGGGATGGGAGTGGTCGACGTGGATTGAGAGCAGACGGATGAGTGACGTAACAGAAGAATTAAAGACTAAATTATATGCCGTATTAAGAGCGATCGGTCTTGGGGGGCGATTGTAATACCAATCGACTATTGGGGATTCCAAACGTCGACGAAAATACGCGCGCTATTTTTGCATGGTGCTGTGTAAAGGATATTCATCAGCGCCCACCGCGTGTTGACGCGTTGAAGTCTTCCCAGTCTTCCCTAGCTTTTTCTCGGTGACAAAGACACGCAACACGATGAGATACCTGACAATTAAGAAGATAATAATCGCGGCGACCAGGATACCCACTATGTATGCTCCGACTAGCCCAGAAGAATTCTTCTGAAGGTCAAGGAAGGGGTACACATAGAAGCCTTGGGTGGCATGCGTGAGGTAGGCCAAGCCAAGATAAAGAGCCAACAGGAGGATAATTGGAATCAGGTCGAGCCAGGGGAGTCGCTCAGTTCGGGGGATAACTATCTCGAAAAGGGCGTACGCCGAGTTGAGAGCATGCTGTGACGTGTTTGACCAGAGAGCGAAAGTGGTGGGGAATTGACCCGCAAGAAGTGTCCAGTAAACAACTGTTGTACGTTAGTTCAGCGTGCTCAGACAATGGATGCTGCCAGCTCCCTAAAAATGATGCTGCAGGGAATATGAGATTGCCCAAAGTACTCCGGCGCGACTATGGCAAAACGTGTTATGTAAGTTGACTTACTGGTCACTATCCACGGATAGACTACAATGGTAGAGTAAAACATGCTGTGCGCCACCTGCAGCGCTTTGGGCCATCGTGCCAAAAACGAAGTTCCAGTAAACCAGTAACTGCCGGTATGCACAGCGGCAAAGGCATAGTAAAAGGCGAGACCCCAATACGTCAGAACCGTGAAGAAAGAGAAGGATTGCTGCGAAGCGTCGGACCTGCCGTGGGTACCATTCCAGCCAAAGATGAAAAAGAGCGTGGTAAATGCGTAAATGGCCAATAGCGCGCGAATAGCGAAGAGGGCGGCTGGTGGGAGAATCCACGAGGTTACAAACCGCGTGGGATCAAAAAGGCCGGCGTACGGTGCCGTTATTCGCTGACCAATAGCCATGCTGGGGTTGTTGATTGGGATCCTTGTCGAGTGCCACCAGACTGGTTGTCGTGTCCTCGGAACGTTTCCGACGCGGTGGAATCTGGGTCGTGGGTAGTGCGCGATAGATGACGCGAGATAATTCGCGATGGAGATGATGCGACGTGGTGTTGTGAGACGGCTGCAAAACTCGTTCACCCCCAATTTCCGAGGCTGAAGCTGAAAAGGGCAGTCACCGAGCTGAGGGAAGCGCCCGCGGGCGCTAGCAATCGGCGCTATGTCACGTTCGGACTAGCCTCGGTCACGAAAGAACTGACAGGATCGGCCGCGTCTTCGTAACGTTACCGCTCTATCCCGGTCTACCATCACGTCTGTGGGCCCGTCCGCTTCAGACTCCCACGCTTGCAACCCCGGCAGCAGAGGCGAGGCACACTCCCACTTACACCCTTACGCTCCCTACGCAGGGTGGCCAGGATGAGGCCTGCAGCGCGCTTGGGCACAGGTGGCTTGCTCATCCCTCTGCCACTGCCTTCTTCTTTAAGACTACGGGATGCCATCTGTTTGGAATGATACTACTCAGGATGATCACCCAACTGAAAAGCCATCTTCCCAACACGTTCAGTATTCATCACTATTCGCCCGCTTTGCTTCGTATCAAACATCACCATGAGTGACAACAGCAGAATATCTGTACGTCTGCATATATCACCTCTAAGCACTCCACTAACGGCTCATAACAGAAGGCACAAAATCTCGCTAGGATCAGGGACAACCAACGTGAGTGGATTCCTTGGACGACGGCACATTGTCAGCTGTCAGCTGTCCAACCATGAACAGTGGCGATAGCTCGCAGCCTGCAAACCATCCAGACGTCTCCGTGTAAGCATTCGATTTACCGAAGATGTTCGCTAACGGTACTCTTTTCAGGCCGATCACGCGCTCGCCGGAAGGAGTATCTGCATGAGCTCGAGGCCAAACTGCGCAGCTATGAACAGATAGGCATCGAGGCCTCTTCGGAAATCCAGTATGCTGCCAGGAAAGTACTAGAAGAGAACCGAAAACTCAGGTCGCTTCTTCATGGAAGAGGAGTCTCTGAAGCGGAGATTGTCGCTGCACTTGAATCGACGTCCGATCGACACTACAAGCACACCTCTGCCGCCACCAGACTGCACGCCATGCTTGAGTCAAGGGTCAACACTAACACGGCCTCTTCGACCAGTTCGCCTATACCTTCATATACCAGAGCCGACTCGTTATCTCAGCACGTCCCATCAGTGCCGCATGCTACTATCCCATCTGCACGGCCGACAACACTCAGTTGCAACGATTCGCCCAGTCCAAGATCCGTGGTATCAAGTATGGGCACACCACCACCCGCCTCATATCCAGCGATGCATTATACGACTCCAATGACTCCATCAGCTGTTCAGATCAAGTCAGAGCATGTTCAGTACGACTACCCTTACGAGCAGACATATAGTAGCGCTTGGGCCTACTCGAGCGACTGCAACTACACTACGGAACCGACCTCATATTACAACAACACCTCATCTTGTGTTGACGCTGCCAACATCATCCGCACAATGCGATCTGGTGTTGGCCCCGAGCTGGAAGTCGATCTCGGATGCCACACATCAGACCGTCATTGCTATGTCGACAACGCTACAGTATTCAACATGATGGATCGATATTCTCAAAATCATGCGACTATATGAGACAATATAGTGGTCAGTTTGAGGATACGAGTGGGAGGCGCTCCGTTATCGCCTACCTGGCCTATAGCGAGCGGAGCTATCGGAGGCCAGTGGCGGCGCTTGTTGTGTACGACCCTACGGTGGCCAAGTCCATGTTGGCGGCTGGATAGGCACCTGTTGTACTCATCAATAGCCTCTTCAGTAGTAGGTTGAGTCGACACAATCTTTGAGAGGGTCTAAACAATGCATTGTTGCGAGGAAAGACGGTTCGCAGACCCTTATCGAGACCCTGCCACCGATACATGTCAGTGCTCTTCACTCTTTCGCTCAGCATTACGAACGCTATGAAAGAAATCAACCGCTAGCGCGAAAGCGAAGCCGGAACTTCAACTCTTTTCTTTGTCGACAGCCGGCGCGTGACCTCCCGCCTTCCTCAGTCTATGCCCATATGGTGCATTTTGGACACTCCAGTCGACCCCAGCACGCCAGCACCAAGCCTAGAGGACTTGGAGATGATCAACTGAAGTTTGTAAATAACGTGTACGAATTAATATTGTAGCGTCTATCGGCGAATTTGATGTTTTCATCATCATCGATCCCCTCCACATTCGTCACTGATGAAAACAGTCTCGTATCTTTTTATTCCTTCAGATAGGCCGTGTGCACCCTGCCGTCTTCTCATGTTGGCACGGTTTTCTCTCATTTCTGTCTCGATGGTGGAAGACGGCTAGGTATCTCCCTTTGTTCAGACAACTAACATAGCATGGGTGATGTTGGCAAACCCGGCATGTTCTTCTTGTCCTCTGTAGACAAAGGGTCATTCTTCAAAGAACACATACCCAGCATATATCCGACGCGACATGTGCATGGGTCAAAATTCCAATCATATGTCTATTAATTCTATTCTTGTCTGACACTTCACATCCATCGGTATCGAGGTTCCATCAAGATGTCTCCAAAACGGAAGGAGACAGGACAGGGTGACGACCCACCCAAGGCGAAGAAGACCAGATCAGAGGATACTCCTGACGACGATACAACCAAGACCGATGTCAACTGGTTTATACCAAAAGAAAAGGGCAAGAACATCTACAAAGAGAAATGCGCAGCCGAGTATGCCCAAATCCTCTACGAGAAAGCGCGAGAACAGATAAGTCCGCAACGAGCACCTTTGTTAGATCCGCAATTCCGGACGCCAGTATTCCAGAAGAAAGGCAAAGATCTGCGAGCGGGAGACAAGTACAGGCCCAGCGCGTCTTTGCGCAACCTGTTCAACGAGATCAAGAGTAGAAGTTTTAATAAGGAGGAGGGCCGTAGCATCACTCATCTCCAGCAGCAGTTCGGCGACGACGCGAACATTGCAGTAGTCCTCTCAAGAGCGGAGAACAATGCTACTCTTGTTCTAAATGGAGACCAACGTTTGGAAGTGTAAGTGCAGACGCGTGGCTCGTTGTCGCCAAGCTGACTGGATTTAGGACTGTGAACGATGCAACTGCATATGTAGATTTTATCCAACGGAACTCATCTGAGGATGGCAGCCCTATCGGGTACTTCATTCGAATCCCTTTCAATACGTCAGTCACAGTAAACGGGACTACCTACACCAACAGCGACGGTCCATCGTCCCTGCCTTTCTACATTGGGCCGCTCGAAGGGTACGCGATCATTGAACTACTGTCACAACCAGCATTCTTCTTCAGAACTGCAGCAAGCTTGAAAGACACTTCGCCACATAGGGCGGTAACTCAAGAAGAGCTCGATCGTCGTGATGGTAATGGCGATGTCGCGTTGGGAAACACAAGGGTGCGATGGAGGCCTATCGGAGCTCCATTATCGCCAGCGGGACCGGGAAACCCGGGCGTCGCAGAAGAGGTAGAAGAAGGGTCGGAAGATGTCTTCATCGACACATTCAGTCATGAAGGAGAGCCGATCAAAGATCTTGGTGCGTATTTGCGAGCTCAGCTGTTGTCTCACCAACAAAGTCGATATCGCGAGCTCATTCCCAGAGTTCTTGTTTCGGTAAACTATCGACAGAAAGAAGCTACCGGATTTAGTTACCAGCACGAAGGACAGACTTTCAGGCCCGGAAGGACGCTGTTGCAGCCAATCGAGGTGGAAGGGAACCATCTGTTGCTCGCTGCTCAGATCCATGCCGACAAGCACATCACACTCGAAGTCCTAGACCCTATGACATGGCGATCAACGCTGTCTAGTCGGAAAGCTATCGACAAATACATCAGGGAAACTTTGCGAAGCTCCACATGGTGGCGGCAAGTCTTTGACTCGTTAGACCAAATGGAAGAAAACCTGCCCGAGGCCACGATGTGGGTACCGACTGCTCAGGTCACGACAGGCGATGGCAGCTTTACGTACACCGTCTTGAACGCGTGGGCGCTGGCGATGGGCCTCGCGCCGAACCCGTCGTTCACACCCAGCGCTCATGGTCACGAATCGTTCTTCATCCGGGCCCAACAAATCTTCGATCTGGCCCTTCAAGACACGTTAAACTGGAGGGTATTGCTCGCCTTTTTCCGCTGCACCGGATTCGTTAAGCCCAGCGAGGGCAGCGAGAATGATGAAGAGGCAAATCTCCCGCATCTATCAAGGCGATTTGATCTTTGTAACCGCTCCTTCCAGAAGCTGATCGCTCGCCAAACGGCAGCAGAAGCCGCCGCCGAAGACAAGAAGATCGATATGGAGCTGGTCACTTTGAGACTCGAGGATGGTGCGCGCTACGATCAAGCCTTCGCTGCCGATCCACTAAGCAAGCTTGAACGGACCAACCTCACTTCCATCGTCCGTGATGGCCAATGGAACTTCGCTGATACAGAAGAGAAGCTGAAAAAGCGTCTGGATGAACGCAAGGAGAAAAAAATGTCGGCTTTGTCGCTGCCAAAAACACCACCGCCACCACCGCCACCACATAGATCGACGCCAGATACCGAGGAGATTCCGGCCGACTTTGATCCTTGTAAGCATCTTCACGAGCAGATTAAATTGCTCGAAGAGCAGGGGAAGATTGAACCAAAAGTCGGAAGTGAAATCGACGAAGCATTGCCATCCAGGTGGAGTCAAGCTGTCTTTGGATATATCGAGCCCGTTGCACGAGCTATCAACGAATTGCTCTCACCTGAGCGGCCTCAGCGGGGCTTCACAGTGGCAGACCTGAATGGTAGTACCAGATACGCAGACAATTCTGGCGTCTTGGACACAGTGGTTATGATGGTCTGCCAACTGGGAGACCATGTCATACTAGTAGTCTTGCAGCATGAAGACGCATCCAAAGAAGCTTCTGATGTATCACGCGTTATGGACTCCGCACCATGGACTGCCACGGCGAAGGAGCGCATCCAAATCCACGACCTACTGATTGAAGCGGGGATGTTAGTAGTTGAACCTACTGCAGACAAAGTTAAAAGTTTCGTCGGGCCAGTACTACAATGGATGCCGGGTCCTCAGCAAGCACAAGTAAAAGAAGCTGGGTATTTTGCAATAATGAGTGCATGGGCTGTACCGCTCGGTCTACCTATCAATCCCGAATTCCGCATAGGCGCAAATTTCTACGATAGCGCACTTCCTCTGCTCCAGGCAGTGGTGAAAGCACATGCAGACTGGAAGCTGATCTGGGCGTTCTTGCGTTGTGTGGGTTATACTCAGTCCGAGCAGCCGCCTCCGATACAGCGTCGATTCAAAGCGACAAGGCCTGCTCGTGGCCCCCGTATCACCAGAGGCAACAGAAAGAGCAAGCGCTCGATTGAGACTCAGGCTTGCCGTGACATCAACTATCCGCATTTCCCAGTGAACACGGGTGTAGCGCACACTGAAGCTTTCCCGTGGGACGACTATGACAAGCCGGATAGGGCAACTCGCATACCCGAGTTGATCACGTCTGGGGTGTACAGCAAGGTCCTGTCAATTGCTCCCGCACCCTCAGGTGGCTCCAAGGGCGATAATCCCAAACCGTTAAACAACGGCGATGAACTACCGGAAGACCCCGCTCCTCCTCCAAACCCCGGAGAAGGCACTGATCCTGGACCGAAAAAGACCAAAGAGACTGCCGGTAACCCCGATAAAGAAAGGTTAGCGCTGCCAGCAGACTTTGACCCGTGCGAATACTTCAACCAACAGCGAAACGCGCTTCTAAGTGATCCGGCCGTAGCAGCAGCAGTGGGAAGTCTTCGAAGTCGTGCAACCACCACATTCGGACTGTGGCTCAAGGACGAAGAGGTATCTTTGGCTATCGCAGCCGTGACGCTCGGCATAACGAATGCTCAGGGCCTAGAGGGCGGGTTCGGATGTTTGGACCAGACTGCAGTTCAATACTGTCGGCACGAAAATCCTACGTTGATGCAGCCTACAATTCGACCGGGACGGCCGTTGATAGTACCGGTAAATGTTGACAGCCACATCGTCTTGGTGGTTATCCAGTTTGACGACTCTGCAGAGGAGCCTACACCTACGATCTCCATCTTTGATTCAAAATCTCACAACTATAGCTTCGAACGACGTGCTCATGTTTTCGACACAGCTCGAAATATCTTCATCGCCTCGCGCTGGGGCCGAATTCCAAACCTTCCAGACACAGGTGACTTACGCCAATACACCCGGGAGGCATTGCACGCTGAGTGGATCCCCGTAGCCCCACAACCTACGGATAATGAGTGTGGATACTATACCATATTGAATGCGTGGGCACTGGCTTTGGGTCTGCAACCCAATATCAATTTCTTCCCAAGTTGGACAGCACAGTTCTTCCAAGACCTTATTGATGTGATCCACATCGCTCGTGTTGGACGAGCAGACTGGAGACTGATATACGCGTTTCTCAGATGTAAAGAATTTGTCGACAATGCGGCAGCCGTGCCCGAGGATCGCCATTTTGAACAGACCGAGAATTTGCCGCGCGATGAAGCACTAGAATCGGTATTGGATCGTCTAGAAGAGTCAGAGCGCCGCGACTGGGAAGTAAGAGATCCAGATTTCCCCAAACTAGCCAAAGCAAACAGAACACATGTTGTCCCAGGGAAGCGACACGACAAGGTATGGCCATCAGACGACTGGACGGAAGAGGCAAGGAAGTACGTGAAGGATCTCGAACGCTGGGGAAAACTTGTTCTTGATGCGGACAGTAAAGGACTCAAAGAGCAGTGGCAACAACACTTTTTGATGCATGGCGTGGAATTTGAGAACCAGCTGGAACACATACACGGCAAACTAAAGGACCGAACTTTGGATATCACCAAGGATATACTTCCTCACTACAGGGAATTCCTCAACAAATTACATCCGCCGGGTTTGAATGTGCAGATCGATCACTTTCCCTGTGCCTGGGTAGCAGACGCTGTGAACCTTTACGATTGTATCCTGAACTACGAACCGTTGGCACAAAGCTTCTCTAACGGGATGCGAGAGGAGGTCAATGGACAAGAATGTCAACCGTGGGAGATAAATATGGCTATCGCTGCCGTGGTTGAGGCAATTGATGGCAAGCAGCGAGAGCTTCACAGGATGAACAGCGCAGACGGTCAGCCATTTGCTGGGGGTTTTTCGATGGCCCCAACTGACGCGTTAAGAGAGGCGCTACTTCAACCAATGCCAGCAGATCACCCTGTGGCATCAAGACCTAGGAGATGCTGGTTTATGCCTCTGAATGTGAGCGGACCACTCCTAGAACGGGCCAACGCATGGCAGGAGACGAAAGGCCATAAAGTGAAGCGCCTGTCAACAGGCGGAGGTCACACATTGCTCATGGTACTCCAAGAGCGAGACGACCAACCGAATACAAATCATCTGAGCGTCGATACTTATACCCTTGATAGTCATCCGGCCATCTTGGAGAACGCCCACGAGTTCTTGGGCCGTTCCGTTTTGAGAGCAGCTGGACGTCTTGGTTGGTCCTCGCATCGTAATACCGCGCAAGTTGCAGGCTTCAATCATAGATATCCTGTACCAAAGCAGCAGACTGGCGGATTTCAATGTGGCTACCACGTTTTCGTAAACGCCTGGATACTCGCAATGGGTCTCACACCAGATACCAAAAGGGGCCCATACAACGAGAAGGTCTATTTTGAGGCATGGCTTTTCGCTAGGGCTGCAATAGCGGGATTACTCGACTGGAAGGCATTGGTAGCTTGGTTCTTCTGCCGGAAGTTGACAGTGGAGAGGACTTATGAAGCTGTACCCGCAAACAGGCGCTTTGAAGGTACTGTCCCCCAGGTGCCGGATCGGCCTGATGATGTACCGGAAGCACAAGGAGAGGGCGAATTGCGAGACCATGTGCAACAACGGTACGATGCGGATGACCGACCTCTAGCGCTGTTATCGGTTGAAGATGCCCCTTACGATCGGTCTAACAATATTGTATGGCCCCCTCCTAAAGGCAAGGAACAGGAGGACCAAGGAAAGAGCCTGGACAGAAGCTATGACGACGCGGATCTAGAGTTCTTCGAAAACCAGGCAGGTGTAAAGCGCAAGTCGCGTGAAGAGATTGACGATGGCCTCGGTCGTTTTAATAGTTCGCACGCGACTGTTGACAGTCGTGTGAGAGATACGGTTCATTCGTCATCTTCCAGGAAAAGGCAGCGCCTAAGCGACAGCCTGTCTTTCCTTGACGCGTATTAGCGGCCCCTTGCTCTTATTTGTACCGCAGACGGACTGCGCTGGCGTGGATATCATAGAAGGGTCATCGTTGTATTTGTATTGAGGAGAGTTCGTTGTTGTAGCGTCATTGCGCTGTCTTAAATAATATGTAAAAGTCGTTGTTCAGTGTAGCCTGTTCTGCTGCGTGGTGGCATGTAGACGCGACCGCGAGTGACGACCCTAAGCTCCGGCAACCGATGACGTAGCCCCAAAACCTTCACGCGTCGCGATCCACGAACCCCAAACCTCCACCATCCCATCTACCACTCTCAACACAACCCCACAATCCGGCAAAATGATACGACCAACTCTCCTCTCCGCCATCCGCCTCAATGCCCTCCATAGCAGCTCCAAACGCGCCTTCTCCCTCCTAAACCCCACGTCGCGCTCGCACACCAACCGCATCTTCGACCCCATCCGCCAACCCAACGATCTGCATACACTCACACTCCTCAACGCATCCGACAACCGCTCACTAATAACCTTCTGGACCGCAACGTGGTGTCAAACCTGCCAAGCCATCAAGCCGCTCATCCGCCAACTCATCGAAGAAGAAAAGATTGGGGAGCGGGAAGGCGGACTGGGCTTTGTGGAAGTGTTGATGGACAGCACGTTGATTGAGGACTTGCCTATAAAATACCGCATCAGTAGTATGCCGACGCTATTGGCGTTTTCAAGACAGGAGGCGCAATTTGATACGAGGTTGACGCGGCCCGAGGAGATGCGGAATAAGGACTTTTTGAGGGAGTGGTTGGTCAGGGAGGCGCAGAGGGGAGGGAGGATGGGCGGTGGTGGGGGCAGTATGTTCGGTTAGTTTTCCGTGTCCTTGTGTTGTGCTTGGATGGAGTACTGGGCCTGACGGTGTTAAAGGTGCGAAGGAAGATGGCGAGCAGGGCAAAGTGGGTGAGGACAAGTGACACGGGATAGCCAAACATGGGGCGGAGGTATGCTGTAGGCGCAACAAGCTAGCAGTGCGGTCAGGAGCTGTGGAGTAGCGAATGATCTGCGTTCATGTGACACTGTGAGTGAAGTAAAGCTCGGTCGAGCAAACACTGTTATTTGACTCTCAAGTGGGGGAGTGATTCCATAACCCTGTTCTCTTCTCTCACCTTTCTCTTGGAACATTCCCTTCCTTCATCCACGAATAGGTCCCTACCATGACAAAATTGACGATAGATCAAGACTACGAGGCCGCCATCGTGAAGGGTACTAGGCTGCTCCAGATCCTGGCCGCGAAGGATAAGACACAAGTTCAAAGCGCATATGAGGAGGTACAAGAACTAGCCCAACATGGCTATCTTCTAAAGCCTCAAGACAAATTCTTTGAAATCGACTGTATTGCCGACGCGCTCTGCGATCTAGGTGTCAGCGACAAAATGGTGTATGATGGCGGAGAGAACATGAGAACACACCATGTGCATGACCGCGACGGAGCAGAAGCGACAGAAGACGATACAGTACGTTTCGCGGTAGCATTGAAGTAAGCATGTTCTAACGAGCTATCAGACAACACATGGCTACTTTTCTCAAGTCAGCAACCCTTACGCTGGTGTCTTGATCGCAGACAGTAATCTCAGTCCCGCGCATGCAGCAAAATTCGATGACGAAGGAGATGATAAAGCTACAGAACTACCGTCACTGCGATACTGGTCAGACGTAGCGTTTCTACAATACCTTTCTTCTTTCCCCGAACCACCTATACGGCCGATCCCGCTCAATTACGTCTTCCGCGTTCAGATACAGAATGCTGAGACGTCTCTGGTGCTCAATAAGATTATCAGTAACCCTGTTACGTTTACATACGAGATGTGGCCTGGTATCACGTTCGGAATGGACACTGAAGAAGGGAAGGCGATCTTAGGGACGCCGAATGGTTGTGGTGTCGCTTGGATGCTTATTCAACATAGTAAGACGTTTGGAGAGAAGAATATTGAGAAGGTGACTTTGTTTCATGCGGCAAAGAAGGATGATTTGTTTAGATGGCCGACTTTGCTGTTTTGGATTGTGTAGAGTGGGTCAGGTGAGAAGATTGTATCTGCATTCACTTTATGTGGAGGGGGCTAGACAAATGGTGGAACAGATTAGGCTACATGTCAGCTGCTTCGCGTCATACCGTTTGTTGACGATGCGTGACGCTCAACGTCTCACACTCAAGGAATTCATAAATGCATCTGGATAGCAACATACTTAGTACTACCGCGACCCTCCTGCGACACTTTAATAACCAGCATCCTCTCCGATGGCAACCTCAGTCAGCCCGGCAACGCATTATGAGGCGGCTTACAAGAAAGGTCCACTGCTGTTTCAGATGCTGGAAGCTAGCTTTGGTGAGCTCGGTAATTTACTCAGAAACACAGATACGCCAACTGAAAGCGAATACCTCAAATACGAAGATCTCTTGGAGAACAATTGGGTTGAGCGGTCCTCCGGGGACGATTCCAAAATTCTGGCGCGACTGTTGGAGGACCTTGGAATCAATACTTCAAGTAATATCCCTGTTTCACATGAACACCACGGCGTTGCACCAATAGAAGAGTCGCTACAAGAAGGACTTGAGATGCAGATACGCTTCGACTCAGTCATCAACACTTCCGGTGGTACGATTGCGGCCATGAACACGTACAGTCCTATGCATGATTGGAGAAAAGCGAAAGCGGATGCCGAGAATGCCCTACTAAAACAAGCCGGCCACAAGTCTACGGAGAAAAATAACGTCGGCGATGACGTCCCTAGCCTGAAGTACTGGTCCGATGTCGCGTACCTAAAATGGGCCGGGCATGTCACGGACTCATCCGACTTACGTTACGTGATGCGAATGAGCATCACAAACGAAAAGACAAAAGCCGTCATCCAGCATATCAAACAACAAGCCCATCCCAATGCTTCAGGCTCATGCTCATTCGACGTTGAGGACCGGGATCAGGTAGCCGCTTTTCTAGGGACACCGAATGGAGCCGGAGTCGCTTGGTTGCTCATACAGCATAAACAGCAATTGGGCCATAAGACAGTTTACAAGGTAACGGTAGACTGTCGTGAAATCTGGAGTAATAGCAAGACGATAGTTCCAAGCTTGGTGTTCCACCTTCGCGGTGTGGCTACTCCGAAGCCAGGCAGCGAGGCAGGTGGTTGAAGGAAGTCGCTATGAGGGCAGAGTGAGCGAATGTGTTAGGCCGCACCAAGGATGAGATGGCAGGCAGTAGAACACTCATGAAACCACACCGTGCTTGATCCACCGGAGATTCGTAGAACGTAGAAGACATTGTCTCACTAGCCTCATGGATAAAAGACACTCAATCCTTCTCTTTCCAAATAGCATCTCACAGTAAGCTATACCCACGATGACAGATTCACCCATCAGTGACCTGGACTACAAGTCTGCCATGGAGAAAGGCAGGAAGCTGCTCAAAATGATTCACAGCGAATTTACTGTCACGCAAAGCCCATACCTCACGCGCGGGGAAGTAAGAGCGCTGGGATACAAGAGAACAACAAGGTCTCGATCCGTCTCTGACCTAACCAAAAAGCTGGACAGTCTCGGTATTCAAGGTTCTGACTCTCACTTCATCAATGTCATAGACGACTACACGAAAGACGTTATCACTGGCGAAACACTTGTAGGTCTAAGCGACGTGAGGTTCATGTCCGATATCAATCTTGAAGCTGGAATTCTCATAGCGAACTACAGCTACAGCCCGACATACAAGGCCAAGGAGTTGAAATCGCTGGCGGCTGCTCTGTTACCCTCGTTGAAGCACTGGTCCGATATAGCCTTCCACCAACGGGCCCACTCTCAACACCCAGAGGAAGAAGTACGTGATCTCAAGTTCATCATGAGAGAAACCATCGCGAACGAAGATACTTTGGCTGTCGTTGATAGCATTCTCGACGCTTCACCTCACCAGTCACAAGCTTGCACGCGGTCGGGACTATATCTGGACATGACCAGTGACCATGCCATAGCTCTGCTAGGCACAGCACACGGTGCAGGTGTAGCTTGGTTACTTGCGCAGCATCGAGACCAACTTGGCCATAAGGTAATCGCTGGAATAACGATATTCTACAGCGGCGAGCCGCCAGACCGCAACAGAGCCCCCAACTTGCTCTTCTACCTTCGTGACGCGAGTGCGAATGAGAGACCTATCGAGAAGTTGTGAGGAACGATGGCAAGAGCGCGGCGGACGATCCTTTGGGTAGGCGCAGGCGTCTAGGGGCGGTAAGTTCGTAGTAATGACGATCTTGCCGAATGGGATCAAGAATCGGATCAAAACTGAGCAGTGCCTGATGGTGGTTGAGATTGTTATCGACGTAGAGGCCTAGTATGCATGGAAGATTGGCGTTCCCGGTAGCGATGATGGATGGGCAGGCTGTCGCGAGGCTTGGTGGCTGGGACTGGGAGCCGGGGGTGACCGGAAGCGAGACGCACCCCGCAATGACCTGCGCGTCCCGCATCTTCATCACGATCTTCGCGTCTCCTTTCTCTCATGGTTTGCTTCTCCCTGTGATCTGTTCTGCTGCGTTCGATGTTTGACCTTCTTCTCTTACCCAGCAGCTCGCCATATGCAGCCGTTGAACAATAACAAGCGAACTCTACGCGTCATTAGCGCGAGCTGCACTGTTTACTCAATAGCAACCGCATACACGGGATGGCCATGACGCTCTTATGCTTTTTAGTTGCGGAGACGGCTCCTAAGCCTCGGCTTCGCGCACTAAGAAGTGATTTTGTTTGGATGGAAGTCTTACAGCGCGATGCACGCCAAGCTGGAGGTGGCTTGCGACGGGAGTGTTGACCTCGGTTTCGCGTCAATGAAAAGACGAGGCTTGTATAAAGAGATCAAGATACTGCTTTCATACCAGTGCACGGGTAGTAAAATCACAGTGCCGCCGACATGTTCTCGTCTTTTACATTGGGCTCCATTGGTCTTCTGCTCTTAACCAGCGGCGCGACGACAACCTGGGCAGACTATGCGTCCGGCCACGATGTACCAACCGCAACTGTCGACGCGGGTGTCATAGTTGGGAAGATCACCTCACTTCCTCATGCACTTGGACCAGTGCATCAGTTTCTAGGTGTGCCCTTTGCATCACCACCCGAAAGATTCTCTCCACCGCGAGCTGCAGAACCCTTCCAAGAGCCAGTCAATACCACCGAGTTCAAACCAGCATGTATCCAACAATTTCGATGTATGTGAACCATGCAAGCGATTTGATGTATGCTAATTAGAGTAGACCCGCTGTCAAGTTCACAGTTCACGCAGGCTGTCTTCAATAACCCGCCACCTGAAGAGTCGGAGGATTGCTTATATCTCAATGTCTATGCACCATCGACTCCCGCGGACGGCAATGGCAGGGCTGTAATGTTCTGGATCTACGGTGGCTCACTGCAGTTCGGTAACGCTGGTCAAGAACAATATGACGGAAGCAGTTTCGCAGCATACGAGGATGTCATCGTTGTGACGACGAACTACAGAACGAACGGTAGGTGACTATCGACACTCCAAATCACATGTTTCATACCTAACAGCTCGCAGTATTTGGCTTCCCTGCTTCACCAGAGCTGCCTTTAGCGGAACACAATCTTGGCTTCCTTGATCAGCGCTTTGCCCTCGAGTGGGTGCAGCACAACATCCACGCCTTCGGCGGCGATGCATCCAAAGTCACCATCTTCGGTGAGAGCGCGGGTGCTTTCTCGATCGATGCGCTCTTGACCAGCTTTCCAAAAGAGAGTTCACCACCATTCCGGGCCGCCATTCTACAAAGTGGGCAGTACAGCTATCGCGCAGCTCCTGCAACATCGAGCATTCCTGCTTGGAACAATCTCACAGCGACGCTCGGGTGCCCAGGAACACATGAGAGCAACTTGACATGTGTAAGAGCAGCCAACGCAACGACTGTGCAGACCATCATCAACCAGAACTCACTCGTGTTCAATCCAGTCGCTGATAACACCACTTTGGTATCAAACCCAGCAGCACAACGCCTAAGCGGCAATATCGCGCATATACCAGTATTAGGAGGTACAAATTCCCAAGAAGGCCGCGTCTTCTCAGTCGGCCAAACAAACGTCACTGCCTACCTGCAAGCGACCTTCGGAGCCGCACCAGCACTCATTCCCGCAATCGAAGCTGCATACCCAATCGGTAGCAACGGTCTGACCAACGGCTACGACGTCATCTCACAGATTGTCACTGAGATCACATTTCAGTGTCCACAAGCATTATGGGCCAATGCGACAGCATCCATCGGTATTCCCACCTGGCGCTACTACTTCAACGCTTCTTTCGCCAACACGCAAGCTTACCCCCAACTCGGTGCCTATCACGCTTCTGAAATCCCTCTCGTGTTCCGCACATATCCCCTTGCTAACACGACGACGCAAGAGTACGCCTTGGCACAGTTTATGCAAAGTACATGGGCCAAGTTCGCGAAGAACCCGTATGCTGGACCTGGATGGAATGCTGTTGGTACGGGGGCTGAGGGTAATGTTTTGGTTGGTGCCTATGACTTTGTGGCAGGTGGAGTATATCAGGACCAGAATGCCACCGTCGTAGAAGGAGATTGGAACTTGGGTGTTCTCGGCGATGTTGGAGGTGTGAGGGGAAGTGGTGTTACTGTGCTGCCGCAGTCTGATCTTGATTACAGATGTAGTCTCTTTAGGCCTATCTTTGAGGCTAATGTCGGTCCGCAAGGTATACCCCCATCTTAAGGTAGAGGCCTATGCCCCTAGACCAAGGTGATTTCCAACATAGTCAAATGAAACGCTAAGACCATGATAACAGATTCTGATTTCATCCAAGCGTCTTGTGACGGTGTTGCTATACTACCAACTCCTTTAACCTATCGTCCGCCAGTAACCTGTCCAATATCCACTCCACTCCGATCCGACTCACCACCCTCATGCATGCTCCTCTCCACACTGTCGATCGAACTCTCGCTTCCGGTTTTGGTACCGACACTGCTACTTCCCTCGTACTCTTGCTTAGTGTTTTGTGTTACATCTTCCCCTCGGCGCTGCTCTGAAGTGCCTGAGGCGTTTTGCTGGCCGGGTGCAGTCTATGACTGTTAGTATCTTCCTGGGGGATACAACCTTCTGGTATGATGCATGGTTGGAATCAGGTGTTATATCAGGCAGGAGCTTACCTTGTCCACGGACGCGCTCAAACCAGCAGGGTCAGTCGACTGACCGGTCTTGAACGGAACGCTCGGGTCACCATTGAATGTACCGGCTGTGTCTTCGCTGGGGTTGACGGGGTTCTTGGGTTGGGTGTTTGAAGATTCTTGACCTGTCAGGGAAGACATGGTGTGTATTATTTCGAGGAGGATTGTAACAAAACAGTGTTGGTATTTGAAGAATGCTCTACCAAACGGCCGGCTGGTACTTTTGTAGGATGTGTAAGTTGGAGTTGATGGTGTAGAATCGACGTCATAGTGACCAAAGATGAGGATGTGGGTATCTGCAGTGGCGAAAGAGCTTTTGGCATGGACGCGAGATATACGCGTGGGCTCATTCCTTCGAGGAAGCAGACCTATTGGACGAAAAGTATGGTCGTCTCTTCACAGACCTCGCTAGTATTTGTACGCGCTTCCATCTCATGAAATTGTGATTCTATTCAATACAGAACGCTCGCTACGCCAATACACCTATTCGACACAGTCTATGCAGATCTATAGCTTGCTCTTGCCAATACCCCAAACCTCAGCCTGAGGGTTATTCGACTTCTTGTTTATGGATGCGCCTTCAGCGACAGGCGTCTCGCCGTCCTCGACGAACAGCGATTGCGACTGCTTCATGGTCTCGACGGCTTCGCGCTCGATGCGGTCAAGGAGCTCTTGATTGGTGGGGATGTCGTGGATGAGGCCAATCACTTGGCCAGCAGTCCATACCTAGGTTTGTCAGTCAACCGTACTCGAAAAGGGAAACGTATACTTACACCGAAGTCTGGGTCTCCGTTCAAGAAGACTTGCCGACCTCGCTTTCCGCTGACGAACTCAGCGACTTCCTCGAACTTGCCAGTCGGGCTTGTCTTCTCGACCTCAACAGCCTGCAGCGCAACCTTGTTGGCGAAGAGTCGCGATGTGTTCTTCCACCGGCGGAGCACGAGTGCAGTATCTGTCTCTTGCGCGTCGACGATGGCTTGCTTGATGTTGTGGTGGATGGGCGCTTCGATGGTGCACATGAAGCGCGTTCCCATGTTGATACCACAGGCTCCGAGAGAAAGCGCGGCAGCCAGGCCTTGGCCGTCGGCGAAGCCTCCAGAGGCGATGAAAGGCACACCACCTAATGATTGCCTGGCCCTGCTGAGCAGGATGAAGTTGGTAATGTCCGTCTCGCCAACGTGTCCGGCGCACTCGAAGCCATCGATGGACAGGAAGTCGACGCCAAGCTTCACCGCAGATTGTGCGTGCCTGATAGTGGTGCACTTGTGCAAGATAATGGTGCCAACCTCCTTCAGCTGCTTAATCACCGGCCCTGGGCTGTTTCCCGCTGTCTCGACAATGTTGACCTTCTCCTCGATGATGACGCGGGCGTATGCGGCATAGTCCGGGGGGACCATGGCGGGGAGGAGCGTCAAGTTGACGCCGAAAGGCTTGTTGGTCATCGTTCGGCATCGGCGGATTTCCTTGCGAAGGTCTTCGGGTGTGGGTTGGGTAAGGGCGGTCAACTATGCGGTCGTGAGAACATGTTTGATGCGTGATGGCCGCCAGACGTACTATCCCCAGACCTCCTGCGTTGCTAACAGCGGAAGCGAGTTCGGCGTATCCGACCCATTGCATACCACCCTGAACGACGGGCACTACATCTGTCAGCTACCGTCTCGTTTGCTGTGCTGGTGAAGTTACCTCTAATGCCGAGCGCCCTCGTCAGCTCCGTGTTGAAAGGCATCCTGACTGTAGATGGCCCCAAGAAAAGATTTAGAGTTTGTTGTTTGAGAGGGAACTGCACAGGAGCCTTGAGCCGAGCAGATATCTGACACTCGGACGCGCGACGTTACGGCCGTCGCTCCGGCTGAAGCGCATGTCATTCGTGTGGGGAAGCCATGTGCCTCGGTAACTCCACAGCCGCGACACCAAACGCAGGTGCACGACCGCCGGGTGATTAGTCTGCGCTGACTCTATCGCCGAATGATTCGCTGTCACCGAGTCGCTCGTGATGTCTTTGCTGGAATGGCAGCTGTGCCCGAGTGGTGTTCCGGACGCGTCGCAAAAGGGGAAAGCTGAGCCGCAGGGCTGATGCCGTCATCTCCCTGGCATGTTCACATGTGTCTTGGCAATGAACCATCACTCCAACACCACCCCTACGCATCTTAGCGATCGATCTTTAGTCATCTCCTAGGACCTATAAAGGCTGGAATCAGTCGCATCGCGAAGAGAAATCTCGCAGTTTGTCGGTAGCAGTTGGACTCCGCGTTGGGGCCAAGAAACTACCTAGGTAGGGAACAATACTCTGCATTTCAGCTGGCTGACTGCACTCAGAGCACTTTAACAAGGGTTCTACTCATGGTCTCTGACTTCCCTATCGTGTCGTCTATGTCCGCCCAGACCCGGACTTCTGCATGAAGCTACATTGTTTGACTTGCGAAATGGTCAATCACAAGAACGTTGCGCTGGATTCTGAACCTCCGCAAAACCCGATTAGAGTGAAAAGATAATCGCTATTCTATAGAAAGACCCGTTCTTGGGTATCTCATGAATTTTGGGCCAGCTTCAACCTGTATCAATGATCAATTCTCCAGATTGCACGCTTGTAAGACTGGTTCAGAACGACGGCAGCCCGACGAGCCGTCTATTCCTTACCGACCGTTGCAAAGCCAACGGGATTGCCAAGAGCTTAGTATGCTTCCAGGTCACGTGGGATTTGGTCCAGACTATGGAGTGCCTTTCGATACCGCGTCTGTGTGACCTACTAAAACTTCGAACTGCAATCCCTTCCCTGTGTGGCCTTTCTGTCTACTCTGGCTGGTGTCGTAAGCTTCTTGAGATCAGCAACCTTTCACGCTCGTCATGACTGGCAACCTCGAGTAATTGAGAATCACGATGCGTAAGAAGCGTGATGGATCACTCACCAACGGACTTCATATCCCTGATTCAGCAGTCATCATTGTCGAGCCTTTGAGCGAGTTTTGTGTCGAACACGCGGAGTGAGGTAAGAGATCGGCATCTAGGCCGACTGTCCAATACGATACTTAGAAAGTTCATATCATAGGATCCATAGGTACCATGGAATGTCACATTGTAGTCGCACTGGAAGAGCGCTATTCAGTCGATGTATGGTTAGGATAGCGTCACGCATCCATACGCGTTGACGGGAAGCTCCACCAGGCTGTAGTACACTTGACACATCGTGATCGTTGTCAAAAGCTCGCTTGAAATCGAAGTTCCATGACGGGAAGGTACATACCTAGGCACGCAGGTCCACGCTTGGCAGTGACGTAACGAGCCAATGACATAATTCAACCCCGGCAAACCCACTAGATGGACAGTCTTTGCGGAGATTCTGGGAGGCCTACTTTGTTGGGGTCTCCACACACACGTCCGGTATATAGACTGAGATGCCAGGCTCGGTGCATCCAAGAGGAATCCTGCATCTTGATCTCCATGACCCATCATGTCGTGGTCTCTTCTTCTTACCGTCCTGACCCAGGTCGTCCGTGTTACATGCGCACGAGAGACATATGACTATGTTGTAGTTGGAGGAGGCCCCGCAGGTCTTCTAGTCGCAAACCGACTGTCTGCCGATCCCGAAGTCACTGTTGCCATCATCGAAGCCGGAGATTCTGGCTACGACAACCCAAATGTGTCATACGTACCGAAGTCGATCTTGGAGTACGGTCTCTTCATCGGCACGTCGATTGACTGGAAGTACATGACGGCACCTCAGAAGTATGCTGGGAACCGGAGCGTGAACTACTGGGCAGGCAAGGCTTTGGGAGGCAGTACTACGGTCAATGGAATGACGTACATACGCGCGGAGAAAGAGCAAATTGATGGGTGGGAAGGGCTTGGCAACGAGGGTTGGAACTGGGAGAGTCTGCTCGAATACTACCTGAGGCAGGAAGGCTTCACAGAGCCTAGTGAGGAACTTTCGAAGGAAGGCGCGACCTTCAGGGACGGCGTACATGGAACTGAGGGAGAGCTTGCTGTTGGCTTCACCCCATACCTGGTCCGTCAAGGGTTCGCCAAACTGTTCGCGGAGACCTCCCTGGCGATGGGTATTCCTTACAATAAGGAACCGAACAATGGTAGCATGCGCGGTTTTGACGTGTGGCCTATGACGCAGAACGTGACTGGGCCTACGAGGGCCGATGGGGCCAGGTCCTTCTACTTCCCTGTTGCATCACGCCCGAATCTGCAGGTCTACTTCAATACCACAGCTGCACGCATCATCTGGAACGGGGAATCATCCGAGACTTCGGAAGTGGTGGCCTCGGGAGTTGAGGTGATTGACGCGGGAAATGTAACGAAAACTATCGGTGCCTCCAAGGAGGTCATTGTCGCAGCTGGCGCCATTCGATCACCAGCATTTCTTGAGCACTCAGGTGTAGGTAATCCCGACATACTTGAACCTCTCGGTATCAAGACTGTCAATCCACTCCAGTCGGTCGGTTCCAACCTGCCAGATCAACCGCAGCATGGGATGGTCTTCAACTCGTCCACGAATTGGACGGGTTATCCTACCTTCGTTACATTTTTGACAGCTTCTGATCTCTTTGGTGAAGAACTTCCCGCTCTTGTGGAAGAGCTCCAAGCCAATGTCAGCGCTTATGCTGCAGCGATTGTCGCAGACTACGCGCCCGATACCATCTCCGTCGAGACGCAAGAACGGCTTCTGCAACATCAAGTAGACCTAGTCTTCACTGCTGAGAGCGATGTTCCTTTAATAGAGATCCTCTGGGCCCCGACAGGAAATCAGATCATTGCGCAGCTTTGGGACCTAATACCGCTTTCTCGAGGCTCAATACACATCGAATCAGCCGATGCATCCATACCACCTCGTATCGACCCAAACTTCTTCCAGATGCCCATCGACATGTATGTGCAAGCAGCTGCTGCAATCCGTATCCGCGAGTATTTCGCCACTTCGCCGCTAGCGGAGGACGCTACCGGCGAGGTCTCTCCCGGTTACGAAGCGGTACCGCAAGGTGCTCATTGGAGGGATCAAGTCTGGGACGACTGGATCACAGGCGCCATGAATGGCAACTCGCATCCTGTGAGTACTTGCGCAATGATGAGTAAGGAGCTGGGTGGTGTGGTAGATACGGAGGGCAAGGTTTACGGGACGCAAAACGTCCGGGTTGTGGATGCGAGTGTGTTCCCGACTCAGATCTCGGGCCATCTTAGCGCCAGTGTATATGCCATTGCTGGAAAGATTGCGGACGCGATGAAGCAGAAGGGGTCGGATGAGAAGAAGTTTTGACAAGACTTTTCCTTTGTAGCGCTTCCGATGTTGGCGGCGTGTTGCTATCACACTGTACAAGTCCCGGATTGGGTGGGTCTTCGCCTGCTCCAGGTTAATCGAGAGCTGCGTCGGTGAAAATGATACATGGGTAGCGCAAAATAAGTACAGATTTCAATTTGATTGAGGAGCGTGTACTTTTCTCTGGTGAAAGCTAGACTCCTTCCTAACAGGCGATCGAAAAAGGGATAGTGCTGCGCTGCCCCACTTTTCATTACAGGGCAGCCGCCCCACGTCACCAACCTTTAGGCAAGAGCCGTGCGCCGGAATGACGAGCCCACCACAAACACCCACCTGGGCAGCCTTCACTCTCCAATATCCAGCTTTGGTCCTCAACGCCGACGCGATAGCACAATGCCGTCGCTCATGAGCCTTCCGCGTGAACTACGTGATCAGATATGCGAATACGTCATACTTTCGCCAGCCCGGCAGCCACGAGTGCTCAATCAGACAACCGAAGAGATTCTGGACGGATACATGACTTATGAGTTTCCAACGCCGTTCGTAAGGCCGGGTCCCTCGTATCAGCCCCAGGCAATCGTCTCGAATTCGACGAGATTACTGCTAGTCAATCAACAGCTGAGAACGGAAATAACGGAGATGCTAGAACGAATGCGAAGCATTGTGTACGACCTCGATCTTGCAATGACCGACAATGGGATATTGGCAGCGACGTGGATCAATGTTCCAGTTTTGTCGACCAGAATTGAGCAGTTGAATGTCACACTTCGCCTCTGTGTGACAAACGATAGCGAACGACTGAAGTCTGAAATTGAAGACATGTTAGGGGCGCCGGCAAATCCAGGACCTGAAGATTTCTTTGGGCTACTACCTAAGCAGTGTAAGGAAAGCCTTTCCTCCATTAGTATTAGTACTATACTAACCACTCACCTCACTGTTTTAGTGGTATGGGGCTTCTATGGCATATTCAACCGATTCACCCATGTTGGGCCTCTGGGCGAAAGGAAGAGCGACAGTGAACATCGGCAAATATCCATCAGAACGATCAGCATCAACGTCGAGACACCATCTCCCGATCTTGCGCAGCTCGGTCTGATTCATATGTCCACTCAGGCCGACGCTGCAATGTCGGTTACTTCCCGGTACTTCTTGGTGTGTCTGAATTGGATTATACAACAACAGCTGGAAGGGAATTGGGAGTATATCCGGGGCATCACTCTGCTTGAGTACGTAGATCATGTTCTAATCTACCACGACGGCAATGAGATACATCACTGGGATGTAGCTGCGTGCCTTGCAGAGTATCCTGAAGATGAAATGATCAAGTGGAGACCAACTGGCAAGAAAGAGGCCTGGCGCAGAAGGAAGCAAAGAGGACTGAAGGTGCCCGAAGACTTCAAGGATCCGGCCGGATGGTGATACCAGACTGCAAACACGGGGAAGCTGTTGAGGTACGAAATGGTCTTACGAGGTTCTCCAGGAACGGCACAAGACCACAGGCAAAGGAGAACCGCTTTCACGCAACCGCTTCACGTGACGGGTCGTGGCTTAGCAAGTCTAACGTGCAGACCGCTGTCGATCATTCTAATACACGATCAACAGTCACTTACCAAACGTCCGCTTTCTCTTGCGATAGAACTAAATTCACTATTCGTACTTCAGCTCACTCTTTCATCGACCAATCTCGACAAATGAGCCCGAAGCGGTAATCCGAAAAAATGACGCTTGTTGCGCTAGTCAACATGCGGTTAGTGACCTCGAGGAATCAACTATATTGGGATAGCGATCTACGAGGCCTGGGGCTTGACTGTGCTTGATGTTGTTTGGCATCTATTTACTGGCAAGGCTGAGTCTCGAGAAATACGCCCGTTTTGGAGATAGCTGGGGGCCTGGAACAATTTGCGCGGTTTATCAAAGCAGCTCCGTATTGTGTTGAGCGTGACGCTCGAGATACTTATATCTAGTACCAGACCACTCATCGCAAAGCAACATAAGCTCGATACCATGCTATCATGATGCCATTAGAACCTCTTCCATACCAGAGCCACTCTTTCGACCGGCCGCATCGAGCACTTGGTTCATACAGCGCTGCACCGTTACCACCGACTAGCTTGTCTCCACCGGATGATGAGTTGTCACGTCACGCGATAGATTGGTCGCCCTGCATTCCAGATCCAGTTCAGCCACCACAATCTCTTCAAGTGAGCCACTCTTCAAACATTGCCAGTAAACCTTGCTGACCTGTCTAGAAACCCGTCGTGATACCAAGACTCGATGCAAGCGGTCTACTTGGAACACCATTCCCATTTATACGAGCATACAGCCCCGATCTGCGCCGCTTCAATATCCACGAGAAAGACTTTGTAGCATTCATTGATGATCTCAGTGTCGCTCAAGCTCCGCCAGTTCCGCTTCAGGCACTTGATGCAGCGGGTCATGTGGTTGGCATCGTGTGAGTTGACTCCTTTGTTTGGCTCTTACCGGTTTCTCATACAAGTGCTAGACCACATCATTGGACCATGATCGCTGGCGCCAGCATGAATGTGGCCGCCGGAGTTGGAACGGCTGCTACGACAACTATGCGAACCCGGCGCTTCTTAGAGGCTGTGAACCGAGAATACTTTGCGCCTCGTGGTCTGAAAGCTTCAATTTGCAAGAACAGACTGTTGGAAGAGAAGCTCGGCTGCAATGTGCACATGCCATCGTCGGCGTAAGTTTAGCCCTGCCGTAAGGATTCCCTGTTTCTGACTTCGCAAAGAGCCCTAGGAAGTAGCTCTCGGCCTCAAACAGCTGGATACCGACGATTGCAAGCGCTCACGCCCTACATCGCACCGCTATCATTCAACGTACCACCGCCAATGGAGCAACGAAATGCTCTCGACAGAATGGCTGCAAAGCAGATCGAACGGCGTATTAAGAAGAAAGAAGAAAAGGGCTACAGCTCAGACTCAAGCTCTAGTTCAGAGTCTAGCATCAGCTCCAACAAAGAGTCCGCCCTGGTATCTCATGATGAGGTCAACGGCAAACAAAAGAGAAGAGCGGATAAAGCGGAGCGCAAACGAGCAAAGAAAGAAGAGAAGAAGGCGCGAAAGGAAGAGCGGAGATCTAGGAAGCGGGACCGGAAAGGGGCCAAAGCTCATGTTAAGGAGGGTAAGAAGTTGGAGAAAGAACAGAAAATGGTCGAGAAGATGGAGTATATCATCATTGAGTCGCTGAATGAGGGGATGTAGTGATAAAGAGACTTCGTTGACTTGTCACGAATGCCCATGTTTATGCGACAAAACGGTTGTTCTACCTTTTTAATTGATTACGACCTCACTTGCGAACATCTAGGATGCTTTTAGCGGATCTCCAGGGCCCTCGTCCACCAGCCGACATGTCTTGCATGAAAGATGTGATCCATGATGCTATTGTCGGCTCCTTCTCGCGGATCCCATCGTATGCCATGCGCAGAGGAAAGAGTAGTTCAAAAGAGCCCTGTTCGCCCCAGTCCTCTAGCTGATGGTACTCGACGCTACGACATATAGTGAGCGCCGCTGTCGATATCTGCTCCTGTCGGGTATGGTAGGCTGAAGATGACATCATCTCAGCATCGATGCTGTCGGCGAACCGGAGGGCCATGATGGTAGCGGCGTTATAGACTGTGATAGCGTTCGCGTGATAGAGTGATCGGTATCTGAAGGCAGTAGACCAGGCTGGATGCAATGCGCCATACTCGTCTTCTATGAGCGGTATCGGTTGGCATGCGGGTGTCTCGTAAGAGGTGTGAAACGGATCAGACGCAAAAGTCTCCCTCCAGTTTTTCAGTTTGGCGATGACCTCATGACATTGCAAAGACAGACATTGCATCTCAGCAGTCCTTGTGTCTTCATCCACAACTGACAAAAGCTCATCACGCAGAATGAAGAGCTGAGGGTAGTCGGCAATAATGTCGAACAAAAGCTTGAGCGAGTCGATGTGCTCAGGGTGTAAGCTCCAGGGGATGTATTTCCATTTATTCTCCGACATTATCGTTGGCTTGTGCAAGACAATAGCTGCAAAGATAAGAGACGGGCGAATCCTATCCAAGATCCCAAGACACTGAGGTGATGCCATAGCTTCGGGTCCGCGCAACTCGAAGAGCCTCTCTAGCCCACGTGCATGGTTTATCCAACCATCGACACGATCCGAGATGAGGAACTAGTAGCGGTTAGAAAATGTGTGCACTGCAGAACGTTTGATGTACCTCGATGAGTCCCATAAGCATGACCGCCTCGATCAGATCAAAGGAAGGCGGAGACACCGAAGCCTCAAGAGCCGAATGCACGGCTCTAAGTGCGTCACTGTACCTCTTGAACCCGTACTGCGTGATAGCTCTATCCTGGTGCTTGATGCCGAAGTAAGAAGTCGCAAGCGCAGAAAGTGACTTGATGGTAATAACCCCAGGATTGAACACCAACAGGCTCTGCACCGGCAATAAGTTTGAGAGAGTGAACGCGGTGAAGACATCATCGCGAGAAGGCGACAATGCTCGATGAATTTCCTGGTGAAGTCGAATAGCAGTGTCAGGCGTCCTGGTGCCGACTTCCACAGCTAAGCACCCGGCGACATCGCGATCGCTAGGCTGGGCAGACTGGCCGTGGCCATCGAATTGTACGAATGTGATGCCGCGGGTGCCACCACATTGTAGTCGTGCTGTGACGCACCTTCCGCATTGTGGCTTTCGTAGATCTCGTGACGTCAACACACGCGTCGGAATAGCGCAGGGGTAAACAGGGCAAACCTACCACATTTGACGCGTCGACTTTTGCAGTTATCGCACGCTCTGGACCGCCCGCCAACTCCGACCATGTGAAAGATGCATGCTAAGATGGATGAGATGAGGAAGATACAAGACTGCGGGAGATGACGAGTCACCGTCAGCATGGCGCGTGCGCGGCGCTATATTCGGCCCTCTTCTCACAAGGATGCGCCTGTGAAGACGCACATAAATTCAACGATCGATCAAGGGGTAGCTTTAAACCTTATATCCTCTATGATGTTAACTTCAGTCTTTGTTTGTACTACGTACATAGAGACGTGAGCAGATCCTACTTCCACAAGGGGAACACCTCAAGCTTCCAGACCTTCAGGTCCTGTCAACCCTGAGAGCCCTAAGATATAACCCCGCGCCACGGCGAACCTTTCCCAGCTTCACGTATCCATTGCAACCCCTTCATTTTCTCCAAGCCTTCTACGAAGTCAAACCCAATGGTCCATAAGTCGCCGTTACACCTGTCCTCGAGCTTCCGTACCCAAAGCGCTTTGAGGGCCCTCTGGTCACGGATTATGACCGCAATGTCGTAAGCACAATCTTCATCTTCTTCAGTGGCACCTCGATAATTGAGAGTGAGCCGATCACAATGTTGAATCCAGGTCAGTTTCTCCGGTGTGTTTCTAGGCAAAAGCTTCCGGAACATTACGCGGGTACTTTCAAGGCGGTTCCACGGATGACCCATATGGGTAGAGAGGTTGATTGTCGACCATGGTAGATATAATATCGGCTGCAGAGCTGCTACGCATCGTGTCAATGATGCCTGCTTACAGTCACCGTCAAACCATGATGCCGAACTCGGCATGCTGATGTTGCCATCGCCAGCTCCTCCTGCCAAGATTGAGGCTGGTGATGACTCGATCTTCAAACAACGGCCGTATGGATGCTCATCTTGCCACTTTCGAGTAGCAAGGATTAGAGGTTTAACTTTAGCTATATCGTCCTCCATTTCGTTGTACGTAGTACGGCAACTAAAGAAAAGGCCGGAGATATCCTGTGGACGTCCAGAAGTGATGCTTCCGACAATAAGGTGCCTATAGACTTCGATTCGAAGCTCTGTTGGAAGGGTGAGAATCATATTCTGTATAATGCGTGGGTTGTTTAGATACCAAGGTGAGGGGAAGTGATCGTTACAGTTAATGCTTCCTGCTCTTATATATCGGAGCATCGAATGCAAGGAATTGACTTGGCTTAAGAGTACGGATTCATCTTTTGCTGAGTCAATGACGTTGTGAGGTGATTCATTGTGTAGGAATTGAGAACAAACGGGTTGTATGATGATTTGCGCAAATTTACGTGGATTAGAATGGAGCAGATAATACAGGAATGAATGCATGAGCTTTATTACCCTACTTTGCATCAGTAAGCCACCATGACGATGTAACAATACAGCAACATACACTCCGAAAAGTTGGTGCGCAAACCTCATCCAACCCCATAAACTCAGTCGACCTAAATCCTTCAAACAGCACTACTCCCCATAAAACCAATTGAAGTGCACAAACTGATACCCCGGCCACCCTAATCCATCCCTGAAATCTACTCCCCACAGCCTCTTCGTCTGTCCCTCAACGAGAAAGCACCACGGAGTATTAGAAGCCCCGGATGCAGGACGATACATGGCCCCCTTCTGCTTCCCATGTACAATGTTCACAATGTATCTCTCCTCCACGCGGTAATCCTTGCGGAACGTCAGCCTATCTATATACCTCTTCTGCCTTGCCTTCTCCAGGAACTCTTTTCCCCATATCTGGTAGAAAGTACGAAAGAAGACATGAGTAGACGAAAGAACTTGTTTGTTGGTATATCGACGTTCCACTCCGAAACCAAAAGGGCAGAGTAAGAGACGGAGACCGAAAACCGCCAAGTCTTCCGTGCGACGCAGCATGTCGTGCTTAGCCCTTTGAACGGGATTTCTGCGTTTGCGATCGCGCGGTGCGGTAATGGCGAACTCGGTGAGCGGATTGATGTAGGTGTGTGAGGATGGTACTTGGAAGCACAGTCGTCCTCTGACTTCGCCTCTGAGCCGTCTAGAGTGGTCCCAAGCGCGCTTCAGGTCGAGGGCTACTTGGACTGTTGAGACGAGTGGCTTCATTTCCGAATAGGTTGTGCGGGAAGCGAGGTATAGAGCACCGACATCGGAGGTGCGTCCATCATCCAGGGTTTCGGTGAGAAGATTGCTATAGATCTGAAGTCGTAGTTCTGCTGGTAGCGTGAGGAATGGGGAAGGCTTGTCTTTTGCCATGGCGCTGAATTCCGGTCTGTGGTGAGTTGAATGGTTGCTATTGGAGGATTTGGCGATTTGCTGAAGATGGAAGCAGAAAAGAGTTTGCGGCGTTTTGATATCCAGCGAGCAACCACATCGTGGAGCCAGTGAAAAGCAAACTCACCATGCAACGGTGAAATGCCAACATGGGGTATTGATGGGAGAGTGGTAACAATACCGCATCGTCAAGTATCAGGATTGACCTTGTCCCATTCATCCAAAACGTGTGAACCCAACGTCCAGCGTCGCCCAAGTGCATTCACTGGCGGCTTCAACCCTTGTTTGAGGTCCAAGCAAAGCGTCCACCTGAGATTCAGAGCAGTTCCACCAATGCCAAGCCACCAAACATCCGCTTTGATTAAGCAGTGACACTTCCAGAAAAAGCCGTAAATGTCCTCAAATTCAATCTCGCTTATCGACTGAGGTACTGCAAGAGTGCCCAGGTCTATCATCAGACGACCGACATCTTTGAGGTAAGGCTGCTCCGTTTCCTCCAGAAATGATATCTGGAGTAAGGCATGCATGGCTAGCTCGATACTGCTGCGCCATGATATATCTCTGGCCGGAAGGGGGTGGTAGAACTTGAGAGTAAAGCTTGACAGTTGAAGCCGGGATATGTAGTCAAGCAAATAGCACAGATCTCCAAGATCAATACGATCTTCATTATGGTTGCGCTCATTGCCCACGGGTATCTGTAGCGTGGCTTCTTCTAGCGGAGTGCTAAATTCGTAGGTCGTAGGAAGATACACGTGTAATGGATGACCCGATTTGGATGCCGTCATCCAGTAGTTTTGGAGTCTGACAATGAGCAGAACTTTGTCGAGGTACTTGTCTATCTCGTTGCGGGTGGTGACGCATGTGTGGTACAAGCCTGCCGAGCGGCGTGGATTGCCTTCAGCAATGCTTGAAGCCAAGATGTGCTTGTAAACCTCTAAGCGCATTTCGGCTGGAAGAGCGGAGAAGCCTTGGTGTGTGGTGTTTTCCATTTGGGGACTATCGAAGTAAGAAGGCGATGGAAGGTAATGGAGCGTGTTGTGTGCCGTGTATGGATTTAGGTATGTAAACTGTTGTGGGCGGAATAAAGGTAAAGAAGAGCATATGCTGAAATCCGTCTTATATCAAGTCTCGTTGACTCATCAATCGAACCGTGGTTCCGAAGGGCTCCTCTCGTTACCATGGTTTTGCGGAAGGCTATCAGATCACGTGTCAGCAACTCGGCAGCAGGGACCAGTCTATAGGTAGACATGTCATAGGCAACGACCAAGCCACTCATGGACCAACAGAACACATCTTGAACAGTAATCCTTATACATTTCAAAAAAAAAAGATGCCATCTATATCTAACCACGCCCCTCAGGCGATTCAGAAAGATCTATCAACAAGCTGACGATGAGTGTCAAAACCACTGATGCCGTAAATAGTTTGCCAAGAGCGCCAAAATATATGTCCAGCAAATGCTTGTAATCCCTAAGATAACAACAAAGGTACCCAGCAGACATCTTCAGGTCTGGTAACGAAACGAAACGAAGAGGGAGAAAGAGGAAACAGGTATCAGTCGAGAAGGTCAAAAGGAAAAAAGGTACAAACAAAGCATGACTTATGCTCCGCCCATGCTTTTGGTAGAGAAGGCAAAAGTGGCGAATAGGATGGCGCTTCATCCCTTCCTGCTATACACACAGATAAATACTGGTGTTCAGATAATGTTCGTGTCAACACGGCGCTGCGGTGGTCGTTGGTCATATGAGACCTGGTATTGCGTTCCGTTCCATTCCGGTCATCTCGTTCAAGGCTTTTCCTTGTACTTGGCCATCCTCTTTACGGGATGGAGTAGCATACCCGGTATGCACATTCTCTTCTGCTCCAGCTCGCCGTCGGAGCCTGGTCCACCGTCGATCTTTTCTGACTCTCCCCAGTTTTGTTGGACAATGGGCCAGTTGAGCCATCGTCGGTATAGGTTACGTGGGAAGCGTGATGCGTAGTACCAGCTCCAACCTTGGAAGTTGAACTCGCGGTCGTGGTTGTACGGTGAGTCGGCTTCTTCAGTCCAGGCGCCTTGACGGCTTTCCAAGGCTTCACCTGTCTCTTCATCGACAGTCGATGCGGTATCAAAGATGGCTTCCGTATATGCGGCGGGCCAGTGACGGTCGTTGAAGATCGGGTGAGGAGCGTATACGGCTTTCAAACCGTGTTGAAGTGCAACTGTCGAGGGCCACATCTCGGCCTGCATACTGCGTCCAACCAAGTTCTCCTCATGCATAGCTTGCAGCATCTTCTTGCTGAATCGTACGACTGTGTTGATGAAAGTCCGGCGATCAATCTGTTCGAAGATAGGATGAGTGAACCAATCGGCCTGGCCGTCCTCTGGCGTGAAGATTGGTCGGATGTGAGGCAGGTAGTTCCAGATCTTATCCTTGTAAGACCAAGTCGTGTTCCTGGGGTCCCACATTGGAAGAAGAGTGATGAAGTCCGCAGGCTCACCAACACCCCACTCAAAGTTGTCTTCCTCCATAGTCGTAGGTGGTGTAGGGCCTAGTGGCTTCTGGGGAGGGATGGCAAGTCTCCATGGCCGTGGTCCCCATACGGGTGGTGGGATGAGCGAGTTTGCAGATGCGTTCAAGACGTCCTTGTGTGTGTTTTCGACGAACGATTGGTAGTCTCCATGTACGCTCGGAAGATAATAACGCTTGTTGCGCTCCCACAACAGCTTCCTCGGTTGTTTGTCCGCGAACTCGCTGATCTTCTCGAAGAAGTGATAGTGGTGTCCAGTGTATCTAGCGTCTGTTTCCCAGTTCCAGACGTAATCAAATTCGGGGTGCGTAAGACTGAACCATTGTAGACACATGAATTGCTGCCAATAGACCTGCCAGTCCATAACCTTGGGATACCATTTCGGGAAGATGGATTCTGACCATAGGATAGCAATGTCGCGCAGTTCCTCAGGTACGTTTTCTCTTAGAATGCGATCGTATTCATACTGGCTGTCGAAGATGGGTGCATCTCTGTCCTTGACGTGGACGTAGAGGTAAACTTGGTATTCACCGCCGGACTGGAGGGAGAGCTCGGAGACCATGGCGCGAATGGCGGTGATGTCGTTCTCTTCGTAGTTGTATCCGGTCCAGGCACGGATGAGAATGGCCGTACGGTGGTGGTACTTCTTCTCGCTGTCATCGCGGTTCTCCAAGTTGCTTCGGCTCGTGTCTGTGGGGATCGCAAACGCCGACGACGCCGCCGCGGGCTCAGGTAGGACAGTGCTGGGAATCTTTACGATTGGGGATCTGGCCTTGGGCCGGTAGCGCCCCTTGTTCCGCTCAAGACAATCGTCCTGCAGCGCACCCCAGTTCACCTGAGGCCACTCGGGGACAGTAGCGGGCGCCTTCCAGTTCTTGACCTCCTCTGGGAACTCATCATCACCATATCCGTACGGACCGTATCGTGAGTATCGGTCGAAGCAGACATCGTCGTCGAGTCCGATGACATCATAGCCACCAGCGTATACCGGGGGAAAGTCCTCTGGTATGCCGCGGTAGACCTGAACCTCGTCGTCGGTGCTCTCGTTGAGGGGTTTGCCGCGCGGACCCAGACAAGCCACGTATTCACCGTGCCACTTCTGCTTCCACTTCGGGGTG
Source organism: Alternaria arbusti (assembly GCF_024043155.1). Classification (NCBI taxonomy): domain Eukaryota; kingdom Fungi; phylum Ascomycota; class Dothideomycetes; order Pleosporales; family Pleosporaceae; genus Alternaria; species Alternaria arbusti. The sequence continues at coordinate 415,804 of NW_026249959.1, forward strand.
TTGTACTTGGGGAACGGCTTGTATGCGATCGGATCAGAGGCAATCGTATCGTTCAGCTTATCATGGCTAGACTCGTAGATGCGATAGTCCCTGCTTGAGATTAGAACCACCACTGTGGCGCGCAACGTGTGTACACTTACAAATCGAATTGTTCCCACCGGTTCGGGTCGTACTTCTTGTCGACGTAGTCGCCGAAGGGCGGCCAGTGACCACTCCAGCTCGGTCGCGGCCAGTCCAGCATCTTCGCCATGTACTGCTTCCAGTTGGACGGTGTCGGGTAGGGAGGGATGAAAGAGCCTGTCCTCGACGGTGCCGTCACCCATGGCGGGTGAGGCTTGGTGGGCTTCGACGCGTCGACCTCAGGCTCGCGCGAGGTCTCCATTGGCGGCAGCATAACCTCTGCCGGCTCTGCTGGCGATTGCGCATCCACGGGGCTGGGCATCGCGCCGGGAATGGGCACGGCATTATGCCATGCATCCTCGAGATGCGCCTGCGCCTCGCCTGGACTTTCATTCAGGAGCTCCTGTGTCGGCGGTCTATTCCCCGAGTTGAAGAGCGGCATGCGCTCGTACACCTTCTCGTTCGCCCATGGGCTCTGCTGTAGGACGGCGAAGATGAAAACCAATGCTATAAAGGAAACTATCGCAAATCTGCGGGGTGATCGGACAAACATGATGTCGATGTTGTTCGTATTCGTATCGTTTAGTGGTGCACACTAACCTTATGCCGGTATGGTACCTAGTGTACTGGGGTAGTCGTAGGATTTACCGATAATGTAAAAGCTGCATCGCTTGAGGTTGCGGAGGTGTAGCGCGAAAGAAGGACTAGCGACTGATGGCGAAGAGGTGTGGTGAGTGGGTGCAGGTGGTAAGGACCGTGGGTGTTAAAGATGGCGGCGAAGCTCTGGTGAAGGCGCTGCCGAGCGATGCTAGCTTGGATGCAAAGGAAAGGAAGGCGGGGCCGACTACAGTGAAGAGGGCAAGAAGGATGGTCAATCCGTCTATCTGTGTCGGTCGTTCCTGCCGCACGTGAACTCGGGAAAGGGCCGGTGGAATGCTAGAAAGAGCGAACGGGATCGATCGAGGAATGCAAACCTCAAGAGAAAAAACCGCAGACGATGATTAGACGGAAATGACGATACCAAGAGCGCGGGACAAGACTACTCGACAGGGTTCGAAATTGCACGAGCAGAAGAAGCGTCGAACACTCTCAAACGGCAGTACGCGGCCAGAGCCTCGTCGATCTGGGAATCCCCATCGGTTTTGCACCAAGACGCCTTAACCCCCAACTCCCGCGCCGCCTCCCGCCCCGTGCTGCAAGGTACTCCAGGGGGAGGGCTGACGCGTTGCACACTGTTGATCGCCTAACGACGAGCAGAGGTTGCGTCTGAGTGGTGCCATGTCGTCCTTGAAGTCGATGCTTGCGCGTTTCGCAAAATCTTCCGAGCGGCAGAGCCGTCGCACCATGGCCGCTGCTCATCTATCCGCAGGAAGGATTCACTAGGACTCAGCTAGCAGCCACGACTGATATGCCAGCCAACCTGCCCAGCACGCCACCCCCCACTGCTGATGCTATCTGGGGGCGCACGCAAATAACATTTGGCACTCGACGGGCGACATTCTCAGCCAGCTCGGCGGTATAATTAGAGATAAGAGAAGGCGCGAAGGCGTCATTACCCAAGCGAAATGCAGCGACTCTGTGGTCGTCATCTTATTCAGCCGATCCAACGGACATGGCGATACAGTCCCACAGTGAACCCTGCAGCAGCGACCTGAATCGAAAGATAATGTTGGAGACTGGAGAAACGTTCTTCGGCCCTTCTGTCCAGACAAATTAACGATGTGCAAACACAATGCTAAACGTCCCGCCAATCGTGAGGCTACTGCTAAACTCACGACTGCGGTGCGACGCGCCGCGCACACGTCAAGCTTCATGCAGTGCAATGCACCATGCCAGATAACAACGGGTACCACATTTGGCAGGTTGTGCAATTATGTGCACCCTGCAGCATCGATATTGTCATGAATGCTATCCAGCTACCGTTCCCAAATCTATCCTGCATTTTGCCATAACGCCTTTGCAGATGGTATTGTCGTGATCAGCACACGCTTTCTACGTTTGCATCCTCCATTGCCCGCACCCGCACTATAAACGGCAATCCGGACTCGAGTGCATCCACGTACAGTGCGTCCTCACTTCCACTTCTGTACCACTACACCACCACGTTTGAACTCTGGAATGTCACCCAGCACTTGGGCCTTGTTCGTCAGCTCGTTGCTGGGGAACGTGGTCATGAGCGCCCACTCGCGATCCTGACTGGCCGGGCTAGCCCTGCCGACAAAGTCGTAGACGTCGCCAATAGTGTGTGTAGTGTTGAACCGCGAGGTCAGCCGTGTACCGTCACCAAGGCGTAGCTGGAGCGTGAGGGTAGGAGCCGATGAGTCGACGTCGACGGTAGGTTGCGCAGAGGCCGCTGGAGTCGAGGCTGCCGTGCTACTTGAAGCTGCCGGTGCCATGGGAGCAGCCGCTGAGCTTGCACCAGGGGTGGGGCTGCCCAGACGGTTTCCGCTACCCGAGAAGGGAACGTACTTCTTCTTTGGCTTCTTGTAATCCTCGTCCTTGTGCGCGTGCACTTCTACATCCACCTCCTGGCCGTGTTCTACATTGAGAATATGCAATGGAGCGTGGCCCGTGTTGATCATCTCCAGTGTACGTGCGTTGGCCGGGTCATCGTACCGGAACAGGTCGCCGTCGTCGACTGAGAAGCCGTCGCGCCAGAGGTGAAGCTCGCGGTGGGCGCGCGGAGGCGGTGCGGGGATGTTGGCGGTGGGGTCTGGAATAGTTCGGGAGGGAGCATCATCGCCTCCCAGGGTAGTACCTGCGCCACGGAAATGAGAGGAACTGGCGGGCTGCTCCTCGTCACCACCTGGTCGGGGAGCGTTCCTGCGCTTGTTAGCTGGAGTGGCCCAGACAATGCTTGGCCCGCTTACTGTCGTGCGCGCTTCAGGATGTTGTTGATCTGATCGCGCGGATTTGACTGGTTTGGGTTCTGAACGGCAAGACCTGACTTTTCACCACCGGCGAAGAAGTCCTGGTTCTCATCATCAGGGTTCTCGTCGTCATCGTCGTCATCATGGGCGTGTCCGTGTCCGCCACCTGATGACTGGAGGTCCCTAAGCGTCCGCGCACCTGCTACGCCCCTCTGGGCAGGCTGTCCACGAGCAGCAGCAGGCTGCGACGATGATCGAGATGCTTCAGGCGCAGGGGAAGGTACATATGCGCCCCCGAGAGTGCGCCCTCCACCAGCTCCTTGGGGCACACTGGGAGCGTCTGTGTTTGACTCGTCACCAGCCATGTCGACGTCTGGTTCGGAAGCGTCGTCTTGTTGTTCGGCCGATTCGTCGAAGAAGAGAGATGCAGCGAGGGTGAGGTCGCCGTTGGAGGCGTTCAAGTAGCGTTCTGCCTGTTCTTTGTGTGAGTGAACAGCTCCAATAGCTTCGATGAGCTTCCATCAACATACTGTTGCGGGATCGAGGCCAGTCAGACTAGCAAGCTGAGCAATGAGAGCGTCTTGGTCGGGGGCAGCTTCAGACATAACAGCGTAGTAATGCTGCTGTTGAAGATGAGGGTAGTGGCGTGGTTGGTGGCTTGGACGCGTTGGTTGACTGCGGTGGGGTCTATGTAAACTCAGGGCGGGCTTTTAGGTACCTACCGCAGGCGGAAGCTGGTGACGTCGCTTGCTCGCTCTTAGCATTCACCGCGATTCACAAACAAAGTCAATGCGAGTTATCTTCTTGATCAACAACTACATAAGTTGGTCGTAAGCTTCCGTGATTCTCTTAGACTCTAAAGATATGCCTGCCAATAAGCCGTTTAGACCTTGACATGCAGCACCTTCCGATGTGCATTAAAGTTCCGAGATAATGCCAAGGCCGGAATTAACGTGAGCCTCATCAACACCTCGAGCAGCAACCTCGGGACTGTCGCGCACTACGAACCACGCGCGTCAGTAGACTCTTCCTTGCGTAGTCGGCAACTCAACACGTCAATCGACAGTATCTGACTGTCAACATACTCCCGTCCGATCAAGCCAATCTCGCACCGTCCTCCGCATCACCTCCGCGTGGGGCTCTAGCACCCATCCAGCACCTAGCACAGCATCCAGCATTCACCACCCTCCCACCACCCACCCGAAACCTACCACCCCCAAATCCTCACCCACCATGGCCGACGCCACCAACCTCACCGAATCCGGCATAACCATCCCCTCGGACAGTGAAAACTACGACGCAAACAACGAGCTCACCTCCTCCTCCCCCGAATCCGCATCCTCAAGTTCCACACCCCTGATCCTCTACAAACCACCCACAATATGGGGTCTGCTTCGCGGCGCAGCGATTAACCTCTTCTTGCCGTTTGTCAACGGGCTCATGTTGGGTTTTGGTGAGTTGGTCGCGAATGAGGCGGCGTATCGGTTGGGGTGGAGTGGTACTAAGGTATGTCAATATCAATGGAAGAGGATTGATAGAGGAAAGTGTTTATGTTTTGTAATTGGGAAGGATGCTGATCAATATGTGCTACCAGATATTCCCGACTCATCGCTCCGGAGCCGATTCCAGGCGCGTGGGACCAGGCGTGGAGATGCGAGCGGATCCTGTGGAGCGGAGGAGGAGGAATGGACAGGAGTTGGATATGTACACGTCGTTGGAGTAGATGGGCAGTGCAAGGGGAGGTGGAGATCCTGGAGACGTATCTGTATATACGAGTGCAATCAATGGCATCGCGTTCAGAGGCATCACGTTTCATCTTGGAATCGATTGAATCAAATTCGAGCTGTCTTCGTTCCAAGCATGGTTACGCACGAGAGTTGGGATCGCAAACGAGCTTTCGATGCATTCATAAACTGTAAACACCCACACGTCCAAGATCTGAGCAGGAGCATATGCGTCTCTTAGTATTTATACAAAATCTCTCGCTATGCGTATCAAACAACTCCCAATCCTTTTGGAGATGCACGTACTACTAACACAAGGTCCAACACGCGTATATCATACATGGCCGTCCACATCTCCGACACGTCTCTATTGCCTGTTTTGGAACCTGCGTCTCCTCTCAATCTCGTAATCATCAGCCCTCTTCTTCCTCCTGGCCTCCTCGGGTGACATCTTCTTGTCTCCAAAGCCCATAGACCTCATAAAGCGATCCACGCCGTTGCCCGTCCGCCTCCAGATGTAGGCAAGGCGGTAGTTTCTGCGGTAGTAGTCCAGCTTCTCGCTGATTGGCTTGCCTTTGGCACCTTCCTCGAAATCGATGTCCCGGTCAGGATATTCCGTGTCGATCGTCTTGGGTACCTCCGTCTTGAGATGCGCAGGTAGGGCAACTCCGGATTTGATGTTGATGCCGGACAACTGGCGACGGTTCATCGGGGCTGCTTTGCGGGTGGGTGGCTGGTAACGAGCCCTGCCATCGGCTCCCTTGACTTGACTCAACTTCGCCTCTCCCTTGACGACTTTGCTGTAAAGCTCGTTGCTCTCTTTGCTGGGTAGCGGTCGAATACCAATGAATTTTCTGAAACCATTCTGGCGAAGCAACCAACCAGTTAAACCACCCATAATACCGGACATCAGGAAGTAGAGTTGGAGAGCAGAGGCCTGGAAAGCGGTGGCAACACCGAGGAAGACGGATAAACCAGTGAAAATCTTTTGACGTGTAACTGCCTGGGCTGTATCGGGCTGCACACCAGTTTCACCTCCGGTCTATTCAGTGTGTCAGTAAGGTGAGAGCATCGTTCAAGAGTATAGACTTGCCTTGAAAACAGTATACATGATGGCTGAGGTTGCAGCCGGTAAGATGAAGTAAGGGTCGCGGTTGCTCAGATCGGTGAACCACAGAAAGCCATCATGCGCCATGCCGGGGACGGGCAGGTCAGCCATAGCCCTTAGGAATCTGAAGGCGGAAAATCCAATCCAGGCTTGCGCGATCATGAAACCTCCAGTGGCAAGCATACCTCCTACGTAGGGCTTCATGATTGCGGCCTGCTGCATCTTGTATAAATCGGCCTGTTGCTTGTCACCTCGAGCAAGGGCAGCCTCCATCTTCTCTTGTATAGGCTTGGTAACGGGTGCCAATGAAGACATGACTGCCATCTTGTCTGAGCTCGCTGCCTGGAGCACAAAGGTCGTGCAACGGACAACGACACCGGCAGCAATGATGGAGCCAGCCCAGCCCATGCCTGACTGTAGGTAAATGGTTTCGATGCACTTCTCGAACAGAGTCGTCATACCCCAGCCGTAGTCAAGACCCAATTCCTGCAATTGTCCAGAATGATCGATGAGACGAGTGGGGTCAATCTCGGCTGTGGGGAGAGTGTCCTTGACTGGCTCAGCATCGAAGAGAGTGTCGAGTGTCTTGGGTTCCGTCAATGTTGACGCGCTGTCTACTACCGCCTCGGCAGGCGCGACTGCTCCATCCACGACGGCGGGCTTGTCGATAGCTGCAGGAGCGAGCTCGGGCGTAGACGTGGTGACGACAGGCTCTGCGTGTTGTCGCGCAAACTCGGAGACAGGACGGTGCGAGAATTCAGCGATTGGGACGCGGTCGGCAGGTGTGAGAGAGCTGGCGTCGACGGGGCCGCTAGACTTCCCCCAGCTCCAAGGAGCATACCATGAGGCGTTTCGGACGGATGACGCACTCATCATGACATTATGGGTTCGGTTCGCGCCCGATTTCCACAGCGCTGACTGGAGCGGGCTGGTTCGACATGATGGGCCTGTGAGGTTCGCAGTTCGGGGAAGGGACGAAAACTACTGCAATTAGCAATTGCACTATGTCGGCTCTGATTTGGCTGTTGTGCAGAGAACGGGCACAGGCAAGGTGATGGGCGACTTGTATTCGAGAACGCGGGTGTGTGGAATGGACGAAGCGGGCAGTGGAATTCGCAGATGCGCACCTTCCTTGTAGCATTGGTCCGTAAAACTGTCGACTGTCGTGAGGCCAAAGGCGCAAGCTGGGCCGGCCGCAGCCCTCTACTTGGAAGCATTGCGATGTGTCGTCCGCCGTCGTCGACGACCAGCATCGGCTTAGAAAAGTCGAGTGCACGGACACTCCCGGTAGCGCATTTCAAGCAAACCTCCGAGATCCCCGCATCATCATGCCCACAACCCACGGGCAGCCTTCATCACATCACACATCACCAACTTGTCAATGGTTAGATTATTGCATTATGAGTTCATTATCGGACATAGATTTAGCATTCGAGTCTCTCTACGCCTGTTCTGGGTATGTCGGCCAGTAGCCCTGTCGTGCTCCCTAACACCCCTCTGATGCAATAAGCAGCGCTGAAGTAACACGTATAACGAACGCTGCAGTAGTTGCGGCACAACTACCGCACGTCCATGATCGGACATGATGAAGTAAAAGACAATGCTAAAAACAACAGTCGTAGAAACCAGACTCAAACAATAATGAACCGTGTTGTACAACGATCCTTGCCGTACGCCCCTAGGATGCTCCTGAGAAATTATGCACCATTATTCTGGCGTCCGTGGCGTATAGCCGTCAGACTTCTAGTCCATGTAGTTGTTGCCTTCGGTGACAGCCAGTGCCTCCTCTGCCTGACCGCCACCCATTTCCATAGCTTCGCCAAACATCTCATGTCCACTATTTGAGCTCTTGAAGGGGTCTTGCATGGGACTAGCTGGAGCTGCGGGCCCTGAACTCTCAAAAAGACCTGGGTCTAGAGGCGCAATCGATGAAGAGCCGCTGAAATTCAGTGGAGCACTCGTAGCAAATGTGGGCGAGTTGTTGAATGTAGACGTCGTGGTAGTGTTGAAGTACTCGCTGCTTTCACCCTCAGGTTGACCTTGACGAGGCTCCCCTGGAGGAGTATGTGACTGCTCAGCAGCGCCCGACGGGTTGCTCGGTGGCTTCTCTCCATCCTTACGCTTGAATTGATGTGTTTTGGTTTTGAGGTGCTGCGGGAGGTCGTCCGGATTGGTAATGCCCAACTGGCTCATGAGCTTCTGCTGCTTCGTCGGCCGCGGCTTACGTGTAGAGAGAGACACTTGCAGGATAGGCGGCGGTGTCGGGGCCACTGGGGCCCATTTGTGTAGTTCTTGGCGGAAGAAGTTAATCTCGTTCGAGAGAAGAATCTCAGCACCCTCAAGCTTCCGTAGGTAGAATCGTTGGGTAGTAAGCTCATCGGGGCTTGACATCAACGGGTTGATGTAACGCGCGACATACTCCCGGAACCTGGTACCGTGCTCGATCAGCGAGTCCAGTGTTTCCTCTTCCTCAGGTTGGAATGGCAAACCAGGGACCTCGTCCTGCCAAAGCTGGAGGTCCTCGAGTTTTGGGCGGGTCGCATCGCGAGGAATCTTGACACGATAATCGCAGATGGGACATGTGTACTTGTCGTCCTCTTTGACTTTTCCGCGGGCGATCTTCAGGCACTTGCCGTGATACCTATCATTGTTAGTGTTTAGATTCTTGATGTAGCATAAGTCATCTTACCATTCGTGACACAATTCACACTCGATCATCATACCAGCTTCAGGTTTCCGACAGATACAGAAGACGTCTCGACTGGATAAGGGGCCGTCCTCCTCTTCTCCGTCGGCTGGGCTCTGTTCACGGGACGCGGGCTCTACGGGCATTCGAGGCTGGTCTCCCAAATCGAAGCAGGATCGATTACGCTCATCGACTTGTTTCATGTGCGCGTGTAGAATATGCAAGGGCGCGTTGGCTTTGCCAAAGAGCTTCTTTCCTCGCCTCATCCAATCTTCATGTCGCTTCTGCTCCTTCTCAAGGTCGTTCGTGCCATTGGGCTTTCCATTCAGCGCATTCAAAGACTCCATGGCGTTGCGGACCTCCATGTATTTTGGCCGTTGTGAGAAGTCCTGATTCTTGCTTCGCTCGTAGAGAGACATGATCAGCTCTTGTGCATCTCGTTGCTTCTTCAATATGGCGTCCATCGCGGCTCGGGTCTCTGGTGTTACCGGCAGATTGGTCGCTTGCTTGGAGAAGGCGTCGAGTTGCTGATAATGTACGTTCTCCACTTCCATGAGCTCCTTCGCCTTCTTCTCCCAGAACTCACCTTGATCTTTCTTCTCTTGCAAGAAGCGAAGGTCAGGATGATGCTCTGGCATGCCCACTTCAATGCCGTTCTTGATGAGTTCGCCAACTTCTTGGAGCGTCGGCGCAGGCTTTACCTTGAAGTCCTGTGCCTCTTGGAGCCACTTCAACTGCTGGACTACCTTTTCGAGAGATTCAAGCTCAGGTAGATCGACGTTGAAACCCTTGCCTTCTTCCAGGAGCTCGTCTAGCCGTGCAATGCTTTGCTCGGAAGTGCGCTCGCGTAAAGCGGTGCGTGCTCTGGTCTGGAATTCGACAATGCTTTCAGCGCGTTCTCGGAGCGTAGTTATTTCCGGGCTATCGAACCCTAGATCTTTTGCCTGATTGAGAAGCTTTTGTATGTTCTCCACATTGCGATATTCGCGATCTTTCTCGTCTGCCTCAGCAACAGCCGACTTGCTTGGTCGTCCTCTTCCCGAACGCTCTGCCTTGCGACGAGCTTGTTGCTTCCGAGTGGTGTAAGAGGTAGCTTCATCAGCAACTTCCTGGCATTTCTCGACGAAATCTTTCAGATCCTGGAGACCGCTCAAGTCCCAGTCGATCTTCTCGCCTTCGTGCAGGAGCGCACGTAGGGACTTCAATTGAGGTCGAGGCCCCTCGGAAAGCAAAGCCTCCATCTTTGCCTCCCAAACTTCGGGTGTGCTTGCTTTATCGACAATCTTTTGTACTAGCGCATCAAGATCGTCCTCCTGCATGCGGTATACGAGCTTGTGTTGGAGCTTGGCTCCGGAGTAACGCTCAGCTTCTGGGGAGTCTTGACAACATTCAAACCATCCAGCGTGCTGTAGACACAAAACCTTCTTGGTCTTCTTGCAGTAGAAGCGAGACAGATAGCCATATGATTTGCAGAAGGCACAAATCAATTCATCCTCATGCATGTCGGCATCATCGATGATAAAGTCGAGTTCGCAGGAGCCCCCGGCATTGCCAGTACCGTCAACTTTGCAAGTATGCGCTCTTGCAGCTTTGTGTTTGTCCAGGAATTCATCGCGTATCCGTGACTCTCTGGCAAGCATTCGCTCCATCGCAGGGGCAAGCCACTTGGCAGTCTTGATGGTTGTGTCCTTGCGTGATGCTGCTGCCAGCAGTAGCTCGTCGTGAGAGAAGCATGGTTGACGGCGGTAATCCTGAAGGCGTTGAACTCCGTGCTCTCCAAACGGCTCCCAGTCGCTCGGCGCGAAGTTTACAGCTTCGTTCAAATTGAAGCCATGATTGAACCCGGCATGATAGGCTTCTGGGAAGGTTATTACAAACTCTCCAGCACGTTGGTCGATCGCATAGACTCTAACACCAGCCTTCAAGAGTTGTTCGGGAGTCAACAGCGTCACGAGCTGGAACAAGAGATCTGGCTGGCTCTCAAACAGTTCTGGTACAGCTTCACGCATGGCTTGCTCAAACTTTTCGGTGTCCTCGGCTGGTACGCCGTACCATGTCTTGGTAGCGCCAAAATGTTGATAATTTGCTGAATACGTGTAGTGGTCCTCCGCATGCCAGCAAAAGGTCGAGAATACCATGCCCACGTATAACCAGGGTACGGTCATACCTGAGATATCAGACTTGATATGGCGGAAAAGCGAATCTGGCGCATAGGGCAGAACAGTCAAGTTCCATGGATCGGTCGAGTAGGGGTCGCGCGGGTTCTTCTCTATAGTTGGGAAGCCACTTCCGTGTGTCGTGGAATGTATGTCTGCTCCATACTCTACTTCGACTGTCTCCGTAACGTTCGCAACAGAATGCCAGAACTCACGTTCTACATCATCTTCAGTAACTGGTTTTGGCAAATTGGTGACCGGATCAAAGGCCGTCTTGCCGACGAAGTGATTCTGCTTGAATAGCTGGGCTCGTTCCTGGAACTGCTTGAGCGAGTAAATGCCCCCTTCTTCAAATCCAAACTCGCCTGTGCCTACGAGACATCTAGGGCAGTGCCAGTCGTATGCAGGGATAGCCTTGATGGGTGGGTCCAAGCAAGAACCATGGTAACCAGCGTCGCAGCTGTCGCAAAGTAGGATATTCTGAGGGTCGTTGTCGGTACCGCAAGTCTCGCATCGGTCGCCAGGTCTGTCGTCGGCCGATCGAACGCGTGGGAAAGTTCGACTGGGGGTCGATTGGCGAGGCTGAGTCATGTGTGAACCCGCAACGGTAGGAGGAGCATCCTTTTTGAGTCGCTTGCTACGCCGACCGTTTGCCTCATCCACATCGTCGTTTGCACTACTCTCCGGATCCTGAGAGAAGGTTCGCTTCAGTTGGTTGAAATGCTGCCCATTGGCTAGCGGGGTCAAGCCGGCTCCAGGCGGTCTAAAGTCCGGGGTGTTGTCAGCTGAGAGCATGGGACTGCCAGCATTGCGCAAAGGTGTTGACGTGCGCGATTCCAGCACATCTCGATGTAAAGCGCTCGGTGGGTTGGCCGCAGTAAAAGCACTAGGTGTAGAGGGTTGCGTAGACGGCTTTTGTGCTGAGTTCGCATTGACCGCTGTGAAGCCTCCCGAGTTCACCGGCGTGAAGCCCCCCTGCATGGCAGGTCGTGAGAGCTCTGGTGGTGGAGTTGGCACAGAGTCACCCTGCAGTGTTGCGTTCAGCGCTGCTGAGGCTCGCATAGCTGGTGACTCGGCAGCGTTGGCGACAGGCGTACCCTGCAGCGATTTCTTTATGGGCGAATGGGCTGGTGACGGCGTGAAGGGTCCGCCATGCTCGTACTCCAGCATCTGCTGCACACCAGGCTTGACGAGTCGCAGATACTCCTCGTATGGGTGGAGCCATTTCTGATACGAGTTTTTAAGCGATGTCGACAGTGAAGACATTATCTTGCCGCTGTAGCCAAGGTCGCGTCCGATTTCAGCCCACTTCTTCTGCTTGCAAACACGTTCGAATCCACCTCTCTTCTCAACGGCCTTCTTGAGCTTGTAGAGATCCAAAGGGCGTTTGTCCACGCTCGGAAATCGAGTGAGACTGTGGCCATGTTGCTTGTGGAATTTGGCGAGCTGATCGAGATAGTTCAAGTTGGCACGCGTGCCACCTTCGACCGAGTTGAGTTCCTGTCGCCGCGTGCGGAAGTGGAAGCGCTCAGTATCGATAGCGAATGGTGGCTTCCAGCTGTCTGGTGGGACAATCTTGACGATGCCGTACTTTTGCCCTTCTTCGCGAATGCTTTGGATGTATGCCACCGGGTCCTTGAACTGCTCGGCTGTCGGTCGATATGTGGGAGATTCGCGCAGGCCAAAAAGACGGTTCTGTTTGGGTGGCAGGTGGTTTGGCGCTCCATGTCCTCTGCGCTCCACGGTAGCGAGATCCAGCGGCGCTGCCTTGCGCGCGCTCAGAGGAATCGTGCTGGCCGCACTTGGCTGCGCACCATTCGTTGCAGGCACCGCAGCACCACCCATTCTAGATTTTGATGCGCCAGTTGCTGCGTCAGGCGTTCCACTGTCCGTGGCAACTCGAAAGGTAGTCATAGTGGCGCCCGTTGGGGGCCCGCCGGGGGGCATGAAATCGACCATAGTCTTCGTGCTCATGCATCAAGCGCTGTCGCTGCGTGCAGCCTTAATTGCAGCCTCGTAACGAGATACGAGATGGTATGGAAGGTATAGCGATTGTCGTCGGGCGTGATTCGGTCGGTGGTGGGCGCTATCGAAGAGATATAGGCGTAGGCATGGGGCCTCTACAGCGGCAGGCGACCGCTTTCGGCCGCTTGGACTGTGCAATTCACTCGTAACAGAGGCGAATGCCAGTACGACTAGAGGCTTGTCTGTTAGCGACCGTCGTGGTTGTGGCAGCACGTGCACAGCGAGGTTGGCGAGGCGAGGTGGAGGAGATATGGAGAGGATGGATGGGTCCGCTGAAGGGTGCGAGATTCCCGCTAACGGCGGATGCATATCACGCCCGCCCAACCTGGTACCGAACCCAGAACGTCGAAAGCTTGGTGCAGCAGGGCACGGCTAATATTATGCACGACGCTTCAACTCTGTGCGTCACATCGATGGAGAAATATAGAGCATTTCAAGTCAATACATTTTATCGCATTGATGCGGCATCGAGATGCCACCTTGGAGTGCAGTCGTGTGGTGAAGTATGAGAGCTACGTCGTGCCGATCTGGCGACTGCACGCAAGGCTGCCGACCTCACCTCCTCGGCCTTTCTTTTGCGCCGCATTCTACCATGATGACGACCAGCGAACTACATTGGCTCCCAGAACAAGCACATATTGATCTGACTCAGATGCTCTCCATTGCGACTTACTTCTTCTTACTTTCCATTGTGAGCACATGCACGGCCATCTTCGCCACTTGTTTGCACCACCATACTGCATCTCGAAACAACAAGCGTAACAGTAGCAGCATTGCGCATTCATATCATACTGTCGCGGTCTTTCCATCTCTGAGTTAAATTCATCTCGACGCCTGAACTGCTGCAGGTGAGGTCGGGAGCAAGGTTGTCTCATCGGGAGGCACTCCAGCCAACCAATCACGACACACTCCATCTGCACCATCCCGTCAGCCCTAACTGGCCGCTGCACGCTTTTGGATGCGATCAACAAGGACATCGCGACTTCATCTTTGTCATGAACTCAATCATGGCCGACTCTGTCAAAATCGAAAGCCGGCCCATCCCAGCCTTCTACTGTTGTTACCTGCTCCGCTCCAAAAACCGAAAAGCCTTCTACATCGGCAGCACCCCCAATCCGGCGCGTCGTCTGGGTCAGCACAATGGCTCAAGCAAGGGCGGCGCGAAGCGTACATCAATGCAGGGGAAGCGGCCGTGGGAGATGACGTGCATCGTTACTGGCTTCCCCTCCAGAGCCGCCGCGTTGCAGTTCGAATGGGCATGGCAAAACACGCACGCCACCCGACACATAGAGCGAGAGGTGCGCGACGCGAGGCTGGAGGAGCTTCAAAAAGGCAGAAAGAACCCATCACCAGTCAAAAGACCGCGACCACCAATGTCACTGGAAGCGCGGCTGAAGAATCTACATCATCTGTTAGGTGTCGGGAGTTTCAGCCGATGGCCGCTGAACATCCGCTTCTTCGCCCAGGATGTATTCGCGCAATGGGAGAAGCATATCTCTAAAATGAAGACGAAGCTGCGAAAGGACATCACCATCCGAGTGACGCCGGCTGAGCTGCTCAAACTTGCACCGGATGTGCAGAGCGAGATGCGAACGCACTTCATTCCAGAAATAATACGAGCCATCCCCGTGGCGTACGAGGATTGCAAGGCACATGTCGAGAAGTCGAAGAACATTCTAGGAGACGGGCAAAAACGAACTTGTGTTGTTTGCAAATTAGGCATGAGTGCTGAGGACTCGCTTGCGCTGGTCTGTCCGGTAGAAACGTGCCGCGCAGTATCGCATATGGCTTGTATGTCACAGAAATTCCTCGCAGAGGAAAGCAATGCAGATGCGCTCATTCCAATCCAAGGGTCATGTCCGAGCTGCCATACGTCTCTGAGATGGTCAGACCTGATGAAAGAGCTTAGTCTACGCATGTACGGCGAAGAAGAGCTGAAAGTAATGTTCAAAACCAAGCGGAAGAAGAAGTCGGATGGAACAGTCGAAGAGCATGCAGAGGAGTTTCCAGACATTTATGAACTAGAGGTCGACCTGGACGAAGATCTCGATGAGACATGGGGGGAGAATGTGAACGACGACGAGGACAAGTGATCTTGCTTCATTCCTGGACGAGAGAATCTACCACCCTTCAACCGTTCCCAGTGGTAACTGGCCTTTCGCAACCCGCTCAATACACCTATCAACCTCCTGTCTAATCTTCGCCGCCACATCCGTCATACTCTCGCCCGCATCGATGCGCACAAAGTCCTCGCCCTCCTTCTTCTGCATCATCGTCTCGAACAGCTCGCGCACACGATCCTGTATTTCCTTCTTCTCGTACTTCTCGGTACCATAGCCACCTCGTTTCGCAGCGTCGTCAGCGGAGATGTCGAGGAAGAGACACAAGTCAGGACGTGGAAGCCCGACTTCAGGTTTCCGGCACCATTCGAGGCTCATGCTGGGGTTTTGCTTGGCAGCGGAGTATACGCAGCCGCTGTAGTAGTAGCGGTCTACGATGATTGTTGTTCCGGCTGCGAGATCGGCTTGGATAGATGGTCTGGGTTATACATTAAGACATCGTGGTTGGTATGTAGATGGACGTGTTTGGCTTACACTGCTTCCCACCGGTTCGCAGAGAACAAGAGATGTATGACATGGTCGTCTTGCTCGCTCTGACCACTCAAGTAACTGTTGATCATCTGACCAATCGGTGTCGTCCTATCTAGATACTACATCAGCGTTCAGCTCTATCCCACCAAACGTGCATTCGCGTGCCAGCGAATGGCTCCCCGTCTGTGTGCACGTACCAGGAAACCGCATATGCCGCACCTTGATCCCGTCATTTTGCAGGTCATCAACGAGCATTTGACATTGCGTTGATTTGCCTGCTCGATCTAGGCCTTCGAAAACTATGAGCTTGCCTCGCGCCATGTTGTGGGGTTTGTGATACAAGAGGTCGTTGTTACCCTGCAACGATTGATGCGCGATTGAAGCGAGCCCTGGAGGTGCTGGTGGGGCCATCGCCACCTAGGCGCTAGTGATGGACCCAGGTCGACCTTGTCCACTTTCCCCTCGCGCCTTCACCATTCTTCGCCGTCGACTACAATCCGTCAAAATGCGAAGGGATCTATTGGCTAAAAATGCGCTGACCTGTTTCTGAGCTGCCTCTGCAGACGCGTGTAAGCAGACGTGCATGCACAGCCAATTGGCCAAAGATGGCCAGTCGCAAAGCACCTGTTGGTACTGTAATGAGGGAAGGGTATGTTGTGTCACTCTAACTTGCATTCTCAGGTATGTGCCATAGGCTGAATGCCACGTAGGTCAGCTCATGCTGGGTGCGTCGGTAAGAGGAGGCCTCAATCGAGGGGAACTTACAAGGCTGAGGATGCCTGCTACTTCTTTCTATCCTTCTCCCTTTTCCTCCAGGGCCGACTGGACATCAGATTCCTCATACCTTGTACAATTCGAACCAACATACGTGGCAATGGCCGAGAGCGAGATTGAAGGCCTTAGCGCAGGCCTCGCGAATATTCACGTAGGGGCCTCAGCCGAGAATGCGCCTGGTCGCGCACGGGCTGAGACACCCAACAGCATAGCAGCGACTTCAATACATTTTGCCGCATCCACCGAGAGTCAGAAACCATCGAATCCAATCAGTTTCACGCCTTCCAAGGATAAAAACCATCGGCGGGTCGACTCTCAGCATGGTGGTAACAGCATCCTTGATCTCAGATTGCAGCCTTCCCAGTCCCAAGAAGATGTGGAAAGCGTACATGAAAGTCTTAAGGAGTTGTCAGCGCAAATCGGAGAGATACACGCTCAACTTGAGGGTTATACAGCTTCTGGGTTACTCCAACGAAAACAACGCATCGATAGGAGTAATGAACTGAGAGCCGAGATCCGACAGTGTCAAGACAAGATCAAGTATCTAGAGGAACGGGACAGCATGCGAGAGATGGAACTTGACGGGAGAACTTCCAATATACTCGACAACATACACTTCGAGAAGTCCCATAGAAGTGACCTGGTGATGGAAGTCGTTATGTCAAGGACGTTCACCTTTTCCAAAAAACGGTTCTGGGAACAGGGACAGTATGGTGAAAGTCGCGACTACGCCGCTATTGGTTGCATAAGAATTGGTGGACGTTTGTACATTGCCAAAGCTGGCATGACACGAGAGGACTTCGGCGACTTCATCAACAGTGATCATTGGACCACGGAAGCTGTGCGTCTTTCCAAGAAAATTGGTGCACCGAGACACAGGAATGACGCGACCCATGTAGAGCCACAATTGATGGCTTTTTACATTACTCGCACACTAGCGGAGTCAGAACACGAGCTAGAAGACTTCAGCAATACGTCAATATTTCCTGATAAGAAGAGCTGTGCAGAACTCAAACGAGTCATCATCAACGTTAGTCAAAGAATCTGCCCCGGATGTATAGGCTTTGCGATCAGCGTCAATCGATTTGCGAAGAACCATGGATTCGAATTTGTGCCCACATACAAGAAAAAGGATACCTAGATTGAGACCAGTCGAAGGTTTGCGCCTCCCCGGCGTGTTAGAATGATACAAGAATGATGGGCGTCGAACTACACTCTTGAAAGTGCCCTTAACAGTGCATTCTTTGTTGGCATTGCTGACAATCACCCTAAGCGGTTTACAAACGGCTCTGTCGATGCATTACTCTCTCTACTAGATCCATCTTTCTTATTGTACGTCTTCCCATGGTAGGTCCACGGCATGTTAGATCAGGCTATAGGAATGTGATCGAAGTTCACAAATGAGGCGAGGTGTTAGCGGGATATCGGCTCTTACATGCGCTCCGTAGTCATGTCCCGTATGTTCAAGTATTTGCTGAAAGTGAGCCCATGAGTTCCGCGAATCTTCGCGAATTTATTCTAGGGTCGTAGCAAACAAATTGCATGGAGGATTTATAGGTTTGCAATCATACGTACAGTGGACCACGAACCAACCATTCGTAAACCATGTCTACACCAACTGTCGAAAACTGCTCTACTGCGCTCGAGGAATTGAAGAGACCATGGTCCGCGACTGCATTGACAGAAACTCAAGAACAGCGTCGATCAGACGTAGCCAGTGCGAAGATACTGTGGTCCCAAGTCTTGGTGGAGTTTCGGCAAAAGCAAGGAATGACCGTCAAGAATTACAATCTCAGAAGGAAGAGGCAGCCGTTCTTCCAGTTCTTAGATCTACCCGGTGAGCTTCGCAACATGATATACGACATCTGCCTGGACAACGAGAAGACGACAAGAAACCCTGATATGACGAAGAGGACGCGGGTTTATCGAGGATCAATGGGAAGCAAGAGCTTCTTAGATCGCAACATACGGCAAAAGCGTGTAAAGGAGATCCGCGCGCGAAAGCCCACCCAAGTACATAGGATGCGAGATGCGGCCCGAAAAGTTGCGCTCGAGAAGATTGTAGAGAGACGACTCAAGCTCGCAACTCGTTCGAGGGACGGACTTACAGTTGGCGCCCTTGAAGCTTTCTACTTGTACAAACTGGAGCACGACATGTATACTTTGCCATCAAAGAGGGTGACAGATGGCCAAAACAACCACGACCAAGGCATATTCAGGTCGGGCAACAGGACAACGAAGAAAGGTGTCCTGGAGATCGATGTCAGAGGCAACCTAGTCGACGACCTTCCGATGCTTTCCTATGTCGATCGTGCGATCTTCTCCGAAACCCTGTTCCTCTACTACTCCACGGTGAGAGAAGGTCTGTGGATCAAATGGACAGTCCGGAACCTGGACTTCTTCCCATTCCTGCGATTCTACCAGGCATTCACCAGGGGTGAAAACGCGGTCGAAATCCCACCTTCAAGACTGCACATTGAGTTCGACAAAGAGAAAGAGGAGACTGATGATGGCCTACATGCGAAAAAGTTTGTTCATGTAAAGAGGTTGGTTGAGCTGCACTGGCTGGACGGCTTTCCACTCTGGAGCTGCTTAACCGGGCTATCTGATCGTCAAGATTGCAAGGGACCGTTCGGAGACTACATGTACTCTGTTCGTCAGGTCGTGGCGTTGTACCGCATTGACCACGAAGCTTGGAAGTCGCTCTCCGTTGAATACCTTCGCCGTTGTGAGGCAATGGGTGATGACGACGCTTTGGAAAGCAACTTCGCAACACTCTCCGACGCCGAGCTTGTTGAAGCAGTCATCGACATGCTATGCGGAGCGATTGAGTACAACCTCGGGTACACAGGCAGCTATGCACGAATTGGTCGCGATCAGACTGAGTGGGATCAAGACATCTTCGAAACTTTCAGGTATAAGGGATCGCATGTCAAGACGGCGTATGAGAAGGAGCATGCGATTGTCCGTGTTGTCAGCCTGTATCGGAAGAAGGTCGACGGGACACTGCGGGATCGGCTGGGGGAGGCGTACGAGGATTGGGAGAGTATTCCAGATGACGCGCTCATTCCTCAAGGGGTAGTGTTGTGATAGTACAGACAGATCGTGATATCTCTGCTTATGGCACATTGTTGGCGCCTTCATGTTTGAGATCGTCGCGCAAAAGCCGATGCCTGTTCAACTTCATAGAGCAAACGGGACACGGAACGTCGGGGTTAACAAAGACCGGTTCCTCACATGTCTAGAATTGTAGTGCTGACATCGCGATACGTCCGTAGAGTCCACTTTGGTGTATGGTGGATCCTTCCAGGTCTGTGCCTGGCGAATCAGCGTTGGTGCTCCGGAGATCGGCCGAGCAACACGTGACTGAGATATTGTCAGCATACCGTCGACCTACAACTTTGGTGGATGCAGGGCGTAAATTTTGACAACCCAAATTGCGGATGCCTAAATTCCGATCCGACATAGATGGCGACGTTTGCGAAGCGCAATGGAGTTCACAACCCACAGCCTCCACTATCTGAGCTGCAAGTCGCCGAATCAGAGTCAGCGGAGCTTGCTACTCATACTACCTAGGTCCTTGCCGGATACGTCGATCACCGAGTGACCGAATATATTCGGAATATAAGAACAGTTGAAGAGCTCCAATTCCTTCACACGAGCCGTCATTACACCTTCCAACACAAAATGTCATCACCGAAGCTCATCGTCCACCACCTCCAAATCGGCCAAGGGGAGCGCATCCCATGGCTCCTTGAGGAGCTCAACATTCCTTACGAGTTGAAGCTGTACAAACGCTCGCCTCTTCTGTCACCACCTGAACTTCAGGCGGTCTACCCTATGGGTGCTTCACCCGTCCTTGAAGACCTTACCGATCCATCCAACCCCGTTAAGATTGCCGAATCTGGCGCCATCACCGATTACATCATCCACAAGTATGGTAACGGACGGTTGGCCCTAAAGCCGCAAGACAAGAACTTCGCAGACTACCTCTACTGGCTTCATTTCGCGAATGGCTCGTTGCAGTCTGGACTGTTCAGAAGGGGCATGTCGCGCGGCATGGTTGGCGAAGACGACCCTCGTTACAAGGGCCAAGTCGCACGTTGTGATAAGATGCTGAGCCATATCGAAAACCGTCTTCAAAACAACAAATGGCTTGCAGGCGAGGAGTTCACCGCTGCCGAGACCATGACGGGGTGGTGCTTCACAACGATGCGCAAGTTCGAGCCAATGGACTTGACCGACTACCCGGGCATTTTGGCATGGCTGGGTCGCATTGGTGAGCGCGAAGCTTACAGACGCGCGATGGGTAAAGCCGATCCTGATCTCGACATTGAGCAGGGGATCAGCGCAAAGGGTCCTCCGATGATGGAGGCATTCGTGAAGGCTATGGCGATGAAGCCGTGAGTCCCTACTATGGTTGGGGAGATGCGCGGCTGATCACCATAGGGGTCGCCAAAAGCTGTAAATAACGATGAAAAAAAAAAGAATACTAGCTCCGCTCAAGAAAGGAAAACTCTCTTCTCATCGATTGTCTGGTTCAATGCATCTTCTGTTGATGATGGTGATGCTTGACAAGTCGCTGCGTGCGTGTGCGACGAAGATAGCCCGGGATGGTCGGCCGCGTCCTTCCGGGTCCACTTTGACGCGAGTAGTCAGGTACAACAACACGCCATGCCTCCGACCTCATCATGGCCACCTGATCCATCACACCACTCTGCCGCTGCAGGTACGCGTCGCATCATCACTGGGATGATTTCGAAGGTACCAGAAATTGGTAGCGTAGCATGAGCGTGACCTGAGAAGATCGTGGTCATGGCGAGCGGGGTTTCCTGCCAACCAGAGCGGTGGTACAATGAGATCACATAAAGCTTGCTGACCCCTCACGAGGGCATCTCCGCATCTGGGTACAGCTACACAGCTTGCTTCGAAGACACTCTACAGCTAATCATACTGCTCAATTGCACTCTACTTACTTTCAGATTACTACTACAGCTTCAGCTACAGCTCCTCATCATGGCAGCAAAGTACTCTCGCCGACCCAGCTACCTTGACGGCCCACTGTCTCCTTCTATCATCCCCGAGCTCGCCATTCTACCCCAGCCTCTCCCTGCCGACAAGGTTCTCTGCGGCCAGCTCGTCTCAAAGACGTCAAAATACACATCCAAAGCCCTCGAAGACCGCGACTACGATGACATTGGCACGCGATGGTACGCGAAAGACTATACAGCTAATCCATGTACTATATACTGACTTTCTCAGGTACAAAGACGTCATCTTCTTCAACGCTGAGAACGGAAACTTCGTCGAGAGCTTCGGCGGCACGCACCTACTACAGAAGCCGCTTGACAAGGGCACAGAGGCTGGCACAATCGAGGCGGACGAGCAGAGTGTGAGACTACTCAAGGATGCCGATGCCGCACTCCAGAAAGTCTGGCAAGATGAGGACGCCAGGAAGTGGATCAAGGAACAAGACGAGGCCGGCTTCGTCGTCGCCCATCGCCAGGTCTCCAACGCGAGCTACAAGCGCGCCAGGCTTGTTGACATTGGCAATAACAATTGGGAAGTCGTGCGCGAGGTTGGCAATGAAGATGCTACTGGTAAGCGCAGGGACTCTGGTTTGCCTGTTGAGACGAACAGCAAATGGGACGTGGTAGGGGTTGTGGTCAAGAAGATTATCGTTGACGGCGATGATGTGAAGCTTGGTGATGAGCTCGGAGCTCAGTACTGGCAGTAGCAGTATCACTAAACAACCTCATAGCACATACATGTACATTTCTTACGACTTTAGCAACTTCCCGAGCGCTTACAGCTTCTTCGATCAAGTCGAACCAACCGATATGGTACATAGGACTGCCAATGACAATAAATAGGTAGTTCCCGAAGTCAGTGGATGCACCGCTGCGGCACGGGTTGTGGCTCACTCGGAGCCTGATTGATCTCTCTCACAGACTTTCATCGCACGTCCTTCAATTCCACGATGACACTTACTCTTATGTAATGGTCATGTAACAGACAGCGTATCGGCACGGCATCTTTCCGCATGCAACAGCATCCTTCCCCATCGTATCTCCCCTTCATCGCGAGTTCGTCCGACTCCAAGAGCCTAGCATACCATCGAGACGCAACATCAGCAGCCTCAAGGCTCACCAACAAGCCTAAGTCGAATGGCGCAGCCACGATCTTGCGCGAAGAGCAGCACAGCTAAACGCGCTCGGCGCTGGAAACGCATTCTGCAATTATCTGCTCCTTTTCGGCACATTCTGCGATGTTTGCTCGCGGGTACTCTGATTGGTCACTTTCAAGACATGCGGCCGTTAGGCCCTCCATGACGGCACAGGAATGCAGGTATATTGCTCACATATAGCCTTGTTCTTGCTGTGAAAGCGACGTATGATAAGCGCATATTTTCCAGCACAGAAATCATGACATGACGCGCACATATTGAATGAGCGTCGATCGTAGGAGCAAGCAAATCTAGGATGGATTGCGACGCCTTCATATCATGTATATGGGAAGTATATAAGCCTGTATATGCATCCACATACAACTGGCACCATATACCATAGTTAACATTCATCCTATACTTGACCTCCAAAGCTAGGACGAACATGACGCCGTCATCGAGCGACCCAACTGTCCTTAATAACACATTTCACTTCGAATCCTCAACACATACCTTCGATATCAAATGGACGTCGCTGGGCGCTACAACATCACAACCACTCATCTTTATACACGGCACTCCTTGGTCTTCCCGCGTCTGGGCACCCTTCGCACTGGCTCTATCACGCAACTACCGCGTTTACCTCTTCGATAACCCTGGCTTCGGAGATTCACCTATCGAACAACCTCTTCCTAATGCCTCCTTCAACCCAAAGAACGAAGTGGAGAGACTAGACAGCAATCTCGCTCGCCAAACCTTAGCCTTCGCCGCCCTGTTCAAACACTGGGAAAAGACCGAGTCATGGAAGACAGCTCCACAAGTCATCGCTCACGACCACGGCGGACTAATGAGCCTGCGTGCCAACTTACTACACGACTGCCGCTACTCCAGTCTCTGCCTGATCGACGTCGTCGCCATCGGCCCCTTCGGCCAACCCCTCTTCAAAAGCGTGGCAGAGAACCCTAGGGCATTCGAAAAACTACCTGACATGGCTTTTGAAGGTATCCTCGGATCGTATATTCGCAACGCTGCACACACTACATTGAACGCTGAGATGCTGAGCACGCTCAAGGCGCCGTGGCTTGCAGAAGGCCGGAAGAAAGGCTTCGTCCGCCAGTTGTGTCAAGCGGCGAATCGGAGTACGGACGAGGTTGAGGGGCGGTATGCAGAGGTGGGGCGAAGTTTTCCTGTGAAGATCATTTGGGGAAAGCAAGATAACTGGATTCCTGTGGAGGATGCGCATAGGCTGGGGGAGGCGCTAGGTGCCAAAGAAGTGGTGGAGATTGAGGCGGCGGGGCATCTGGTCATGTATGATCAGCCGGGTCAGTTGGGCGTTGAGTTGGGTATGTGGTTAGCCTCCTTGGGCGTGTAATTACTATTTACAACATGACGAATCCGAAATCTTCCATTGATACAGCAACATCTCAGTGTCTTGTTTGCGGGAATCCGTCACACATTACTATATGGTCCTTGCGACTCCTACGAGGTAGCCTGAGGTGTCCATGCGCTCTTCCTACGACGCACTTCAATCTCCACTGGCAGAGGGACCTTGTATCTGATGACCCACATCTTCTTGGGCTTCTCCGCAAGTGGCTTAAAGTCGTAGTTTAGTAGCAAGTTGGCGAAGATAATCTTGAGTTCATGGGAGACGAAGAAGCGTCCAGGGCTGCATCATTGTTAGTACAAATCTTAACGTGAGATTTGAGAGTACCCACCAAGCATGCCTTCCATGGCCGAAAGGAAGATGATTAACACCCGTAGTGACAAGACCCGTCTGCTTCAGCTTCAGCGCATCAACGTTTTGTTTCTCCTCCGCGCTCATCGCCTCGTATTCTTCTCTCGGACGCGAGTATCGGAACGCGTCGAACTCTTCTGGGTTCTCGGTCATGTCCGTATCGAGAGCCATCGCCCCCCATGGACATGAAAAGAGCGTTCCGCACTTCAGATGCACACCCTCCGGTGTTGTGACACCCTCCTTCGCTACAACCTTGCGGTGTACAAACGTAAGGCCGATGGGCGAGGCACGCTGTGATTCGCGGATAGCGGAATCGATGCGGTACATACGGCTAAGAGCATTCTTCGTCCAACTTCCCTCCTCTTGGAAGATGCGATGCGCTTCTTCGCGCAACTGTTCGACAACTTCTGGTTCACAGCCTAGTATGCAGACAATAGTTTCGAAAGCGGTAATCGACGTTGTGTGTATGCTGGCGAAGTTGAGGGGCAAGACGCGCTTAGCGATACGGTCGGGTTGCATCTCCTCGGGTCGTCCCTCGGCCTGCGCAACCCTGTAGCTCCATGTGATGAAGTCATTCGGCTCTTTCCAACTCTTGTACTCAGGATCTCCGGCATCTTTCTTCTCGAAATCCGAGATACGTTGCTTGATCATGGGTATTGTGAACTTCGAAGACAGCCAGTAGTGGTACTTGACAGGCAGACTTAAGACCGTTCCCACGATGGGGTGCAGCGCCTTTGGGACAAGAAACATGATAGCCTGATTGCGAATGACGTCTTTGGTGTAGCTCAGTACCGCTTCTAAGAATTTCTTCTCGTGACACAGTGACTCTCCAAGAAGCATGCGGTTGGTCAATACGGGAATCATCTCCATGAAAGACTCCAGGACGTCCAACTTTTTCCAGTTCTCTGTATCTGTTCCATAAACATCGGCAATCGTTCGTGGCACCTCTTCTTCGAGGCCCGGTATAATCGCAGTGAGATTTCGAAAAAGGCTCTTGTGAAGGACATGTTCATGGTAGGCATCTTTCAAGATGTAAGGGTTGATGAACGAATAATCGCCCTGCAGGGAATCGTAATGCGCTTGATGCGCACTCAGTACAGAATCTGATTGATCAAACATCCAGCGCATTTGACTTTGAGGCATAACAATCTCAGCCTGCATGCCAAGAGTCGCGGGTAACACAAAGATCTTGCCATCGCGGCTGTACTTGTTGTAACCGGCCAACAGCCATTCTTTACTCTTCGTCAGTGCAGTAAAGTTGCGAAAGTCGGCGATCCAGCCTTTGCCGTAGCCCATCCATGGTATGTCCGATGGTGGTGATGGTGCTGTGAAGAAGTGGTAAGCACTTGCGACGATCAGGTAGGTGATTGCTGCAGCGGCGAAATGTGAAAAGGTAAAAAGGCCGTGAGGCTCAGCCTCTTGGCTTGAGTCTGCCATGGTAGATATGATCGAAGCAGAAGCAAGGGGCGATGGACGGCATCCCATGTCAACACAGGGGCCGTCATATACTATTTGTGATGATCGACCCGGGAAAGCGCCGTCGCTTGGAGGAGATGCCCCGCTTCCGTGCGCGCGGCCATTCGCGCACGCTATGTCGCACGACACGACTTGCATGCCCACATCCGTCAACTTTATTACTGACCTGCCATACCTGGCTGCTTATCACAATGTGCACCTTGCTTACTGTGTCAGTTGCAGCTGGAGATATTGCCGGGTAAATTAAGGTTCATTCGCTCCAGAGCTCTGACAATTACAGATCCGCGGCGCTACCGTCGGGTACGCTGCTCCCGAGCTCATGAGCGGAGCAGTCATAGACGGTCACGGCTTTCATCAATCAACGGTTTCGGCAAGACTGATTTTCACATGTCATTCAAGCCAAAAGCTCTGGACCACTATCTCGGCTACATGCCTCTGTTTGTTGCATGCATTTCAGTATAGTATGCTTCATGGGCCTTCGCTACCAACGTTCAAGTCAGGCGATTTCACTAGTGAGGTTTTCCTGTAGCGGTTGTCTGGAAGCACGAGAGGCTTAACAGCTCGGTGATGTTAATGAGGTTCCCGGCAGACTGTGTCGTACCTTTCGTAGCAGGCGAGCTATCCTTCATAGCTGACTCACTGCCGAGGGGTCGAGTATGACCCGCTATGTCCAGCTTCTCGGTGGGTCGATCAATTGCAAGCACAGAGCGACTGCTAACGCCAGGCTCGCTTGGGTCTTCCGCGTCCATACTGTTCTTGAGTACTTAGTCTATTAATGCTCGTAGCGTGATGCTGTAAGTATGCTTTGGAGGTCAAGCCGGAGAAGAGCAGAAGCTGAAACATACCGCGATGTTATATTCCATACACTCAAAGTTCTTTGCTCTATGCCCAACGTCTACCAAGAACACAGCGCGTATTCGAAATCTGAATGGTTGCAATGAAGCTAGTAGTATTGACAATACTGTGGTGTTTCATGTTGTTTGCTTACGATGTTTCCATTTGGCTCTAGACAGGAAAGTACTCCCCAAGACACTAGCTTCTGATGTCTTATATCTGCTAGTCAGATGTAGCATGTACTGGTGCTAAACATCGAGTCCGTGCGTAGACCGCTGATAACACATAGAACTGCGAACACAGCCAAGTTCCTCTTGCGATACTGGATAGTACGTTTAAGGCTGCTTCCTTTTCCAGAAAAAACCAAAGATGCCACGAGAACTTGTCGATTTCCTTAGGTACCAAAGCTCATAGGCTCCCATATATCCAAGACCCTTGGCCCTCTCAGAGTAAGAAGTACTCGTGACTGACTTCAGCGAATCTTCCCAGATGAATCTGATTTCATCGACATTGCTGCCGGAAGCGTGGGGTGACTCGGTATCGTTGTCGAGGCAGAGCTTCATGTCTCTCGTCACCATATCTGATAAATGATCTTCAAATCGAAAAAAACCGAGGGCGCGCTCTCTATGAGCAAACGAAGTGATGTCCTCCCAGCCGTCTTTATCGTCATAGAATATAAACGTGAGACGAGCGATATACAAGGAAGGCAAGAGCGCAAAAGCGGCTGGAAACCTGGCAAACGTATCCGGTTTTTGCAGAATTGACGTCGGGATTCCGATCTCGACATGTGTGATCTGATCGACCTGAATAGGGATATTGATGCGGAGCGGTGCGCCATATGTCTTGTCCCAGGTACTCTTTACGTCTTTGAGGAAGTGTTGCATGTTTCGGACAACCTCGATTTCGGCTTCAGCCTTGAGCCTTTTGCAAGAGAGGAAAAAAGATTGGTAGTCTGCGATATGGCCGTTGAGAGGAGGCGACATCTCGGCGTACATTTTGAGGCGTAGCTCAGCTGGTAGGCCTAACAATGAAGCGGCCTTTACGTCGTCCGTGTTGGTGTGAGACACATTGCGACCGTGAAAAGGGGAATCCGTGACAGCCACTGAGGACACACTATGGGTTGACATTATGTGGTGGAATAGTAAGATTATCTGCGCTGTTACACCGATGTTCTCTTTAGGGGAATCTGTAGTGTTTATGGCTAGCTAGCTGTGTAGCAGCCTAGGGCAGAACCCAGGCACCACGCACTACGCCGGACTTTCACTGATTTCGCATTGAATAACAGGCGAGAAACGACCTCGTCCCTAGGTAGCGAAGGCAAAAGAAGATTTACATTAGCAGAAGGCGAAACGGGTCAACAGTGGGGCAATACGTGCGATCAGCAATTACGCTCTGCTTCTGATGTATTGATTTGACTTTTTGGTATCTGCACTCCCGGTAATGTATGGGCTGTGGGATCTCGCGATCGCCGACACTACCGCATCTTAGTAGTCCTCGAGTATGAGGCCATTTGCTGTCGGTCGTAATGTGCAACAAATTTGAGATTGAATGAGAATGGAAATCCATTCGACAAACCCGGAGTGATGCGGATGCCCCAGCTGTTGGCGGGCGCGTGTTCTCGACGGACTAGACCTCGGGAGTTGTGACGTCACACCCAGCACGTGCCAGCAAGGCTACCTAGGTATCCTCCGGCGCGCCTCCCTAAGTAATGGTTCCTCACGTTATCACTTCACAATCAAAACACCATCAGATGAAGTCTGCCGTGGTATGAAGCTCAATTGGTAGCCACCTAATCGCATGTCGACATCCGCGGGGACCGGGGTTGGGCAACAAGGGATTGCCTATTGTAGCCTAGCATGCATTCAGCACTGCGGCACAGTAATCGTATCCGACATGTCTCTCCAGTCATAAGACGGCCTTATCCACGATGTTTGCGGCTACTCTTTACGAGTTTTGATCTCTATCTTCTCCCATATCTAAGCTTACGTTTGAGACCCGCACGAGCAGCTCAGCACACCTGAAACATTCATTAAATATATATACCACTTCGCGATCACGATGCAAGCCAGCTCATCTACGAACGTACCATCGGGCACCGGGAGACTCGAGGCTTTTTCCGCTTCACTATCGGCACTCATCCAAGCTAATCGGGCACGTCTCGCCAGCGCGGGTGGTATTCCTACTACTACGTCTGTTTCAGCTCAAACCGCCGAATTGTCTAGCAAAGGCAACGGCAAACGCAAAAGACGCGATTCTCATAGCAAGACACCAAAGACGCGAAAGACGCGCACACTGAAAGACCTTGTGAGGGTATGCAAAGAGCTCGGAGACACGAGTGACAAATCGCAATTGCTTGATCGGTGGAAGACGGCGCGCAAGTGTGCTCACCATGTCAGATTGCGATACATTACACACGATCTCGTGCTTGAGCTGGAGCAACTCTGTACAGATCTCAAGACCCAAGGAGGAGCCTCCGGCAAAGTCCGTGATCTTGCCAGAGAGCGGTATTGGGAGGCCGATTCGCCTCTGACAAGCAAAGGTATGTTGAAAAGCTTTCACCTACTAAGATATTGGATATGTGCTTATTGCTATGATCAGAAAACCCACTAGAAGAAGATGCGCCGGTGTCTCACTGAACCCCACTCCAACTCAAAAGCTGGGCTCTTTACTTGGAATCTCAACTCCTGTTCGCCAGTTTCGGTGTAAGAATCAGCCTTGTTCAATACAAACATCTCTCAAACAAAGGCGAAGATAAGATGGCTGCGTCGTTTTGGATCGCTGTCATGAAAAGGCTCGATACCCCTGGACGTCATGAATACCTGGGCTCTGCTGTGGATGTTATCGATACCTATTTTGGCGATGACTGGGACTTAGCATCAGAAGTCAGTGATTCAGACGATTTGGACTCTAATTTTGACGACGACGACTACGCATGGTTCGCAGGTTACAGACTCAGCCCAAACGTCGACATCCCCATAGCGCGTTTTACATCACGCGTTTGTCTCGAGTTGAAGCGAATGGCCCAGGTACCGCGCGGCAATGTCAGAGCCTTTCCACTTGCTCTTCTATTGCGCATGGACGTTTTGGGAATAGCGCGACTGAACTTGTTCGAGCGCTCCGTGCCGGTCGATGAAATAGAGGCATTCCTCCAAATTCTACTGAGCCAGGAGCCCAGAGCCGAGCCGTATCCAGAACGCCCGCTGGACTGTGCCCATGCGTTTCTCTATCTAAACTATTTCATCACGGGTGAAACATTCGGTAAGATATCAACTTAAACACGTAATCACATCAACTAATTTGATATGTCCTTGTCAGGTATGAATGCCCTCCATTTCCAGGGACCTCTCATCAATGCCTTATTACCACTCGTGTCGCGCGATTTGCGGCGAGAGCATCGACGGAATCTCAACCTGGCTTTTGGTCGACGACTACCAGCTGAGCTGTACGAGGAGATACTAGATCGCATCGAAAATGCGCATGATCTTCCCAAGGACCAAGCAGACTGGAAAGAAAAGTTGGAATCGATGCAAATCTACTCGGATCCTTTGTCGATTAATGGTCAACCATTCGAGTTCTGAATAGTGTCATTAGTACATGCCTCTATCGTTCCAGGTTTCGCTGAATATCAAGGCCCATAATTTGGGCAGATGGCTATAGAGATGGGAAGAACCTTTACATTCCTGTACACCTGTCTCAAGTATTCTTATTCACTCTCATACGAAAAATGCACAGGCAAAGGGAATCTGGAATAAAGACTAATGATGTGACATTGCTATGATACAGGATTGAACCACATCAACCAGGCAAGCAGAAAGTTAAAGGGGTGTTCTACTAGAGAACCCGTGCCCAAGAAAACAGAGGCTCACTAATGCAACGCCTCGCTTATAGACACAAAGAATGGGAAGTATACACAAATCTCCGAGTAAATCTAGCACACGAGCTAGCTTCTTAGACACACTGGGAGTACCAGTCGTTGGCAGCCTTGCAGCTACCCTTGGCGCAGCACTTAGCACCGGTGAAGCCCTTGCCACCGCACTGTCCGTACATGGAAGCGCAGCCAGCAGCGGGGGCAGCCTCCTTGGTAGGGGCAGCAGGAGCAGGAGCGACAACAGTGGCCATGGTGGACTTAGCAGGGGCAGCGGGGGCGGCAGGGGCAGGGGAGACCTCCTCCTTGGCGGGAGCAGAGGAAGAGCCACCAGCGGCAGCACCGCCCTTCCAGACAGCAGGGCCGGGCATGGGGAAGGCCTTGCGGCCGTTGTAGATGCTGAAGTTGGCGTAGGGGTCGGTGGCCTTGTAAGCACCGGGGAACTTGACCATGGGGCCAGGCTTGCCGCTACCACCGCCGGTAACCTTGACCTGCATGCAGGAGACGTAGTGCTCGGGCTGGTTGACGTGGGAGCGGTGAACACCAATGTGCTCGAAGCGGACGAGGTACTCGCCGTCGGGGGTGTCCTTGGGGATGGTGGCAGTGACAGTGTCCTTGTTGTAGGTGCACCAGGAGTTGCTGGTGAAGTCACCGCTGCCGCAGTCACCCTCATCGAAGATCTTGAACCAGTCGCCAGATCCGTCGTAAGACTGGACGCTGCCGGGAGCAGCGGACATGTAGACCAGGGCAGGGCCCGGGTGCTGGAACTTGGCACCAACACCGAGCTTGGCGGTAACGTCGTCGCCGGCCTTGACGGTCAGAACCTGGACCTTGCCACCAGTCTTAGCGGCACCCTGGTTGCAGACGATGTCGGGACCGTCGGCGGTGGAGCCATCACGGATGTCGGCGGCCGGGTTGGAGGAGAACTTGATGGGGTTGTACGCGACCTTGCGAGTAGAAGGGCGGACGTATTTGAATTGCGGCTGGGCAACACCACCGATGAGGTTGGTGTCAAAGAAGTAGTGGGCGGTGGCCACTTGGGCGACGGCGCTGAGAACGATGGCGGAGGCGGAGAACTTCATTCTGGCTAGCAGTAATGAAACTTGTGTAGTAATTGGTAAAAAGAAGTGAAGGAACGAATGTAAAGTGCTGAAAAGCGAGTGTAGAAAGCGATTGAAACGAATGTATTGCTTGCTGATGAGTTGTAGATGTTGGACGGTCGTCCTGATTCTTATATCAAAAGTCCTCCACGCATTGTACCAAACATCTTCATGCAAGCCAGGCGCCTAGACACCGGTGACCTGGTTTCCAACGGACGACAATTTCCCGTTGTAGCAATTCCAGGAGATAGGACGCAGGTTTCATCGACAACTACAGTCTTCCTTCCGTGATTGTGGGTGTTCTGGATCGCTTGGGAAGTGGACATGACCGTGATCCTTAGGCCGTTCTAAGCATAGCAGCGCTTGTGAAAACATGCGACTCATTGAAAGGAGGCACGGAAGCTGCTGGTTCGGAAAGTAAAGTCAATGCGGATGTGATTTCTACGGGTCCTGCCAAGGTCGTTTACTGACACTTCATTGCAGTCCGCGATGTGGCGAAACACTGGTCTCCTGTGTGAAATGCTTGACAGGCGTAGCGCCGTTTCGTTTAGAAACACTCGACGCCCATTTCGTCCAGAAAAGTGTTAGAAAGAGGAATTCCATGGCTGTGATTCGGTGGTTGCGTGCACGGACCAGGAGTTGAGTGCCGGTGGTTATACTTCGTAACGTACGGGCCGCTGTCTGTCAACACCAGCTCCACCCGATGCCGATGCCTAGCATGCCGTGTGGAAAGTTTGCGCGACCGCCGTCGTTGCCACCATGTCGGACCCGCTAGTGGAGCAGAACATGGACGTCGGGAGCTGCGCGCAAACGATATCAGATCGTTCAGAGAGTGACCGCGATAGACCCGCTGACAGGTGCCAAGTTATGTGAGATTCTGTGAGATTCTGTGAGAACTCTTGAAGTCTCTTGTGGCGTGACAAGCCGGAAATTTGATTGCAACGTCCGGATAGCGTTTCCTTGTGTTGCCCAGGTGTGGTACACAATCTGCGGTGCATGAGCATTGGATACGTTAGATACGCGATAAGGCAGAAATTTCACTGCAATGCGTTTCATCTGGCAAGAGAAGGGAACGGAGTGGGGCTGTTCAAGGAACAGCTAGTTGTGACATGTAACCCAGTTCATGTCATTTCACAAGGAAACACTCCGTTTGGCTGGGTCTTTTTTCCTCGGGTTCGACCAGCACGCTCGGGTAGTGAGCCGAACGCGAGCGCCTCGCTTTCGTTGTATCCGATATTCTCATTGATGGAACTCCTGGAATCCATGCCGTTCAGCGCGTGGCCACTGCGCCCCCTGATCCCTCTGTCGTTGGGCGGAACCGCATGTTCTCTCAGTCTGGGCACCCGCCTTATCCTCCGTAATATGCATGCCGTACAAGATTTCTGTGCCTGGTATGATGATATTTTCGGGGCGCGTTGTCTTATCTCTTCCATCATCCTCTTTCTGTGGACCAGGAAGGCTGAGCTTCATGTTTTCGGAGTTCACTTTGCCTTCCACTACATGATCATAAAAAAGGCGATTCGGCCTTGACTTCATGTCGCCGTAAAGAAACTCTTCGTCGTAGTCATCTGCATGGTTGTGAGGAGCTAGTCTCACATTGAGTTCGTTCAGATATAGAGGGAAAAGCCCAGCGACTGAGTTATAGCAACAGCGGGATCCTCGATCCGTGCGCAGTACTCGTGCAAATACTGTCACACGCCGTAAGATGTGAGATCGAGGCGTGGGTGGTACCACACCGACAAACATGCTTGGCTCGTGGCGACAGGGTTCTGCATGCTCGTTGACGTAGTTGTCGAGATCGAAGGCAGGATTAAGTTCGTCCAACATATTTTTCTGCAGCTGCCTGCGGCTGAAGAATGCCGCAATGAACTCGATACCAAGCTCGGGCGAGGTATGCATGTGATGGCATATCAACAGGCGTATTTATGAGGGCAGTGAGAGCAAGCGACTTGCTGACTGAATACTCATGGGGCGAATCGGTAGATTTCTTTCCAAAAACTTTATCTCTGTGACATCAGCGCTATGTGCGACTCTGACTGTATTGCCGCTCAAGTTTACCTGTGAGACCATAGTTGAGAGTTCATCATTGTCGGCTGGGTGGATTGAAAGCGAGGAGGGATTTGACATATTGGTAGATTTTCCCAGGCGTGCATGTATAAATGACGAACCGAGTACGCTTTGACTCAGACTGCGGTCTGGTCCTTCGGGTAGGTCATTGAGATGGTACTTTGGTATACGCTATGATTGCGATAGCTTCGATGCGTGTATGAACGATGGAAGTCTATGTGTCGAAATTTTCTCTTGCTTCGATGTCTTTAGTGAACCATAGTTGAAGCGCCAACCGAAGCTGACGCTCACAATCAACACGTGGTGGTGGCTGATAAGAAGTGAGGTGGTACGGTACTTCCATGTAGGGGAACCGCTAGACCCCTTTAGGCTAGACCAGTCAAGACAAGCAAAACCATTGATCGGGGCATCTGGGACACTCCTCTACGTGCTGGGCTTTACTGCTAAGCCATGATAGCATATTTCTGTGAGAGCATCTTTGACAGCTTTGTATTGCGTTTGCGACATTTACGTGGTACAATCGCCCCGCTTTTGTGAGTTGGCATGCCGTGCGCTGTCAGACTTTCCATTTCTAGATACCGTTGTTAGTTTTTAGAAAAATAACAAGCACCACACCACCCAATCTGGTAGGGCTACACAGCCATAGCATAGCGGGGAGATTTATTGAATTAGATCACATGATGCAAGAATTTAGGAAATATTTGGAACAACAAGTTGGGTGAACAGAGAACATTCGTTCAACATCAGCTAAGAGTGGTGTAAATAGCATCGCCCAACAAGCGCATACGAACATCATGACAAAACAACATAATCTACCAAGTAAAATCATCGCTCAAGGGCCTAGTGCTTAACTTGCAATATCACAGTCTAGAACTCACCGCCGCCACCTCCAAGCGCAGCAGCACCCCAGATCCCCACCAGCCCCCAAACACCCACTCTCCATCCACGCCACAACCCATGCATACCCTGACCCTTCCTTGTACGCGGCGGCCTAGAGAAACCCATCGCTTTTGCACTCGCCGCCTTAGCAGCATTCGGTGTAGAAACACTGATGCCTTCCTCGCGAGCGATGAACCACATAGTGCCCAGCACACCCCTGTACTGACCCGGCTCCACGATAGTCTTGAAGCTCTGGTCAGAAGAGCTTGGTTTGTCTAGACCATACGCCGGGCTCTTAGCACGGCTGGGTGGGGCCTGGTACTCAGACGCCAGACGCTGGGTTTCGTGGTCCTGGAGTGCGGCGACCTGGCCGCGGCGAAGGACGGTCTCGAGAGGAAGGCGGATGAAGAGCTCGGATATGGAGGAGAGGAAAGTGCTGAAGGAGTAGGTGGTCGGTGTAAGAATAGGGTCGATGCTGAGCGTTGAACGGAGGAAGAGCGGTGTTGAGGAGGAAATGAGAGTGGGGACGCAGGCGTGCATTATGGTAGCTGGAAGGAGGCTGGGGGCGACGGAGAAAGAGGGCAGAAGAGAGAGGCATGGGTATATAGATCGTGGAGAGGATGAGATGGGGGTGATGATGAGGCGTGTGCGCACCATATCGAGGGGTGCGAGGAGAGTGGCTGCGATGGCTGTAGCAGCGACAGCAACACCGAGGGACGTCAGTGGGCTTGGGCTGTCTAGGATGTCCAGTCCTCCAATTCCACTTCCTGCTGAGCCCACGAGACCTGGGTCTGGTATGTTCAGCAGAGCTGATATCAGACTCCTGAACCAGCCCTCGGTCGTCTTGAGCAGGAAATTGTAGATGAAAGTGCAGTTGGTGCCCTTCCACACACCCCACGCAGACTCCTTCTGCCACAATTGTCCTATCACTTCGAGGAGTGAGTCTGGACGCTTGAGATCTAGTTTCCGTACGGCGGATGGTGGGGGCCGTGTGGGTGTTCGTGACCGGGATCGGCTATCGAGGCGTCGCTGGCGTCGTCGTGGAGACCTCGATTCTGAGACGCCCGATCGTGAGACAGACGGCGAATATGGGGACGGCGACGTGGGGTTCATGCGCGGGGCAGTAGATGTGAAGTATCCTGGCGAGTCCTCGTCAGACTCCTCATCAGAGGGCGGATACTGCATCGATTAGCCCACATTCACATGTCAAAAGCCCCTCCAGTGCCCAATACATACATCCTCAAACTTTCCGCTCGCAAAGCTCTGTGGTCTGCTCTTGTGGCCGAACTCCTCACCCGTCAAGCCTGCCAACTGTCCTTTTGCCTCGTGTATCTGCAAGATCGTCTTCGCGACCTCGAATGGTTGGGCGAGCAGGACGCTCGTGTAGTTCCACAGAGCATGATCAAGCAGTTTCTTCGCATGCCCGGCTACTGTAGGAGAGGCCTCTGGAAAGTACGAGTCATAGTCTAGGTCGGAAAGAATGTCGCGTGCCTGGCTGCCCAGACTCGATTTGCTACTGTTGCTGGGCTTGAAAGCGGGCGGTAATGACGAGGACGTCTGGTTCTGCGGGACGTCGGGCGGCGGGCCAATAGAGGGCGGGATGTAGTAGGGTCGTAGGGGGTTCGGGGCATCGCGAGAGGTCGCCATTCTATCTGTCGTTTTTGGGGTAAAGATTACGTGAGGCTGGCGATGTTTATCGTTTTCTTACCCGCGGTGGTGGATGCGCTGGGTAGATCGACCGGGGTCATGCGTGGCCTGTGCGTCAACATTTCTGACGTCTCACAGCATTCGGAATTATCGGCGCATTCACTCGTTGTGACACGGCAAACACTGCAACCCCTTCGCTTCCGTGTCTCCTTCTCCTATTAGACCGCAATTTCGGCCGGCTAGCGAATATCAATTCGGCATCATGGCTGCTAGAAGAGCTTGTGTGAACGCCTTGGAGGGGAGGATAGCGGGCGCAAGAGGCGCATCGTCGAGTCCGAGGAGGTTCGCCAGCAATTGGACGGCAGCGACATGTCGGAGATCGATTCAGACACAGACAACCGCAGTGTCTACACTATCAAAATCGACCATTATCAAAGCAACAAGTCCGTCATGGCTTCAGAGTCGCCGCCAATTTTCCTCATCGCCCGCATCCCGCCACGGTCACCTGGACCCACCTCGACCGGGTGAAGAGTGCGTCAAAACATGTCCAAACCATAGCAACTTCAACCACTGACACCTTCTAGACGCAAAGTCACATTTGTAGACAAGGATGGCCATGCCTCCACATTCGAAGTAGCCGACGGCGACAACCTCCTCGACATCGCACAAGCCAACGACATAGAAATGGAGGGCGCATGCGGTGGCTCTTGCGCATGCTCAACATGTCACGTCATAGTAGAAGACGAAGCCTACTACGACAAGATGGAGGAGCCGGATGATGACGAGAACGACATGTTGGATCTGGCGTTTGGACTTACCGAGACGAGTCGCTTGGGGTGTCAGGTCAAGATGAGCAAGGAGCTCGATGGACTGGTCGTGCGACTGCCGAGCATGACGAGGAATCTGCAGGCTAGCGATTTCGACAGCAAATGAAATGACTTGGGAGAAGAGTCGTGACATCGATAGGGGATTTATCCGTGGCGAAGACATCTTGGGGGAGATATTGCACGACATCTGTTGGAAGGCATTATGGGTCATATCGCATACAGCATTCGAGACGACATGTATTATACGAACACTCCGCTTGCAGATGAACTGGCGTTGAGTACGACTCTGAACTTATGTATAGTATATGGTATCATGAACATATTCAAACTATGTCTCTTTTGTCCCAAACGCCGAGTTGTGCATATAGAATCGTCCTCAGGCCTCCACGCTACCCTCCTTCTTCTGTCCTCCGGTGATCATGTCGAGGAAACCCTGCTTGCTCATCTCCTTGACCTTCTCCTCCCTCTTGTCCATACCGACGACCATGCCCGCCTTGCTCTCCCTCTCGGCCTGTTCACCCTTGACCTGCGCCGCTCGTACGGCGTTGAAAAGCTTGATGACACCCTTCTGTGCCGTCCGCCTGAGCTCCTTCTCCTTCGCTGATGTGGCAGCGGTGCTGACGTTGGGGTCGTTCAGGCCCAGGACGTCCTTCACGCGGCCCTTTTCTTGCGCCGCCTTCCGCTCAGCAACGATCTGTCGTCGCGCCTTCTCGCTAAGTTTCGAGTCGGCGAGCTCGCGGTTGGCGGTGGCGGCGTCTTTGCTGCGGGAAAGAATTGGCTCGGAGCGTTTCGATGTCGTCAGCTTCGAACCAAGAATCTTGGAGATGGAGTTGGCGAAGGCTTCGGGGTCGTTCCGTTTCCGTACTTTGCGCGCGGCCGTGGTTGAGGTCTCGGAGGCATCTGATTCGGAGTCGGCAATAGAGAACTCATCCGCCTCAGGTTCAGAGTCGTCCAACTCTTCCACATCGTCTTCGGCGTCGCTGGGCAATGGCGCTTCGTGGTCGACGGGCGCAGTCTTCTTGAGTGCCGACTTGGCCGGGGCCTGTGCAGGTATGCTGGCCTTGAACTTGGGCTCAGGTTTCTGCGCGGGCGCCGCTTCGATTTCCTCTTCGTCGTCGCTGGCTGAAGACTCCTCTGCCGCTGCTGCTTGCTGTGCCGCCTTCTTGGCCTCGAACTTCGCCTGTTTTCTCAGCTGCTGCTTCGAGAGCTCTTGGTTTCCAGGTAGCGTCGCATTGACGCCAGACGGCTGGAATGGCTCCTCGGGCTCCTGGCTGCTTCCGCGCAATGGAGCATCGCGCGCGCCGCCTTCCTCTTCGCTCGAACTGTGGTAGTTCTTCTGCTTCTTGACCTTTCTCTTCTCCTTCTTAGGCACCTTTCCGCGCAACTGCTCCTCGGTCCGTCTCCGTTTCAGTGATGTGTTGACCATTGTGGCTGTGAAAGTCGGGTTATGTGAATGTTGCAGGTAAATCGCGTCGCAGAAAAAAGTTCCAGGCGATCGGCGTTAGTAGCCCAAATGGCCGACGGCAAGCGCGCCCCGCCATAGTGGATTCCCCACAGAACACCACGAGAGGCACACCACCGAACACCCACAACCCTACCCCTACCATCATCTCTCCCTACCAACCGC
The DNA here is from genome assembly GCF_024043155.1 of Alternaria arbusti. NCBI lineage: Eukaryota > Fungi > Ascomycota > Dothideomycetes > Pleosporales > Pleosporaceae > Alternaria > Alternaria arbusti. The sequence goes on from NW_026249959.1 coordinate 454,081, forward strand.
CGCTATGGTGCTTCAAGATCTCGGGCGGCGCATCAATGCCGCCGTCACCGACCTCACGAGGTCGCCCAACCTCGACGAGAAGGTGCGCGCCCCGAGCAGGCGACTGATGATAGGTGGCTAACATGCGCAGGCCTTCGAAGCCATGGTCAAGGAGATCTCCAACGCCCTCGTCGAAGCCGATGTCAACGTCAAACTCGTCATGAACCTGCGCCAATCGATAAAGAAGGCCGTCGACTTCAAGCACCTTGCGCCGGGCGTGAACAAGAAGCGCCTCATCCAGAAGGCCGTCTTCGATGAACTCGTCAAGATGGTCGACCCCCATGCCGAGCCCTTCAAACCTAAGAAGGGCAAGTCCAACGTCATCATGTTTGTCGGTCTCCAGGGTGCGGGTAAAACGACGACGTGTACAAAGCTGGCGAGATGGTATCAGGCAAGAGGCTTCAAGGCCTGCCTGGTGTGCGCCGATACTTTCCGTGCCGGTGCCTTCGACCAATTGAAGCAGAACGCGACCAAAGCCAAGATCCCATACTACGGTAGCCATACACAGACCGACCCTGTAGTGGTGGCGGGCGAGGGTGTAGAGAAGTTCAAGAAGGAGCGCTTCGAGATCATCATCGTGGATACCTCGGGACGACACAGGCAAGAGAAGGACCTCTTCGACGAGATGGTGCAAATTCAGAACGCCGTGACACCCGACCAGACCATCATGGTCCTGGACGGAACAATCGGACAGGCTGCGGAGTCGCAAGCACGCGCTTTCAAGGAGGCCGCAGATTTCGGAGCCATTGTCATCACCAAGACGGACGGTGCGGCAGCAGGAGGTGGTGCCATTTCCGCCGTCGCAGCAACACATACACCTATCGTCTTCCTCGGTAACGGAGAACACATGCTGGACCTCGAGCGTTTCGCGCCACAAGCTTTCGTCTCGAAGCTGCTCGGCATGGGAGACGTCCAAGGGCTCGTCGAACACGTACAATCACTCAAGCTCGACCAAAAGGACACAATGAAGCACATCACCCAGGGTATTTTCACAATCAAGGATCTGCGGGATCAACTCTCCAACATCATGAAGATGGGGCCGTTGTCGAAGATGGCGGGCATGATTCCTGGACTCAGCAGCATGATGGGCGGCATGGACGACGAAGAAGGCGGCACAAAGCTGAAGCGCATGATCTACATCTGTGACAGTATGACTGAGAAAGAGCTGGAGTCGGACGGAAAGATGTTTGTCGATCAACCCACACGTATGACACGTATCGCCCGCGGCTCTGGTACATCGGTTCGCGAAGTGGAGGAACTGCTTACCCAGCACCGCATGATGGCTGGTATGGCGAAGAAGATGAAGGGTGGAATGGCGAACATGCAGAAAGCACAGGGTGCGATGGGCGGAGGCAACAAGCAGCAGCAACTCGCGGCTATGCAGAAGCGCATGCAAAGTATGGGCGGTGGCGCAGGTGGTGCAGGCGGCGGCATGCCAGATATTGGCGCGATGATGAAGATGATGGGTGGAGGAGGCGGTGGCGGCGGCATGCCCGATCTATCCGCGCTCGGTGGCATGGGAGGGGGAGGTATGCCTGATATGGGCGCCTTGATGAAAATGATGGGTGGTATGGGCGGCATGCCAGGTATGGGTGGAGGTGGTGGAGGTGGGCAAGGCAAGGGACGGAGGTAGTGTCACAGCTAAGAGGATATCAGTTTGCGCTTTTTGATGCATAGCCGCGGCGTTCGGGTTTGATATCATATCTGGGGGTTCTCGTGTTGAGGTACACGTTGTATGTCACTACTTCCACCTGCTTCATTCTCTAACTGTCTACCTATGTGCAAACTACTGCCTTGGTCATGTTTGACCCGACGATTTGTCTCGCGCTAGGTCATTCTACAACGTTGGTTTGTCGTTCCACCTCATACAAGGGAAAAACTGAACACCCTAGAGGCTACATCAAGAAGAAAACCTGCAAATTAGGTGGCCTAACGTCGATGTAGGCTCCAGACCTGTCCAGGTTTTCCCTAGGTTGAGGTAGTTCCAGAGTGGTCAAGACAACACTCATAGCCCATTCTGTTTGTGCCTTCCTCCTATATTATGCTCCTGATTCTCCTCACCAGTCCTCACCAACATCCGCAAGACAACACTCAAGCAGAAGACAATACTACAGTCATGACCACACCAACACTGGATCCCGCTCTCTTCAATGAGCGCCTCCCACTTGAACTGCGCAGACAAATCTTCCGAGCTTACATGCACTCCGACTACTCCTCACTATCGCCTCAAGCCCTCACGAATATCCTCACCATCAACGAAACCATCGCAGAACAATACCAAGCCGAATTCGAGTTCCAGGCACAAAGAGACGCCGCCCGCCTATCTCAAGAGCTCACTACCCGCTACCCGCAACTGGACTTCACAGTCAGGAGCCCACAGACCTTTGACCAAGCAAAGTGCCTGAAGATAGAAGTCGAGATGAGCGTGGCGAACATTACCAACCTGCCCGAGCTGCTCGGGACATTCGCACGAGAAGTCATCGGGCGGCGTACATTGCTTCATACGCGGACACTGAGTCTTCGTCTAGTGCCTGAACATCCTTCAAGAACCTACTCAACCGCTGCCAACAGGTTTCAGACGCCGGACTTGTTAATGTTTTTGCTAGGGCACGAGGTCGTTGCCAAGTTCATGGACGTGAGTCAGGTAAGCAGGACGAGGGGTTTTAGCGAAGTCATCGTATCGTGGGATGATGGAATGGATGTGGGAAATGTGTGGACAGATTTCCTGCTTTTTCCTGGTAATAATTTCGGGAACGTTGGGTGGTTTAGAACAAAGGCTTCCGTTGATGCTCAAGGAGTGAGGCGCGTCTCGTGGTGGATACTTTGAGCTGCCCACCTTATGCAAGAAAAGAACTGAACAGGTCTGCAGACTACGTCAACCTAAAGCCTTGCAAAGTAGATAACCTAACGTCAACGTAGGCTCTAGGCTATTCAGTTTTTCCCTAGGTTGGCGTGCTGCCCGTGGACATGGCCTGAGAGAAAACGCTGGATAATGTAGGCCCCTAGAGGTCATTTCATTGTTGATGAGACATTACCATAGCACTGTTTAGATATGCTGATCGTAAACTTCTCACTGAAACATGCCCATTCACCCGCGCCCTCGAGCTTATTTAACTCTGACTCTTTCTTCTGCCAAACTTCCCGGCTGACGCGAACCTCCACCTCCATAAAATCAGTACCAATCCACCCAAACTCGCCAAACATGTCTGTCCCATCCAAGCAGACACAAGAGAATTCCGAAGTTTCGGATCCATCAACGCATCAAGACGATCTCTCGGATCTGCTAGCTGAATACCCATTCGGTCACATAATCACGAAGCGCGGAGCCCACGAAGTCCACAAATTACAGGGCGTATCAATGAACCGCAAAGACCTCGTAGATCTACTAGACGCTTACGCAGCCCTAGACATCTACTTCTACGTCCCCAACCCTCACTCTGACCTGAAACAACTAGAATCCCACTTCTACCTAACCGACACCAACATCTCCGCCACCAACACGCGCCATGTCGTCGTCCTAGTCCACCATTTCCTCCTTACCGTAGCCACATTGCCCCACTTGGATACTCTCGTTATTAATACAGACGTTCCAGAGTCAGCGACCCAGTCGCCAGAGACTGAGCAGCTTCAAACGCAATTCATTAAGGAGATTATGCGGGAGGTTATTGCGTGGTTTATAGGTGGTGGGGAGAAGATTCGAGTTGTTTTGTGTACTATGGGGGAGACGGATGTTGGGGGTAGTTTTAGGCATGTTTTAAGAGGGGCTGACGGGAAGAAAGTGGGGATGAGCGTGAGCCCTTGGGAGCAAAACGTTGGAGAAATGAAGAGGAGCGGGATTGTTTGGCGGAGGGTGTCATCTTCTGCGATCTCGATGCCGAGAAGAGCTTCCGTGTAAGCGGGTTGGTTGCCTGGGAAGCGGGGAGAAGACAAGATGTAACTGATGGAATGTGGATGTGTGGTAGAGTCTGTATAGGCTTTTTGAATGATACGAGACGTTGAAATTGCCGATAGCTACTGTATTGTTTGTTATATTAGCTCCTCGCCTTTCTTGTCCATGTCTTTATGTCGTACTTGCTCTCTCTGATACTCTTCAAAGTCAAAGCCTAGCTCCTTCACATCTCTAATATCCCTCCTCTTCTCCCCCATCTTTCCAAACGCCTGCCGTATCTTTGGGAAGTTCTCGCGACACCAGTATTCCCACTCACCCCAGATTGGCGGAGTCTTCCCCTTGCCGTCATTTTCCAATCCATCCTTGCTCTCAGCGCTCAATGCCCACTTACTCATTGCGTTGATGTAGTTTGCGTCTTTGGGGAAAGGTAAGAGATGGAAGTTTCGTCCAGCGCCCATTTCCTCCTCGATGCTTTGCTCCCAGTCGCGCATTTCTGAGTGGGAGGGGAGTGAGAGTCGGCCGGAATATACGCGTGCGAGGACGGCAGATTGCGCTTCTGCTATTGGGAAGGGGATGACGCGTTGGTTGAGGGCGAGGAAGCTCAGGGTCGGCCGGGGTGCGTAAAAGAGATGCTGGTATGCATGATTTACTCTTTCGCCGGTGGTGATGAGTTTAGGTTCTACGTCTTGCAGGAAGGGCAGGCTGTAGAAGTATCCGGTAGCAAAAACTATGGCGTCGATGTCGTGTTCTTCTGTTCCGTCTTCGAACATCACGCCTCTGCTATTAGGGAGGAACTGCTTGATGGGCGGAACTTCTCGTCTCTTTTGATCTTCACCTGCCGTTCCGTGGGTTGCGCTGAACATAGACTGCGATCTTGTGGACCACAAGAGCGGCTTTTGACAGGACTCGGCGATCTGAGCGCTGACATCCGCGCCAGAAGCTGAGTTTCCCACAACTATCGTCTTCTTTCCGGTGAAGTCCTCGGGCTTCCGGTAATACTTCGAATGGCTAATGCGACCGGGGTGCTGTGCAGCCCACTCTTTGATGTTGGCCATAGGTGGGATGTAGGGAACTATAAAGTGGCCGTTTGCCACGATGACTGCATCATGGGTTTCGGACATGTCTTCGTTCGTAAGTAGATTACGCGTAGTCACTTCCCATGGGCTGCTGGCGACATCGGGGTCTACTGGACTGACATTGATGACTTGTGTACAGTATCGAACAAGGTCTTGCACATCAGCGGAGTAATCGTCGATGTATTTTAGTACTGTCTCATGAGTAGGAAAGAGTTGACTATCCGCGGGCCAATCCAGGTCTTGGAAGCCCATTAGTCCTCTAGGTATATTCGTTTCGAGCTTTTCGTACATCGGCGACAGAAAGGAGGGGACTTTCGAAGTTCCGTTGATGCCATTCGTATCAATATTGCCGTTCTTTACAGCATCTTTGGGCTGCCACTCTGGTTTTTGAACGTCTTTATTGGGATTGGTCTGAGGTATGTCGAAGAGATTCTCGTCCCGCTGTTCACCCGTGTATATCCAAATTCCTCCTGATCGACTGCGTTGTTCAAACAGCACGATCTTATCAAAAGCCTTCTCTGCTCGGAGGTACTTTGCTGCCGCCACACCCGATGGTCCAGCGCCTACAATAGCGATGGTCCTAGCTCTGAATGATGTTCTATTGTTATCGGAAGACATCGTCGCAGATTGTATTGGGGTGATAGGACGGGAGCGACGGATTGATAGCGAAGTACGCGAGGACGCAACAAAAATTCTAGGAACAGGGTATCTCGTAAACAGCAAGGAGACCATAGGAAGAAGTTGGTGATGTGGAATGACGCCGAGATGGTCGAAAGCGAGGATCGGAGCTGATCGGAATGGCCTTCCGATCGGAACTTGGCGAGGCTGACGCGCAGTGACATGAGCTTGCGCATACAACCACCGGTCGTCAATTGATGATTCGGCCCTAACCAAACTTTATTAACTCACACTCCTTGACCGCTACACCCCTCATTGCCATAGTCGTCCCCTCTTCTCCAATTCCTACCCAGCAATGCTACGCACACTGCGACTTGCACGCGTCTCACCAACCCCACGACCAGTCCGAAGCTTTTCAACCAAGATTGCAGCCATGGCACCACTGCGCATCGGCTTCGTGCCAGGTAGGCGCGTCATCAATACTGTTGCATCGCCTGCTGACGGAAATAGAACACTTCTCCACACCGCTCGAGTTCGCGAAGAAGCACTACGGCCTGGACGCGAAGCTCCTCCCGTTCCCAAGTGGCACAGGACACATGGTCACGGCCCTGCAAGCCGACGAAATCGATATCGGAGTTGGCCTTACCGAAGGCTGGATAGCGGCACTGGGAAAAGCACAGGCGGCTAAGCAGGACGCTGGCTTCAGCGTGGTGGGGACATACGTCGAGACTCCGCTGTGCTGGGCCATATCCACAGGCGCCAAGAGAGATGAGCTCAACGGAATACAAGACCTCAAAGGCAAGAAAGTCGGCGTGTCCAGGATAGGAAGTGGCAGCTACGTGATGAGCTTCGTGCTTGCCGACCAGCAAGGGTGGCTCGACACTTCGCCCAACAGCCCACCATTCCCCGTCGAGGTGCTGAACACGTTTGCGAACCTCCGCGATGGAGTCAACGACAGCACGGCCGACTTCTTTATGTGGGAGCACTTCACGTCGAAGCGCTACTACGACAACGGCGAGATCAAGCGCATCGGCGAGATCTACACACCCTGGTCCTCGTGGAAGATCGTCGCCGCAAACCATCTATTGAACCCGAAGAACTGGAGTTCGGCACCCAACGCCAGCAAGCCAGTGCTTACTGGGGAACTCGAGGACGTCATGGACAAAATCAACAATGGAGTCAAACACTTTGAGGCGAACCAGGAAGAGGCCGTCCAGTACATCAGCACCAAGCTCGATTACTCGGAAGAGGACGCGCGAGAGTGGTTGAAGACTGTTCGCTTCGCCAAAGATGTGAAGGGCGTGGACAAGGAGGTTGTCGACAAGACCGTTGGTATACTGCAGAAGGCTGGTGTGTTGGGCGGGCAGGTTGATCAGTCCGCTATGATCGGGCTCGAGCGACATGCGGCATGAAGCTAATCTGTGCCAACCGCTGAATATCATGCCACGCGACTCGGACAACGGTTCGCGCACCGTGCCCAATAGCTCTACTGTCGGCAGGCACACCGTGCAATAGGATCGCCAGTGCATGGTCGGAACGACGTCAAAGCTCGGAGATTTGGGTTCCATGCTTTTTGTTTGTTATGTATTGCATATCAATCAGAGCATCCGTCTGCAACTACCAACGCACCGAGATGCCTTCACCAGTACCGTCACATCGAAGAGCTAATACAACGCACAAGGCAATGCATTCACCTGTTTCACCTCTACAGAGTGCGACTTCACAGCACCGCGAAGCATTTATACTCGCCGGCAGGTTTTCATGGAGTGCCCTTGGAGATTCTCGCACAGCTACCTGCGCCTCGACCACCGACCTTCCACTACAACGGACCCTAAAAGCCTTCGCCTCCGAGTCCAGCCCAACACGAAGAAAGCCTACTTTCGTCAACTTTTCCAGACCACTACCCCCTCAATGCCAACCGGCACTCCAAAAGAGCTAGAGTTATCTCACCTCGATCAGCAGCCCCACATACGCGTGTATGGTCGCTACTACATCATATTTCCCTTTCCGGACATCAGTCGCGCCCATGAAGCAAAAGAGGCGCTGCACAATGGCTTCAAAGAAGTTCTGAGACAGTTTCCATATCTCGCTGGCACTGTGGACTTAGACCCCTCTACCGACCTTCTCCGTGTGCAATACCCCGACCCCATCGATCTCGAAGCCGAGGCACGCCGTATATTCACAGTCAGTTACGACGATGCACAGCATGACTACGATTCGCTTGCGAAGGACGCCTTCCTCCCAGACGAGTTGCCCGCTACTATCTTCTGCCCAAACGAACTGAAACACCACGCTGGATTGGGCGAGGATGCGTATGCCGAAAGGATGACAAGCTTTTCGAAAGGACCTTTGCCAACCTTTGCGGCCCAGGCTACCTTCATCCCCGGAGGTCTGATACTGAGCGCCTGGTGGTATCATGCCGTTGTCGATGGCACTGGCAACGGAAGGATTCAAAAGATATGGTCCGATGCTGTACGAGCTCTCAATTCTAAGAAGAACAAACTCCCGCCAGTTCGTCCGCCTGCTAGATACTATCGCGTACCGAGCTACAAGGATCAGCTCCAACCATTGAAGGATATCGTCAAGGAATGGAACGTGGTACCAGACCCGTCATCAGCGCGTCAAGCGCTCGCAACACTGGTCCAAGAAGCCGATGCAGCAGGCCAGTCTACTAATACACCTGAGAAGCCATTTGCGAAGCGCTTTGAGCTCCGCAAAGGACCGGATGAAGGACCCAATAAAGTCGTTGCCGAGATGTTTCGTTTCTCATCACAAGCTATCGAAGAGCTCCGCAACGAGCTATCTGTTAAGATCGGGAAGCGTGTATCCAACTTTACCGTACTATCAGCTATCGTCTGGGCAAATGTCATACGCGCTCGCTCAAAGTCGATCACGGCTTCGGGTAACACGCAGTCGACCCTTGCCGTCGTTGTAGATCTCAGAAAGTTCCTTCCACTGCCCTTCTCATCCCCGGATTATCTTGGCAACCTGGTGTTGTCCGCTACGCCTACCTTGGATCTTGATGGCGCTGCGGCCTCTCTTGAGGACATCGCAGCCAAGATTACAGATGCTCTGCACGCCATCAACGCGAAATGGGCAGTCACCCAGATCAACAGCGTCCTTACCAACCCTGCCGAAGCGCAGCAATCCCTTTTGAAGTTTCCCAAAGGCCCAGACCTATACATCACTAGTTGGCAAAGGATGGGAGCTGACAGGGAGTGGTGCATCCCAGGCACGAGCAAGTCAAATGCGACTGCTATTCGGCGAGCGGCGTGGGTCAGCGAAGGTGGCATCGTGGTCTTGCCCAGAGAAGAAGACAAAGAAGGACAAGAAGGCGAGCCGTACGAGATCATGATCAGTCTCACAAAGGCCGACATGGAACGATTCAGGGCCGGATTAGAAGATGCTAGATGGTTGGTCGACTCGTCATATAAGCCGGGCAAGGTCGTCACCTGGCGTGACATATTCTCTCGTCGTCTTACCGGATTCGGACTGGCCTACGGTGGTGCGCTCTGCCTCTTGACCGTGGTGATATGTGTGTGCACACTCTCACAGTCTGCGCGGATAGTCGGTGTTTTACAGGGTCCTGCTCAGGAAGAACTCAGGTAGATAGGCTTTGTTCAGAGTGTCGGATCTCTTTTAGGTGGTCTGGCATCGGATAGGGAGTTACCCTCGTGACGACGAAGGAAGTGAAGAGAACAAGGCGAAGGTGTTTGTGATGTGACCAGAGTGGCTACAAGTGCCGAATGTAACCTAAATCACCATCTCAGGGCGTCCTCAATTGAACTACTCATGCATACTGCACAAACATCCTTTGATATCTCCATTATTCCTGATTCGTGTTGTTTGCTCCCCGCTTCGCAGCAAACGAAATCGTGCCTCGCTTGCGCGATTACCTTCACCGCTCGGACCTGTACCTGCAGTTTCATGACTAAAAGTGACGATCCTCCGCGGCATGCTACCCGCTAGCGCCCCATCCAGCATCGACCCTGAGAAAATCCAGTTGCTACATGGCACGGCCAGCTTACACACCAGCGCCCAATTATTAGGCACTATCATCACTATCGAAATACCCTACAAATTCCCATACAAAAACCATGGATCCCGAAAGAGAGAGTTTGCTCTCATACCACGAGACGCAGCGTGAAAGAACACAACAGCTGCTTTCGCACGAGATCACAGCGAGTGCGCAAGCTAATGAAGATTACCCTGTTGATCATGGCAAAGTGGCGTGGATGCAGGTTCTTGGTGGATTTATTCTGTTCGCGAACAGTTGGGGCTTACCGAATGCATTCGGTGTTTTCCAAACATACTACGTCGACACCTTGATGCCGGAGCAGGACGCGTCGCGTATTGCCTGGATCGGATCGATTCAGCTTTTCTTCACTACTATCGGTTGCTTGCCAGGCGGTGCGCTGCTTGATCGGGGATACCTCAAAAGTATCATCGCTGTTGGCACGGGCCTCGAGGTACTGGGTTTGATCCTGACTTCTTTCTTCAAGAGCTATTGGGCCATCTTCTTCGCTCAGGGAGTGTGCATGGGCATTGGCAGCGGTTTGATGGCGATCGTGCCTGTCGCTGTGCTAGCCATGTTCTTCGAGAAGAAACGCATGCTGGCTACTGGTCTTGCATCGACTGGTGCTAGCGTTGCTGGTATCGCCTACACTCTTTCCTTGCGCTCGCTGTTCCTCAGCGTCGGGTTCGCGTGGGCTGTTCGCATCTTTGCGCTCATCATATTAGTGACCAACGCCGTCGCTTTTGTGGTGATGCGCTTGCAGCTTCAGTACGGATCCAAGGGCTCCAGCTTCGGCTTTCACCACTTCAAAGATCTGCCATACACGATCTTCGTCGTCGCGTTCACGCTGTTCGTCGCGTCCTCGTTCGTGCCGTTCTTCTTCATCCAGGAGTACGCTATCAAGCTCGGTGTGTCGAAGGATATGGCATTCAACCTGTTGTCGATCATGAACGCCGCCAATATCTTTGGGCGTTTTGTTCCAAACTTCATCGCCGACAGGTACGTTCTCATCATTCAACTTCGCAATAGCCCAGTACTCACAAGTTTAGGTACGGCGGTGTTAACACCCTACTTCCTCTCACCGTCGCCTGCATCATCACCCTTTGCATGCTACCCCTCGCTCAGGAATTGAACGGTCTCATCGCTATCAGCATCGTGTACGGCTTCCTTTCTGGCGGCGTGATAATTATCCCTGGGCCCACAATTACGAATCTCTCTCCCAACAAGGCCTCAATTGGCGTACGTCTCGGATTGGCGTATCTTGTTGCTGCTTTCGGCGGGCTGCTCGGTAACCCTGCCATGGGCGCACTCAAGGGCGAGGGGAATGGCGCGGTAGAAAACTTCAAGGGTGTGTGGTTCTGCGCGGCAGGCGTAATGGGTGTGGGTGCCGTAGCTCTTATCGCCACGCGATGGCTCAAGTTGGGTAGCTTGTGGGCTGCAGGCAGAGTATGAAGTTCGATGGGAAAACTTCAACTCTGAAATTCCTAAGAGGCAGGTGGCGGTAGAAGAATGTCAGCTTACCGTGGCTTATCTAAGCACGCCCAATCATGCAGGCTGGATCGGTGTTGTCTACGCAGCCAATCATATACTGCCCCCGATTAAATCTTGAGCGGTAGTCGTGCATGAGGCAGTATTCTGAAGATCTGGATCACTTGATAGCTGCCATGTAGCACTGCATCTCGAAGAGGAAATATTCCAAAATCAGCCGACACAGTATGGAACGAAGACGATATATAAGATGAAATACCGTCATTATACTCTGGAATACCACTAGTATCCTAGTCACAGTTTCAGTGCCTGCCTACAAGCGAAAATGCTACTCTTCGACTCCATCACCTTTTCCCTCTCAATCCTCTCCACTGTCCCAATCACACGCGCCGCGTTCTACTATCCCACACCCGCCATCTCCTTCCTCGAACACATCCTCGTCGACAACTGGGGCGCTTATGCTTCCAATTTCTCCTCCGCAATCACCCCTTGCACGAATTATGTTTCGCAGACCGGTACTACAGGGCTCAATAGTGGTCGCACCACCGCTGCCCAATGGATGCGCGTCATGTTCCACGACTTTATCACCGCGAATGTGAGTGCGGGCACGGGAGGTATTGATGCTAGTATTGGATTCGAGACGGCGAGGGAAGAGAATAAGGGGAGTGCGTTTAATGATAGCTTTTCGTTCTGGAGGCCGTTTGTCGGGGAGGGGATTTCTAGTGAGTGCATCGCTTTTGATGGGTCATTGATGATGGAACTGGTACTGACGAAGCGGTAGTGGCTGATCTTGTTGCACTCGGTACAGTTATGTCGAATAATCTCTGCGGAGGCGCGCAGATGCCATTTCGACCTGGCCGCGTTGATGCGTTCGAAGCAGGAAAGACTACGGGCGTCCCGGCACCAGAGACGGATCTAGAAGAGACACTACTTTTCTTCGAGCGCGCAGGGTTCGACAAGGTGGATGCTATTGGGCTCACGGCTTGCGGTCACACTATGGGCAGCGTACACCACGTAGGTTTCTGGCTGTTATTCGATTGGACGATACTCACTCATCGGTGCAGGGTGGCTTCCCGGAGGCTGTAGACGAGAGCTTCGTCACGCCCAATAACACGAATGGCGGTAGTAACTTCGACACTACACGCGGAGTCTTCGACCCAAACGTCCTCGGCGAATACTTGAACGGAACGGGAAACAAAGGAGGACCGCTAGTCATGTCGTATAACGACACGATGAATTCCGATAAAAGGCTTTACGAGAGCGATAAGAATGCGACGATGCATGCTCTATTCGCGCAAGGAATAGGCTTTCTTGCTACGTGTGCCGATCTCATGGGCCGGGCCATCAACACTGTACCTGCTGGTGTTCAGCTCTCCGAGCCAATTGCTGTCATGCCGGTCAAACCTCTGAATGTGACCTACGACTTCAGGGATGACGGAAAGTTGATGCTCTCGGGAAAGATCAGAATCCTCACACCGGCAGGCAGCTCAACCCCGCGATCACTAACTCTTCGCGTGAGCGACAACGAGACAGAACTTGAATCAGAAGCCGAGACAGGAAGCTCGGCTTTTGGTCGCAGTGGTAGTGAATACGGAATTACGACTTACTTCCCGTTCTCGCTTTCCGGACCAGCCATCCAAAATGCCACGTCCTTCTCTGTCCAGGCACCTAATGTACCGGAACAGACTTTTCGGATCGATAGCCAGGCATTCGTCGTTCCAAGCCTGACAGTCCTGAGCGGAACAGCACTTAACGCGACGATTGCCCTGTGCAGCAAGTTTACGTCGTGTGAAGACTTAACAGTCCACATTGCCGCGCCATTAGAACAGCATGGCACGCTGGCGCCGAAAATAAATGGAATGGATTTGGTAGTGAGCAAGGCGACAAAGAAAAAGAGAGTATGTACACTTTGCCGGGGGCAGGTTATCCTGCAAGATGTCCCGACTGGACTGGTCACTGTCGAAGCCTTGTTGGACGGCAAAGTCGTAGATACTCTCCTAGTCAATGGAGGGCAGGCCGGTTGGTAAGGTGAAGGGACCTGAATTCGTGGCGCCTCTTGCTGCACTCGCGCTGTTGAACTTTCAAAATTAGATGGCTTTCAATACGATGTATATTTTTACCCCAAAAGGTTTTCTTCTAGATTGCGACACATATGCCAATGCCTAAAGCGACGATGTCGACAGTGACCATGGCCGCTCACCAACATCCCACTTCTTAGGCTCTTCACCCATATAGAAGACCAACTCGCCTCCTTCCGCAATCTCGCTATGCTTCAACCAAGCCCGGTCCAAATCCTTTCCATTCCAGGTAGCCTTTTGCGGGTAATAGCTTGTGCTTGACAGGTTCTGGGCCCGGATGGTCAACGACGTCTCGACTGCCGTTCCACTAAAAAGCGAGACCTTGAGCCAAGAAAACCGGGGAGCAGAAAGAAGGTAAAGCGGCTGGGCAGACACCGGATACATGCCCATGAGGTTGAATACCAGCCAACTTGGTAGAGCACCACCATCGATGTTTCCGGGGTATCCGTTACGGTCGTCGCTGTAGAAGTCGTCGACGATCGCTCGAGTCCGATTGACTGTCATCCAGTTCATGCCAGGTACGTAGTTGTAGAGGAATGGCGTTGCGAAGGACGGTTCGTTTCCTGGGTTGAAGAGAGCAGAGCCGGCATCGTTGTTTGCACCGACTGATGTACCGAAGCCTGGAATGAAAGAGGCGTCTAGCCGACGGACGAAAGCCTCGTCACCGCCCATCAGATCTATGACTTTGGCCATGTCGTGTGGTGCGACACTGAATGCAGTCTCCCAAACCTTGGCTTCGTAGATGTCTGCATCCCAACCGCATGTTCCACAGCTGAGCGGATCATACGCCGTGGTGTTCCACGTCCCATCCGCGTTTCTAGGGCCTGGGAAGCCAGTGAATGTACCCGTGCCGTTGAGAGTTGTGTTTGCCATGGGGTTCCATTGGTTCTGCCACCAGCTTGCTCGTTCTCGCATCTGATCGACATCTTCCTGGGACTTCTTGAGTCCAGCTGCCATGCTGTAGATCGCGAAGTCGTTCTGCGGGTACTCGACGCCACGAGAGACACTGCGGGTGTGGTTGCGCGTAATGAAGCGAAGGGCGAGATAATCGTCCAGTGCTCCTCTGCCTTCCTTGGTGGCGCCGTCGAAAGCGACCGGATCAACATTGCGCTCGGGCAACACGTTCGCGTCTTTCATCACTGCCTTGTAGGCCTCTTGCCAATCAACGCCACTGTCGAGCTCACCGCGACCTGTCTCGCCGGATAGTGCGTGCACGCTCTTGACGAAGCCGTCGGCTAGGACCATGTCTGCGTGTGTGCCGCCCTGAACACGACCATTCCAATTTGCCGCACGGCCAGCGGGCAGGTACCCTTCTTCGGAGAAGATGGAAATGAGCCCAGAAAGGATGCGCGAGTAAGGCTTTGTGAAGACCAGGTGATACAAGGGTAACAGAGTCCTATACGTATCCCACAGCGTATAGTGGTCGTCGTAATATGGCTTAGCATCGTTCGATTCCCAATTAGGGCATTCGCCTGTTTTGTCAGTCGGCATCAGACCTGTTTGATACAGCCCAGAGTAAAGCATCCTCTTCAAGCTTTTGTTGTTGCTTGTCGAATGGCCATCGTCTCCAATCTGTATCTTGCTCAAGATTTTCTCTTCCCATACTTGCCTTCCCTCGTCAACGACATCCTCGAAGGATTTCGCACCAGGAAGCTCATTTTCTACGTGAGAGCATGCCTGTGCAGCACTAATGTACGAAATGCCCAATTTGGCCTCAAGAGTAAGGGTGCCGTTGAGTCGCTGCTCCTTAGGCGACCAGCTGAAAAGAGCGCCAAGGCCCATTCCGCTCCCAGCGTAGGACCGGACGTCAGCATACGCGCGCGGCACAGGACGAGACTTGAAGCTTGGTGGCGAATAAGGGTTGTACTGCCAGCTAAACGTACCAGCGCCGGGAGTACTGGAAAGTTCTCCCTGAACATAGTCCGATGTTGGGGTGAGCGCAGATCCTGCAGGCACACTAAAGTTCCCGCAGAAATGGATCGTATGGCTTTCAGGCTGCGGCCAGCCACCCGTGTAGGTCGCTGATCCATGGTACGATGGCAATCCGTTCGAGGAAGACCCGACATGTAGCTGCCCGTGCAGGAACCTTTGAGAGTAGGCTATCGAAGAATAGGCTGGCAACACGTGTGTGAGGTCGACTAGAACATGCGCATCGTGCTCGTTGCCTGACAGGGCTCCTGTCATCGTGGAATCTACATTGACAGTGGAAAGGTTGTTTGAAGGGACTTCTGGTTGAGGGAAAGTGTATCGCATGAATCCGGTATGATTACCAGAAGTGATCTCGATCTTGACGCCGTTCTGTAGAGTCGTAGTGAAGAGGCCCACTGTTGCGGACTCTGAAACCAGACTGCGGTTCTGGGCATAAGTCATGTTGTCGGCAAGGTTGATAGACTCGAGATTGCCATACAGCGGCATCTGCGAGATCAATCCATCTTGATTTTGTTAATACTCGTAGGCGGCTCGTTTGCGCAAGCAGAGGACTGACAAGTTGGAGCTCCGCCAGATCCGCTGACGTGCGTCATGCTCACTGCTGTTACATTCCCCAATGGCGTGTATCCAGCATTGGCGTCCACTGCACTGCCATTCGGAAGCCCAATGTAGCTCGTGTCAATGCCTGGCTTTGCCATCGCCCATGGTAAACTTGCGCCGGGGAAGGAGTTACCGCCTGCGATGGCGGAACCAGGTTTTGGGCCCACGGTACCGATCAAAGGGTCTGTACGAAGTCAGTATATGCCTCACATGCACTTCGTACAGTCAAAACTTACCTACGAAGGACCATAACGGTTCTTGAGATCTGCCATGATTGGAAGTCGACAAAACGAATGGTGCCGACTCGAAGACCGTCACCCAAAAGAGCAGTCGCAAAAGAGAGGGCTGCTGCCGGCTAGCCATTTTGCAGCGCAATCTGATCCAGCTGTGATTGAGATCGTGGGAGATGAGGAACAAAGCTTGCCATAGCAAGCTATTGTACCCCACGCATTGCGCTAAGGGCAACCGTTACTAGGCAGCCCCAAACGGCGCAATACAAGGGCGGTTTTATCGGAAGAGCTCGTGCGCACATGATCTCGCGAATGGAGAGACTTCGGAGTCTAGTTGGGCGACCGGAGAACGCCCGTTGTCATTTTATCATCTCATGTCAGTACCTCCGATCGCGTTCAGGCTCCCCAGTTTTCGGGTTGTCATTGTTCCGTTACCTCCGAATGACGATCCACGTGGAGAAGGACCGAATAGCTGTCTGCCCGGGCGACGGCCTAATTGAGCCGATCTCGAGTTCCGCGCACTTTTGACGTAGCCTTCGTATGGACGCGCGACCGTGCTTGAGTTTGGGTAGTTAGTTACAGTTGAGGCTTTCAAGTAAGAGAAGATCGCTGACCCACTTTTGATCAACGGAAGGAGGGCTCTTGGTAGTTTGAACGCGGTCATCTCATTCTTTCTATACAAGTCAAGGAATCCGTGTTAGCTACTCAAAAAGCAGGACTATGAGCATATATGTCAGATGCTTCGCTGGAATTCGCGCTATCATCCGACGCTGTCGAGGCGTCCTCCGGATCATCCTCGTCCCCACCTTTGTCCGCGGTGTCATCTTCACTGACCTTTACCTCGGATGCATCGGCATCCTCAGATATCTTGCGTGGGTTCCAACAGTCAGCCGTATTACAAAGACAGTACTGGTCACCCTTGAACCATTTCGGACCGTAGTCTAGTGTCAGCTCTTCGCCGATAGCGACTTTTCGCTTTGTGACTACATAAACGGCTCGGCGCTCCAAAGAACACACCATCTCTACAAATTCCGTATTCGGATTGCAAGAGTGGTTGATGAAGCGAGTCACACCTCCGGTATGAAGAGCGTCTATAGAAGCTGTGGCGTGTGTCTGAGTTTGGTCAAAGTTTGGTTTACCGATCGAGATCCCGACGCGATAAGCATCTCGTCCATGAGCTGGAGTTCCATCGTCTTTGAAAGGTATGATCTGGCCTGTATACTCTCCTACAATGGTAGAGTCGTGAATCACCTTGCGCGCAAAAACACCGTGACCGCGCGAACCGACGTCCTGTAGCAGTAAGTGAGAGAGCCAGAAGCCATGCAGATACTTGACCCATGCATTGTATCCACACATACAATGTGCGACATCTTCTGGTGCTTCGCAATTGGGGCATGGCTCGATGCAGGACTCGGTCTCGTCAACGTCTCCAATAAGACCCTCAATTGTGCTGGGAGGGCAGTTACCTCGGAAGGCTGCTGGCTTAGTCTGGTCATGCCAATGTTCTGCGTTGAACGCGGTTTCCAGAGCGACCGAGCAGTAATGTTTTCGGTTCGCTGCGTGTGTAGCTACTTTACGTCTGGGAATACCGCTTTCGTCCTGAGAGTAGAAGAATAGGCTACCCTGTAGGTCGGGATTGTACAAGTCTTTCAGGAGCTTAGTGACAACGCCAGAGGTGAACGCCGTCTTTTCGTGTTGCTTGCGCTTGGCCTTTTGTTTGATTTGCCGGAAGACTTCATCTTGTGTCAAGGGTAACATCGTTGTCGCGATGTATAAAAATGGTAACAAGGCCTCCGGTTGATCCAGAGTATGACTCCCTTCTGACCAGAACGGACATACTCGAGGTATTTACGTATTGAGGCCATATCGCGATGCATTGTGACATTGTGAAAGGGGACATATAGATCGTGCCAGTGGAGTCGTCTGTTCTATAAAGAGAGTTGAATCGCGCGCTGTGAAATCCCGATTGCGGTCGCAGGAGCGTTTCACAGTGACCATGGTGGAAGAATGAATAATTGCGCGACGAAAAATAGTCCACTGCATGCTTGGCACGTCCGCGCTCTCGCACAAACTAGAGCGTCCAGCCGATAGCATGTGATCTGGGCATTCCGGCGTATGCATGTTGTGGATATATCCAAGGCTTGGAATTGACGCTAACGGGGAACAGCTGCGGAGAAATATCGCAGGATAGAAGCTGGTTAATATAAGTTCTCCTCCGTGTCGTGATAGGGCTAGACGAATGATTGGTACGTAGAGCATGCTCAGATGTACGCGCAAGTGCGATCTGCAACGCCATGTACCCGGCGCTGGAAACGGGGTACAGAATAGATCGCCGTACTACTTGCTTCTGTGGAACTCCGGTCGAGAATAGCTATAAGAAGCCTCCATGGTGCAGGGACTCCGGAACTAGGTCGGTCAACCTTCATCTCAGTCGACACCATGTTCGCCCTCAACTCCATATTGCCTATGCTCTTCGCAGCTGTGGCATCCGCGCAGCTCACCTCCAAGCTCACGGAGATCACCGACTTCGGCCCTAACCCGCGCAATGTCTCGATGTTCATCTACGTGCCGGCCAACCTGCCGCCAAACCCCCCGATCTTGGTGTCTCCCCATTGGTGCCATGGTGGGATTATCCCGTATACGAACTGTCTGCGAGACATTTACTGACTTCGTACAATCATCTTTAGGTACGGCGCAGCAGGTCTTCGATTATCGGCCATGGGCTTCGCTTGGTGACGAATATGGGTTTATCTCGATCTATCCCAATGCTTCAATGCTGAATACGGATCAATGCTGGGATGTGAGTAGCCAAGAGTCGCTCACCCACAATGGAGGAGGCGACGCGCTAGGCATTGTATCCATGGTGCGCTGGACTTTGGAAAAGTACCATGCAGACAAAGACCGCGTGTTCGTTACCGGAACGAGTTCAGGCGCGATGATGACCAACGGTAAGACCGGACGGCATAAGATGCATGTGAGACACACGCTGACTCCATACCTCCGCAGTCCTGATTGGTAGTTATCCAGATGTATTCGCAGCAGGAAGCGCATGGGCCGGTGTACCCTTCGGCTGCTTTGCTGGCGACGGCTTCGACGTCTGGAGTGACGCGTGTGCTAAAGGCCAAATCGTCAAGAACGGACCGCAATGGGCAGCTCTTGTGCGCAACGCATATCCCACGTATCGCGGCTTTCGACCGAAGTTCCAAACTCTCCATGGCACAGCAGACACCGTACTATATCCACAGAACTTCCGCGAGCAGATCAAACAGTGGACGAGCGTGTTTGACGTGAGCCAGAAACCGACGGAGATTACGGAGGACGTTCCTTTCGAAGGATGGACGAGGTTTCGGTATGGCGACAAGTTCGAAGCGTACGAGGCAGGGAGTGTAACGCATGATATCCCGACGGATGCCGATACGGTGATGGACTTCTTCGACTTGAAGTGCAGCGGGCCGAGCTGCTTCTCGAGGCCCAGATCGGGTAATAGTACATGGTAGTTGATATGGTAATTTGTTAGCTGTTGCTGTGGAGTTCGCGACACACACGAAGTATAGCGCTTCAATATCAAAGAAGAATAGAGTGCGACGTTAACTCAAACGGCGGCCTGGTCTTGGTTCGGGCTGGTCATTGAGATGGTCCATCGGCGTAATGCGACGAATCCCAGGTCTTGCAAAACACACTCGGAATAAATACAGATGACTCAAGACAGTGCAAGCATAGCGCAGAGACATCGCAAAAACATTTTCGTGATGCGGATGCTGATAAAATGGGTTAGGCAGTGGAAGGACGCGTTCGGGTTCCGCGACCCCCAGCTTGGAACCTTGGAAAGCTCGGCGCGTTACCGGCGCTAGAGCACGTGACGTCATCAGCCGGCAACGCGATTCCATCCCATATACTTGACAGCTTCCAACTACCACGGAAGAATACCGCCAGGCTCTACTGTGACCACAGACTCTATTTGATGCACACAAGGCTCATTCATGATCACGATAGTATCCGAATTCGCCCAATATCAACTATCGAGCGCAGTGCGGAGAAAACGCGCTAGACACGCGCTCCAGCGCTGGCAACGGTTCGTAATTCGCACCCATCTGCTGCTCTCATCGAACTTGCAGCCGTGTTACGATGCAGCGTACGCGATCTACGCTACCTAGAATATTCGGTTGCGGATGGCTTTGACCCGAGCTCATAGATTCGACAGACAAATTGTACCCCACTCTGGGTTTAGCGATCCCAGATGATCACATCGGTTGCCCTGCATGCAGTCTAAGGAGGAGCATATCCCCCCGCTGTATAGCCAAGAGTTGGGGAACTTTGTATCGCTGGCATGACGATGCTGGAAATTCACATCCGGCTGGAGATCCTCCGCAGAAAGGATTCGCAATACGGGGAGATTCCCCGCGCAGTCTTCATTATACCGACATTGTCGTTATAATGTTCAGACTGATCACTTGTAGCTCAGCCGGGAGCATACACACCTTGCCCGTCTTTCAGCGATGCGGGTTGTGAAGATTTTTGCGGCCTTCTGTGCCTGTTCGAAACACACGGTGCATGCTTTGCTCGAGGAGAAGTTCGTGGGCTTCGAGCCTGGAGGTCAAGCCTTGGATGTTGCTGGCGCTACCGTCATAGCTGATGCAGATGATTTCGTGGGTATTCACATTGCGCTCAATAGCCTGGTGGACGACTTCGAGCAGATCACTGGAACCCGACCCGCGCTCAGTAATGCCACTACCAACTCTACGATTTCGACTTCAGCAACGGGCATCATCGTCGGCTCTGTAGGGTCGAGACTCATTAGTCAACTGTCTGCCGAGAAAGGTCTCGACATATCAGACGTAGATGGAAGATGGGAAGTGTTCAAAACGGCAGTGATAGCCAATCCACTAGCTGGATTGGAACGGGCGCTGGTTATCGTAGGCAGCGATAAACGTGGTACTATCTTCGGCGTACACACGCTTGCGGAACAAAGTGGACAATCTCCGTAAGTGCTTCCATCGTGCAACTCTGGGTGGCGATTGATGGGTTACGACAGATACCATTGGTGGGCGGATGTGCCGACCAAGAAACACGCCGCTATCTTCGCACTGCCAAAAGTCACCGTTCATGGCCCGCCATCAGTCAAATACAGGGGGCTCTTCATCAACGACGAAGCACCAGCATTAGTAACATGGTGGGCTGCACGACACAACTCCTCTTACTATCCTCTCGACACCGAGTTCTACGCCCACGTGTTCGATTTGCTACTCCGGTTGAAAGCCAACTACCTGTGGCCTGCCATGTGGGGATCGACAACACCAGCCCCAGGTCAAATTTTCTTTACAGATGATCCAGGAAATCAGCAGCTCGCAAACGACTACGGTATCGTAATCTCTACCAGTCATCACGAGCCGATGCAAAGAGCCACCAATGAGTGGAACGCAACTGAGACCGGGTCCTGGGATTGGAGGTTGAACAAGGACAACGTCACGCGCTTTATGGAAGAGGGTATTCGTAGAATGGGAAACAACGAGAGTTTTGTGACGCTGGGTATGCGCGGCCCAAGTGATAGTGCGATAGTTGGTGACGATGCCTTGGAGATACTTCGAGAAGTGTTTGAAGTAGAGCGTCAGATCTTCAAAGAAGTACTAGGTGATCAGAAAGTGAACCGTAAGTGTAATCCTTGAGACAATAAGTTTAGACCACGCTGACAAAGTGTAGAAGCATGGACGATATACAAGGAAGTGGCGACCTATTACGCAGCCGGACTTAACCCTCCCGATGATGTCACTATCATCATGCCCGATGATAACCATGGCCAAATTCTGCGCTTACCCACTGGTAACGAGACTGCCAGGGAAGGCGGCGCCGGCGTTTACTTTCACTTCGAGTATTTTGGTAGGCCGCGATCGTACAAGTGGTCAAATACCAACAGCTTGGTCAGTATGCGCAGCTTGCATGATCAATCTTTTCCTAACAGACGCAGTCGAAAGTGTTGAAAGAGCTTTTGCAAGCTTACTGGCGCGATGCGAACCAGGTTTGGGTCATCAATGTTGGTGATATCAAGCCTTTGGAGTTACCTTTTGGATTCGCTATGGACTTGGCTTGGGATAACTCGAAGTTCGACTTCGAGTTGATACCGGAGTATCTGCGCCTCTACGCCGAGAGGGAGTTCGGCATAGAACATGCAGATGACATTGCGGCTCTACTGATGGAGTTCAACCATCTTATTGGAATGCGCCGCTTTGAGATGGTTCAACCAGACACGTACTCAGTACTGAACTATCATGAAGCAGAAACGGTCCTGACAAGATGGAATACGCTTGCGCGCGGAACGAAAACACTATACGACCAGATGCCGGACGATCACAAAGCTGCATTCTACGAGCTACTGTTCTATCCCCTGGTATCGGGCGCCACATACTACGCAGTAAACGTTCGCACTGGAATGAACTACCGACATGCTATGGAGCGAAGAAACTCTGCAAACGCCCTCGCTCATCAAATTTTGGCCGACTTCGAATATGACTACGATCTAGTTGAAGGTTTCGACGCTGTCCTGAATGGAAAATGGCTGAACATTATGTCTCAGGCCAAACTCGAAACGTTCGATACAGGAAAGCCCAAGAATTGGATGAATCCATCCCGCGACATAGTCTCGAATCTTTCTTTCGTTCAGCTGCGCCAAAATATGCAGTTCTCCATCGGTAATCTTGGTATTTATGCGGAGGGCTCCAATAGTCCTCTCGACCAGGGCCGATGGGCTGAGTCAATCGATCCATCGTTGCCTTTCACCAAGTCTCCAGCCAAGGTACCAGAGATGAGTCCGTATGGACCTCGTCAGCGGACTATCGATCTCTTCATGCGAGGTGACTACCGCATTCCGCTCGACTGGCAGCTCGGTGATATCCCGGTGGATTGGTTGTCCATAACACCAAACTCCGGCCAACTCAGCCAGACCTTAGACGAGCAACGCCTCAACATCACCATCGATTGGACACGGGTGCCAGAAGGATACAACGACACCCTAGAGGTTGGTGTAACATCAATGCCATCATTTTACCCATACTACGATATCATACATATTCCGGTGACCAATTTCAAAGTACCCGGCGATTTCCTAGGCTTCCCAGAAACTGCCGGTTACATATCCATTGAGAGCCCGCACTACCAGCGCTCGTCGCTCCGTAGCGGCACTGCAAACAACACGGTATCATTTGCTCATATCCCCTACCTGGGCACGCGCACCGAATCTGGATCTATCGCAATACGGCCTTTCCATGCTGCTCGGGCTTCTCTTGATGACGCTACCAAGGCATTTGTCGAATATGACATCTATCTCTTCAACCATACCACTGCCCTAAACGCCACGGTATACATCAACGCCTGCCTAGATACCGATCCTAATCTTCTCATGGAGTTCTCGCTTTCCCTTGACGACACCCCTCAAAACTTCACACGTGTGTTGGGTGACCCAAAGGACGCAGGCGATGTGCCGCCGGAGTGGACCAGTGAAGTGATGAACCAGGTTTGGACGAGGAAGATCAGTCTTGGTGAAGTAGCGGAAGGAAAGCACACGCTTCGTTGGACTGTCAATAGTCCAGAGGTTTACTTGGAGAAGCTTGTTCTAGATACTAGGGGCGGGGTTAAAGACAGCTATCTAGGGCCGCCAGAGACGATGATGGTGGGATATACATGAGGTCACATATATCAGGCAGCTCCTCCTAAGAAGGGCTACTTCATGGTTGCTTTGGAGCCCTCGAAACGCTCCATGCGATCGGCGCCTTTCAACCGAAGCTTTACACCATAGATGTAGAGCTGCGTGACAATGTCAGTAAAATATTAAACAACAAGCGAAAGCATCTGCACATACCAGTGATACCAGTGGTAACCCCAAACCCAACACCAAAAAGCCCAGCAATCCCACGCCCCAGTCAAGGCCAAGTGTATCGAACAACTTCTCTCCGAACAACGGAAACGCGCCGGCGAACATGCAGCGAAGGAAGGATATGGCCGCGACTGCAGAAGCGGGATACTTGAAAGCATCGATAGCGTACAGCTGCAGCGCGAGTTGAATGTTCATGCCTCCGGCCATCATAAGCATGATGGCTACCAGTGGCACCATAAAGTGCGTTCTGGTGGCCGTGAACCCGTACATGAACAACCCACCAACCAGCAATGTTCCGCCAACAAGACAGCTGACGAGCCTTGACTCAGGCTTGTACTTCATTTGGCCGGATGTTGTGTCTCGCTTGAAGATGGCTTCCATAGCGCGAATAGTAGCGAATGTACCGAGGAGCATACCGATGCCAGCGGCCAGGAAGTCGGTACCCACAATGCCAACGCTGTGTCCATATCCTCGACCAAAGACATCAGCGTAAGTAACGATGATCAAATATACGACACCAAACACCACTGAGTAAAACAGCGAGGCCAACAGCAGCGCTGGATCGAGAGCTAGATACACCAGGGGTCGGACGAAAGCGTTGACGAGCGCAGTAGGGCCGGTAAAACGGGGCTGAAGATCCAGTACGGTATAAAGCTCAGCACTAGGCCTCGTTTTCTGTTCTCTTCGTAGCTTGTTCTGTAGAACCTTGGGTGCGTAGGACTCATTGAGGAGGAGAATTCCGGCGATCGAAAGCAGGGCACTGGCAATGGCGGGTATCCAAAGAGTCCATCGCCACGAGACCCGCTCTGACATCCAGCCTCCACATACGGGGCCCAGGACGGGGCCTAGGACGCTGGTACTTGTAAGCAAGGACTCAAAAAATTATACAATCACAAACTTACGGTCCAAGCATTACGAGTCCAGATGCCTTCGGACGGGCAGCAAGATTCCACACGTCAGATACGAAACCACCGACTACCGCGATGGCAGCAGACCCGCCGAGTCCAGCAAAGAACCGGCAAACTGAGAACTGAACAGCAGTTTGAGAGAAGCCACCTCCAAGAGAGAAGGCAACGAAGACCAAATTGCCAAAGTGTATAATCGCTGCCCTGCCGTATCGTTCGCTGAGTGGGGCAAGAAAGAGTGGGCCGATCGCCAATGCGAAGAGGAAGATGGAGACCTGCAAGGCGCCGACGGTACTGTCTGTGATACCTAGGTCGTTCATGACTAGGTGGATGGACGGGGCGAATATGGTGCTTGCGAAGGGAGAGATGAAACAACATCCTCCCACGATTGCGGTGGCGCGCACTTTCTTGGCGGTTGGCCAGGTCTGAGAAACGTGTTAGCTGCAGATGCACTGCATGGGTGTTGACACCTACGCGAGGGTGTTCTTGTGTATCTTCGTCCAGTACCACCAGGTTGGGATCAAGTTGCTGGATCTCGTGGCCCGCGAGGAATATCTTGTCTGGTTGCGAGGCCTGGTCCGTGAGTAGCTCTTGATAAGCTAGAACGACAGCCTGTCTTTGAAATGATCCAGGAGACTCGGTATCGATGGAGTCGTTCACTTTCGTATTTCCGTCGGTGATAGACATGTTGGCGAGAACTAAGTCGATGCTGATGAATAGACGTAGACAGATACTAATGGGTATGCAAAAATGTTGACTGGCGAGTACATCGCTATCTTATACTTCGACAACATCCAATGCTCTTCTACACCTATTTTCATATAACCGATAGTCGCCTATCTATACTTGGAGGCCAAGGCAACGGGAGGCAAGGCGGAGAGAACGGTCGGGTCAAATCGGAGAACCAGTTTGAATCCAATGCGGGTCTTAGGTTCCAGTGTTCGAAGCCATGTCAAGATATGCTCACGCCGAAGAAGACGAAGAAGACGGATGTCGAACGAGGTGGCCAAGCTTGAGTACCTAGGCATCTTCGCGGTCTTATGTGTGTATGTGTTCATCGATCTCATGTCGGCGAAACTTTGAAACTCGTTTTTACGACAGCAGGGCCGCGAATTCGCATTCTGGTTGCGGTACGCGTTCGTGTTGGCAGATGTTAGTCGCGTGGAAAGCAGCGGGTCCCACCTGGGCACGTCAAGGGATAGCGCGAGATGTCTGACACGCTAGTTCTCCATGGGATTAGCGTGCGGCCGACACTACCGATTATCCCCGCCCGCATCTTCTCCGCTCTCAAGCCCCATCGCGTAGGATTCATAGGTCGCGCCTTTGACTCAGACAGGATTCATAAAGACCTCGGGATGTTGCGGCCGCATCTGCCTTCTTACGCCCGACCGCCTCTCCCACCCTCCCACCCCATTCAAGGGAAAAACCGAACACCCAAGAGCCTACATCAAGATAAAAGCTTGCGAAGTTGGTGGCCTAACAGCGACGTAGGCTCCTGGGGTTTCAGGTTTTCCCTCGTATGAGGTGCTCCCATAAACCACCATGACACATGCTCGGGATGTGCAGACATGCACCCGCTGCCGTTCAGCCAAGCGTCAATGCGACAAACTCCGACCCGCGTGCTCGCGCTGCAACAAGGCGAAGGCCAATTGCATCTACGAAGCACAGGCTCGAGAAACGCCACCACTTGGGGCTATTGATCGCTCGGAAGAAGCTTTCGATAGCACATCTGCATCTTCTTCACCTCATTCGCGCGTAAAGAGACGCGCTCGAGCTTGCTTTTCCTGCACGAGATGTCACCGGCTCAAGATCAAGTGTGACAGAAGATCTCCTTGTAGCAGATGCGCACGTTCCGGGTATGAGACAACATGTCTCTATACGCACAGAGTCAAGATAGCCGAGAAGACGGTTGTACCGTCTTCTGTCTTTGCGCTTGAGGACCCCGAGTTTGTCGTAGCTACCTGGTTTCTGAGAAGACGAAGCTCTAGCCATTTTAGGGCTCTCTTAGATCGGGTGAGTTGCTCTTATGCTGCTCCTCACAAGTCCCTGGCTTCTGATCGTGGATAGCTAGAAACACTACCCGGCCTCGCGGCGCCCCCGTTTACTATGGCTATGCGGGAACACATTGCAGGAAACTGCTCGAGCGACTTCGCTCTAGCCGGGAACTTCCCTTTCGGAAGTCCGCAGTCTCAAGCTTACGCTTCGCTTGATAAGATACAAGATCTTTTGCAAAACTCTCTTGTTTCTGCAGTGCTGTACGCCGATGCGTACTTCAGGGTATATAACCCTTGTCTACCGGTCCTTGACCGGTCCACATTCATGTCAAAAATGGAGAGTTTCCACCATACCCAGACAACAGAGGATTCCAGCTGGCTCGCCCAATACTTCGTAGTACTCGGCCTTGGCGCCTATGCCACCACCCGCAGTGACTCAGCTTCATCGGAATACTTTTACGCCAGCGGAGCTTGCTTAGCGCAGACGGCATACATGTATCGTCCAACGACCGCAAACATCAGTACACTATGTCTCATGGTGCTTGCAAAGTCGGTGGCTTATGCAACTTGCTGGGCTCTAGACACCAGCTGGAACGTCATGGGCCTCGTCGTTCGCTTGTCCATGATGATGGTACTACATAAGGAATGGATGGCTGGATTCGATGAGCCAGCAATTGCTCACGAGAGACAAGCTCGGCGAAAATTATGGATGGTAGTGGTATATATGGACATACAACTGTCATTGATCACAGGTCAGCAGTCAGTACTTCCACAGGACGACTTTCCAAACGAGACAGAACATTGCGCACCAGCGAACTTGGAAGACTGCTTCGAATCCATTCTGCCGCGTTCGCTTTCAATCATACGTCACGTTCTTTCCCGGATCAACTCGGCGCACGACCAGATCACCTACGACGAAGCGGCGCAATATGAACTTGAGATACGCCAGCTGATGCGCCAAACGTCAGAATTGCCTGGTAACGAAAATCTACGATTAGCGCTCGATCTTTTCCTTCGTCGTGCGCTATCAGTTCTTCACGGACAGTATGCGATAGCCTATGATGCTCAGTGTCTATACCCGGTCTCATATTTGTCCTTTCTTGAGTGCAACCTTGCGACGATGGGGCACCATCAACTTTTCTTGTCGCTCCCGGGGCAAGGTACAGATCTGGCATTAGTTGCACAACCATACATGTTGGACTTCTTCGCAGCTGCACTGTCAACTTGTGTACAGCTCCTCGCCCCGGTTCCGCCCCCTGACTGCGCAAGGGTACTCAGCACTTTGCGGAGTTGTGTTGAGCTCATCGGAAAGGAAGAGAGCAGGTCGCTGTGCTTTCGCACTGGATATCACCTTCTCAGTGCCGTGTTCGACCTGACAGACAGGACATATTCGACCAGCCAATGAGCAGCCACCTCAGTAGCATAAGATCAAGCGTTAGAAAAAGCCCGTGGACAAGACATATCAATCTACGAGTTTTATGCTCATAGAATTTCACCTCGTGTTCAAGTTGTCGAAATGATGTCGTGATATAAATTACTTGATTCATACACTATCTACGTAACTACGAGTTCGAAAGTAGTTTCCTACAACCGTCTTCTGTAGTGGCCAGTGCTGTTTCCACCAGTGATCTCGGTGTCCAACACAGCAACACTAAGTTCGGGCAGGTTGAAGCGGAACACACCATCGCTTCCGGCGGTGAGCATCATGTTGTTGGTCTTAACAATGTTGATGCCAGTGAAGGGATCGTTGTACATGTATGGGTCGCCAACGGAGTTGGTAAGGTAAGTGAGGTTCGCCATAGTACCCGGAGCAACGCCCTGGAATTGGACGCTTACAGGCACGTCAGCGTGGTCGGTGGTGTTGTAGACAGCACCCTTCCAGACCATGGCGCCGTTGCGGTTCTCGTCGTAACCGGCACCCCAGTAGAGGGGTCCGTACGAGGTGTTGGAGTGTGTGGGAAGAGTGTGGGAGATTGGGTGGTGGGCGAAAAGACTCCAGCAGTACCAGGTAACGGCCTTGGTGGTGCGCTTCGGGTCGGCATCGAACTGGATGAGAGTGATGGGCCACTGGAAGCGGTTGTTGTTCTTCAAGACGGGGGCGTAGAAGGTACCGGGAATGCGGTCGGAGTTGCGCTCGTATCCGATCAGAGAGACGGCTTCACCGACGGCACCCTGCCACCATGGGTAGGGGTACAAGTCACCCTCCCAGCGGATACCGCCGTTGACGTGGGTAGCGGCAACCTCACCGACAATGTGGCCGGCGTCGTTGTCGAATCGGTTAAACTCGTAAACAAGCTCATCAGGCTCGCGGTACGGGTGGTAGTCACCAAGCGCGTCGAGAGGCAGAATCTGGCCGTTGTCCTCGTTGGGTCCGTGGATCGGAGGGTCTCCGGCAGGGTCGCTAGATGCGGCTGAAGCAATGACCTGGATGTGAGGGTAGGCATTGCTGATGGCGTTGTAGAACATGGGGAAACGGTATGCGCGGTAAGACTCCCAGCCACCAGGGAAGCCAGCGAGCCAGTCCTCATTACCGACCTCGACGTAGTTGAGCTCGAAGGGCTCAGGGTGTCCAAGCTCAGCACGGCGCGCACCCCAAGTAGAGTTGGTAGGACCGCAAACGAACTCAATCTCGTCCAAAGCGTCCTTTACGAAAGGTGCGAGGTCTCCTTGGGGTGTGACACCACCATCCAAGTCAAGACCAGCCCAAACACCCAAAACGATCTCGAGACCCATGTCCTCAGACCACTCAAGGTACTCCATGAGACCAAGACCGTGAGTCTGCTGGTATCCCCATACACCCTGGAAACCAGGGCGGTATCTCAGAGGACCAAGCGAATCCTTCCAGTCCCAGTAAGAATCGTTCCTGAGACCCTCAAGCATGTTACCGCCTGGGAATCGGAGGAGCTTAGGGTTCATGTCGGCGAGAGCCTCAGCAATGTCGACACGAAGACCATTCTTGCGGCCCTTGTAGGTTGGTGGGAAGAGGGAGATGAGGTTGAAGTCGAGTGCGCTGGCTGCGGCACCGTCAAAAGTGACGGAGAAAGTGTTGTTGGAGTTGGGTGCAGCCATCTCGGGAACGAGCTCGAAAGTGTGCTCAGTCCAGTCGTCTGCAACGGACTTGGATGGCACTTCAACGGATGCAAATACATCGCTGGTCAAGTTCGATTCCAGCGATGCAGTGAACACACCGCTGTACGCGCCCTTAACCCAGAAAGAGCCGGTGTAGGTCTGCGGGCGGACGTCCATACCCCAGTAACCCTCATTCTTGAAGCCAATCTTTCCGGTGGCATAGCTTCCATTTCCAGCTGAGACGCGCATGGATGCCGGCAACTGCTCAGACAGCGGCTCGTCTAGCATTTGAATGCTAAGTTGAGCGCCATTGACGCTGAAGTAATGGTCCGTGGAAACGCTGTAGTTCTGGCTGTACTGGAAAGCACGGTTCTGGATCAACTCAGCGTAGATGCCACCATCACCGGAGTTGTTGATATCCTGAGAAAATGTCAGTACATCGCATTCTGGCATGGATGATGATGACGATAGCTTACCTCGTGAAGGAAGCCATAGCCGTAAGAGTGACCAAACGCGCCGGTTTGATTGCCTCCAGAGTTCTGGACAATAATGTCGGCAGCAAGCGCAGACGTGGCGCAGGCCGCAGCTGCAATCCCTTTGAGAAACACCATCTTTGCGATCAAAAGACGATGAATTGCTGATCTCCCAAAAAAAACGTCCACTCTGGCTGACCTTATACCTTCACCCATATCCCGGTTCACTAACCGTTCCCCAACATCGCGGGTCTCCAGCCATGCCAGGCCTTGGCCACGGGAAGAATCAAGAGCAGTGTGCATACATGGGCCGGTACAATCGTCATGATATTTCCCGGATCGATTGCGTGTAGGCGAAAGAGCTTGTGTAGCGCCACCCGTCATTGGAGGATTCAGGCGTAGACGAGCGGAAGAATTGGATGAAGTCGAGGGTTAGTTCCTGACGATCCATGCATCCATGCCGGCGGATGCAGCGACCCCTCTCGAGTGACGTTATGCGATGTCCGACATCTTGGCTGATGGAAATGGCGGCGCATGTCCAATACTTCTATCCACGGTGCGCGCATGGCATTGCAGATGCTCGGTCGCGGCGTCCGCAAGAGCAATTGCATCGTCTTCAACTGCTGTCCAGCTGCTTGTGGAGCTGAATTGGTGCCATAAGGCGTCTCCACTTGCCGAGGCTAGGGAAAGAACCTGGGGCAGGCTGGGGTCTCCGCTCAATCGCAGCTCGGTGCTTTCGCCGTCAAATGTCGTGTCGGCCTCATGCGCGGCTAAATTGCTACTTTGGCGCTAGCGTGTCCCAGCCTCCGAGCGGTACGAGATGAGACGGTTTGGCGCCCAGGGATCCTGTTCTTGTCTGAACACTAAAGATGCCCACGACAGTAAAGCGCGGGAACTTCCAATGTGAAGTGATGGAGTAGTCCGAGGTGGGTATGTCAGCGCTTCGATCTTTCGGGTGAGCGTTCTCCGCTGTGAAAGATTCTGCTCTGTGGGGTAGTGCACCGACACTTGCTCGCGCAACAGCACTATCTGCTCGATCAGTCTGATTAGTAACAAAAGAAAAAGACGCAGGAAATGAAGAGTTGTGGTAAGCATGCTGAAGTTTCTAAACACACAGTAAATACCTGATCCCAATATCGCGCTCTCTAGAAAGTCGAAATCGTGATGTCGCAAGCCAGTGCTGCATCGTCCCATTACCCGTTCAAAATAACATCCGTTTAGCCTTATTGCGCACCGATGCCCTTCGCCCTCTGTACATTGTCATCGAAAAGGGTCAGCCTCTTGCGCGCTATCCCTCTTGACATTGACCTGATTCTCCTTCTCAACCCAAGCCGCCGTGCCGCTGACGCTCACCACCACACAGCTCATGATTTCGCTTTCCCGAATCTCCAATCCAACAATGGCATTCGCACCCTTGCTTATCGCCTCTTTCACAAGCCTGTCGATGGCTTGATCGCGCGCTTGGTATACGATGCTCGTCACACTCTTTGCCTCTCCCCAGCTGCTGTTGAAACTGCTTACGATGTTCTTGATGAAAGACTTCGGGTCTTTGCGCGTCGCGCTTGTAGTTCCGTGGACGGCACCGAGGACGCGAATGACGCGATGGCCGGGCAGATCGAACGTTGTTGATGTTAAGATGGCGGGTGTGCGGCTTTGAGGTGCTTCGGTGTCGATCGCAAGAGGCGTTGACGATGGCTGCTGAGGCATGGTGCCTTTTGAGTGGGGATGCCAACTGGGCATGCGGTTGGGAGGGACCATCATGGTGGAGCGACGGTTGGTCAACATGTTGTTGATCGATGTGGTAAGGTAATAGAAGAAGTCGAAGTTGCTTTCTTGGTATATGATACGACTCAAGATGTATGTGTCAACTAGGAGCTGGTGTATTTGTGTTTGTATAGTACGTGATGTTCGAAGTGCGCAGCGGAGAACAGGGCGCGACCATCGATCAATATATCCGAAGAGCACCTCAAATGACGTCCATCGGGTTGCGAAACACCTGAGGATCATGCCTCCCCATGGGCTGTCATCCAGGCATAGTTCCTAGACGTCTAAGCCACCATGACAGCTGCTAAACAACTGCTAAGACGGGCTGGAATGCCGTCCAGCAAAATTTCTGCAGGTGGCGGAGATTAAACCGTCTTTCGCGACCGAATTCTGGCTATAGAAACGCGGAGTGGGATTCCGCACTTAAGTTCGCGATGAGGTTCGGGCAGGTCGAGTCGAGGTATGAAACATGCAAGGTTGCGGGGCTACACCTCTGGTTTCAGATGCACCGCTGATACATGGATGATGCGTGAACACCGATCTTGACAATGCCAGAACTTCTTCGTATCTCGGTGCGCAATGCCGTTATATGCGCATTTGTGTGATCCTTATCGCCACATGCGGTGCATGGATAAGGCTTCCGCGAGGCTTTTTCTTTGAAGCCTTCTTGGTCATTACCGAGGCTTACCAGAGGGTGTGGTTGCTCATCGAGCAATGGAATCTACTGATATGCTGAACCTTGGCCAAGTCTTTCGTTGTCTCGTTGGTGTTGGGTAGAGTGCAGTTGGTAGTGTTGTTTGGTGTATGTGATGCAATCGCCTAATACCACGTGCAGGTGGGTCACGATGACGTCCCGATGCGGCTGACACAGCAGGCACCATCGGCCGTTTCGCGTCTTCATTTCTCGAGGCTACATCTACAGAAAGCTTTCTACCTCTGCAGATCAATACTTAAGCTTTGTACACCTGCTTTCCCTCATACCATGTTTCCAAGACCTTGGCTTTGAGCAACTCTTCCCCCTTCCACTCCATGTCTACCACGCAGAAGTCTGCCATCTTGCCGACCTCCAAACTACCTACACGGTCGTCTGCAAATGAGGAATATGCCGCGCCCTGGGTAACAGCAGTCACTGCTTGTGTCAACTCAAGGCGGAAGTTCTCATTGACGGGCGCGTCTCCAGCATCCGGCTGTCTCGCCGACTTTCGCGTGGTAGCGACGTACAAATTCGGCAGCGGTGCGTAGGGTGCGGTAGGTGTGTCAGAGCCGATAGCCAGTGTCGCGCCGTGATCTGAGAAGTCAGAGTACGCAAAGGCTCGCTTCACGCGTTCTGGACCAAGAAGTTTCGGCCACGCACGGAGGATAGCAGGGTCTGAGTGAACTGGTTGGATACTTGCTGTTATGCCGAGCTGACCAAGTCGCTTCGCGTCTTCCGGTGCGGTAAGTTCGAGATGCTCGATACGGTGCCTCTGGTCTTGTTTTCCATATCTTTCCAGCACATTGACAGCATTGTGAACAGCCTGATCACCTATTGCGTGCAATGCGCATTGAAGTCCGCCTTCGATTGCCTTCTTGACGACAGGATCGAGCATCTCCGGTGTCCAGATCGGACCCTCAAAATGGCCGTTTGAGGTATAGGGTTCTGCCAGCGCTGCAGTACAAGCATCGATCACTCCGTCACAGATGACCTTGATGCCAACGACCCTTAAATCAGGGCTAGTGTTCTTGTTGAACTCCTGGCTCAGCTGGATAGCTCGCTCAACTTGTCGCAGGCGATGTTCTTCGCCATCGCCAGGCATAATGCACCAGTGCGCAGCCACCCGCATTGGTAGTCCTTCGGTAGATCGCAGGGAAAGTATAGCTTCCCATGCACTCTCATCCATCGCCATGTCGATGCATCCTGTGCAGCCAACAGCATGATACGCCTTGATTGCAGTCCTCAAGGCCGCCATCTTCTCATCGAGTGGTGTAACCTTTGCAAGCCACGGCCAAACGATAAGTAATACGCAAGCTTCGCTAAGAAGCCCCGACGCGTTGCCATCCGAATCTCTTTCAATCGTTCCACCAGCTGGAGTCTCCATTTCTTGAACCCCCATCTCTTTCAACGCCGCGCTATTGCACCAGCAAGAATGGATATCTTTGGAGTCTATGTAGATCGGTCTGGGATCTAGGTCGTCTAACATGCTCGCTTTGGCCTCCCCATTGGTCATTGAGTGCATCCAGCCTTTGCACATTATGCGCGGTTTATCAGGATTCGCTTTTGCGTACTTTAAGATGCGGGCACGAATCTCCTCTAGATCCTTCGCGTGGTCCAGGTCCACTTTGTGCAATGATTGTCCAAGCATGAGGAAATGCATGTGAGAATCGATAAATCCAGGAAGTGCATGTTTACCGCCAAGATCGCTCACTCTCGCACCAGCATTGCAGAGTTCTTGGACTTCGGAGTCCTCGGGGCCTCCGATGAAGCTGATCTTGCCATCTTGAACGGCTAACGTAGTATGGAATGGTGCTTCGGATTGCGCTGTCGCGCTGTTGAAGAACCGACCGTTGGTGAAGAGAGTGGTGTTTTGAGATCGAGACATGACTGGATGTTTGAGGCGGGAGGATTTGTGTTGCGGAATGAGGGGTACAGTATCAGATGGGCATGCATCTCGAGTCTTAGATCCGATGCATCGCCGTAGCTGCCCCCACTTCTGAACGCCTTATCACCTCGCGCCCTACGCGCCTTGCCTTGATATTGACTCTCCCTCCCGATATCGCTTTGAGATTCGAGAAGAACTCGGATCGTTAAGCGCAGCCATGGCGACTACCACAGTGCAAGTGCCGGACCAGACGACATACGAGGAAGCCCGAAATGGCGCCGCCGCTTATTTGCAGTCGCGACTCTTGGCGCAAGATCGTGTTGCCGACGAGAACTTCGAGATTCCCATTATCGATCTGACCCCTTCATTCTCTGCTTCTCTTGAGGATCGGCAAGTGGTAGCTGCACAGATTCGTCGAGCCTGCACCACCTCCGGGTTCTTCTACATCAGCAATCATCGCATACCAGGATCAGCCTGTGATGGCATCTTGCATCAGGCTGATCGCTTCATGCACGAACTGCCGCTGAGCAAAAAAGAGACTTTGCATCTGAAGAACAACAAATTCGGCTTGGGTTGGGAGCCGAGCGAGTATACATCCATCGCTGGTGACAAGGAGGAAAAGGAAGTCTTCAATTTCGCATACGAAGAGCGCCTGGACTTGTCTGGTGGCGATGGCAAATACAAGAATCTTGACGGGTCAACAGAGAAGAGCAACATGTGGCCTGATGAACAAGACCTGCCGGGCTTTTATGAAAACGTCCGTACATACTATGGTGCTGTGAGTCAAATCTACCAGAGGTGCTTCTTACGTAGTAGGTAGACATGCTCACCGTTACTAGGTCCTTGATCTCGCCCGTCACTTGTTTCGCCTCTTTGCGCTCTCACTCGATCTCCCCGAAGATTACTTCGACTCCATGACGACGCACCCTGGGGGTATTGCACGACTTCTGTACTACCCGCCCCCCAAAACCCCTCTCACTAACAACCTTACGCCGACTCAAGAAGCGCAGATCGGCCTAGGTGCGCACTCAGATTACGAGTGCTTCACATTGCTGCTCGCATCGACCGTGCCCGGCCTCGAGATCTTGGAACCTTCTGGCGAGTGGTATATTGCTCCGCACATCCCCGGTACCCTCATTGTGAATGTTGCCGACTTCCTCATGCGCTGGACGAATGGATTGTATAAGAGCACGGTGCATCGCGTCGTAAACCGAACGGCGGAGGCGAGGTACAGTGTACCATTCTTCTTTTCGGTGAACTATGACACGGTGATTGAGACGTTGCCGACATGCCTGAAAGAGGGCGAGGAGAGTCCCTACAAGCCAATCCGAGCGGGAGAATACATTCTGGAGAGGTTAAACGCGACGACAGCATATGGCGCAGGCTTCCAGCAGAAAGGCTAGTGGTAGTTGTATCGCGAACACGACATTCAGCCACGCGATTGTGAGCAGGAGTGTGGTATTGTAGGGAGGCAAAGGACGCGACGCGTCGCGGCATGCCAGCTAAATGACATAATCCACGCTACTGTCGCAAGTTCCAGGGGCTCCTGAGGTCGCTCTCTCAACACCTCCACGTGAACGTCTACATCAATACATTAATATTTCCAACAATGTAGCGACCTTGCCCACCTGATGATGCATAAAATGCCAAAATGCCCATCTTACATTAGCAGTATAGTTCAGTTCGAGGCAGAGCTCAAGTTGGGAATCTAGGTTCGTTCAAGTTCGTCCGGGAATCGTCCAAACTCGTCGCCCGATGCGAGCTGGCAATACTAAGCAGAGTGTTGCAACGTTCGTCTGAACGCGTCTTCGAAATCTTTCTGCAAGAAGCATCTTACTGTGCATTTGCAGTCTTGTAGGATAATGCGCGGAGATGCTTATTCAGGGTCTAGTTCGCGAGGCAGCCAACCCCCGAGGTCAATCTCGTGCGGAACCTTGCTCGATCTACCATATTAACACCTAGATGAACACGGATTACTACTATCAGGTTGGTAGTTCCGGTTTTTGTGTCTCTCGCGTTTTCGACGAATGAGATGCGTCACTTTCGTGCTGATGCGACCGAGCCATCTTGGTGCTCAGTGGCCGACGCGCACAACGGTAACGAGACAGATACAAAAACCACCAAAACAAGTTCCAGAGAGTGTCAAAACAGTTACCGACGTAAAGACGACTATAGCAATTCCCTATGCCAGCTGCGAAGCGTAGAAAGACCGGCGGTGCGGAGATGAAGGCGAAGAACAAGACCACCGAGCGAAAGCCGCTCCCAGTGACCGTTCTTTCCGGATTTCTGGTAAGTAACAGCTGAGGAATGTGAAGGTTGAGACTGACAACAGTAGGGCAGTGGGAAGACAACCTTGCTTCGGCACATTCTACAGTCGCCAGATCATGGTTTGCGCATCGCCGTCATTGTCAACGATATGGCATCAGTCAACGTCGACGCGAACCTCGTTAGTCGTGGCAACAATAAGAACAGTAATGGAGAGATACGTCTAAAAGAGAAGGTCGTGCAAATGGAGAATGGTGAGACAATGACTGTACGAACTTCATGCAAGACATACGCTAACCTCTCATCCAGGCTGCATTTGCTGCACATTGCGAAGCGACTTACTTGTTGAACTAGCACGCCTGGCTTGGTCCGAGAACGCATTTGACCATGTAATCATCGAGAGCTCCGGTATCAGTGAGCCGCAACAAGTGGCGGAGACCTTCACGACCGAGCTTACCGAGGCAATGATCGACGCCGAGGGACTGGAACCTGAGGAGAAGGAAGTCTTTACTAAAGTGTAAGTCAAACCCAAGGCAGTGGTACAATCCAGTAGCTTACGAGTGTTCACAGCGCGAAGATCGGTGGGCTGAAGAGCATTGCGACCGTCGATACGATGGTCACTGTGGTGGATGCGTTCCGGTTCTTTTCCGAGTTCGACACGGCCGAGTTCCTGCAAGACCGCTTCGGGCGCGACGAAGTTCCGGATGAGGACCAGCGAACCATATCCGATCTCTTCGCGGACCAAATCGAGTTTGCCAATGTTATCATCATCAACAAGATCGATAGAGCAGACAAGGCAACCCTGGGGCGCGTCCGAGCATACATCAAGTCACTAAACCCGAAGGCGAAGATCATTGAAGCCAGGTACTCCAAGGTGGACGTTCGCGAGATGCTCAATACGGGCGTGTTCAACTTCGGCGAGGCTGTCGCAAGCGTTGGATGGCTCCAGTCGTTGCATGAAATGACCGTCATGGACGTCTCGGGAAGAAAGCGTGTCGCACCCAAGCCGGAGACGCTTGAGTAAGTCACTCGATACCGGAAGCTTCGCTCATGCTGACCTGGATTTAGATATGGCATCGGCTCTTTCGTATATCGCGCTCGCAGACCATTCGACCCAATGAAGCTGTACCGGCTTATCCAGGGCAAGTTCATCTTGCTGCAAGACGAGGCAGAAGACGTCGCCGATGCCGAAGAGGATGAGGAAGAAGAAGATGAAGACGATGATGATGGCAACGACAACGCCATCGATGGTTCATCCGAATCTGGAAAGGCCAGCGCGTCCGAAGACGATTCCGACAAGGTCAGCGACGACGATGAAGAAATTCCCCAAATGGATGACAAGGAGATTCTGGCCAACAAGAAGGCTTGCCCTTACTTCGGCGGCCTACACCGAAGCAAGGGTCTCTTCTGGCTCGCCACGCGTCCTAATCAGATGGGCTCGTGGAGTACTGCAGGCGCAATGCTGACACTCGGCTCTGAGATGCCGTGGTTCTGCCGCGTGTCCGAAGAAGACTGGGGCGCCGACGAAGACACGCTGAAGGCTATCAGGAACGACTTCGAGGGTGGTAAGTATCCCATTCACGAAGTACTTATGAGACATCCACTGACTTCGCATGCCAATATCCAGAGTGGGGCGACCGTAGACAAGAAATGGTAAGGAATATCGCTGTACGAACTGCATGTGAGACAAATACTGACATTGTACACCAATCTTTAGGTATTCATCGGAGAGAAGCTTGACGTTGACGGGTTGACGAAGATGCTTGACGCTTGCCTTTTGACGAAAAAGGAGATGAAGAAGTGGGAGAAGGTCATGCATGACGATTCATTGGACGATGACGAGAAGGAAGAGACCCTGCAGGAAATGTGGGACGACGGCTACTGGGCCGAGTGGCCGCGGGCGCAGGATGAAGAGGAAAACGACCATGGTCACGATCACTCTCATGACCATGGCCATCATCATCACGGCCACAGGCATTGAGCGATGATATGGACGATGGTGGTGTCCAGTTGCGGAAAGAGCAAGAAGCGCTAGTCATGACGTCATCGCGCGACAGCCATCCGACCGATCGGAGGACAACATGAAGGGTCTCCTCTTAGCTTCTTTCCTACATGCAATTGCTACTCGAGCTTTTGTTCTATAATGAGACAATGTTATCTGCACCCTTTTAAATCCTGAGATCATTGGTCACGGTAATCAGGCCGTCAATCTGTGTGCCGATACCAGAGGCTGAACCGGTTGCTGGTCCCCGCAACGCCTAGCTCACGTTGCTGTTGCGCTGATGAGTCGGTCTACCCCAACGAATGTCCGCATTTCGGAAGAATTATATTGATCTCCTCGCTGTTCTTCAATCCCCCAATCGTTATGTCAACTGGGCAGTTTCCTACAGTGCTTTCCGGAAGCGGTCGCGGAGCCTCCCTCCGCTTCGAGAACGGCAGTCCTTCCTTTCAATCCTTCTTGGACAAGAAGCATATCTTATAAGGATGTTTTTTGTCGCCTGGTAATCTTCTTCAATACACCCTTCATCTATATTCAGCATGTCGCTGCGTTCATTGTTGATCGGATTGGCACTGGCCGGCTCAGGCTTTTCGCTGGTGTCGCAAGATGGGCAAACAGGCCGCCTACCAGCTATGGGATGGAGTACATGGAACGAGTACGAATGCGCCATCAACGAGACCGTCATCCTGGAAGTCGCTGAACTTCTCATCTCTCTTGGTTTGAAAGACCTCGGCTACAATTATGTGAACATAGATGATTGTTGGTCCGACAAATCTAACCAACGCGACAACGTCACAGGAAGGATCCGTCCTGACTATGCCAAGTTTCCGGGTGGCATCAAACATACGGCAGACGAGGTCCATAAGCTCGGGTTGAAAGTCGGCATCTACGGTGATGCTGGCGACACAACATGCGGTGGATACGCTGGCTCACTGGGACACGAGCAAATAGATGCAAAAACCTTCGCCGATTGGGGCATCGACTGTAAGCTGCATACTCTGTACACTCCTCATCATTGCTCACCCTTATTAGACTTGAAGTACGACAACTGCGCCGTTGCTGATGAATGGGACGACGAGTACCGATGGTGGCCAGAGAATTGGCTAGGAGGTCCTCCCGCTGAAGATCAGAGCGCTGGCGGAGATGGTGAAGCTCGGCCGATCCCAGCGCCCGCGGGCTACGATTGGACGACCTCGAAGAGCTTCACGCGTTACAAGACCATGAGTGATGCCCTCCTCGCAACAAATCGTACTATTGAATACTCGCAATGTGCCTGGGGCCATGCCCACATCGAGCAGTGGGGTAACGCGACTGGCCATAGCTGGCGCATGTGGGGAGACATCTACCCAGAGTGGTACGACAAACATCAGTATTCTTGGGGCATCATGCCAATCCTCAACCATGCATCCTTCTTTAACAACGATACCGACTTCTGGGGTCATGGCGACTGGGACATGCTTGAAGTTGGCAATGGAAACCTCACCCTACAAGAGAGTCGATCTCACTTCGCCCTCTGGGCTGCTCTGAAGTCGCCTCTAATCATCGGCACCCCTCTTCACGGCATCGAGCCGGAAATCTTGGAGATTCTGAGCAACAAGGAGCTCATCGACTTCAATCAAGACCCAGTCTTTGGTGCTGCAGCCAAACCTTACAAATGGGGTATCAACGCCGACTGGACTTGGAACCAATCGCATCCCGCCGAGTATTGGAGTGGGCGGTCTTCCAAAGGTGTACATGTATTTGCATTGAACACACTGAATGCGACCCAGACCAAGGCCATCGACTTCGCGGAGGTGCCTGAGTTGGATGCGGAGGCTGAATACACCGTGTTCGACTCATGGACTGGAAAAGAGCAGGGGAACTTCAAAGGACGGTACGAAGCAGTTGTTGAGTCGCATGACACCGCGGTTATCCGACTCATTGAGACGAGCGATGCTGGCTATGGCGCGTCGCACTATCAGTTGTAAGGACAACGCGATGGTTTACGCGAATCCGACGCGTCGTGGTTTTGACGTGTTTTCGCTAGGTGTAGCTACAATTCGTGTCGCAATCTTCCGTCTTTCTTTCGCGAAATGGAAGTATACACCGCCTCAAGAGGTACTTACATGTTGAGTCTTAAGGACGTGTAGGCTAAGAAATGCGACACAATTCTAGGCGCTTGATGTAGCTTCAGATACGCGTTACGTCACTTGCGACCAACTCGCGCTTCCCAAGCAACTGAGAAGCGTGCTCCATACCTGGACATCGGCCGCACGTGCGGGGTAATGTACACCTCGTATTGCTACATGTCTTTGGTGCATCGAAACTACATCATGATGCATTTTTTATGTTCCGAGGCTAAATGCGACAGGGTGTTCTCCGGATCTTCTCCGGGCCAGGAAGTGTAGGGAAGCTACTCGACATGCGAGACCATGCAAGACATCAGGCAATGGGTACAAGATCTGCAAAGCAAAAAGTGTGAACTGGGCGTGGAATGCGGGGATCGCGCGCCATACCCAGAATGGGATTTGCAGTAGACAGGCATATTATCGTCCATCAATGAGAATCTACATCGACGCAGGGCTGAAGCGACGATCCCAGGTACATAGTCGTAGTGTTTTCCTGGTGTCCTCATGCCTCACAGTCCACCATCAGGAGCTCAGGACTTACAGAAGCAGCAATTAGTCCAGATGCTAACTCTAGCGACCTTGACAGTCGCCTCAGGGCTCGCTCCCTTGGTAGCAGCAAGCGATGCACGCCTTTGGTACACAGCGCCCGCCGCTTCTGATGTCTGGACAGACGCACTCCCAATAGGAAATGGGCGCCTCGGTGCCATGGTATTCGGAATACCCGTACAAGAGCGCATACAGCTCAACGAAGAGACCATCTGGTCTGGTGGCCCTCGAGATCGTGTGAACCAAAACGCGTCCCAGACACTTTCGGATGTAAGAGAGTTGCTCGCACAAGATCAAGCAGGCGAAGCGGAAAAGCTGGCGAACCTGGGTATGATGGGCACGCCCCAAAGCGTTAGGAACTACCAACCGCTGGGAGAAATGGAAGTCTACTTTGATGGTACTAGCGACTACGACAATACGACTTACGAGCGTTGGCTTGATCTGGTCACCGCAACTTCAGGCGTCAAGTTCAGTGTGAATGATACACTATACGAGCGCGAGATATTCGTGTCAACCCCAGACGACGTACTTGTACAACATTTACAAGCCACCGGACCTGAGAAACTCTCATTCCAGATACGCGTACACAGACCACAGGACGGCTTAAACGAGGCGTCAGATCAAGACTGGAACGCGAATGGAGTTGCGTACATGACTGGAGGGACTGGCGGTGTTGACCCCATTATCTTCACATCCGCTTTGGCAGTCAATACCGATGGCAACATGAAGACGCTTGGCGAATTCATCGTCGTCGACAATGCCACGGAAGCAACGGCTTACTTTGCGGCTTCCACTTCTTACAGAGCCAACGACACGCGCATAGCTGTGGACAGCACTATCCAACGAGCCCGTCAATACACATATGCAGAGCTTCGACAGCGCCACATCGAAGATTATGCACCACTGTATAATGCCAGCGTCCTGGAGTTCACCGGATCCGACGCAAACGCTAGTAGCCTTCCAACAGACGCGCGCATCAACGCAACACGCGAAGGAGCCGTCGACCCAGGGCTGACCGCTCTAGGATACAACTATGGTCGCTACATGTTGATCGCATCGTCGCGCATTGACAACTTACCGTCCAATCTCCAAGGTATCTGGAACAAAGAATTCATGCCGCAATGGGGCTCGAAGTATACCGTCAACATCAACCTCCAGATGAACTATTGGCCCGCGGAAGTCACCAGTCTGTCGAGCTTGCACACACCGTTGTTTGATCATCTGGACCTCATGCGCAAAGATGGCATGGATACCGCCCGTAGAATGTATAATGTGTCTGGATCCGGGTGGATGAGCCACCACAACACGGATCTGTGGGGCGATACTGCGCCTGTGGATCGCTATCTTCCGGCTACCTACTGGACATTGTCGTCTGGCTGGCTTGTTACCCATATACTCGAGCATTACTGGTACACAGGCGATAAGGAGTTCTTAGCCTCAAGGCTTGATATAGTGTCCGGCGCTGTTATGTTTTACCTCGATACTCTACAGACATACAGCATCAATGGGACGGAATATCTCGTCACCAATCCTTCTGTGTCCCCGGAGAATAGTTACATTGCCGCAGATGGAAAGACGTACTATTTCGACATTGCGCCAACTTGCGACATCGAGATCCTCAACGAGCTCTTCACGAACTACCTCCGGGCGGTCAACACTCTTAATAACGGTACCGTGGACTCGTCATTCTTGCAACGAGTTCGAGACACCCAAGCGAAACTTCCGCCATACCGTTACTCAACGCGCTACCCTGGCACTCTCCAGGAGTGGATGCAGGACTACGAGCAAGCAGAACCAGGCCATCGCCACGTGAGCCACTTATACGCACTTTATCCAGGCACGCAGATCTTCCCACCAGGTGCGCCAGGCTACGACGCCAAGCTCTTCAACGCCGCGAGTGCTACTCTCGAAGACCGCCTCTCTCACAATGGCGCCGGGACAGGATGGTCGCGCGCATGGACAATCAACTGGTACGCGCGGTTGCAGAACCAGACAGCGCTGGCTGAGAATGTTTATCAATTCTTCAACACCAGTGTGTACAATAACCTGATGGACGTCAATGAAGGCGTGTTCCAGATCGACGGCAATCTGGGCTTCGTGAGTGGTGTGGCGGAAGCGCTACTTCAGTCGCATATCGTGGATGAAGAGGGTGTACGGGAGGTCTGGCTCCTCCCCGTGTTGCCTGAGCAATGGAGTTCGGGAAGTGTGTCTGGACTGGTGGCTAGAGGTGGCTTTGTGTTCGATTTGGAGTGGACAGATGGCAGGATTAGCAAGATGAAGATGATGAGTCGGGTTGGTGGTAGTGTGGTGGTCAAGTATGATGCTGGGTCGGGTAACAACACGGTAGCTGGAGATGTTGCTACGGCTAGCTCTGGGGCGATTCAGGGAGTACCTGGTGGTAAGATGAGGTTGGATACAAAGGCGGACCAGATAATGGACTTTGAGTTCACGTGGTGAGCTTCGTGCTCGTACCTGGTAGGATCGCCTAGCTGGGAGCGATAGCAAAGACGAATCATCTTCTCTATCTAGATCGTATGCTTGAGAGATTGAACGATGTACACTTTCGATGGCGGAAAAAGACGCGACAAAATCCTTGCGGTTGACGAAAGTGCGGGCAGCAGTAGAGATGCGTCAAGAGCGTGATACAGGTGGTTCGTATAACCATCCTTCGACTGACAATTCTATGGTCACAAGTGATGGCGTATCCTGCTGGCTGTCGCGGCCAGCACGCGTTGAAGGATGAAGAAGGGTTGTAGGCTCCGGAGATCCTCGAGGGATGCGCTAGGCCAAAGACAGGTGTAAAATGGAAAGCGCGCGGGCCTAGCGCGAAATCGCGAGGAAAGCGCGTCTGGTCCTTGTCCCCCTAGCGACAGCGTGTGTTTGCCCCTCTACAACCACCATTACGACTGACGATACGCACGATACACATAA
Source organism: Alternaria arbusti (assembly GCF_024043155.1). Taxonomy (NCBI): domain Eukaryota; kingdom Fungi; phylum Ascomycota; class Dothideomycetes; order Pleosporales; family Pleosporaceae; genus Alternaria; species Alternaria arbusti. Next base: position 498,540 of record NW_026249959.1, read on the forward strand.
TGGCGGACAGACAGACTCCCTTCTCAATCAGTCTCTTCGGCAGCCAAGCCGGCGATGGGCCCGGGGATGCAGCTGCGCCCTCGCGCGTGCACCAAGCGCTTGTCGACTTTATTATGGACTTTACCCTCGACAACATCTTCGTCTACAGGTATGGCAGGCAGTCGCACGTGCCATATGCAGCGGTCTAACTATTTGTAGAGATCAAATTCGCGAGAACGTTCTCTTGAAGCAATACTACTGCGACATTGACGTTGCGCATCTGATCAGCTACAGCCCAGAGCTTGCGCATGATCTCAGACAGAACCCGGCAGAGATTATACCCCTCGTACGTTGTACCCTCTGGAATTACGTGCGCATGCTGATGCCTCCCAGTTCGAGTCGGCATTGAAGACGTGCACACAACGCATCGTCTACCCCTCACAAAAGAACATCCAGCTCCCAGAACACCAGCTGCTCCTCCACTCGAACGCCTCAGAACTCTCCATTCGCGACCTGACTGCGACCAACGTCTCGCAACTCGTCCGTATACCCGGTATAATCATCGGCGCGTCTACACTTTCGTCCAAATCTACCGCACTCGCTATACGCTGCAGGAACTGCCAGCATGAAGAGATCCTCCCCGTATCGGGTGGCTTCTCCGGTGTCTCCCTCCCGAGGACATGTGGTAGAAAGAAGGGAGAGGGCGAGCAGGGAGAACAATGCCCGTTGGACCCTTACTATGTCATGCACGAGCGCTGCCAGTTCATTGACCAGCAGGTGCTCAAGCTGCAGGAAGCGCCTGATCAGGTTCCGGTCGGTGAACTACCACGACACATCATGATCTCCGCAGACCGCTATTTGGCGAATCGCGTTGTTCCGGGTACACGGTGTTCAGTGATGGGTGTCTTCTCTATCTACCAGCAGAAGGGTTCGAGGCGTGCAGGCAACGCCGCAGTAGCCATTCGCAACCCATACATACGCGCTGTCGGCATACACGCTGAGGTGGACCACGGCAGCAAAGGCAACGCTGTCTTTACCGAGGAAGAGGAACAAGAATTCTTGGAGATGAGCAGGAGGCCCGACATCTACGAAGTCTTCGCACGCTGCATCGCACCCTCTATCTACGGAAACCAGGACATCAAGAAGGCTATCGCTTGCTTACTGATGGGTGGCGCAAAGAAGATCCTGCCGGACGGGATGAAGCTGCGTGGAGACATCAACGTACTCCTCTTGGGTGACCCCGGTACCGCCAAATCGCAACTCTTGAAGTTCGTCGAGAAAGTGTCACCCATTGCCATCTATACCTCAGGAAAAGGATCTTCGGCAGCTGGTTTGACAGCGTCTGTGCAGCGCGACCACAACACACGAGAGTTCTACCTCGAAGGTGGTGCTATGGTCCTGGCCGATGGTGGCGTGGTATGCATTGACGAGTTCGACAAGATGCGCGACGAGGACCGAGTGGCCATCCACGAAGCCATGGAGCAACAAACCATCTCCATCGCCAAGGCAGGTATTACCACAATTCTCAACTCGCGAACATCTGTACTAGCGGCCGCCAACCCCATCTTCGGTCGTTACGACGATATGAAGACACCCGGCGAGAACATCGACTTCCAGACCACCATTCTGTCGCGTTTCGACATGATCTTCATTGTGCGCGATGAACACGATCGCGGCCGTGACGAGCGAATAGCAAAGCACGTCATGGGTATCGCAATGGGTGGTCGAGGTGTCGAGGAGACCGTACAAGCCGAGATTCCGATCGAGAAGATGAAGCGCTACATCACATACTGTCGGCAAAAGTGCGCGCCGCGTCTTTCGCCTGAGGCTGCGGAGAAGCTGTCCAGTCACTTCGTCAGCATCAGGCGGCAAGTGCACGCTTCGGAGATCAACGCAAACCAAAGATCCAGTATCCCGATTACTGTCCGTCAACTAGAAGCCATTATCCGTATCACCGAGTCGCTGGCCAAATTATCGCTGTCGCCTATCGCTGACGAGTCGCACGTCGATGAGGCCATTCGTCTCTTCCTTGCGTCTACGATGGACGCGGTGAATCAGGGCGAGGGCCAGAGCTCAAAGGAGCTCATGGACGAAGTCAACAAAGTCGAAGAGGAACTCCGAAGACGTATGCCCATTGGCTGGCAAGTCAACCTGTCGACGCTCAAGCGTGAGATGGTCGATGGAAAGGGTTACTCGGAACAAGCACTCGCTCGCGCACTTCACGTTATGAACGCCCGCGAGACGATCAGATGGAGACATGGTGGTAGTGTAGTGTTTAGAGCAAGCGCATAAGCGATGCGCTGGATTTGGATTGGCATAACGGCGTCTAGCGTTGATGGTGTTTGCATATGCGCCGCGGGTGCTTCGAGCGTGGTTTTGGGCGGGCAGGCACGCCGATGCTGCTTCGTGATGAGGTACACTGAAACGTTCACGACGGAGAGCTGCATCAAAGCGTCTTCTTAGCAATGTAATGTTGAATTTACTCCCCGTCAGAAAAGTTCTTTTTCGCTTTCTGCTGTGTCTGATGGTTTCAATATTGCAACACGCTCTTATGCCGGTGTGCAGCGGCCATCCTACAGCGAGAGGCCGCAGATGCCGCAATCGCCATCCGCACCTTTCCAACTCCTCCTTTCTCTCTCTTTCTCTTTCTCGGCCTGAACAGCCGGCGGAGAACAGCTCCGCGCCATTACGCAGCCCACCGTCGGTCACTGATCGAAACTCGTGCACATACTGCCTAGGCAGCCCAGCGCATCGCCCCACCCAGACACACAGAGACCTCTTCGCCTCATCATGTGACCCGTCCTCCGCAATGGCCAATGACAATGCTCTAGCTCATGAGACGATGTACGATCGATACTTTCATACCCCGGTCGGGTCGCTCAGGAACCAGGGTCCCGTAGGGCTGCAGCGGGCGCTAGCGGGATCTAAGCTTTCAAGGTGAATGCTACAAGGGTAGGCAGTCCTCCACGAACTACGATCAAGTCTAGCCCATGCCCTCCACAGGAGCGCGATGAGTATAGATATCTGGCGGGTACGCTACTGGAAAGGGGGATGTTTCCGTGGGACGATGTTTCTTCAGTACTGTGGGTGTGGCTAGTGCGGCTCTGAAAGCTCGGACTAAATTTTATGGTGCCTGAGAAGCGGGTCCACGGGCCTGTGTTAATGTTTGTCTCGTGACGAGAAGAGTTTGCTTTGAGAATGGCTAGTCGAACATTCGGGTTGGAGACTAGGGGAAGTGGGTGCCTTGGGTGGTGTCATTTGAAGGCAGTGATGGTATGGACTGGTCACTGCGACATGGTGAATATCATCTTGATGATTTCGAACCGATGAGATGATGCTCAATGTGCCAATCGATAAATGCCTACATTCTGCTAATTTCCCGTTCATGTACCTAGGGATAGGTGCGCACAGTGTCAGACGGGTACTTGCGGCAGTGACGGACAGGGCCTCTCATGGGCACCGCACGCCCATTCCACATCAGCCATGGTATGATATCGGACCGTCAGCAGTTTTGGAAACCAGCGGCGGAGAAATTTCTGCTTCTGCAATTGACGTAGGGGTAAGACTCATTCAGCTATGGCTGATTATATGGGGGCGCGCGTCGGCCCGCACCGTACCAATGTATGACACACTTCGGAGGCCCGCTATGATGATCTCTCTGGGAGTGGAGGACGTGGGCCTAAGGATCAGTCTGAACGTGTCTGCTAAGAATAGCCTCATCTCATAATTCATGCTGGCTCAAATCTCTCCTTCGTAACACCGTGATCGTGACGGCATTTTCGATAAAGTATGTGTGCATCTCGGACTGCACAGCCCTATTCGCATCCGCCATCGTCTCAGGATCTACTAAGTTGCAAAGACGGCGAGAGCGCCGTCCTCCAAGTATTAGTTGGGTCGGCATCACCGACTTAGAAGACGAAGTCGCTGATTGGAGCCCTGGGTATATGGCCAATGCACCCTGAATTTCCTGTGACTCGATCTTTCTCTCCAAAGCCACGGGCCTGCAGGGTTATCCGATGGTTCTCGCTAGGGCGTAGAGCGCTAAGTGGATCTGTGAAAGCTGTAGCCAGTAACTCGTCACCAGTTTCTCAGAGCATGACTTTGCCGATCGTGTTGCGTGCTCTCGGTGCGGCCCACCATGCCAGAATGCTTGCGGATTTATAAGGGGTTATCTTTTGCATTTGCTGCTGTGACGTACTCCCTGGATATGTCTCCAATGAGCTTTTTCGTCATTTAATTGTGTTGCTGCCTAAGATCATAGCCATGTGGTCATATGATGTGAGTAAGTTGTAATGATACCTTTTGGATAGCCCAGACTGAACTTGAACATGTCTGGAGACTACATCAAGCTGAATACATGCAAGGTCGCTGACCTAACGGCGATGTAGGCTCCAGGTGTTTAATTATTCCTAGGGTGACGAAGCCCAAAGCAATTACCTGTAATTCTAGATTGCAAAAGGGAGGCCTGGCAAATATGCTCAAATGCTTGGAGTGGGGGCTGGACCATGCCGTGGTTGACTGCACTGACTACCCTAGTTCAGTCATATTCGTGAGGCATTAATTCGGGAGGAAACCACGTGCGAACCGTTGATTTATGATAGTAGCGACTAACTCTGGGTGACTGGTAATAGGGAAGTAGCGAATGCTAAGCGAGACAGATGCCTTATAAAGACCGACTGCCCATCTCTTTCATTTTTGTTCGCTAACATTTCTAACATCTTCGAGCTCATTGCCCGTTATGGAGGGCGAGTCTTTTACAGAAAACGGGTACCACGCGTGGTTCCCGTTCCCCAGCAAGTTCAACTATGTCCACCCTAGCGCCGCCGGTAAGTTGATCCGTTCCGCTCCGGACTCGGCTTTGCTCGGGATAAGACGCCCGCTGATCTGATAACTCAGGATCTCCATCTGATAACCAGATCCCGTACGCACCCTACGCTCCGCCGCGCAACATGGCCTCGTCCAACAACGCTGCCACACCTGGGTCCGATTGCAGCCCTGCACCATCGCCTGCTGAGTCCTCGGGAAGCACCATCTGTACCGCTGCCGATTTTGAACAAGACCGCCGCAGCTCCATCCGCCGTGAGTAACGTGATTGCTTTTTCCGCGTGTCCCGCGTACCAGCAGTTCGCCGCGGCTGTTGGCTGCCAGACTTGTCCAACCGCGTGATCGACCCTTGCCCACTTCAACAACTGACACCAACCCAGAACTCGTACCAAAGTCCCCACCAGGCCCTCACGTCGCCGCCACGTTGTCCGTCAACACGCACGCCAATGGCCCCTCCCAGTCGGGCGGGGGGCCTACGAGCATGATACATTCCATCCCGCCCCGACCCAAGCCCGGCCGCAAGCCTGCCACCGCGGAGCCTGAGACCAAGCGCAAGGCCCAGAATCGCATCTCGCAGCGCAACTTCCGTGAACGCAAGCAGAAGAATGTACAAATGCTGCTCGAACAGGTCAACCAGACCAGTACGGAATTCAACGATGCCCGCAACACATGGCTACGGGAGAAACAGCTTCTGGAAGACCGAGCACGGGTTCAAGCACAAGAAATCCAGATACTGACAGAGCGTCTACGCACAAGTGACGCCCAAACGATTATGTGGAGGAATATGTACCAGAAAGCGAGAGCAGGCGAAGACGTCTGCACGCCAAATTTCGAGGACTATGCTCCCATGCCGGACTTCGCTCGAATCCGTAGCGCACGCCACGACGCACCGTTCGAGAGCACGCAATCAGGATGCGATCGCTGCACGCCTGAACATTGCGCCTGTCTCGCCGACCTCACCAATGATATGCAATTCCCGGACGAGGCCTCGGCTCGTATGGACGGCGTGTCCATGACTGGAACACTTCGCGGCGGCCAAGGAGAGCTCGACCAAGAGAAGCATCCCCACGTCGAGTTCGAAGTCGACTTCACCAACAAGTTCAAGAGCGCATCTACATTCGCACCATCGACGGAGGACAACAAGATTACAGACTGTGGCTTCTGTGAGGGACAAAAGGACATCTGCATATGCGATCCCCCTGCTCGTGTTGACAGCGCCGACGAGGGCATCTCACTCACGCGCATGAAGAGTGGTTCTTCAACTGAAGAAGCGAAGCCCAACATGGCCATGACCGGGCCTGGCTCTTGTGCCGACTGTCAGTCAAACCCCCAGCAGCGAGCCTGGTGTCAGCGAGTCGCTCAGCTCCGGAGCGAGGAAACCCCTTCGAGCTCACGGCGTAATTCAAGCAAGAGCAGCTCGCTCGACATCATGGAACCCAAGGCATCAACCAGCATAGACATTAGCGCCGGCATTTCGTCGCCTGTGGGTACTGGAAGGACAGTCGGTTGCAGCGATGCCTTCAAGTTACTTGATGGTCGAGTTTCCACGGACCCGAACGCCATGGACTGGCGCCAACTAAAGCCTGTTCCGCAGGCTTTCGGACGCCAGGAAACTCGCAGGGACACATTCACTATGGAACCCGGCATGTACAGCGCGATGGAGCTGGACGCCAGCAGCATTCTCACTACCCTCCAACACGCCCAGCGTCCTCTCAGGACCCGCCCGTCCGACGGCCCACATGCGCCGCTGATTGAAGAAGCCGAGGAACGGCGCCGAGCTTCTTTCTCGCCCATGACCAAGGCCGAGGATCACGCCATGATGGACGCAGTCTCTCACTACAATATCGACCACTGATAGCGCCCTCCTGTCTTTGCTTTGCCCGATACCCCACCCTTAGCGGTTCCGCCAGCAATCCGCGGCGTTGATATGCGAGAGTGTCTGTATCCTGTTTCGCATGGTCGTTCATCCGTAACGAGAACACAAATTGAGGGTTTTGACGGTCGCTATGAATAACGACGAGTGGACGGTTACACACTCTTCACTTTCTTGCATTTTGTATCATATCGCATGGCTACTGCAGCCCGGAATTAGACTAATGATTACACGTTTCAACGAACCCAACTACGGGTCAAATGATACTCTTTCAATTCATATATCTGCCTGCATGTGACGACCCTCAGATCTCCGCTCTCCGTAAATGAGTTTTTCAGGATTATACCGAATGTACGTCCGCCCGTGCCCAGCTCCGCAGCTTGGCTCGTCAACTTCCGGGCATGGGCGAAATCACACCACCGCCGAACCTGGGCATTCGCGCTCCGAAGACAGACCGCCATTTCTGGTTCCAAAGCAGCCAGTTGCGTCGAATATGTCTACGCGTACAACATTAAGTTTACATGAGTGATATAGGCTGGAGATGGTTCGGAGCTGGTCTTGAGCTGTGAGTGGCTGTTCGGGCGTCCGGTGTCGCATCTTATCTGATGATCTGATAAAACTCTGCAACGCTAAACCCCAAGATGTGAAGAGGGGTAAAGGATCCGACATGCGGGGAGAAGTCTTATCCACAATCTGCGTTCGCTTCTATGCAACATCACGAAGCTTGCAAAGGAGGCAGACAATCGTGGAATGAGAGTAATGTTACACTGATCTACAACGAGTGTTGTCACTGCTCTCCGCTTCTCCTTCCGCACCACACAGCTCGGTGTGTACCGTCGCGCCTGACTGATGTTCAACCCCACGCCTTCCACGTACACATGCCGTGGCTCCCTTCTCCCATCCCTTCCTCCGCATTCCTCACTAAGCACTACCACTACTTCTTTACCCCATTGACGACGAGCTCGTTTCCTTGTCCAACCCACTGACCATGCGGCCCAGCTCTCACAGCGACCTACGCATGCTGTCAGTATCAACCGTACTCTGACTGTGATAACCCGTTTCTAGCGAACGCATACCTGTACATCGACGCCCCATCGTTGCGCATTGGCAAGAGCAACATTCGCAGCTTCTTGCTCAAGAGTTGTGGCGGCCGTTGCTAGTTTGCCGCCGATGGCGCAGAGTTCTCCACCAAGTTTGTTCAGATCGGCGGCGAGCTTGAGGAGGTTGTCGGGGGTGTTGTGTGACATTCTTGGTGACTTGAGTGTGATGATTTGATGTGGTAGGTTGAGAATGAGGTAGGGTGCCGAGTGAGTGATGCTTAGGCGCTGGGTATATGTCAAGGCTTGTCGCGCAAGAAGTGTGGTAGAGTGATGGTAGTTGTTGATGACAACTATGGCAAGAGGATATATGCTTACTTGGCAATATGGAAGGGTAAAGGTGTTTGCATAGCTGAACGGCACACTGATCAATACGCGAGCATTCCAGTACGGAGCGAACGCTACTCGGCCAGCGATGCTGTACTTGAAGTACGTTCAAACATCCTAACATCACCAACAAGCATGTCGATCAGTACAGCGGAGTAAGAGAGTTCGTGTGATCAATCATCCAGTCTTCACATTGTGTCTAGCCTTTGCCGCCTTCGTGTCGGTGTCAGCGTACGACTCTGAAGTGGTATATGAGTCTTTGATGCAATACGATAACCCGCTGCAACATCAGCGCAACCATTCGAATTCTTTCCAAGTCTTTCCGACAAACAACACCCATCTGCACACGATGTCCTCTTCGAAGCACCCTATCGCACCCACCACAGCACAACGCGATGCAGACTATCACTACAGTCAACAACTAACAAAGCTGCAAGACGAGATTATGGATCTAAACAAGATCATCGAGAACACTGCTGCAGATCACAGACGTGAGGCACATCCGCTATAACCCTCATTCTTACTAAAAGACAATAGGCGAAGTCTCGGTACAAGCCCGCGCAATGACCTGTCTCAACATGAAGATACTGTGGCTTACGTACAAACTCGATCCAATTCTCAAGGTGGACAGTATCACAGCGGAGAGAATGGGCAGGCTTTTCCCAGAGATTGCGGAGTACTTTGTCCTTAACTGAGTTACGTACTAGGAGAGATGTGTGTATGAAAGCACCAGCATAACAGGGTGATATGACTAGCATTATGAGCACATGGGCGCGGGAGAGTTAATGTAGCAGTCATATCAATATCATCGCCCTAGCCTAGGGTCTTGCTTCAACAGTGCAAGACGCGCAAGTCTCCTCCGCTCTGGTGCACTTATGGGGACGGCTTTCTTCTCCTCCACTGGCTCTGCTTGGTCCAACCTCTCTGGTGAAGCTCCATCTATCTCATCTGCCTTCTTCAGATTAACCTCTACTCTCCTTTGCACATCGCTCATGAACAGTCCTTGATCGACTTCTTCCTCTTGGCCTTGCGTTGCCAAGTCTCGCACCTCCTTGTCAAGCCTCATCTTTGTTTCTCGTACGATTTCTGCTTTGCGTTCTTTGAGTGCGGATTCGCGTCTTTGTAGCGCTTCTCGTGTCAGTTGGCAGTTTGCGAGTTCGGCTTCGATGATGAGGAATTCGGCGTCTGGTGTAAGGGCTACGTGAGTGGGTGTGTGTGGATCTTGAGGTGGGCTGGTGGGTGAAGACATTAGGGGTAGTGGAAATCTGGCTTCATCTGACGGTTTTGGGGACCTTGGAGTGGCTATAAGGGGGCCGCTGGTGTTCTCTTCGGGTCGTAAGGCCATAGTTCGGTGTCCTGGTAGAGTTTCCAGGATACCGAGTTTCGCTTTTTGTTCAGCGTCGGCCAGGGCTTGTGATACGAAGGAATGAAGGAGGGTCGCTATGGGGAAGGTCATGATTTCTACGTCTTGGGGATAGCGGCAGGCGTTGGAGGAGCGAGACGTGTCGACAAACTAAAGCAGCTTCCCGGTGTTTGCTGTAATCGTTAACGCTGGTCAACGCCAGGGTCTACGAAATGGAAAGTACGGTGTCACAGGGAAATAGTGTGCAGCGTTTGATAGAGTTGACATTTTAGACATTGTTTCTGGAACGTGATGTCGTGCATCTATGTGAACCACTCAGCAAGAACGCACAATACAGCATCAAGTCTTCGACTCTTCTCGCATCCTCGTCAACGTATCCAACACTGTTTGCTTCTCAGAGCCGGCCTTGAGCGACTTTATCAGAACATCCTGCTCGCTCTCGGGTGCCATGCCAGCCGTCTCAGGTACCCTTCTATCAAGATTGGTCGGGAAAGGGTATCCTTCAGCGACAACGCTGACGAGAGCTCTGAGCTCATCGCTTAGTCCATGCTGTTGGTACATTACCAACAATCCCTCCCAGGTCTTCTCAACAAGTGCGTGCGTATCGATAGCTTCCATCGGCTTACCAAAGGCTGATGAGATCTGAAGCAGATTGGCAGAACGCATGATATCGGCAGAGTCATTCTGACCTGCGGCATGGAACAGCGCTGGATTGAAGAAGAGACCGTCCCCCATCTCTAGTGGCACAGATACATACTTCTCAAGGAAGTAGTTTTGGAACTCAGGCAAGCGGTATGCCATATATCCTTCTTCAAACTTCTGGCTGAACGGCAGCAATCGCGTCGGCCCGCTCTCCACTGGCATATCTGAGTGTGCGATAGCTCCTTGTAGCGTGAGAAACTGTGACGCGACTTGCATCGCCTTCGGAAACTTCGCACAAGACTCGTTATCCTGGAAGCCAATGTGGTAGTCTCTGTGCGAAATCTGGGCCTTCGCGCCTGGCTTCACAATGTTGACTTGTGCTGTGAGGCGGTGGTGCGGACCGAGCCATGCTCCAGATATGAGAGGCAACCATGGGTTGGAGTAGTACTGCACGAATGACTCCGGGTCTCTTTCGCAGTGTTTCGAAACGGAGTTCCAGATGCGATCGTTCGCGCCGGCTCCAGCAAAGTGGTCGCCGCGTTTGCCCGCCACTTTCTTCTCTTCTGCAATGATGTTTGCGTATACGTTGTTTACTTTTTGAAGAAGAGAGACGTCTTTGCAGAGACCTTTGGTGACGAACACGCCTGGTCCGGAAAGCAGGATGTGGTAAAACTCATCCTGTAATGCCGAGCGTTGTTCTGGGGAGAGCGAGGCATAGTCGGGTAGATCGTATATCGGCACATTCGCCTCGATCTTGCTTGCTAGTGGGTAGTGGCAGGGAACAGACTCCGTTGTAAGTGTCTTGAACTCGTCCAGTGATGGTGGTTGCTTGACGGAGAATAGCCGAGGTCCGATTGGTGGCTGGTGACCATTGGTGTGGTCGTTCGCAGAATGCATTTTAGATGCCAGAATGTATCAGAGATGTTATGTATGGCATCGCCCTCAATGCTATATAATCGCGTCGGCTACATAAATGATGTAAGCTTGTAGGATGATGTACCAGACCGGCAATTCTGCCCGCTTGCGGTGGTTGTTCCTTCTTTGAGAAGCGGAGAAGGCGGCGGCCCCACTTACGATTACAAACCCCTTGCGCAATCCATCCTCTCCTCCAGTACCACCTGTCGTTCGACACCAGTTACAATGATCTTTCGCGATTTACTTTCCACATGGGAATAAGAACAGTGGGTAGAAATATGAGCTATCGCGACCTGGTCGCAGGCACTGCTCTCGTGCTTTTCTTCTGACCCCTCGACTTTACCACGACACACCGGCACCTAAGTATCAGTAATCATCACAGCCTCTGATCCTTCGCGGCGCGGCAAAGCCCACCCCCAGAGCTTAATGAGACCGCAACCATGGATTTCGACTTGAAGCACTGCGGAAGACCAAAGACTCGTGCACTATTTTCAAGCTCCGTCGCCAGTTCAAGTTTCCATTTGTCATGTGCACGGAGGCCAAATGCGCAGGTATGGCCGTACACAATTGCAACGGTAAAACTTTATGAAGAGTATATTGGCTATTATCAAGATTTCATGGACACCTGCAAGCCTTGGGTCATTATAGTAATGGCACATAACCCTGCCCTTGCGCGGTACGGCAGACTCAATCGCGCAGGGCTTTGCAGACAGCATGGTCAATACCATAAGCTTCTCTACTTCTCATCCTCTACTTCCTCGACCTCCCAATCTCCATACACAACTCCAGGTCGTCCATTTCGAACACCAGCGTGTCTTGGCGACCCTCCACCGGGTCTAGCGTCGCGAGGCCCGTCGGAATCCGAAGTATTGTCCGGGGACTCAGTTCGCGGATGATTTCGAGGATCGGGTCCCGGCCCGGCCATACCTCCTGGGAAAAACATCGGGCCCCTCGGGAAAGGCATGCCGCCCGGTGGCATCGGCCCTCCTGCACCACCGCCAGCCATGCGCATCTGCTCTGCCATCATCTGTTGGCGATATGCGGCCATGATCATCTGTTCTTGTTGCGCCTCCATCATTTGCTCGCGCTGAGCTCCCATCATCATCATCGCTCTCATGCGCAGCTGTTCCGCCATTTGCAGGCGTTGTCTTAGCGGCATGCCCTGCATTTGCGCCTCTTCCAACTGCGCTCTCATCTGCATTTCCAGCTGCATTTGTCGCATCATCATGACTATCCTGGGGTCCATTACTAATGCCGGTGCTGAGGCTCCTGACGTGCTGAGATGTAGTCTGGAGAGCGAGCAAGGTGTTCGGCAGTACCAAGGCTTTTCCGTGGGCTTTGGGAAGTTCGGTCGTATCGAGCCCGGTGGGTATTGACTCGCAGAGGTAAAATAAGAGGCTTTATGCCTCTGGCTGAGGAAAATCGCTTTCGCTAGACCTCAATATTCATGATCACTGAATAGATGATGTGAAGGCTTCGTCATTGAATCGCACCCACCGACAACATGATCCGAAACAGTTATAGCGCACGTTTGCGGCGTGCATTAAACGCGATATAAATGTTCAATAATCGTCACGATTTGAGTTTTGGATTTATCAAGACTCTAATTCACGCTATCTAGCCACCTAGCAGTAAGCAATGGCATACATGAATTACCGTCTCGCAAACATCAACTGCCGTCTTGCGAAAACGGCGCCAAAGCACTCTCCGTCTCTTGGGATACATCGCCGGTCCACAGCACTCTAGAATGTCTGACTTCCCACTTAAAGACTCACGTTTAAGTATCAAGAGCATCTCCCGACTGTAGTGATCCCGTAGCTTGTTGCGTGTTTGCTTCATAGTCGCCATGGCCTCCTCATACCGCTGCATCCAAATCCAATGTTCTACCCGCATATGCCTATTCTTCACCGGGACCTTGGTCCTGGCTTCACTTAGAGCAGCCTTCATATCTTCGAGTAGCTTGACGCTACGGTCGTAGACTAAAGGTAGATTGTCGGGAGTCAACTTGCCACCGTAGATGAATTCATCGGGGAAGGCGTCGATCTGCATGCGGATGACTTCGCAAACACTGAAGGGATCAGGGACGCGGAGCTCGGTCTCATTTAGTTCGTCGTGGCCCACCATTTTGTTCGTTGGTGAATTTCAAAGTAGTTGGAATGCTTGGCAGTGCAGTGAAACTCTCAAAGAAGAGGTGCTGGTTGCGAAGGAGCATGCGACCAAGAGAGTGAAGTTCAGCTGAAATATTGGTGTTCTGCTGTAAGGTGAATGTATAATCATGCCTCGAAGGACTTACGATTGGCAAAACGCTGACATTGTCTTTTCACAGACGGTACAGTGATTCAGTCCCTATCATTTGCTGCTGCCTGATTACTTGCGGGATCTCTGTTGTATAATAACAGTGCCTCGAAGTGACTTCCCCACAGATCACCAAAACTACCCTCAACCGTACATATGAACGAACCATCAGCCATGTCCCTCAAAGCAGCAGACGAAAGTGAGGCATCTGTGCGGGTTCTAAAAAGCACTCTATTTGATGAGTGTAAGAGGATACGTACAGGAGTCGAGCGCCTTCTCGAACGAACCAACATCGAGGGAATGACACAGCCACAGCTGAAGTCTGCACATGAAGATGTCGTCATGATGCTCGATCAATTTACCAACGCGATCCAGATTTGCGACGTCCACATTCATAAATTGAAGACGACAATCCTAATGGATCTAACAGAGTCCCGTTCAATCCTTTTCCTACAAGAGAAGTGTAACAAAGCTCTCATCGACAAATATCTAAAGTCATTACGACAACTTCACAGCCTCGAGCGCAAACTCCGATATGTCAAGGAAGGAAGAGAGCTATTTGCCCTACCGGATTACGATACTACTGCATATATTCCAGCCCGTCCGGATCACGATATGGAATGCACCGGACGTACATTGGTGATCGCGCGCATACTGTGGCTGATGAAAAAGGCCGAGAGGAACCTGGATACATTCCCTGCCCGAGGTTATCCACGCTACATACGCCATGGGACTTGGCAGGACGATCCAGCCAAGCAGCGTCTGATTCTACCACAAGACAAGAAGTGGATGTTGGCCCCAAGTGAACATGAGCTCATATGTCTACCCTCATCCGAGGAATGGTCGGCCTTGTTCTTGCATATCGGCCATCTGACTATCCTCGAGTGGAAATCTCTGGGCGAACCTTCGGCTCAAATTATGGATCAGGGTATGACCATGGGAGATATGAAGTACGTCCAAGGCTTCACGGAACGCGCCACGGACGAAGCAGTAGAGGCTGGTTTCGAAGAGTGTGAGATATGCGGACGCAGCTTCTCCGATCAGGTTGACCGAGATGATGTGGAGCCAGCTGTGAAGATGATCTGTGGCCATTACATAGGCGAGCAATGCCTTCAGGCTTGGATCAACACGCTCGCTGTCAATGATAAAGAAATGGATGCATCGTGTCCGATGTGCAGGACTAAACTATGTATCGGAGCATTTCCACCCAAGATTCGAGACCGGGTCTTCGAGTTTGTAGAGTTTGCTCGTAATGATCCGGCATTCGATCGAGAGGTCGATCAGTTTCTGCTGAGCGCGACGGAGGGAGATGTGAGGCAGTGCTACGGCCCTGAGCTCGGAGTCATGCTTGCAAAGCTGTCAGTGCGGATTAACGAGGGGGAGAAGATGCTGAATAGCATCCTCGACAGTATCGACAAGTTACGAGGGAAGATGTAGCAGGTGGGAGACGTTATTGTAGGCTGATAGTACCATATGAACAGACTCGATCGCGAGGACTCGATCGTCTGGTATGGTATGATGCTCGGAAGATTGGTGGGTTAATTGAGTGATAGTATCTATGGTCGTGAGAATTTTCATGTATGGCAACAAGATTCGTCAGTGAAGGAAGCAGTGAAAACGCACCTGCGTGGGAATCTGTTGCTCTCGGAATTCTGGACGAAGCGGTCTGCAATCATGCATCGACTTGTGGGCCAGCGAGGAGAAACAGGGCGTGCTACCTACTCTAATTGTCCAACGCCACCGCACCACTATATTGATCTCCTTCCAGAAGTTGTGCGGCCGATCCTGTACGACAACGCAGCCTTGGCATCTAGCGGTATTGCAATTGACAAGGAGGCTGTCACCTATCTACCAGGCATCCTTGCAAGAGGAGGAAATTCACGGCGGCTTGGACGTTCCGTTCCCGCTGACATGTGGTGTGTGCGAGTGTGTGAAGCTAAGCTTCCGCCTCACCACCAATCTCGTTCAGAACAGTTCGGGAGTCGAGACCGTGGCCCGAACGCTACGCTGACCAATATCGGCAGCCGACGGACCATTGCTATCGTGGAATCGGATTCGCATCGCGGGTAGTGGATCCCTACACAGCCCGGGTGGCATCCGCGGAACGAATAGGAGAATTCCAATATCGGCGGTTTCTTTTGGTGCATATTCGCCAAGGTGCCAGAGATTCAAAACGTGAAACGCATGATCACCCCAGATCTTGGCGACAGCGGTTTCCGCTGTCGTTGTGTTGGTGTTGTCGAGGCTTGGCACGGCTCTTCCACCGCTTAAATGAGTTTCAACGTGTGGTTGGGACTCCTGTTTTCATTTAAAGTGAGACTAGAACAAAAGAATCGTTCTATGCGACTGGGTACTATGGGCTTATGATGGCTTATGACGCCTTGGGGGTGGGGTGGCGCCGTGTAGATTAGATGAAGAGAATGGGTGTTGATGAAATTTAGGGACCGAAAAATGGATATCCCTCCAATGGAGCGGAACGATGCGGTGAACCACGCTGAGAGACTGGTTTGTATAAGTATCGCAGTGGTTACCGTGCTGTAGAAATCATCGCAATCATCAGCATTCGATACCAACCAGTACATTCGCTTCCAACTTTTTACATTCACTTCTTTTGAACATATTCACTCTTTACCATCAACATGAAGGCCTCCATCATCCTCTCTCTTCTTGCGCCCTTGACGGTCGACGCGCACTACATCTTCAACCGCCTCATGGTCAACAACCAGGCCATTGGTGGTGACTATGCTTACACCCGCAAGAACACCAACTCCTACATGCCCTCGTTCACCGCCGACATCGTCAACTCCCCCGACCTGAGGTGCAACAAGGGAGCCAAGGCTGGAGGTGTTCCCACCTACACCGTCAAGGCCGGTGACAAGATTGGCTTCAAGCTCGCTTTCAACGAGAAGATCGAGCACCCCGGCCCGGGCTTCGTCTACATCTCCAAGGCCCCTGGCAGCGTCGCCAACTACGATGGCAGCGGTGATTGGACCAAGGTCATGGAGAGCGGCCTCATCAACCCCAGCCAGCCCGGTGTCGACACTGCCTGGGACAGCTGGCAAAAGGACCGCCTTGAGTGGACCATCCAGAAGAGCATTCCTGCTGGCGAGTACCTTGTCCGCGTTGAGCACATCGCCATCCACGAGGGCCATGTCGGCAAGGCTCAGTTCTACATGGAGTGCTTCCAGCTGAAGATTGAGTCTTCCGGTACCGGCAAACTCTCCCCTACGGTCAAGATCCCCGGTCTCTACAAGGCCAACGACGCCGGTATCGCCTTCAACAAGTGGTAAGTCTATCCCAACCGTACCGAATACTCGTGCCAGACATACTAACATCATCGCAGGAACAACCCCAAGTCTTACCCCATGCCCGGCCCCAAGCTGTGGAACGGACAGTAAGCGACTCGTTTCGCTCGCTGGTGTTCCATCAGGCAGTCAAGTTGAGGAGGAATCGGTCTTTTTTTACACATTGCACGCCCTAGTGGTGCTTACTTTCTACCTTTGCCCGCATTCATAGCGCTCGATCTCAGTAGCTGTTGACAAAATTACAATGCGTTTACCTCAGTTCGATGTTCCTTGATTTCTGTGATGGTGGCGATGGGGTGTGAGGCTTGGCGTTTGGTCGACAGATTGTGGATCGTGATCGGCCAGCCTTGTATACTCAGCTGGTGACCCGAGCGCAGGCAAGGCGACAAGTCGCGCGCGCCTACTGCCGTTAGACCGCTGTTAGTAGGAGGGCTAGAGGTCTGTTCACATTAGCGTACAACAACAAGACAGCTGGGTAGAGTGTGCCCGATGGTGGGAACATCTGTTCGAGAGCGCCAGCGCAGTAGTTCTATAGCGGCCCAATGCATAACGAAGATGCAGCATCGCCAATTATGCGCAACTGAATGCGCAACGAAGGCGGTTATGCAGGGCGAGTGGCCAAGATGAAGCGAATGTCGCGGTGTAGAGTTGAAGATTGTGTGACGTGGTAGGCGAAGTGGGCCGCAGCCTGGCCAGTGCGGGTCGCGGTTGCCCGGGGAGCGGTCGCTGAATCGTGTTTACCCAACCAAGACGGGACGTCAGGTTGCGATAGGCCCTGCTTAGCTTTACCATACCACATCCCCGCTATCAATCGGGGCGTGACCACAGAGAACTGCTCTCTCCCATTGCTACCATCGACATCTGTCTTTCGCTGGAGCATTTTGCGCGTCCCACTCCTAATCGACGCCGCCTCTCACTATTCTAATCGACGCATGTCATCCACCCGCCGTGCATGCCCCGAACAAGTTGCCGGTCAACACCAAGTACTGTGTAATACAACAACCGAATAATACCCAACATGGCAGTCGGCCAGGCGCTTCCAGTGCGCTTTCCCTGCTGGTGCAAAGCTGTCTATTCATGGGGAGGCGAGGTAAGTTCAGACGGAAGCTGATTTACTGTTGCAACTTATCTGACGACTGTACTAGACCAAACGCGACCTCGGATTCATAGAAGGCGACCTGATTGAAGTCCTCAATGCCGGCGATGGAGCTTGGTGGATGGGCCGGTTGAAGCGCGACAGGCGCATGGTCGGCCTGTTCCCATCCAACTTTGTCGAGCTGCTCAGCGAAGACTACCAGCCATGGGCGCGCAACGGCAGCGGTGGAAGCATGTCGAGGCAGAACAGTGCCCAGGAACAGCCGAAGCCCGCGCCACAGAAGCAGAAGAGCATGTTCAGGAAGCCCTTCACGGCCTATGCGGCTGCAGGCGCCCCGAATCCAGCTGCAGCGGCGCGAGAGAGGCTCAAGGCCGGCGGCATCAACTCACCAAACGGCAGTGTCAAGACCAAGTCTCCCTACTCGTCGATGAAGAGGTCGTCTATCGAGAGCCGCGACAGCCCGTCGCCGGCCACGTCGACGAGGAAACAGTCGAATCTGCGCGCAGTGTCACCGCGACCCGCCTCCAAGAGGACGCCCGTAGCACGAGCTGTATCGCCAGCACCACCCTCACGACACGGCTCGCACGCACGCACACCCTCTCCCGCACCGCCCGCCGAATACCGCTACCAACCGCGCGCCGTCTCGCCAGCACCTCCCATCCGACGCGGCTCGTACATCCCGCCACAGGCTTCCGCACCTCCAGCCCAATACCAGTACCAGCCTCGTGGAGTGTCACCCGCACCTCCCATACAACATCGCAACTACGCGAGAGCCGCGTCTCCAGCTCCCCCACAACAGATACAAGACCTATACCGAACCGCTTCGCCAGCACCCCCGAGACCAAATCAAGACTATTACCGAGCAGCGTCGCCAATTCCTCCACGACAAAGTCAGGATCTATACCGCGCAGCCTCACCAGCACCCCCAGTTCACTACCAGCAGCACTCGAGAGCTGTTTCTCCTGCGCCTTCGTTCCAGTACCGAGCATACGACCGTGGACCTTCGCCAGCCCCATCGTTTGGCGAGCGTTCGCGTGCTGCCTCACCAGCCCCCTCGATCCAATACCGCGCCTACGACCGAGGCCCATCGCCATCTCCTTACCAGCACCAACTCGATTACGACGATCACAGCCGCGGCCCATCGCCTGCGCCTTACGATGACGAATTCGAAGCAGACGTTGGCTCGCCGCCACCTCCACCACCACCGCCGCATCGTGTTGCGTACGACCCCAGCAGAGCTCCATCTCCCGCGCCTCCTTCCCACAACGGTTACATCACACCCGAACCGCCCTCGCCTGACCCAAGAACACGTGCAGGCCACTTCACACCTTCTCCGCTTACGGCAGCAATGGACGATGTCATGACGTCTCTACAGGATATGACAACGTCGAACAGTAACGAATCGCCAGAAGACTCTCCAACTCCAGCGAACCCGTGGTCTCCAGAGGCATTCGATCAAGTGTACCAAGAGTCAGCGAAGAAGGTCAGGGCACAGTCCGCGATGGACCAGGGTGATGAGGATGAAGAGGAAGGCCTGCCAGACGTCAACAACTACATGAAGCGCATGGAGAGTCGTCTGAGGCGAATGAAACAGCAGGAACAAGCCAGGAACGGTGAACTTTTCATTGGCGAGGATGAAGGACCAACTGTACCTTTGAAAAGCTCCCATCAGAGGCCTGGATCCTCGAGGGCAGACACTGACCCAGAAATTCAACGGAAGGGCTCGAAACTGCTTAACCACCGCAAATCTGCTTACAATATGGGACGTAATGCCCTTGGACGAACATTTACGAGCAAAACGAACTCTACGACTACGACCCATACCAGCAGCAGCACCGATCGCAGCTTGATGTCTGGACACTCTGCGACGAACATGAGTGCTACAAGCGCCGGAAGCTACTACCGCAAAAAGTTCGGCAAGGACCGACCGAAGAGCGTAATGAACACGAAGGACACAGCTGGGAAGGGATACGGCTTCGACGATGGACGACCAGAGACGCCCTTTACTGGTGTCACGTATCACTCCAGCCACGCTTCGCAGCCACGACCAGGTTCCAGTGATAACCAGCAAGCTGAGGTCGGCACACCAGCAACAGACGACCCGGATCCGCTTGGTGGACTGAGGCAGCCTTTGAAGACGAAGCGCAGCGGCTTCTTCCGCAAGATGATAGACACGGCGAAGACTCAGGCGGCAAATGCTCGTAGCACCATCGACACGATAAGCAGGCCAGGATCCCGGGCTGCTAGCCGAGCAGCGGGTCGTGCAACCAGTCGCGCCGCAAGCCGGATGGACAGCAATGAGCCAACAGGTATCGAAGGAGGTAAAGCGACCCACACGGCAAACCCCTCTAGAGATACGGGCCTGGGGACGGTGGATTGGGTACAAGTCCGCCGTGACGTCAACCGATCCAACTCTCTCAGCAAAAACGAGCGCGCGGAGCGAGCCGAAAGATGCCAAATGATGGATATTCCCGTCTTGAACCCGATTGAGATCTTGTACGAGTCAGCGGAAGGCGACGAGGGTCTCGATGGCCTTCCCATCACCGAGCCTACCGATTTCGCAGCCTGCAGTCTTGGCCATGTTGACAAAAGCACGCGGTTCATCAACAGCGTTCCTCTTGGAACTAACCCAGCGACGTTGGCTCAGGCATACGTGTGCCGACCCTACCGGAGCGATATGCAACGATTACGGGCCATCTTTACTTGGGTCAGCGAGCGTATCGCGTGGGAGGACGACTTCGAAGGCGAGATGGACCCGAAGCATGTGATTCAGGGCAAGCGTGGATGCTCTCAAGAGATCGCCATGGTTGTGGCAGAGATGTGCGCTTCTGTTGGAATGCATGCTGAAGTTGTTCGTGGCTATTTGAAGACGCCTGGCGAACCTCTGGATCTGGAAAGCGTTGCCCGACCGAATCACTTCTGGAACGCTGTCATCGTTGAGGGCGAGTGGCGTATCATGGACTGCTCGCTTGCTGGGCCTACAAATCCAAAGCGAGTTCACTACTCAACGGCGGGATCATCCGTGGCGGAGACGTGGTACTTCCTTGCTCGTCCCATGGAGATTTGCTATTCTCACGTTCCGCTGCTGCCCGAACAGCAACACATTTGCCCTCCACAGCCTCACGAGGTGCTGATGGCTCTGCCTTGCGCAACACCGGCTTATTTCCGGCACGGTCTCAATATGGTTAACTTTGACACTAGCCTTCTCAATTTGGACAACCTCGAGATGGGTCACGTGTATATTGACGTGCCGGAAGACGTAGAATGCGTTGCGGAAGTCGAGGCAAGATCTTACTCACAAGACATGGACGGCGACTTTTTCGAAAGCGGTGAAATTGTCAAAAAGCCGGCATTGGCGCAAGCTGAATGGTACGGCGGCCAGAAGAGATATACCGTCAAGGCTCTTCTACCGGGTGATGGAGGTCAGGGTGTCCTGAAAATCTATGCAGGACCTCGGGGACTCATGGTAAGTTTATTCTATGACACTGTCAGTTCATGCATACTAACGTTTTCCAGCACTCAAACAAGATGAACCCTCATAACCTGGCGATCGGCCTTCCAATGACCCATACCGGCACCAATCCTCCGTACTCATTCTTGACACTGCATCCTACGCCCCATGCCCAACGAAACGATCTATATGTCGCTCAACCACAGTGCGCCAATTTGGCTCTAAACAACACTTTCGTCTTTTGCGTGCGCCAGCATCCATCGTCCCTCACAAAGTCGCCCGAACCCAGTCCTGCGATGCACGGCCGAGCGTCGCCAAATCCCTTTGCCCGTCCTGCTTCTGCTATGAGCATGCAGAGCATCTCGGCTACTGGTTCCAACTACACAAACCCATCACAAAGCTCTTCCGGATCAGCAGACAGTAGGAGCAACAAACCCGCTAAGCTAGCCGTACAAACACCTTCTGGCAAGATTATCCGCCTGACGAGAAAGACGGAGCACATGAGCAGTACCAATGATGCCGACGGCACGGCTTGGGAGACAATCATCAAGATTGGAGAGAAGGGCACATGGCGAGGCTTGGTACTTGCCGACCGAAGCGCGAGGTGGTGTGTTTTCGCTCAGTGGGAGTGTGCTTGATTTTGTAGCGACTCTTCTCTTCAAAGTACGTATTATGACTTGTAATGATAGCGTTTGGTTATAGTATGACCGCGACGGCCGTTACGGCGCTTTTGCATAACTCGGCGTTTCTGTAGGATATGGGGTGTGAGAATACTATTATGGCGTATTTGGTAACAAGATAACATTTGAGCTTTTCAATTGTGATGTCTGATGAATGTGATAGGAAAAAGTATAGTCATCTCAATGACCAGCTCGTACCAAGATCAGATTATGTTCTGAGTCAAAGGTGCATTTTGCCTTTGTTGGTGAGTCACCTTGATGTATCTAATATCCTCTATAAAGTTGTCGATGCACAGAAAAGACTACCCTGTACTCCGTAGTGACTCGTACCTGCCAAGCTCAGCGATAAGGCGCTGCCCCGCTTCATCAGTCCACCCCACCACGTCTTTTTCCCAACCCCAAAGACTGTCCGACGACAACACCATACGCGCACCACACCCACCGCCAACATGGACGCGCAAATCGCCGAATGGCAACAACGCTCCGAGGCGCTCAAGCCCCTCAACCTCAAGCAAATCGAGCCCCACCTCCTCGAACTCGACGCCCACCTCACCCTGCGCTCCCACATTGTCGGCTACACCCTCTCCGACGCCGACACGACAGTATGGAAGACGATCCGCGAGAACCGCGTTGCGCACGCCTTCATCAAGCAGGATCTGATGAAGAACCTGTGTCGCTGGTTTAGGTACATCGAGGAGGCGTATCCACAGAGCGTGGTTGTTGTTAGTGGGGGACAGGGTAAAAAGGAGGATGGGAAGGCGAAGGGAAAGAAGGAGGGGGGTAAGAATGATGATGCGAACTATGATATTGGGTTGCAGGATGTGGGTGATGGGTCGGGGATTGTTACTAGGTTTCCGCCTGAGCCTTCGTAAGTTAATCTCTCAACCATGCGAACCACTTTCTAATTGTATTGCAGAGGTTACCTCCACATCGGTCACGCAAAGGCAGCGCTGCTGAACGACTACTTCGCGCACGAGAAATACAAGGGCAAACTCATCCTACGTTTCGACGACACAAACCCCACAAAGGAGAAGCAAGAGTTCCAAGATGCTATCGTCGAGGACTGCGCGCTTCTCGGCATCAAGCCAGACCAGGTCTCATACACCAGTGATTGGTTCGACCAGCTGTACGAGAGCTGTGTGCAGGCGATCAAGGATGGACTGGCATACGCAGACGACACAGTACAGGAGAAGATGCGCGACGAGCGCATGAACGGTATCGCTAGCGCTCGCCGCGATGCCAGCGTTGAGGACAATCTTGCGCACTTTGAGGAGATGAAGAAGGGCAATGAGGAGGGCCTGAAATGGTGCATCCGCGCAAAGATGTCCGTTGACGACCCGAACAAAGCAATGCGCGACCCTGTCATCTACCGATGCAACCCCCAGGCGCATCACCGCACCGGCGAGAAGTGGAAGATCTACCCTACCTACGACTTCTGCTGCCCCATCGTCGACTCGCTTGAGGGCGTCACCCACGCTCTACGCACGACCGAATACAACGACCGCGACGCACAGTACCAATGGTTCATCAAGAACCTCAAACTGCGCAAGGTGCACAACTGGGGTTTCGCGCGTCTAAACTTTGTCCGCACGGTGCTGTCCAAGCGCAAGCTCACCAAGATTGTTGATGCTGGTATCGTTGCGGGCTGGGACGACCCGCGCATGCCAACTGTGCGCGGTGTCCGTCGCCATGGTGCCGTCATCCCGGCTCTCCGCGAGTTCATCCTCAAGCAAGGTCCCTCCAAGAACATTGTCAACCAGGACTGGTTCGCCTTTTGGGCTACTAACAAGAAGCACATTGAGCCTACTGCTGCCCGTTACACTGCGATTGACGATTCTGGTCGCGTTCCCGTCACCATCATTGGCGCGCGCGAGGGCGTCATCTCCGAGGACAAGCCGAAACACGCCAAGTACGATCTCGGTAACAAGAAGATCGTCTTCAGCTCCTCCGTCATCATGGAGCAAGCCGACGCGCAGTCTTTCGCTCAAGACGAGGAGATCACACTGATGAACTGGGGTAACGCCATTGTGCGCAAGATCAGCCACTCCATCAACCCTCTCGAGATGGCCAAGCACGGCCTCAAGACCGTCACCGGCCTCGAGCTCGAACTGCACCTCCAGGGTGATGTCAAGAAGACGTCCAAGAAGGTCACTTGGTTGAGCAACGATCAAGATCTCATACCTGTTGAGCTCGTCGACTACGACTACCTGATCACAAAAGACAAGCTGGAGCCGGATGACAACCTCGACGACTTCCTTAACAAGGAGACTGAGACGAGGACCAAGGCCATGGCTGACTGCAATGTTGCTGAGCTCAAGGTCGATGACATCGTACAGTTTGACCGCAAGGGCTTCTTCCGCATTGACCGCGCTTTTGCGCATGGCGAGGCGGTCGTTGCGTTCCAGATTCCTACTGGTAAGAGCAAATAGATACTGCTCATTGGGTTTGTCTATTGAAAGCGCTGCTATGGCACTGAACAGATACCGATAAGGCAGTCTCTGTTAAATCTGCAACCAAGGGTCTCAAACCAAATCTCTCGTGTGCCACTCTCACTTCTCAATCCCTCCATTGACCTAAGGTTTTTGATATCCTCACATTCGCAATCAAACGTGTGAGTTACCTCGTCTCTCGCCTATCCGCAGTAGTCGTAATCCGCTCTTGCCTCTTGAATTGGCCAGATAAGCGACATAGCTTCCAGGCTCACTTTCCATGTTTCCATGATACAAAGATCGCTCCTTCCTCGCTGGACGTTTCTCACTGTCACTTTCCTCATTCACCGTTCATCGTCCATTATAGCTCATGCGGACTCATCAGAGTCGGCCTCAGCTTAATCGCTTGCGCTTTCTTCTTAGTCTTTTCTACAACTCCATCGCCCCTACGGTCGCATTCTCGGTGCATCTTCCGTTCAGTAATCGCTCTCACGCAACAATACCAGAGGAGTCATCATGAGGTTCTTCGTTCCTGCTGTCTTCCTGGCAGCATGCAGTGTGCTCATGGCTGCTGCAGCACCAGCTGCCAGCATGGGAAACAGTCAGTGGTCCCACCCAAAGCGACGAAAGCTCTTGCTAAATAACTGCAGCCTCTGACGTAGCTCTTGGTGATGGAATTACATGCCCTGGAGCACCCAGTATGTCACGCGCTCCCATCTCACCAGCAGCACCCAGAAGCTATACCTACACACCACTATGTACTTTTCAAACCAAGCCCACACTCCACTAACGAATCGCTCCCGTCTAGCCTCATGCGACGATACCATAGTTCTCGGACTAGGTCACAACGGGATCAACGTCGGCGACAGCAAAACCCTCTACAACGACGTCACCGTAGCCCTCATGAAGCTCTGCCCCGTTGCCGACAACTACTGCGTCAAGAAAACCGTCACCTTCCCCGTCTGGATCAGCGTCCCCGCCGTATCGTCTCCCTACCGTCGTGTTCGCCAACGCAAGAGCATCAGCGTCACAGTCCTGGACGCCAAATGGGGCGGCCGCCAGAATGTCCACGATCTCATGACCAGCACCATCGCAGCCGCATTCGAGCGTGGGACCTACGATCCGGAGAACTGCTTTTCAAGCCAAATCCCGGGCGAAAAGGACGGGAAATGGAGGGATTGCATGACGACGGACTATGCAGAGATATTTCTGTCGAACAGCTACAAGATGAAGGTCAGGTTTCAGGGCCCGTCGAGTTGGCAGAAGAACTTGAACTGGGAATGTAACAGGGAGCTTGATGATATGTACCAGTTCTTGAGGAAGAACTTGCCATGGAAGGCAGTGACCTATTGGATCTATTGTCTGAAGAAATAGGTCTGAGAGCTGACATATGGTGGGATAGAGAGGGAGATGGAGAAGAAAGATGAGGATGGGTAACAGTGAGGATGAGACGATGGAATATGGGCGATTTCGTTGACTGTTCACTGGACAAGCGTAATATTGTCTACAACCATCAGCGTTTCCCCTCGATCTGAAATATTGTGTGAAGGTAGTAATGAAACTTCAAATGACAACAGCGGAATGAGTTCTTCGTGGGTATCATATTGATTCATGTACCGTATCTAGATCTTTTCTAGGCTCGTGACTCTTGTCACGGCCACCACCCACCCACCCGACGACAGCATGTCGTCATACACAAATCGTTATGAACAAGCTGTCAGACCACAAAAGTTGTGTCTGGTACGGCAATTTCAAGCCCAACATGCTTCAGCGTGATCAAAGCTCTTCGAGCCGCAAGCCAAGTATGGATTTACTTGGAGTTAGACCCACCGCCCTCCTTCCTCCCCTGCGTCCCCTCCTTAGTAACCTCATCCGGCTCACCCTCCTGCAACTTCTTCTGCCTCTCCTCCTCGCGCTTCCTCTCATGCTCCCTGACCATATCCGGCGGGCTATCCTCAATAAGATCCGAGTCACCACTCAGCCCGCTCCACTTGGGCAGACCATCCGGGATATCCATAACGCGCTGGCCGTAGAACATGTGGCAGCGGGGCTTGAAGTACGCCTTGTCCTCGTCGGTCTTGAGGTGCACAAGCGAGGGGAAGAGCAGGATCATGTTGCGGCCCTCGTCCATGATGGGCGAGTGGCAGTAGGAGCAGCGCACTTTGCAGGGCAGCTTGTGCTCGATGGATTTGTCGGTTGGGTCGTACCATTCTAGGTCGTGGTGGCCGTTGGTGAAGTTGATGTCGTCTTTGTGGAAGATGGCGGCCCATTGGAAGGGTGCGGCTGAGGGGTGGGTGTTAGCACAGATGCTGCGTGTAATGAACTATGGGAGGCTCACCATGTTGTGTCTGGCAGGTAGTGCAATGGCACAGCTTGCTGTCTAGAGGCTCCCTTCGGCTGAGCTGGTACTGAACCTTTCCGCAATGGCAGTTGGCCTCGTACTTGACGTCAAAGTCCTCGTTCTTCTCGTGGACGCGGTAAGGGGGACGCTGTTTCCACTCAGACTTGCCGGTCGTCTCCTGACCGCGGCTCTGGTCCTTCTTAACCTGTTCTTTGTCCATTCTGAAGGCGGATTGAGAGAAAGCGGGATACTGTCGCGTGAGGTGTGAAGCAACTAGTCGGGCACGGGGTACAGCTCTTGAAGTCGTTAGAAGTGGTAGCCGACGGAATGCAATTGAAGCTGCGGACATGAATAGAAAATTGGAGGGGATGTGGTGGTGTTACGTGGGTGGTTTTGATGTTTGCTTGCCGTCATCATCGATGCTTTATTTGGGGAGGCGCGTTGATCTGACGTCACCATGACCACAATTCCGCTACGCGACAACGCGTGCTCTAGATTCCTTATCCCCATTGTGGGAATCGATCGTCAAAAAGAATACGCCCACGCGCCTTTCCGTCAGCGAAAACGCTCAGATATGGAGCCCAGATTTCGCCTTCCAATGCTATGCTTTTGCTACACAATCCCATTCGTCAATTCCTCCCCTAGTGTCCCACTCTCCCGCACTTCATCGCGATCGATCTTGCATTACGGTTTGCTATGAGCCGTGGCCCATGACCCTGACATCGTTGGTAGCCGTGCATCTGGCGGTAGCCATCGTGTTTCGCCATGTCTGATCTACTAATGATGGGTTTTCAGCTACCGCATCCCCAAAAGCCGGTTGTAGCTGGCATTTGCGCTAACGCACGGAGTGGTTCCGTGCCTAGCGTTCCACAAAGTCTCATCGCAAGTAGCTTAGGCTCCTTTCAGTAGCTTTTGAGCTTCTTTGCTGGACAGACCGAAGACATTAATTAGGTAGTCGAGTCTGCCGACGTTGTTAGTACAAGCATTTCGGTCGATTGATCATCTTCACTCACTTGATGTCTCCTGCTATCCGCCTGCGCACAGCCTCGAACTCAACTTCAGCTTTGTCTCTTGTCGCATCCTGCCTCTTCGAATTGATCGTCTTGACACGCAGCTTGAATTTTCCGCTGACAGGACGGTGATCCGATACTTTGATGGTGTCGTGTCGCCGGTATTCCAACTGCTTGATCCTACCCAAGCCGCGGTACAACAGCCGATCACACCATGCAGGTGATCGCTGCTTCTCAGAAGTATCATAGTTGTCGGTCCCCACGTCATACTTGTAAGTTGGAGCAAAGTTGATCGGCATCTCAGTGAACGCCCTCAAGCGGAAACCAGGATTGCGCTTGCGGGACAGAAGCAGCTGATCACGTTCGAGAAGCTTCGCCAAGTTGCCTTGCTGCACAGCAGCAACAACAGTATTACGAGGCATCGCGTCGATGCGGTAATTCAGATCGCCGTTCAAGATACAGATCTCGTGATCCAGAATCATGGAACCATCACCACCTCCAACAAAGTAGTTTGCGCATGAAGTTGGGGAGCGATTCTTTGGTAATGGTGCATTCTCCATGATTGCGGCTGCGTCGTTGTTGCGATGTACTGTTTGCGTCTGACCGGCTGCAAGATGACAGTTGATAAAGCACAGCGATGAATCGTCGATGAAGAAGCGCACAACGAGTGCACCCTTGTTGCCAACACGGCCGCTGAAGCCAAGCTTGATTTCAGCTGCGCATACATCGCGGATGTTGGCCCGTTCCGAAGCCTTTACAAACACACAGGTGAACAGACCGACGAGGTTGGCCGTATGCAGGAGTACGTAGTTCTGTTTTGGACTGTACTCGTCCAGGACGCGAACAAGATGGTCTCGCCACGCTCGATATTGATGTGACATGTGCTCGCTCTCTGACGTCTCTTTGTGCTTCTTTCTTTTGAAGATACTCTTGGCTGTGATCTTCTTGTCTTCCAGATCAACCAGTTCCTGGAAGCCAAACACAAGGATGTCAGGCGGGTTCTCGGGTTCGAGTATTTCCCGGAAGAAGTTGCGATCTTGCTCTGTATTACGTAGATTTGCGGGTTTGACTGCGCCGGCGTTCCATGTCATAACTCGCGCCGAGAGTTCTCTGAATTCGCAGTACTCCCCATCACGTTGCTGCATTAGGTTTTCTGCAAAATGTCAGCATGGCACCACACAATACACACAGTACGACTTACCGAGCCAATCGTCCTTCATCATGCCATCCCAGACGCGCAGCATCGTGTCTGTGCCAAGGGACGCAACCTGAAACCTATCGAGTTTCCAGATGCTCGTGCGATCCGCCAAGATGCCCGCTATCGGCTTGTCATGTGCCTTCCAATCCTTCAACACCTTCCAGGGTGTCGACTTGGTGTCGTACACGTATATCATTCCAGTACTGTAGCCAGCCCAAAGGACGTCACCAACACCGACCAGGGAACTGATCTTGTACACACTGACATTCACGATTCCAAGACATTCGAAGCTCTTCTTGGAGTATATTGTAACTTTCCCGTCTGCGTGTCCGAAGTACATGCGGTCGGGCTGACTGCTGATGATAGCACCGGAGGTTACGTCTCCGACATTGAGCTGAGATAGCGAACCCTGGGTTAATTGCTGGAAATGGTTGTTATCCGACGTGCGGGCGTAGACTCGGATATCTTTCGTCGTGGCTACCCATAATTGTGAGCCTGAGATGATAGAAAAGGTGCTTCCACGGGGGATACGGTAGGTAAGTGGGGTCTGCTGTAGGGACGGGCATCCAAACTCGTCAGCTGGCCAGATGTGTAGTACGCCGTCCTCGTCAAGAGACCACATTTCTGCAGCATAGCGGAAGATCTTAACGATGACACTCCTAGCGTGTGCGTTACTCTTAGTGTGCACTACACTTTGCGTGGGGATGTCAATCTCATGCATTTCGCCTGTGTTCGTTCCTAGCCATAATCGCTTGCCTTCGTCTTCCACATCTTTCGCTGGTCTGAATGCAATCGCTGTGGCTTTGACTGTGTCGCCATGAGCTAAACTCATGAGCAGTCGCCCGTTCAGAACGTTCCAAACGTTCGTCACGTATCCGGTTGTACATATGTAATCGCCACAAATTGCAAAGAGCTTGGTCTCGTAGCCGGTGGGGATACCGGCTATGCCGTCTGGGAACACTGGTGGTCTCCGGTTCGCTTGTGAGGAGTCTGGGTAGTCTGTTAAAGCAGTCGTCGGTTGCTTGTCTGCGCCTGTATCCTCTTCATCCGAGTCATAGGTATACGGCTGTGATAGCTGCGATGCCTGCGCAGTAATCGGCTGTGACGGTCTTCTCATTTCCCCCGAGTTCCGTGGAGGCGGTGGTTTCGGAGGTTCTAACGCTTTTCCGGGACTAGCGGATATGGCACCAGTTGTGTTGGTCCGCCGAGGAGGCGGCATGAACTTGTTGTTCGCTTCTTGCACCATTTGCCCAGGACGGGTTTGATCGAAAGATCGTCGGACTGGCAAATCAGGAGGAGGTGCTCTTTGTAGTTGTACACTCTTCCGCAGATCGAAATTGTCCTTCTCTCGTCGCGTAGGTAACGATGGGCGGTCTTCCGGCATGTCAGTCGGTGATGGTGGCGGCATCGTCTTCTTCAAGGCCTGCTTTCCTACTGGCCGGGGATCCGCGAATGGGTGGTTCTCGGCGACTGCGTTTGATGCGGGAGCAGCTGCGAAGTAACCATTAATGCCTCCAGTCATCTTTGGTTTCGAGAAGCCCGGGATGACTGGTGGAGAAGATTCGCCCTTGACGCTCTCTCCACTACTGCTAGGTGGTGTACTGAAGGGAGAAATGTCTGCAGCGTCTGATGTGGCTTCGGGCGCCAGGTTTGTACGAGCTGGTAAATCCACAGAAATCGATTTTGGTGGTATCTTTGGTTTACCCGCTCGGTTCACAGGCGGCGGTACGGGAGGCGCAGAGGATACCGGTCGATCACCCTTTCGCGGGTCATTTGCGGGGCCGTTGCCTGTGTGGGCTGGAAATGTAGGTTTCGCGTCCGTAGCGGGGGTGCCATTGCGACTGGGCATTTTGAAGAACCTCTTTCCTGCAGACACTGCTGAGGGCGAATCCAGCGCGGCGTGCTGGGCAGGTCGTTCGGGCTGCGGCGAGAGTATGGGAGAAGCGGATGACTTGGGCGGTGATCTTGGTGACTGGACCGTAACCTTTGGTGGGGACCTTGTTGGTGACCTGGGCGGAGAAAAGGCCATCATCGACGTTGGTCTCTGCTTTGTGTTGCCCCAGAGCGACCGTCCGAGGGTGTTGGAGCGCGGTGTCACTGTCCCGCTCCCACTGTAGTCGGCCACACTGGGCGAGGGTCTCTCAGCATAGTCTCGGGGCATGTCCAAGGATATGCGCCCATCCGTCCTCCTGTTGTCCTCGGGCATAGCAAGACGGTCATTGGGGCCGGGAGAGCGTTGTCGCGGAGTGGCAGGCGCGGCGGGTTTGTTTGTACTGAGGAGGTTCTCGAACTGGGCGCGGAGGGAAGACACTGGCTTCTGTGCTGGGCGTCAGCAACATCTTCGTGCTGGGAAGGAGCTACTCACTATGGACGAGTCGTCCATGTTCTCCTCCTGCTGGTTGTCCATGATGGTTGTTTTGTCGTCAGCCGGCACCGGGAGGTATCCTATAGCTGCGCATCGACCAGTGAGGTCTTCTTCCCATTTGGCGCTTCTTGTGAGGGTGGAAGGGGAGGCTGTCGCTCGCGGGCCGTCATGCAGCCAGCGCTACGGAGGCAGGATCCAGAAATAGCCTGTGCAGTAGTGTTTGTGGTAGTGGATACGGTGGCGGTGCGATGTGGTAGAGGCCCGAGTGACTGTAGGGCTCCCTAGTGGAGACGCGTATACTGCCTGCTAAGAATGTTCGGCGACAGGGAAGACCGGCGACAGCGCGGGGGTGCAGGTGTTTCGCAACTGTCGGAACGCAACGGCTATCGCGACTGCTCTCCGTGTGTGTGTACGGTCAGGTGACGTTCCGGTTTGCAGGCGATACCCGTGGACAGAGGCTCTTCAGGGCTGCGTTGGGCGCGGGCGGCTTGGAGCGGTGTTGTCGTGTCTGTCTACTGTCATTCCCCACAGCGCAGCAGCACGGAACCCTGCACACCACCAACGGCAAGGCGATCAGGCACCGGCGAATTATAGACGAGCATACAAAACGCCAAACTAGCCAGCCTGCAGCCGTCAGTCTGTACTCCCATAGCGCCGTAGTCTCCCTTCACCGACACCAGCCATGTGGTAAGCACGCGTTTCTTGTCGCCTCCGAGACTCCCCCGCCATGACCTCCGCGGCTGGCTGATGCCCATGTAGTAGACACGTCCTCAACGCCCAGGTCTCCATCCGCTCGCCTTGCTGTACGTCGCCCGTGCTGAGATGTATGCGATGAATGCTGAGAAGGAATAGGCAAGAAATGGTTCGACTGCGCCGAATGTCACCAGGAGCAGAGCGACCACCCGCTCATGCAGACATTTGATATGGTCTTCATCTGCAAAAAGTGCAAGAAGGCCTTCCGCAAGGATGCGCGCGAATTTGAAGACGCGTAAGGATGGAATGTATTTTTTTCATGTGGCGCTGGCTGATGAGTGGTAGCGACGAGTACTGCCCGCACTGCGACAACCATTTCGTTCTAGAGGCCAAAACTCCCAAGGCCTCGCTGCAAGTCGAGGGCGAGGATGTGCGAAAGGACGCCAGGCACGTCGCATCCATGGTTAGTGACGGAATATTGCTAACAAGCCTGCAGGATGCTCAAGGACGAACGTGTACGAGCCGAAGAGATGCGCACCATATTCGATGTCAAGGAAGCACCGGACAAGTTGGGCTGAACCAGTGGGACACGGCGACATACAGTACTATGCGTAGCACAAGCTACAAACCCGTAGGGCGGGGGCCCTCACCCAAGAACATCACGCGACGAGCGAGGGGTTGGGCGTGGAAAGACACTTCATGGTGTGCTAGATTGCCATTTATGAGCACTAGCTGGTCGTATCTGCATTATACAGAATCATAAAGTCTATCACCCGACGCCACTGCTGTTCATGCCTTTTCGCCATCAGTCGTTAACCATGCCTCTATGCGCCACCAGATCCTGAGCCCTCAGCTGGGGTCTGGCGGGTGAGAATAGCGGCCTGGCCTGTACCGGGCTGCCGTCCAGGCCTCCTGTTCGCCGCCTCTTCCTGCTTCTCTGTGTTGATGTTCTCCACGTACTTCTCAATGTCCTCAACGGGCAGCATCTCGATGGGCTTTCCGGGTGCCATGATGGCAATCTCGATGTTCTTCGCGCCAGTCTGCACCACCTCCAATAGTGACTTGACCGTCAACTTGATTGTCTCTTCCCGGTCCATCCCTTCCTTGTGGTTACGTTCGAGGAACTCGCGGACTGTCTTGCTCGACCGACCGATCGCATTTGCTTTCCTGGGTAATATTAGCACAGAGAAGTAACTTTGTGTATGCAACCTACCATGCTGAGTAGATACCAGAAGGCTCGGTCTGGTACAAGCGCGGGGTCTTGTCATTAGGGTCGAAGCCGACTATCAGTGTGCTGATGCCGAATGGTCGGACACCACCACTCTGAGTGTACCTCTGCTGCACACCTGCAACGTACTTGGTGATGTACTCTATCGATACGGGGTCCTCGACTGTGAGGCGATGTGATTGTGCTTCGAGGCGGGCCTTGTCGACAAGGATACGGGCGTCAGCGTTCAATCCAGCGAAGGCGAGGGCAACGTGGGTGTCGACGAGGCAGATCTTGGAGGGTGTGATGCGGGTATCTTGCAGCTTCATTGCGGATCGCTTCTCGCAACCGAGTACTACTATGTCCGAGCCCTTAACACCAACGGCGCATGTTCCTGGGGCGAATGAGCATCTCACGTTCGTTTTCTCCTTCATAGACTACGCACCTCGCTTGACTGCTTCGAGCGCATATTCAACCTGGAAGACGTGACCGTCAGGACTGAAGACTGGCGGAGTTAGCTAGGCCCGCATCTCCAAGTGTTGGCTGTTTGTACCGGAGAGAGCTCGATCGTAGCCGGACGCCATTGTGAAAGTGGATGTATGGTAATCTGTAGGCTCCTCGTTGTTTGGTTGTATACGGCGACGATGGCTAAGAAAAAGCGGCTGGGCAAAGAGGTACGGCTGTTGTCAAGTTGCTCGCGGAGCTCCAGAGCTGTCCGCGTCGCTGCTCCCGCCTAAACTACGCCAAGGCGTCTGGCCCGTGCTTACCCTGTCGAATTAGGTCATCATGGTAGATATTCGTGAAGGCGAGTTGATTATTTCCGCCGCCCGTCGCATTTCTTCTCCGGTCAATTGGGATGGCATCTTCAGCGCGCTTGGTCTCGTCACTGCGACGAACTGCACTCTCTTCTCGCGCCGCATCGCGCTATCAATATTTGCGACCAACAAGTCAAGTGCGATGGACGGGTAGTACGTCAGCGACTTCGGAGCCTCACCAGCCAGACGAAAATGGCGGAGTGAAGGGTCCGACCGCGTCGTCGAAATCCATTAAGTTCACTTCCGAGTCGTATGTGTTGAGGTTTGAGTTTTTTGAGGGATTTGCTAACGCTACGCAGATACCCGCATCTTCAAAGAGACTCCAAGTTCGCCAAAGTCAGCGAGGAGCATGTAAAATATTTTCGAGATCTTCTGGGTTCCGATTCGGCCATCATAGATGGTGTGTCGAAAGATGCATCAGACGATATCGAAGCCTTCAACAGCGACTGGATGCGCAAGTTCCGTGGCCATACCAAACTAGTCTTGAAGCCCAGTTCCACGGAAGAAGTCAGCAAGATCCTCAAATACTGCAATGACAACATGCTCGCCGTAGTACCTCAGGGCGGTAACACTGGACTTGTTGGTGGCTCCGTGCCTGTGTTTGACGAGATCGTGATCAACATGCAGAGGATGAACGAAATCAGATCCTTTGATGAAGTATCTGGTATCCTCGTCGCTGATGCTGGCGTGATCTTAGAGAATGCCGACAACTTCCTCGCCGAAAAGAACCACATTTTCCCGTTAGATCTTGGTGCCAAGGGCTCTGCCTACATTGGTGGCAATGTCGCGACAAATGCCGGTGGTCTCCGTCTCTTGCGGTACGGTAGCTTCCACGGAAACGTTCTAGGCATCGAAGCAGTCCTTCCGGATGGTACCATTGTAGATGATCTCTCGACGCTCCGCAAGAACAACACCGGCTACGATCTGAAGCAACTGTTCATCGGCGGAGAAGGCACTATCGGCATCATTACCAAGGTCTCGATTATCTGCCCAAGAAGGTCACCCGCCGTCAACGTTGCATACTTTGGGCTGGAAAGTTACGAACAGGTCCAGAAGGCGTACATCGAGGCGAAAGGGCACCTATCTGAGATCCTGTCAGCCTTTGAGCTGATGGATGGTCGCACACAAAAGCTGGTCAACAGGGTCACCGGTAAGAAGATGCCTCTAGAGGGCGAACATCCGTTTTACTGCCTGATTGAGACCAGCGGCTCTAACGCCGAACATGACGGCGAGGTAAGCAATCTCATGGTACGAACGAGACCGGCCGCTAACCTGTCTAGAAATTGCAAGCATTCCTTGAACATGTGATGGAGACCGAAGTCGTCTCCGATGGTGTTCTCGCCGAAAATCAAACTCAGATTCAGGAGCTCTGGTCATGGCGCGAAGGTATTACCGAGTGTCTTGGTCATGATGGAGGTGTCTACAAGTACGACTTGTCGATACCCATCGCTGAGCTCTATGACCTGGTCAACGAGACACGCGATCGCTTGACAGAGGCTGGCCTGCTTGGCAACGACTCCTCGCACCCCGTAGTTGATGTCGTTGGATACGGTCACATGGGTGATGCCAATTTGCACCTCAACATCCCAGTCAGGAAGTTTGACAAGGCTGTAGAGAAGAAGCTCGAGCCTTTCGTTTACGAGTGGGTACAAAAGCGTAATGGCAGCATCAGTGCCGAGCATGGTTTGGGAGTGACGAAGAAGCCATATATTGGATACAGTAAGAGTGAGACCATGATCAAGTTGATGAAGCAAATCAAGGATCTATACGACCCTGTAAGTGGCTGCTCGAGCTCGATCCGTTTTCATCATGTGCTGACTTTGACAGAACGGCATCATGAACCCGTACAAGTACATATAGACAGACACTGCAGCACAACCGATAGACCATTCATATACACATTTTTATCCCCCTCAAATCTTGCTCTTCCCTTTTCCCAGCAGCTTAGCCGCATTACCCTGATAGATCGCATCTCTCTCCTTTTCTCCAAACAAACTCTCCAACCCATCCTTCATCCTCTCTGCAAACGTCTTCACAAACTGCGTCTGCGTAAAAGGAAAATCACTCCCATACAACAACCTCTCAAACGAGATCTCGAACCCCTCAACAAAGGCCTTCAACTGCCCCTGCCCCCCACTCTCTCCATCAAACACAAACCCCGCGAGATCAAAGTAAAACTGCGTATCGAGCTGCTTCCGCACCGTCGAAGCATTCAACACCCTCCCGCCCGGCACCACGCTGGAGAACTGAATAAACCGCGTCATAAGCGGCGGTAACGCACCGCCAGAATGCGGAATGATGAACTTGATGTTTGGACACCGGTCCACTGTCCCCGTACTAAAGAGATTGATAACCGCCCTGGCAGTATCGAAAAAGAACTCAAATATAGGTACGGGATATTGCTCGCCAAATGGAAGGGCGTCTGTCGTCTGAACCGGTTCACCAGAACTCCTAACGCAAGGTTTAGTCGGATGAATGAAAACCATCGCACCAATCTCGTTCAACTTGTCAAACACCGCGTCCATCGCTCCATCTCCCACGTAAACCCCATGGTAATTCGTCAGTAAGCCAAAGCCCTCGACTCCTTCCTCCACACATTTCCCCATCTCCGTCAAACTCGCGTCAACATCCGGCAGCGGCAGTGCAGCCCATACACCAAATTTCTCGGGATGTTGCTGCTTGAGAGATGAGGCATAGGCGTTGCATTGCCGTGTTAGATCAATTGCTAATCTCGGATTGCGCAGGTTGATGTTTGTTCCCGGGCTGGAGATGGAGAGGATGGATTTGGAGACGTTGGCTGTTTCCATCATTTCAAGGTGTTGGGGCGGAGACCAGGGAGGGATCGCGGGCATGCCGTCGGGATGGGAGTGCCCGTTTTCGGCGAGGGCGGTGCGGTAGAAGGGTGGGAGGAAGTGCGAGTGGACGTCTATTCGTTGGGGGAGGTGGTGTGTCATGTTGCCTGGGGGTTGTTGCAAGAGCGCTGAGGTTGTGTGTGCTAAGAGGATGATTAGGCTGGGGATGGATGGGATCATTATGGTGGTACCTTTCTGAGATGGAAGTGATGGAAAGATTAGATCAGGTGTATATACAGCGAGTCGATGTGTGTCCCTACTGGACTTTTCGCTCTTGTCAGAAGTAACGAATGCTATGGTTACTTATGCCATGCAATGCGCGGCACCTGCATCAAGTGATCCATTGACATCCGGCACCCCGCTCCGGTCGTTGCACTTACAGAGCAAGAGGACGATGGTCATTCTGCAACCCTTTCAGTGGGGACCTGTAGATGGGCACTGCACCTCTATCATGTGTGATCATATTGCGCCCACAAGCTGGTCCAGCAATTGCAAGCTTGGGGGCTGGATGGCTACTGCATTCAGACGAGACTTTCCGTGCCAACGCAGGATGCAGTAATCAACAACGTGATAGCAGCTGCTCTTGGTATTCCACTCGAAACTATATGACTTTCACCGCACGATAGTTCACCCATTGAATTATCGCGTCAGAGCTTCTGAATGCTCAGTGTGGCACGCATGCGCCGATAAAGGATAATGATCCTGACCGTCGATCGCGTGCCCCACCCGCGCCTTCCAGATGAGCGGCGGGTCAACTTTTTGTTTCCATCACTTGCAGCCATGACACAACGTCGTCCGCCACACCACCTTTCCCTCTACCCTCGGTCGCGCCTTCACGATGGAGCGGATTACGGATAAGATCAATGCGCTGCCCGATGGCGCCAACTACTTCTCGCTCGAGTTCTTCCCGCCCAAGACGGCCATGGTGAGTTTGCCCCGCTCGCACGCGACGAATGTGGAGGGCCGCAGTATGGATGGCGAAAGAACATCGCGAAAGAATAATTGGTCACTAATGGCTCTCTAGGGATTTGCGAACCTGCAAACACGTTTAGAGCGCATGTCGCAGGCTCTCCGACCACTCTTCGTTACCGTCACCTGGGGTGCCGGCGGATCAACAGCCACCAAGTCGCTCGAACTCGCAGAGATATGCCAGCGCCAATTAGGCCTCACAACATGTCTACATCTCACGTGCACGAATATGAACCGCCAGCTCATCGACGACGCGCTCGAACAGGCAAAGGTGTTGGGCATACGGAACATCCTGGCGCTGAGGGGTGACGCGCCACGGAGCGACGAGTACAGGGATGAGGGAACACCGCCGGAACAAGACTCAAACAAGGACTTCACTTGGGCGATTGACCTGGTCAAATACATCCGGAAAGAGTACGGAGATTATTTCTGCATTGGTGTCGCTGCGTACCCAGAGGGCCACTCGGATCAGAGCCATCCCAAGGATCAAGATCCGCTGCACGACCTGCCATACCTGATCGAGAAGACCAAGGCTGGCGCAGATTTCATCATGACCCAGCTCTTCTACGATGTTGAGGCGTACGACAAGTTTGAGAAGATGCTGAGGGAGCACGAGAGCGGAGTGTTCAAGACGATACCGATCATACCGGGGCTGATGCCAATACAATCCTACAAGATCTTGCTCAGGACGACGAAACTATCGCATGCGAAGCTACCGTCGGATATGCTGAAGCGACTGGACGCGGTAAAGAGCGACGATGAAATGGTGAAGCAAGTTGGCGTCAAGATTATGGACGAAATGGTGGAACACATCAAGGCGCGGCCGGATACTTGCAGGAGAGGTTTCCATTTCTACACGCTGAACCTGGAGAAAGCCGTGTCGCACATCGTGGAAGACACTCACCTTATACCGTCGACTATCGAAGACGACGACGATGTCATTGTCGAGACCACGCCCGCCATCAACCTTGAGCCACCACCGAACGGCATGATGCCGCGCAGGCGGCGATCATCTGCTGTCAACTCCGGCCCGCACAACAGAGTAATAATATCACACCCGTCTGCAGCCAAGTCAAGCAATCACTCGTACGAAGCTACGGAGGAGGAAGCTGGTGTACCAAGGGGTCCGATCAACACCCGGGCGAACACACTGGCAATCTCAGAGGGCGAAGGCTCATTGGGTCGCGAAGCCACTTGGGACGATTTCCCTAACGGTCGTTGGGGTGATGCACGTTCGCCTGCCTTCGGTGAGATTGATGGCTACGGTCCAACGCTCCACGTCTCAACACCGCAAGCTCTCAAGCTCTGGGGCCATCCCGTCGAGAAAGACGACATCTCGAAACTCTTCCGCCGCCACATCGAAGGAGATCTTGAGGCCATACCATGGAGCGAACAAAGTCTGTCTCCCGAGACCCTGACCATCAGCAAGCAGCTGCTTGCGCTCAACGCAAAGGGCTGGTGGACAGTCGCCTCACAGCCTGCCGTCAACGGCGTCAAATCCACCGATTCCGTCTTCGGCTGGGGCCCCAAGAACGGCTACGTCTTCCAAAAACCTTTTGTCGAGTTCTTCATTCCCGCCTCCGAATTCGCCATTCTCAAGCCCAAGCTCGACGCCCATGAGCAAGTCACTTACTTCGCTGGTAACGCCGCTGGAGAGTTTGAAGCTAGTCAAGAAGATGGAGTAAACCCTGTTACTTGGGGTACGTTTGCAGGTAAAGAGATTGTTACGCCTACTATCATCGAGGCTGTCAGTTTCCGGAGTTGGCTTGACGAGGCGTTTAGTATCTTCAGGGAGTGGCAGAGGATTTACCCGCCGAGGAGTGCGAGTAGCACACTGCTTGGCAAGCTGAGGCAAGATTACTGGCTTGTCAATGTTATTTGGGGTGATTTTGTCAATGGTGAGGGATTGTGGGAGTTTTTGGAACAGTAGCTTGTATTGTAGATGTAGGTATGGGAGCTTCACGCAGTTAGGGTATCGTATGCGCGCGTTGGAAAGTGCTATGTTCACCCCTAATGTTGATTACATTACGTGAAGACACCACACACAGTCTGTCTACTTGTTATGCGCCCGCCCGTCAATTTTCTTTCGTTGGTACTTGCTCACAAGGCTGGAACGCCACTTCCCTTCTATTGGAGTCAGCGTGAACCGGGCAGGAAACACCGCTGCCCCGCGGGGCAGACGCGCCTCACGACGTGTCCATCCACGCCATGCTCCCTCTTGCCATAAATGCCTTTACCAATTTCCATCGACGTCGCTTTTGCACGGCCACGAGAAATGGCTCATGGCAACCCAACGAATTCTTCACCATGGACCGGGACTCTTTTGGCCCCATTCGCTCGCAGGCGGTATCGTACTGTGAACGATCTGCCCCGTGGATCGTCGGAACCCTGGCCAGCGGAGGCAGAGGACTTTTTGAGTTACAAGTCTAACATAGCTTATGGGGAGGGGGAAGAAGATTCCCAGGCTAGTAAAGATGGCGAAGAAGACAATGACAGGGGAAATGGAGATGCAAGCCTACACGCCAAATCTCGAAGCACCTACCCAGTCGATGATGATCAGTCAACCGCAGATGATGACTTTATCGTTGTGAAGGAAGATTCGACTCCACAGTCAGCCATCGCAGCTTGGAACCGCAACTTCAACGGCGAACCTCAGTTGGAACTGGCACGTGAGGACCCACTGCCGTTCACTATAGGCCAGAGACTGGGTGGGGGCGGTGTTGGAGTCGTTCATGAGACACACATTGATGGCGTGCCTCTGGCCTTGAAACGGACATACACGCGTCTTGTTTCCTCTCAGCAGCTCAACGAAATCAAAATCCTTGGCCGAATCTCGAAGTATCGCCACCGTCATGTTGTGGAGCTGATTGGATCTTATCTGCATGAACAAAGAAGGGGGTTTGAAATTGGCATGTTGATCTGGCCGGTTGCTCGGACGGATCTTGCAGCGATGCTTCATGACTTTAACGTCTTGAGGCAATACTACTTGGATCATCTTAAAACAAACGACGTTGAAACGTCTCAGCCATCTCAGGAGATGGAGAGGATTCGTGTAGCGATGAAGCCACTCATTGTCCTCATACCGTCGGATCAATTGTGCGCAGGTCTCCCTTTACGATGCGAGGTTGGACAAGTTCTGCTCTTGTGCAGGCGTCGTATCAGGCGTAGCCTAGGATGCATAGCCAATGCAGTCGCCTATCTCCACGACCAGAATATTCGACACAAGGATCTCAAACCCTCCCAGATACTCCTGTCACCCCAAGGACTCTGGCTAGCAGACTTCGGCTGGTCTGCAGACATGTCGGAGCATGACCGCAGTACCACCAGCGGTGGTGAGATGATGACTACCAAGTATCAAGCGCCGGAACGAGCGAACAGAGCGCGCTGCGGACGTTCGGAGGATATCTTCTCTTTGGGATGTATCTTTCTCGAGATGGATTATTGTATGACCCCATTTGCTCAAGATGACCCACGCCCTTGGGCGCAAAGAGGGTGGTCCTTCCAGGCAAACCTAGATCGCATACAAGACTGGATGAAGCCGTTGCAGAGAATCAACTGGAAAGAAAATTTCACTGAAGAGGCAAGTCCTTGTAATGTTACTATTACTACCAACTTCCCGAAGCTATTGATGTCAATGCTAGCACATGCTAGCAGCGAACGCCCCTCTATCCAGGATGTCCTGCACACACTTTCTGTCGCGTTTTTCGTCAGTAACTATGAAAGCGTGTTTATAGCTGAGTGTTGTCGACCGCGCACGCACGTTCAGCCCGCCTGAGAAGATTTGGACTTCGAAAG
Organism: Alternaria arbusti; assembly: GCF_024043155.1. Taxonomy (NCBI): domain Eukaryota; kingdom Fungi; phylum Ascomycota; class Dothideomycetes; order Pleosporales; family Pleosporaceae; genus Alternaria; species Alternaria arbusti. The sequence goes on from NW_026249959.1 coordinate 540,061, forward strand.
ACACGAAGACACGACACAAGAAAAGTGGGAAACGACATGAATATGGACACGAGAGTCGATCAGGCCAACTCGGTTCAAGTACGATTGCATCAGCCGCAAGAGCCACTAGACGCGTCGTGGGTTCGCAGACGAGTCTCGACAGCACACCTTGCAGCGGGTGACGCAGTGTATAGACACGAGGAGCGGAAGAACCAAATTCTACTTGGGTATGAGGTCCATCAAACAATCATCCTGGCAACCCCGGATCGTTCATACACTCATCAAAGATCTGGGACGTGCTCCAGCGGCGGCACAATATTCAGGTCTGGGAATAGCAATTTCCAGTAATGAAGAGTCGCCAACTCTTTTAATCGCCAGCGGATAGACCATCTCTGGTTTTGGCTATGTCATTGCAGTTGTATGTCGATGGATCTCCAGCTCCGAACGAGGAGCGTCGAGGCGCTGAAGCCATAGGATGAGCTCGCATGGGTCGGTACAAGCACCAATAACAAGCGGAGTGATACAGTATCGACGTGATTTTTTATTCAGACTACATAGTCACCAACAGAACCATGTTTCTGGATATCTCTTATTTTACATGTCTCTCATATGCACTCTCGTCCTAACGAAGAGGCATTCCTGTGGACGCAACTCCATAACGCCAGCCATGCATAGTTTTCGGGCTTATTAGCTCTTCTGGAGGTGAAAAGCAGACAACAAAAACAAGAACAATGCTCGAATGAAGAACGAGAAAATGGTGTAGTGGCACCTGTAGAACAAAAGCAACGCTCTTTGACTTACTGGACTAGGTCCCGAGTTTGCCCAAATTCGCCATTGACTGGCGTTTATCGTTTGTTCAAAGATGCAGGAATCGAAGTATTCGTTTGGCGGAGCGATGACCCAAAAGCCTCCTCCCATTTGAGAGAGGCCAGAGCAAAGCGGCGTATATGCCAAAGCAACATGCCCGCTCACAACATGCCCGCGGCAGCCAAGTCGCGGTAGACCTTCTCCGGCATGACGTTGCCTTCGTTGTCCTCCATCTCGACCACGTTCTCCGCAAGCAGTTTCTGTTTCTTCTGGTCCTTCTGGATCTTGCGCCACAGCTCCTCAGCCTCCTGTATGCTTGTGATCTCTCGGAAGAGGGTAGTGTTGGTGATGCCGAGACACTTAAGACCGTGGATATGGCGAGGCTCGTTAAAGTGCTTGTCGAATGCGCGCCTGCCCATGTATACGAAGTTTCCGCAAATCTCGCAGGGGAATTCGACGCCCAGGCCGTGAAGCTTGTACAGCCAGAAGGGGATGGGCTTGCCGTCCCAGGCGAGTGGCAGCTTGAGCGGGTTGTAGATCTTGTCTTCGCTGTCGGACTCATTGTCCTCCTTTTCTCCGCCGTTCTCGGGCTGCTCTGCGTATAGCTGCTCTAGCTCTTGTTGGCGCTCGCGCTCGGTCATACCCTGCTTCCGCTCGACGTTGACCTTGGTGTCGCCGCGCTCCGTCTGCATGGCTGCAGCGAGCTTCCGTATCCTGAACTCGCGCTCGGCGACTGCTCGCTCCTTGAAGCGTTGCAAGTCTGAGGAAGCACCGTTCGCGTGCTTTTCAGCATCCTGCGCGCCGTTCTGGCTCTCTTGTAGCGCCTTCTTGTGTTTCTTGCCGGACAAATGTGCTTCGTAAACAGTCTCTTTCGAGAAGCCTTTCTTGCAGGCTGAGCACCAAATGCCCTCTCCCTGCGCTTCACCGTTGACCGGTGCAGACGCTATGGATTTCTTCTCCCAGCCTGGAACTGCATCCTTCTCCCATGCCTCCTCAAACTCCTTGTCGAAGCTGGTGAAGAGCTTATCCAGATTCTCTAGCGGCTTCGTCCGTCGCATGAAGCTCTCGAGGTAATCTTGGAGCGCTTTCAAGTAATGAAAGTAGGCCTCTGATTTCTTCTGGTCGCGCCGGATGTTGCATTGCGGAGGGGTGAAGATATCGAACTTGTCGAGGTACTCCAGATAGGTCAGACGGCGCGCGTTTTGCTGAACGGGAAGGTTGAGGTACTGCTCGTGCAGAGTCGTCAGGTCGAAGAAGCGACCAAAACCCTCCTCGCCGGTGAACATGGAGTCGATGGCTGCGATGGATGCCGTGTGGTCTTCGGGTGAGCGTTTCTTGTAGGCCTTCTCCAGGTTCTCGACAGGCTCATTCGGGTATCGGCTGTGGAAGTCCTTGATGGATGCGATCTCCTTCATGAAAGACTCCATAGGGTCGCCATGGGTGAGACCGCGCACCTCGTCCTCCTTCTTGCTGTCCTCATCCTGGTAGATCTTCAGTAGGCGGCTCGACTGGCTCTCGATCTGCTCCAGGAATCGCGCAATGTCGTGGTCACGTGCGAGGCGATCGCGAATCTGATGAGATGTTAGCACGCAGTTCGCGACGGACGCGAGGGTAATGCCTACATGCGGGGGGTCTTCTAGGAGTCGCTCGGCAGCGGCGTCCTCGAGGCGCTCGAGGTCCTCGTGGAGTTGGCGCTGATCTTCCAGAAGCATGCTTGCGGTCGCCTAGAGTAACTATGAGTCTTGGTATAGCAGCGGTTCGGTAGTGGATGTGCAGACCTTTGCGGCGGTGACGATGTCGAGCTGGTGGTGGAGCCTGTCGCGGCAACATAAATCGCAGAACGCGCTAGTCATCGGGGCTAGCGCGCCGAGGCTCCGGCCCTCCGCAAAGCTGAGGCGCAACTGCTCCAAACTTTCTTGCACATCGCGGACGACTCGAAAACTACCAATCACCCATACCAACCCCCGCTTCACATTCACGATGGCGGACGGAATCGACCGAAATGCGGACGACAAGATCGAGTTCTCCACCTCGAAGGAGGTTACGGTCGCGCCTACCTTCGAGGCCATGCACCTGAAGGAGAACCTGCTACGCGGTATCTACGCCTACGGATACGAGTCGCCCTCAGCTGTGCAGTCGCGCGCCATCGTTCAAATCTGCAAAGGTCGCGACACCATCGCTCAGGCGCAGTCCGGAACAGGAAAGACCGCGACTTTCTCCATCTCCATCCTCCAGGTCATCGACACGGCCGTGCGCGAGACACAGGGTACGTCATATCAGATTGGAGAGATGGAACTCTGCTGATCAGCCATAGCACTCGTACTCTCACCCACGCGCGAACTTGCGACCCAGATCCAGCAGGTTATCATGGGTCTCGGCGACTACATGAATGTGCAATGCCACCCGTGCGTCGGAGGAACAAACGTCGGTGAGGATATCCGCAAGCTCGACTATGGTCAGCACGTTGTCTCTGGAACCCCAGGACGTGTAGCCGACATGATTCGCCGCCGCAACCTCCGCACACGCAACATCAAGATGCTCGTTCTCGATGAAGCCGACGAGCTCCTCAACCGAGGTTTCCGCGAGCAAATCTACGATGTCTACCGCTACCTCCCACCTGCCACCCAAGTTGTTGTCGTTTCGGCCACCCTCCCATACGATGTGCTCGAGATGACAACTAAGTTCATGACGGACCCCGTGCGCATTCTGGTTAAGCGCGACGAATTGACGCTAGAGGGCCTCAAGCAATACTTTATCGCTATCGAGAAGGAAGAGTGGAAATTCGACACCCTGTGCGATCTCTACGACACACTCACCATTACACAAGCAGTAATCTTCTGCAACACGCGCCGCAAGGTTGACTGGTTGACGGACAAGATGCGCGACGCTAACTTCACTGTATCCTCCATGCACGGAGAGATGCCGCAGAAGGAGCGAGACAGCATTATGGCCGACTTCCGCCAGGCCAACTCTCGCGTGCTCATCTCGACCGATGTGTGGGCGCGTGGCATTGACGTGCAACAAGTGTCGCTCGTCATCAACTACGATCTGCCATCGAACCGTGAGAACTACATCCACAGGATTGGTCGAAGTGGACGATTCGGACGCAAGGGTGTAGCCATCAACTTTGTCACTCAAGATGACGTTCGCATCCTCCGTGACATTGAGTGTAAGTACTGTTCAGCTTCTTCTTCAGACATCCGCTAATCCTCGTAGTGTACTACTCTACCCAGATCGACGAAATGCCCATGAACGTTGCGGACCTCCTCGCGTAGAACCTCGAGCAGAATTTATACGCATTGCATGCGATCGAACACGGGGCACAGCAGAGATCCACGCTCACCGTACTGAGGTCACAGAGACTCTCACTCAAGGGACACGACCCGCTTCGGCGGCGAATTGGAAGTGGAGGAAGGGGCTCTTTAGCCGAACAGTAAGCCATCTCCGTCGCAAGGCTTCTGTCACCTGGCTAACTTGGCGACTCTGACTAGAACGAAATTGTAATCAATACCCATAACGCACTCACAATATATGAGACCGATGACCAGCCGAGATATTTTGGTGGCGGTTCCTCCGAGATCGGATTTGGTTCCGACTATCGCTATCGTGATATAATGATTGGCAGTTTGCGATATATTTGTGACACACAGTTTCGATCACATACTCGATTAGATCCAACAAACGTTCTTCTGCCACGTCACAACATATCCGCAATTCTATGAGGAAGGAAATATGGTGAGTTCAACGCCCTTGCCAGCTGGGCCCGCAATCTCAATACAAGATTCCGCTATCCTAGCGGAAGTAAATGAAGATGGCCTCACTCTGTTCTTGAGCTACCCCACGGCTCCAGTGGTTTGTTTCCGCTATAGCGTGATTTGCAGCACATCCTCGTGCGTATTATTATCATCAATATGTCTTCTCTTGTTCTAGTAGCAGACTCAATCGCCTGGCTGAAGCGACAGTGCACCGTCTGAGGTAACAATCAATACGATTGAGGTAGCAGCGCTGTCCCTCTCCATGCAATATGTTGATTCCCCACCGTTGATACGATACCACACGAGCTAGCCCTTCCAGCTGCAGTGTCTCAATGCTTTTGCTCAAAGTACAGTGGGGAAGCGGTCGGCTTGTTGGCACAGTGACATTATGCCGCGTATGTTTACCGATAACGTAAGCAACACCACCTGCCACCGAATGCATTGGAACGAAATATGCAGAGTGGTAGAGACCCTTGGGGCGAATTCGAAGGTGAAGTGTGGCTCAGGGTCCGATTGCGCGAACATGATTCTTCCAAATTACCCATGCAGAATTGTTGAGAGTGCAATGTAACGGAGAACATTGAAAACGGCGAAAACTATGATCGATCATTTTTGAGTTGGTATATCAGGTCGGAGACAGTACTTGAATGTGTACCATGCGAGTACGCGATCATGCTCGATAGAGTATCACGACCTACCATTCACACGTATGGCACTCTTGTTCCTTTGTAATGTATATCTCATCTCCGTCATCGGCTTCCCCTCAGTCGCATCACGGTGCCATGGAACGGAGAGTACCAGCTTCAGGTGCTTCACTGGGGTTGGACCCTGCCTCATCACCCTCTCCGCTTCTCCGAGGCCGGAACCAAACATTGCCGCATTTTGAAGAGCCTCCGATGCCTGCGACCTCTCTCATTTGAGGGGTAACTTTTGGTATGGGATGGTTGAGTGTTGGGGAAATTTCGAGGGGCTACACTGCGTCCCATCGTAGTACCAGTGGATGGAGTGGATGGCAACCAAAATACCAAACCACACATGAACACACCTGAGATCAGTCTCGAAGCATGAGGAAATGCAGGGTCAGAGTATAAAACACGGCATATCCCCTTTTAGAGTCTCTCATCTGCAAACACTTCGACCTCAATCTACCATCTTCGACTTCGATCAAAACAAAACTCAAAGTACGATCTCTCCTCTTCTTCCATCCTCTTCATCGTTTCAAACAAAACATAGCTAACACATCCCCAGTCACTACCAACAAAACGTACCACCTCCCCTCTCTACTACTCCACCACTCCACCTAACACTCCCTTCTCAGCAACCCAACCCGACCACAAAAATGCAATTCACCACCATCCTCAGCGCCACCATGGCCCTCTTCGCAGGCGTTGCCTTCGGCACCATGGAAACCACCGCCTATATCGAGCCTAAGGTAACCCATCGCATCGAAACCGTTACCGTTACCGCTCGTGCCGTTACCGTTACCGCTGCTCCCTACGCCGCATAAATGGGTCTACCTTCTGGTACCTGTCCGTAGCATCTTGGTTGCAATGAGATGACTGGGGTTACGATAGGATAGGCTGGTCAGAGGTCCTACGGCGAGTTTTTCTTGTGGGTATATGTGTCTGACTGGTTGAGATGAGGACGCTGGAAGGGTCCGGAAAAAGTGGATGGTAGATGTGATTCAATGCCATGTCTTACTGTCTAATCCTCGTTTTTATGCTTGCTGTGTGATTTGCTATGTCAACTGTTGTGACTGTGGAATCATGCCGCTGACACGAGATGCGCCTTCAGACCTCAGAATACTTCGTGTACCAATGCGAAGAAGGGGTTTGAGAACGAGGTGAAATTGGTTCACATATTATCATTGTGTTATAGACACAGATAGCCGACCTCCATATCACACACCACCACTTCAAGCCGCCGTATCGTCACCAAAAGCTAGTTGCATTCTCCGTGCGTGCGCAGCTCTTCTCTTAGCCTGTGCCGACATGGGCTTCTTCGGAGCATCTCCGTTCTGACTTTCGTTGGAAGGCGCTGGGAGACTCTCTACCTGTACTGGAACAGACGGAACGGGAGGAGGTATCTCAATCTGAACTGGAACTGATGAGGTAGTGGGTGGTACCTCCACGCGCAACTCTTGTTTCGGTGTGGGAGTTGGTTGCTCGTGCAATACGGGTGGTGAAAGTATGGCTTGTTGCGTATCCGTTATCGGTTGCGCCGCTTCTGTAGTGGAAGCCTGTCGCACTAAGTCTTCAGCCATCGTCTTGACGACTTTGTGGCTACGAAGTCGTTGCTGAAGGACGGAGAGCACGACATCGTCATCGTTTAGTTCCACCGGCGTCTCTGTTGCGCTGGCCAGTATGGGTTGCGAAGTTTCCGAGGTGATGATCTGGGGCGGCGGTGGTGGAGGATAAGACGGTGCAGTTACCGGAAGGGTAGTCGCCTCCTCCTCTGTACCAGACGTTGTTGTAGTTTCAGCGACGGTAGTAATCGTGGGTGACGGTGTTGCGTTGAATGATCTGCTGCTTGACGTTTGCGACAACCTTTTCGACATGCGCTGTGACGGCCGCTGGCTACTTGGGCGACGAACTGGCTCGTCGTCGGTGAAAGTCGTAACGTTGACAAGAGCACTGGGAGATCGCAAAGTGTGTATAGATGTTGCATAGTGAGACATAGGCGACGATGTACGCTCCGCAGAAGCAAAGCTATTTCGTCGCAGGCTCGAGTCGTCCTCATACATCGACGGCGCATTCGCATCCCCCTTCTCATCTTGTGGTGGTTGCGCAAGGCCTTCGCTACTTGTAGGAAGCTGGCGTGGCGATGGTTGAGCTGCAGTAGTCTTGGTCGCGCTTGAAACACCGTCTGTCATCGCATTCGTCGTCGGTGTAGTTTCGGGGACTACAGGTAACATATGACCAGTTGTTGGAGTCGACGTCACCGAGATCGATGGAATAGAACCTATTGGACTATTTGGCCATTCTCTACTCGGCAGCCTCTCACTCGCTGCACTAGGCATCACATAGTCCGCCAAATCATCAATAAGCGACGGCTGGCTCTTGAGATGAGGGAGCTCCGATGGCAAAGACCTATGCTTTTCGCTATGCCTTTGGATGTCTATCGATGTGGCTCGATACCGTCTCGCTACCATGGGGACGCTGACCGTAGCTTGTGTTGACAGGGTGGAGTCGGTGCGCTCGATTGTTGCATCGCCGGTATTCGAGGAGGAAGGTGCGACATCGATGGAGGCGCGAGGTCTTGGTTCCCGGAGGACGGATTGTCGGGAGTAGTCTGAGCGTGCTCGTGGTCGTCTGGACAGTGTCGAGCTTTCAGTACTGAATTCGCGGGATACCTGAGGGCTCAGGAAGCTCTGTGAGTTTTGCCTCTCCTCGATGTCCAAGTCAGCCGGCGTACTACCGGCCAGCTCTACAGGCACCGAATTGATACTACCAGCTAAAGATTGTTAGTTGGACTGTAGTCCTGTCTATCGTGGATGACACTCACTTTCGACGTCGTCTTTTTCAGCTTCAGACGCCAGTGTAATATTTGATGCGGAGACATTCGCCTGATTCGTTCGGTATTTCTGCCTTGAATAAGGCCCACGTAGCGCATCTTTCTCATCATGAGGTACCCAAGGTCGTACCGGAGCCTCAAAAATGGGGGTCTCTGCGATAGCACCAGGCTTCCCACAGAGCTCTGCCGTTTGCATGACGTAGATAGCACCAGTCAACTGAGCGTGGCACTGATCTAGTAGCTGCTTCTTCTTCAGAAGTTTTTTCTGGTTTCTTAGACCCCACTCAAGCTTGAGCTTCGATGCAGCTGTGCCACCATCTCCATCGTGGCCCCAGGCTTTGTCCATATCCATGCCGATTTCGTTAAGAGCACGCCGCACCTCGAGCAAAGAAGTCTCGATCCATCTCCGCTTATTTGGGTAAGCATCCAAGAAATTCGAAACCGCAGATGAGATGAAAAGGCGTGTCGCCTCATCGATGTCTTGTCGCACTTGTTGGATGATGCTCACGAAAGCGATGGTATCCGCAGAAGCCTTCTCGGTGGTGAGGACATAGTCCGCAAAGTAGTAGGTAGTCGGTATCGCTGGAAAGTCGCATAAGATGTCATCGGGCGTTTCCCTTGGAATAGCGGTTGACGGCCGCCGGTCCTCAGAGTTCCTAGGCTCCTGCTTCGGCCGTCCGATCTTGCGTTGGAAGTACTTCAGCCTCGTTCCTTCGGTCTCCGTAGGCGCTTGCGTGGGGAGGTCAGCCCGATGCAGTGTTTCCGGTAAGAACAAGCCAGCAGCGGGCAACATCGAAGTCAAGGTTGGCATGAGCGTCGTTCGTATTACTTCAAGCTGATTGTACTATTGCTGTACAGAGTCTGAAAGTAGCTGGTAGCGCGCATGGGTTAAGCAATGGTAGCAGGCGACATGCGCCAGGTACACCAGGACAAACCCCGCAGAGAATGACGCAGTACTTGCTCGAAATAGGCACAGCCGGTGCGGATGTGCTGGTGTTCCAGTTTCGTGTGTCGGCCTGTCCGATGGAAGTATTTGCTAACAGCTACACATGGTTTAGCTATCAGTCGATCACGGCACCGATGTAGCGGTAAAGTGTTGGTTGGGGGCGCAGAACAACAACTCAGCCGCGGGCACCGTACCGCAGAGTCATGAGCGTTGTCGTCTCACGCCGCACAGCATAATCATGCCAATGTGCATGGGACGTCTCGCCGGATTTGGCATAAATTACTTATAAGACACTGGTCTTCGATCCAAACCTCGCTATTGGGCTACGCCGCAAGGATGCTGATTGCATGGACTACGCCTCAATGGGGGCCAAAACACATTCCATATTGGCCCCCATGCGCAAGATGCGGGTTCGGAAGAGGGAAGCGAGATCAGGCTAGGAGTTGGTCTAGCCGATTGGCCGTTGCGCGTAAGCCTTCGCATCTCGAACATGATGAATGACTCTCTTCATCGCAAGTGCAAGCGTCGTAGCGTATCGCCTTCCCCTGTTCGGCGAGGATATGAAGATGTAAGCACCGTTTTAAGCTTAAATTCATTCGATAGCAATGTGGTCATCATTGTGACGGCGGCAGCGGAAGACCCAAAGGCCTCCGCAACATGGAACTTCTTGAAGGTGGCACAGGTTCTACCTGTGAGCACAGCCGTACGCGAGGGTCTCCTTGCATGAGCCACCGACTCATGCATCCAACCGTCTCACCACAGCCTCGCTGAAAGGCCGCGGCGGGCTGACTGAATTACCAGCCTCGTCCGCTACTTGCACAAGAGCGGGGAAAATGCACAAGTCCCCTGACGTGACACCTTGTTCCTCCTGCCACTCGAATTCCCATGCGCTAGGCTGGGAAAACAGCGTGAAAGCGAAAAGCGCAGCCCGCTTCAGTACTTCCTCAAGATTCCGCTTACGCTCTCCATTGTTCATGCGAGAGTCCGCGTATGGTTGCAGAACGTTGTCTAATGTTGCAAGCGTTGCCTGTATGCTTGCATGTCGACTGTCGGAAGGACCGAAGGGATTGCGAATGTAGCTCGACTGCATCAACTCAGCAGTCATGACCCGCCAGCGTGCCATCAATGACGTTTGAGCTAGAGGAAAGTTAGTGCTCGGATACTAGACGATGAAGCAATGTGTATCGCATACCCTGGTAGCCACGATCTCCATTTGCGACGGCTTGGTAACATTGGGCGACTTCGGACGGCAAGAGGCTCTTTATAGGATCTTTGGAGGGCTGAAGTTTCGATATTACCACCCAAGCGATGATGAATCTTAGTGCGATCTCTCTAGTTGCAGCATTTCCAATCAATGTAGTGAGCGTTCCTACCGAGACTGGGAGGCCTGGCCCCAATGCATGGAGGTCCTCATAGTCGATGAGACCAGGGTTGACATGGCTTGTGTGGTAGTAACTCTGGACATGATTCTTGATGGCATTGCTGATCTTGGAGACGTCACCAGAGATAGCTTTGTCTTCCAAAGGTTGGGGAAGTCCACCACTCAGACCAGCTAGAGACGATCGTTTGGTGCTTAAGGGCATGGCATTGGCGGAAAACCCCTTCTCTTGTGAAGCCAATGCGTATGTGTTCTCTGCAGGGTATTGGGTATTTGGGCGTCCTCTTTTACGCCAGCAGAACCAGAAAATAAGTCCGGCTAGTAACGCACCTGCGGCAAAACACCCAATTGCGATTCCGGCGGTTGCGCCTGTTGAAAGTCCCTCGTTGGTAGCCTGCGGTTGAGAATTCGGCTTCGCAGCTGAAGTCGAAGTAGTTGTCCCAGATGTCGGTGTGGAGGGGGATGGTTGTAATGGACCAGGTGTAATTGAAGCAACTGGAGCCACACTAGAGGATAGCACAGCACTCGTTGGCGTTGGGGTAGCCGTGGAGGAAGCAGAATGGAAAACGATCTGCGCGGGATTGATCATGTATGAGACGGTGAAAAACCCGTCAGACCTTGTCTCGCCAGGCGGTAGTGATTGTCCCCATTCTTTGCCAAAGCGAATGCCTTGTCCGGTGGGTACCAGGACGAGAACGCTTGTGATTGCCGCTCCTTCAGCAATGACTGGAACGGTGAAATTCCCAACGGCACCATCGGCTTGCAACGTCGCCGGCACGGTGAGGATTTGAGTTAACGATGTGACAGGAGTAGGTGCGGCTGCACCTGGACCCGCGTTGCTTGTCATTGTTCAACGGATGTTGAGGGTTGTGGGGTGTTCGTTCAGGGGAGACAGGCCAAATGGTACAACGCGGGATTGTGAGCGCGAGGAATCAAATATGAACAGATGAGTAACGACCTAGGGCTCAAAGCATAGACAGGTTTCGGGCGCTTACTTCGATCTCCGTAAGATAACCAGCCGTTCCGGTGTTGTATCTAATTGCACCAATCCTAACTGAGCTGTTATTGGCGAAGTGAGAAGTGACCATGTGCTAGCTTCTCGGTAAAATACAATGTGCCTCGTTGCGGCCCCCAAGGCGCACTCGGCATGCATAAGGTGCGTATTCTTGGGTCCAAGATACATGGGGGCCGAAATGGCGCGTGTTGTGATCGGTCGAAAAGATGCTGTGCCGCAAGGCTGAGACATAGGGGCCGCCTCAAGGCACCTGCATCGTCTCTGCATCTTATAGATACGTGATCAGGCGGGAAGGCAACAACAAAGACCGCGTCACTGACAACGAGACAAGATGGAGCGAAACGAGCGACCGCATATGATTGTTGGTGTAGACCTTGGGATGACGTGTAAGTTCTGGCGAGGCTGAGGAATGACACGTGGGGAGGCGAGTCCCGATTCGGATTAGTGTGTTGTGTTGGATCACGTGCTCCTTATCACACCCGTCCAAGGCTGATACATCTCTTCAGGTACCGGCGTGGCATATGTGAACCTCTCTATAGGCAGCGAAACTGTCCGCTGGGTGCAGAAGTGGCCTGGACGATTCCAGGCGAACGAGAACAAAGTCCCAACGGTGGTCGTCTACCCAATTGGCTCCAAAGATCCGTCATCATGGGGCTTTCTTTCGGAGACCGCTGCAGAGACCGCGGCCGACGACAAGGAGTACAAGGAGTGGTTCAAGACATGCCTCGATCCAGAAAAGCTCCGCCGAAAGCAGATGGAGGATCCAGAAGGCGCACCCGAAAACCTACAGGAGGTTGAGAAGTGGTATGGCGACTATCTGCGGAAAATGTACGAGTACTTGTCATTCAAGCTTGGCGGAGAGCTTTCTGGCATCGGCTGGGAAGAGGCTAGAATTGAGTTCATATTCAGCGTGCCGACCACATGGGCTCCGATGCCAACAGTGGAGAACTTCAAACGGCTGGTGAAAGAGGCGGGCTATGGGACGCATCCGCACCACGAAGTGGCGATAGGTCTTACGGAAGCCGAAGCCGCTGCGGTACATGTATCCACTGAAGCACCAGGCATTTTCCGCGAGAACGATGTCTTGCTAGTCTGTGACGCCGGAGGTGGGACAACCGATCTTAGCGTGCTGAAAGTCACTGGCACGGTCAACCAGGCTATCGATCTACAGCAGATGGACGTTGTATTTGGCGAGACCATCGGATCCGCCGCTATCGATTACGAGTTCGAGAGGCTGGTGATGCATCGGTTGACGCTCGCACACAGTACAAATCCTCTACCGGTCGACCCCGCGGATGCCGGGTGGGAGATGATGAAAAGTCGAGACTTCCAAGCCGTGAAGTGTGAGTATGGCGCCCCAGACGACACACCGTTATTCAGTATAGGAATTCCACGCGTTCCGCAAACTTACAGCAACTCTGATCCGGAAGTTCGAATTCGCAACGGCGAGATGACCTTTGAACGGCAAGACTTGCAGCGCCTATTCGATAAGCAGATCGCGAAGCTGTTCAAGCTCATCGACACGCAGCTGCAATCGCTTTTTCAGAAGTTCCCGAGGGAGCATGTAGCGCATCTGGTTCTCAGTGGTGGGCTGGGCAATAGCGCGTATGTGCAATCGCAGCTGCGAAAGTACTATGCGCGCACCTCTTTCCCAAATGCTGAGTCGATCTCCGTGAGCATAGCGCCTGACCCTCAACTCGCTGTGTGCAAGGGTCTCGTCAGCGATCGTATGCGAAAGATTCTGACATCACGATCGGTCCTCGGATGGCGTTGTTGTCGAGCGTCGTATGGCACTGTGTGCAAGATTGCGTATGACAAGAAGAACCCTGAGCATCAAGGGAAGGAACTTGTTCGAGACCCACTGAACAACAAGCTGTACATCACACAGTCGATAGCGTGGTTCGTCAAGAAGGGCGCGCCAGTAAGCGTGGACAAACCGATCGAGCACAACTTCATCAAGAAGGTCGACCCGGGCGATCCAAGAAGGGCATTTCCGACGACTGTCATCGAGAGCGACTTGGATGCGGCGATATTGCCAGACCAAATGAACCAATGTAGGTGTACCGAAGCTCGCCCGCCTCATTCGTCCAGCTTTCTAACAGCTCGCAGACACGCGCATCCTTTGCGAAATAAATTCAGACCTCTCTGCAGCGGACGAGAAGAAGTTCCAAGAGAAGAACAAGCACTTCTGGTCGTTGCAGAAGCACTATCTGCGCATCGAGTACTCGGTGCGCGTCTTGATCGGGCCGGCAGACATCCGCTTCGAGCTGTGGTTTGACGACCAGAAACTTAGTCGCGATGAGTCGATTAGGGTAGAGTGGATGCCTGCGCAGATGCCGCAAACGTCTCAGATTGCCGAGATGTCCGGGGCGGAGAGAGAGGCTGTTGAGATGTCCAACACGCCGCCCACGCCCATAGGCGCTGCGCCCCCAAGTGGCGCTTTCAAGACTGATCCAAATGCGAAAGCCATACGGACAGGTGGTTTTACGGTCGTCAATAAGAGGGCTACTGTTGAGATGGGCAAGAAGCCAAGAGGAGTGGGTGGGCTGTTTGGGAAGAGCTCTTTCTTTGGACGCGCTGCGTAGGACGACGCCCTGGAGCTCTGGCCGCGATGGCGCGAAAATGACACGGTGCGCATCGGCGCGGAAGGCAGCTTCCGATAGCTTCGTAGCTGACAGCACCAATTAATACCCTCAACCTATATCCTCCTCATCAGGTACATGATACTAGGCTCTCTCGTTTGACTGGTCGCTATGTTGCAAACAGGTGAGGAGCCACTCAGCTCTAAGCCGGCCATCGCCCCGGTCACTTGCCTGTCTTGTGTTAATGTTACACCCATTGCGCTTTCAGCCCGTCAGCCTCGTCAGCCTTGACTGCAGGCAACGAGGTCACCGTCTACTTATAAGTATGGCGCACAATAGAGCTGGTTATGGATCAACACTCCTCAACTTTCTATCTTTCTGGCCAGAACAAATTATATCATGCGCTACGTCCCGTTTCTTGGTAAGAGGCCTGTTTTCACAATTCTGATCACAACTGACGTACTTCAAGCCACCACATGCGGTCTGATCGCATCTATCGCAGCATTCGATATCTCGCCGCAAGAGGTACTAGACTCGAACACGCCCAAATTCTTGAATGAAGCCATCGATCCTTGCTCGTTGGCCGACTCCCCAAAAGCAAATGCGAGCGTTCAGCTTAGCAGTTGGTTAGAATGCGCTGTCAATGGTACGTACAAAAGACAATATGCTCAAGGTCGCATCATGCTAATACAGGAACAGGGTTCTATCCATACCCTGCGAACACGAACTGGCCCAACGGCCATGCGAAATCGTTCTCGAAAGACATCAAATTCACCTTCAACGACACGCATTACGACTTTGATGGCTCGCGGCGACTCTATACAATCTTCAACGCGACACTGGGCATGGCCTTTGCGCCTTTCAAGCATGGCCCCATCAACACCCTTGGTGTGCCCAACATAAATGGCGACAAAGGTGGCTTCGTCTACATGATCGGGTGGGCCGGTGGTTTCCAGACCCGCGTCAAACGCGACTTGTACTTCACAAACGCAGCATTCGCGGTAGTCAAAGAGGAGGACGGAGAAAGGAAGATTGTTGAGTTCCGAGAGAGCGGCAACATTCCCAACACAGCACCACTGCCACAGCCAGTCCAGTGGGGATGCTCCTTCGAGTAGCACACTCAGCGGCACTCATTGAAGGCTTCCAGAAAGGAAGTGCAGAAGCAAGAAGTTTGCAAATGGCATTCGGTGGAGCTGCTGTTTCCTTGACGACAACACGGCATCCCCGCACCTGCGCATCTTTCGCGATGCCCCTATCCGACATAACCCCTCCTCACTTCCGCCATCTGTTTCTGCAGACCGTCCATCTTCTTGATTAATCGATTGAGAAACTCGTTCCTGTTCTCTTTCTCTGTGTCACCTCTGCCGTTGTTGATCCAGTCACAGATCCGTTCATCGTCTAGCAACTCGTTTTTCCGCTCCATGACCTCCAGGTTTGCCTCCATTTTCTCGGTGTGTGATCGGATAAGATCAACACAGTCTTGCTGCTTTGTGACTGACTCGATAGCTGCAAATTCTTCGTCTAACTGCTTGAGCAAGTAAAGACTTGTCAACACGCGGTCGGCTCGATCTTCGAGGTCAATTAACATGGATGTCAGGTCTCGCGGTTGACGGTCTTGAGGGTCATGGACGTCGCTCATTGTGCTGACTTTTGCCGCTGTGGTTTTGAACATGTTTCGCATATCTTTTCTTGCTGACCTGCTTTTGTAAACCAGGGCGTGAAGGAAGAAGCTGGTTCAGACATCATGGGTGGATAATCAAACATTCGAATATGTGAGTCGCGGGGCATCATTGTAGGATGACAATCACGTTTAGTCGTACTCTGTTCATTACTCAACCACTAGCCTACTGACATTTCATACTGTCAGCTTCACATTGTTTCGGACTTGGCTTACAGCTCAAAGCTGAACACCCGGATTGGAATGCAGCCTCTAGGGACACATTGACCAGTCGAACTCTCCCTCTTCGAACCCGTATCTCACATCTGCCCTGACTTCTTTCACCTTCTCCTCGATCATCTCCAAACTCTCTTTTAAATCCTGCTTGTCCTCCTTGGCGATTTCCAATGCGCGTTGCGGCGACTTCCCGCCCACAACATAAGTGCCTGCGATATCCGTGATATCGATGCTGTTCACGAGCCTCCGATATTGCTCCACATCCTGCTCCAGCATCTCCAGTTCGGCTTTGATAGAGGCCACGGCACCAGCGCGGTCGGTGGCGAGAATGTCAGACTTTGCTTCGTGATGCAGGTGTGCGATTTTCGACCAGCGGTTTATGATCTTGTCGTAATGTGAGGGAAGGATTTCCCAAAAGGTGGTAGAGAGAAGTGTGGCCCGAGGTGTTGGGTGTGGTGTTGACATGACGGCGGAGATGACTGATGCTCTATTTCGGGTGGACGCGCAAGCCGTGGTTTTGTAGAAGCATGCATCGTCTCGGGATGACGGCGCCTCAACAGTAGATAAGACTTCACAACAACAACAGCGACGTGTTTGCTTTTTGTTGAAGGCGGTGTACGCGAGGATTCTGTAAGGGACGGTGTCCATGCTTCTGTTCTTTGTCGGGTCATTTTGATGTTGGCCGTGACACGCTTTGACTTGTTGCCGGCTCGTCACGTCTTCTGGGTCACAGCTTGGGTGTGACTGTTTGCGCACAGGACAGCACGGTACAGTCATAGTCTTCTACAAAACCATCGCAGGAATTTTGTAGATCGTTCACGTACTATTCAAAACCTAAGGTACTTGATCACGATGACGAGCAGAAACTACGCCACCTACGATGCATTCTCCACGTTCGAGATGCTCAATAAAGTCATTAAAGAGTCCGGTGACTCTGAGAAACAGATACTCACCAAGCTCAAGGCTATCAAAGAGGAGATGAAGAGAGTGTCAAACTTGCCGAGTGAAGTCGCTGTCAAGCCGGTCACCAGCAGTACGTCTAATACCACGATAGAATTGTGTAGTACTGATTGTGCCATCAGTCGAGCTCGTTCAACAGACGAATGCCACAAAGCTCATCAAGAAGCTAGATCAAACCTTCACACATCAGAGTATTGGCGAACATCTCAAGCACGTTATTCGCATAAACACCGACCGACACCTACAGGGAAAATTCGCTGGTAACTACGATATATTGTGCGGATACGGAACTGTCGAAAAGACCAGAAGCGTTAGGAGTCTCGACGCAAGCATGCTTCGAAACATTCACGGAGCTATCAATACAGCCAAAGCAGCAGTCGCAGGTTTTGATGAAGACCCATCGGGATGGATCTTGCGGGAAGATATCCATATACTGCTGCAGCATTTGAAGTTCGAAGAAGGCGAAAGGGAACGGCTTCAGAAAGACTTGACGGATGCCTGGATGAGAGCACGGAGAGCGCAGGCGGCCCTGAGTGGCTTAGATCAAATGTTTGGCGAACTATACGGGGACAAGTGGAAAAATGATGAAGATGCAGCTGAGTGCGACTAGCGATGCGGACTAAAATACATGAGTTGCTGCACTGCGCTCTTGTTTTAGAGGCGTTAATAATGCACCTTCTATGGGCCTATTGAATGGGATGAACCGCTGCCTGGCCGTGTTCACACGGGCGATAACCATGGCATCATCGTATGATCACAGACTCTGAATCACACGCGTGCCCATGAGTAGTCGTGACTGTGGAGGGCTATGAATACGATCTTAGGTTACTGGCGGAGTTGGGTAAGCGTTTGCATGATGCGCAGTTACGCCTAGCTTCACATGAATTAGGTATGTCTATGAGTACCAGACTTCTCTGAAGCATACTCTACCTGCAGATCCACGAGAACTGAGCTTTTCCTCCTTTGCTATCACTGCTCTCCATACAATTGGACACGATTTTGCACAAAGTCAAATCGAATAATGACTAACATACGAGAAGACCAAGCGCGCGAAGCGCGCGGAGACTTTTCTTCAGAATTCGAAGATCTAGTCTACAAGATCAGCGAGCTGAAGAGGACCATTAGTGGCAAGCTAGAGGAAGTTGACGCCCTCTGGAACGGCTTCATGGAAGCCACACCGGGTACAGCAGAAGAACGCAAGTCAGTTGGGCGAGTGCGGGAGATAGTCGCAGATATGGAAAGGCGGTACCAGGAGATTGATACTCATTACGGCTGGATATTGGCGTCAGATCGCGAACTTAGGGATGAGGCACTTTGTTTGTACTTTGGAAAAAAGTTAGACGGCAAGGTTTGGATGAAGAGATCTATCAGGATGCTGAACATGACCCGTCGTATACTAGAGATGAGCCAGCAGCGCGTCTTTTGATAGACAACCCCATATATCGCACGCGCATCACCCAATTCCGAAGCTCAATCTAGAAGTACTTTCCCGAAGTCATACCCAGCAAGCCCCAAAGCGCAACCACACCCTGATACGTCGCACGCATTCTAGCAGATCCTGGAGACCCTTCCTTCGCACATACCACACCGTCAATGATTGCCATCCATCCAATGCAAGCAAGTAGTGTGTCCATGGCTTCCAAATGGCCCCCGAAATAAATTCCCCAGATCGCCATACCAATAGTGGTAACGCGCGAACCTTCGATCTTGATCAAAGGCCACGCTGCCTTAGAAGATGCGATGCTTTTGGAGAGACCGTATGTCAGGATAGCTTGTTCGGGCCCATGAGTAAAAGACATCAGCCCGCCGGCTGTCCAGATGCTGGCGAGAAGGAGAGGCGGGACGTGCCTGGGTACGAAATGCTCGAACATGATTGATAGCGATGTCAGAAGCTGGCAGGCGAGCCGATATATGTACAAGACGTTTTTTAAATAGGGTAGGATTCTCTCGATTTCTTGAATATAGCGCGTTCGTGTAAAGGCATATAGGCAATTCAAATGTAGTGTGAGTGCGACGCTCGAGTCGAAAGTGACAGAAACAAGTTCGTTACAGTGGCTTGGTGGGAGGAACGGGGCGCCTGAAGCTTGTGACGTGTCTAGCGCAGGGCGTAACTGTGCTGTTAAATATAGACAACCAGAGTGTAAGTACAGGGAAAGGCCGACGGCGAGCCAGTAGAGAAATCAGCCTCCACTCGCGATGTATCGAGGTCGATAAAGATATTGTCATAGTGCTGTGACCCAACCGGTGCTGCTTTTCCGGGTCCTTAAGGCTCTCGTTTTCTAGCAGCGATGCCTAATTGGAGGAGACAGGAGCGAGCGCCGATAGAGCACCATCTTCTAGCCCGACACCGCTACAGCGATATGCCATAGCCGTCGTCATGATCCCCTGCGAGTGCTGCTCAAGGTTGGCGTTGTTGTCTTTCCAATGCGGCAAATCCATAGTATCTTTAAATGCTGATTCCCGCCCCGCAGCGTCCGGCTCAGACTCCTTGTCTACGGAGCAGGCAGGCGTGAAATATGTGGAAGGCGGGACAAGTATGGATTTTGCCAAGATCCAGCAGCTAACTACGAAATGATAGTTCGCGACTCGGAAGTCTCCAAGTAATGTGGACTGGGAAGGTTGCCATGCCAATTGGAAATGCATCTGTACATGGCTGATACCATACGACGCTTCCTGCAAGTCTTGTAACGCCTGGAGGTGAGCTTCTTCCTCGATGAGAGTAATTGCACCAGAGCGTAGCTGAAGTCGCGCTGAAAGACGTAGAAGGTGAACCGCGTCATTATCTGTGACATGGCGAATGAGTTTTCGTTGAGTATCGTTCAGCGTGATGTTCACAGAGTCTGTGAATAGACCCACAAAGTCTGTGAATGAGTCCGGAGAGTCTCCTACGTTATCCAAGGAGCCAGCGAAAGAGTCCATAGAATTTGTATCGCTATGCGGTTCATAATGCCCGGTAATGCCGAACACGGTAATATTGCGCGCCTTCTCGATCGACAAGATGCTGGACATGTGCGATGTCGATCCGTGAAACGGGGTCGTGTATTCATTGCCGTCACCAACACTGAACTCTGCCACTTGATAGAAGAAGTGAAGCGCCTCCTCTTGAATCTGAGGATGTATGGTCACCCATGCTGGAAGGGTCTGGATCTGTTCGCAAAGTTCATCGCAGTCTAGATACCGCGCGTTGACAGCGCCAGCGAGGCAAAAGTCGTCCTGATAGTAGATATGCGTTCCTTGCCAAGCGTACTCATAGATCTGATCGCGCAGTTCCCTCGGTAGCATCAAAATTAGGTTGGAACAGTCTTTCAATTGATTCTTTCGAGAGATGTCTTCATCGTGGCGATCCCGTGCGGATACATGGCTGTTGCGCGGTCGTGTCCTTTGGCTGCGAAGCTAGCTAAGTGTGTATACTGATGCCTTAGGTATCGTTCGTGGCGTGCACCTGCGTAACTTCTCCAGTAGCCGATAGGGTAGCGATGTGAGATGATGCCGCGCATGGGGCTGCAGCGATTCCGGTGGATCTCGAGCCGCCATAGCTTTGCAATATGCGTTCGAAGGGGTATGTTTGCAGTATTCTAAATGGAAGTATTCTCATCATAGTAGCCACACTTACGATAACTTGCTCTGAGTGCAGCCAGGAGAAATCTCAACCCTTGTCGAAGAGCGAGGGCAAGATTGCGCGGCGCTCGCGATCCACAGCTCTACCCATGGAACGTTGAGGGGTGCAAGCAACCATGCCACCAATCGATCTCAGCCCGTTGTAATGGAATTGGTACATTGATGTATGCAGTGCACAAGACCGTCATCGTCCATCTCGAAGGCCGATCTTGCTGCCGATGGACTAAAGTCCGCGGCGTCTGATAACTTTCGACGCGTTGTTGTCGCACGCTGACGAAAGGGTGCGATGAGAGAAAAAATTGGTGCAATGATTGTGTCAAAGCTGGGGATGGATATCTCGCGTGAACGCGTAAACGCCTGTGGCGTCATGACCGTGTTCTAGCGCGTGAGATGACGTCACTGGCCAACAAAGAGGTTTGCAAAGACCAGCTCCGTTTCGTTCTAGAAAGCGCACTGGTATGAAGACTTATTCTGAATTACATACAAAGACCTGACCTTGATACTGGCTTTTACATTCCTAAAGAATACCCTAGCAGGCACTCACCCTGCAAGCTCGCAGGCTTCACTCGTCGATCACTCCGCAGTCAGATCCGAAGGTGTCGCAACACTCCGGATGCTCAGGGGTGCATGCTGTAGTGCGTGTATACAACGAAGCTCTTCCGCACTCGGTCACGATTTTACCAGAACTCGAGAAGCCTTCGTCTTTCACACCTGCCCATCATGTCAGCGCAAGTCGACGCTCAGTTCGGCTTTCCAGACTTACAGTCAGAAGATTCTAGGAAGGGCGCGAATGCGGCCCTGCAGTCAAGTGGGCAGTCGGAAACCCCGTCCGGTATCTGGCTCCATCGGAGGCTGAAGACAAATCCAGTTATATCGTCGTATGACCAGTGCCATTCTTTGTCGAGCCGGTTGTCAAACTTGTCACATGCAGTGTCAATCCAGCTGGGTAACAATTAGCAATTTGTACTGGGCTGGACTTTGTGAGTCGGCTTACCCTTCAAAGCTGGATCTGGGGTCAAAGGTCTGTGAAGAACCCGGATTCGGGGGACCTAACGTCCCTTCATCAAACCTTTGCAGATTGCTCTTGCATTCAGCTTCAAGCACAGGCTCTTCGGCTCGCTTGATGAGCTCTTCGAGCCATGCGTATTGCGCATCCATGTATCCTTTCGGCACCTCGTACACGTAGGGATATTCGACAACTTCGCATCTGCATCCGAAATTCTTGGGCTGCGTGCACTACTGTCAGCGAAGCGACCACGTGGGTTATGTTACATACCGTGCGACATATGGGCGTCGAAGGGGTACTTGAACTGACCATCCAACTCAGACGTTCGGTGACCTCGTCTTGGCCCTTACAGTCATCGAGTGTGCATATGAGATCTTTAGCACATGTTAGGTCCTCCTCCTTTAGATCAGTGATGATATCACTCTTGCTGACGAATATGTCGAGGAGAGTCTGACCAACGAGCATAGCCGCATGTGCAGCGATGGCGAGACTTAGCGCACTTCTAGCGAGGACGGAGGGGTCCCAATTCAGGTCAGGCTGAGGGGCTGGCGCGGTTGCAGTGAAGACCTGGCGATATAGCCGAACGATAACTACGGATTCGCCGATGGAGATATCAGGAATCGGAAACCCAATGGCTTGACCAACAGCTGGTTCAATCGGAATATTCGCCTGAGCCAAGGCCATTAGGTTGTCTGGGCCGGTATCCGCAAGGTCCATAGCATGGCGTAAAATACGTTCGATGCACTCCTCAGTAGTATCAGCGCGCTTCAGGTCCTGGCCCTGACAGATCTGCTGGGTCTCTTCAAGGCCGGTCATCCCCAAGAAGTCCTGGATGCGTCCGGCCGTTCCTTCGGGAATATGATACACAATATCTCCGGCTTCGTGTCCGTCACTGGCTGTAGTGAGCGTTTCGATGCTGATAAGACTCCTAGAGAAACTATCAGTATTTTGCAGACCATGATCAGATATTGGCTGCTTACGTCGGCGTGATCGTCGCGGGGGGTCGAATTGTTAAAGTAGCTGCGATAGCGCTGGCATCGGCGGCCGTCACGATAGCAATTTCTTGAGCACCGGCCATCGATTGAATCTGCCGGAGATCCTCTGGGGGGAGCTTTATCGCTTTGCCCAGGTCTTGGTTGTACTCGTAGGCTATTGTGGATAACACCCATCCTGCCAGAAGCCAGAGAACCCAAGGTGCAACGGGAATGAAGCGTTTGACGTGAGTAGATACCCCAGTCTTCTGTATCACACTGTTGATTGCGTCGCGACATTCTTCAGCTGGTTTATTGTTACAGCTTTCGGCGCGAACAGTCTTCATTTGTTCGTGTATCTCCGGACCGAACGCGACAGTGATCCCGTCAGCTGGGAAAGTGTCGTAGACCCCGGTAGGATACACCTGGACTTCGGATCCCGATGGCTCCGGGCCAGCGGCCTGTGTGTAGAGTTTAGCATCGTTCAAAAGGAAAGCGAATCGATACATACCGTGCTTGGAAAGTACGCATCCTCGGGGCCCAATGTGAACGTTGGAAGAGCAGAGCTGTCTTCTCTACGCGAAGGAGGCTTTAACGTTGGATACGGTAGTCCAGTAAATTTTCCCAAGACTCGAGCTGAAGCGATTCGGAAAGTGAGGGATAGCGCGAGCAAGTTGAGGAAAGACATTGCGACTGTGGAGAAATAGTTTGACTGCTGGTCATTTCTTGCAGATGGTGGAGCTTATGTATGGAGATCTCACGGTTCCAGCGCCTTATCTAGCAACCAAATATCCCGTTCGAGACACCATGTCGTTTTCTCATCGCCCCAAGCGGCATCGCGATATCCGGAGAGGCACAGCAAAGACAGACCCCGTCTGTGAACATTCCCCTTGAGGCACAGCTATCGGTACTCGCACCCGAAGAAGAAGGGTCTCGAATTAGAAGGTGGCCGAGGACCAGGCGGCGACTATGGACACATTTCGAGTTGGGGAAGTCGACATGAAACACCATTGACCAGGCACGCGAAAGTTGGGAAGCCTCGCTAATGCTCGGTATGCGGCGGAGTGCAGAAGTTGAGCGGCTGGGGCCGAGGAATGTATTCAACGTGTCGCGAGTTTGACGAGTTCTTGGGGCTGGGGGCTGGTTCTCCTGTATGATGCATCAAAAACTGTTGTTGTTCATCACGACTGGGAAGGAAGCGAACTGTGCCACGTGAAGCGCCCCCACGAATAGCAGCGTAGGTGCTTACTACCCGACGTGCGAAGCACACAACATGAGGAGCGGCCGTGAGGCTGCTTCATCGTGTCAAATAATTGAGAATAGAACGACATGCGATATGGGGCGAGATGGCAGCGGCGCGGGTCTCGCTGCTGCATCGCTCCATGGCATGTCAAGGGTATTGCCAGAACAATGTGCGTATTTAAGCAGCTTGTACAAAGGCTTCGTCGCAGATAGCATATTTCTATTCCACGTTCTAAACAACCAATCTGATTGCCCAACAAACTCGATGATGTTCAACATCCGATTACACCTCTCGTTCTTTTTAGCGTTCCACGCTATCATGTCGTCTTTTGTTCAAGCATACAAAATCGACCAGTCCTGTGATGCCAAAGGTGTTACGGTGGACGTCCGTAACGCGATGACTTCGGCTTTCGAGATGGTATCCGCAGCATACGAGACTCTGACGCAACCTCCCCTGAGCTCTGATGCGCAGGACCTGGTTGGATTCCTATTCGCAAGGGAAGGAGCAAATCCCGCTCAGCTTCTCCAGCAAGGCAAGCTAGAGAAGACCATCACATTGTTGAGAAACATTCGGACATACATGTCAACAGAGGTGACGGGCGACGCAACTGTCAGCGCTTCGGATGTGGTAAGAGAACCCGGAATGTTTTGCTTGGCTTATGCTGATATATCATCTTCCAGATCATCTTCTGTCACTACGATCGCTGGGTACAACTTGAAGGGCACAAGGACCTCTGGGAAGATACCAGTACGCGTGATAGTTGGTAGTGTTATAGCCATAGACTGACCGAGCATAGCAAACGGATACAAACTGAAATTCAATGAGCAACAATGCAGAGGTTCGATACTCGATAACGTTGCTTTAGCAGTGTCAGCCAACCTTCCAGCGAAGCAGATTGAACAAGAAATAGCGAACACAGGGGTGTTTAAAACGACAACCGTTAGACGGCCAGCACAGATTCAGCTCTGCTCATGGTTCGTGGACTGGATCAAACAAAAGGAGTACAAAACCGCCGACGACGTCCAAAAGCGAACAAAGATTGGTAGAAAGATGATCAATAGGGCAGCATCGAACCGCATGACCTTTGGCTTAGGCCTGAACCAAATTGGTACGCTGTGCTCTGAGAACTCCAGGACGCAGACTGATCACAACAATCCTAGATGCCTACTCCTTGTTGGACAAAGTTCTTTTGCATGAGATGACACATGCTCGCGGTGCTTTCCAAGAATGGACCAAGAAAGGTGTGGTCGAAGGCATCAAAGACGTACTTACACCCAATGTCATCCTCAGGCCATTCAACTGGGCAGCGTACGGTTGGGAGGGTGTGGGAAAGCTTGCTCGTAAAGGCGGCGAGCTTAATACCCCCGGTGGACCAGACAACAATGCTGATACAATAGCTCTCTTCGGAAGCGGTACGTGAGCCGATTCCCATGCAACGACTGACTGCTGATCGATTTATAGCTTGTAAACTGATGAGAGACCCGCAAAACCCCCGCAAGGTCGACAGCAAAGGCCGTATTGTTCCGGTGACATGATCGAGAGGATGGTGGCTCAGCTTGGAACTATATGCGATGGATACGGCTGGGCGAAGAGGAGAGACATTTCCCGTGTGATCGCATGTCATGAAACTCGGATTTGGGCGATTCATGACGAGAAGGTCCTCCAGTCATATTGTTTCGAGTGGCGCAATATGGTGAATGGGATACCACCAAGTCTTTGTATCGTTGTGTGAGGTAGTTCCAGATTCAATTCCACGAGGAACTCTTGAGCCCTTATCAGCTTGCATGCGCCAAGAACAAATATCACGGGCTCTTGATCTATGACTAGAGGATCGGAGTCATGGAGTTGATGTTTGTGCATGAAGGTGATCTCGAACCTGACGACGCGTAGCTCAAGCAAGTAACCGAGTATGTGACAACCTCTCTCCCATTCATAATAATTCTCTCCAGGCAATCGAAGCCCGTTGTTTTGTGTGATCATCAAACCGTACTTCGGAGTCAGGAAAGTCGTGGATATATGTAGCTTACGGAGCATATTCCAATTGGCCGGGGTTACGAGCGTACGGAAACTGGATGTTCCTGTCATGCCTCTGAAACTAAAGTAGTTGGCTTTGTACAGGACCTCCACCGCTTCACAGTAGCTATGGGTTCTAGTAAGTAGCTGAGAAGTGATTTGAGCGGCTGCCACTTACATCAGACGGCAAGTAAGAAGTAGCGATAGAAGATCACCGTTGGTGTAGTATGCGTCACGAACGTGCTGGAATTCGCCCTCATTCCATAAGCCGAAACATGCATGTTGCCATACCAAGCTTTCGCTCTGTGGTGTCTCGCAACGCCAATGACCTAGCTTTGCAGGTCGGCCCCCAATTGGGGTAACGTGTAAAGCGTGCAGCAGACGTTGCGGGTCGGCGAGGACCTCTTCGTAGATGAGCAGTCGCATTTCAGCCGACAGCTTCTGGAACAGCACACACTGCTTCTGATCTAGAGGCTCATCTCTCGGTAATTCAGGTCGCGTTATCAAGCTGGGGTCTCGGCCTGGTGTGAATGGCGTCGTCGGTTCGGGCTTTTTCCGCTGCCATTTTCGGAGCAACGCACGCATGGCGGCGTAGGCGGCGATGAAGAGGTGTCGCGACACAGCTCAAAATATCTTGAGAGAATTTGCGCAATCACGAAGGATCTGGCCGCAGATTGCAGGAGCTCAAAAGGTCTTGTTTGGGTCGTTGGGCTTTTTACTGTGCCCAGGTGGCTCGGGACGAGATTGCGGCACAGCAATGCAGCGTGCGAAGACCGAGGGCCGGCGCTTACATGCACATGCGTGCGGTATTAAGGCGGTAATCATAGCGTGGAATAGATTGTCGCGTCGGTGCGATGCGAACAAGATCCCGTATTGATGTACACGGGTGCGATGATGAGTTCCAGTGATGTTAGGGGAGGAAAGCTCCAAGACGCGTGCCGTCGAATGTAGACTAGCTCATTTTCTAGGACGCGTACACCCACCCATCGTCGCGTTTCTCCCTTCGCCCCCTTTCGATAACATGCACGCACGCGACGCCATTACTGCGAAGAGGCTATGCTATTCTCTTCCCACTCTGTTTAGTAACTTGATGACAACAGAAGTTCTTACGCGGATTAAGTTAGCTAGTAGTTGGAAGTGAAGAAGCATATGTTTTTGTAAAACAATTCTACCTAGGAAAACATGTAACTAATACAGAGGCTCCGCGGGAACGACTCCGCAGTGCGATGGTTGCTTGATCGTCGTCGCAACTACTTCATGTCGGCCATCCATGGGTGCTTCAGGAGTTCAGTCGCCGATTTCCTGTCTTCCGGCCGCCATCTGAGCATCGAGCGTATGAAATCGAGAAACAATTCCTTTTCCTCCCCTTCAAGCGCAGAGACTCTTTCCTCGAGTGAGATCTTAGGAATAGGTACACTCTTGGAGCCACCCGTCCAGTGTCCTATTGAACTTAGCAGAGTCTATGTCGGGACGATCTCGATGACTAACCTTGCTTGTCGAAGAGAATCTTTGTTATGTCGTTGCTTTGTGTGTATTCAAGCGGAGGCATTCCAAGGTATGCAACCATTTCGGAAACATGATGTGTCCCTGATGGGTTGCCCTCGGTGTCACGGGCGTCGAACAGATGCTCATCTTCAAACAAGTCCCACACCTAATCAAGGGTAAGTCATTGCGGCTTCCTTATGATAGTGTTGAATACTTACCAACGTGGCGAGACTCCAAATGTCCACCTTGGAGTCCCACTCCATCTGGAAAATTATCTCTGGTGCACGGTATAGCTCAGGCTGAATAAAGCCGGAGTGGGAATCTCCTATCCGCGCTTCTCCAAAGTCACAGAGAACTGGTCGGCCCCAAAGACCACCCGTAGGATGGGGAAGCTTACGGGAACTGTAAATGGTGCGTGCGTCGTCAATCACTTTGGATGGTGACGGGTTTTCTGCTTCAGCTTTCTCGAAGTTTTCCAGGATAGTGTTATCATTCACAGTCAGCATGATATTCCCAGGATTGATGTCTAACTGGTCAGTTGATTCAATTACGTTGCATTATCTTGCCGTACCTGTATGTACGACCTTAGCCTCGTCGTGTAAGAACGACAGTGCCTTTAGCACGTTGGCTAGCGTGAACTTTAGAAGCGGAACGTCGAGCTTGTGTGCTGGGTTGTAATACTGGAGCTGTCGAATAGTCATGTGCATGGGTGGATGAACAAAGCACAAGTGTTTGCCAGTCGGACCGTCGAGCTCAAATTCGCCATACAGTTCGCGGATGTATGCTTGGCCGCGATGCTGTGATTGTATAGAACTGACATGCTCGTAAAAGTCTAGCTCTCGATTGAGCTGTGGGGTCTTTTCGGCATCTCGGGTACAAATCTTGACAGCGACGAAGTCAGCGACGAAGCCAGCGTCTCGTTCTCTGTGCACAGATGATCAGAATTTGAAGGGTGGATGGGGGTGAAGAACGCCAAACATACTGAATATCCCGAATATCCCGACACAGCCAGACCGTGGAGTATGCACCGTAACCGAGTTTTCCTATAATCTTAAAGCTAGAATCGAGAATCTCACCAGGTCGTGCTGGATAAAACTGATCATGGCTATACCACGGAAGGCGCTCCTCCTCGAAGAGCTCGCTGGCACTCATTTTCGTACTCTGGAAGCGCGAAATTCGGGAAATGTGAGAGGGAAATTTGAAGCGACTACATGCGCGTTGCCCAAATCTCAGCATGGTGTAGAGACTTTATATAATTGTTGGAAGTTAGTGTGACGGTCCAAAGGCGGCATGCTGGCAGCACGGATGCCTAGCACAGTCAATGCCGCGTCTGTGCTCGTCGATCAATTGGCCAGCGGCAAAAACAACGCTAACAAAACAGGGTCCTGTCCTACCATCACACGGACTCTGTTTGTTACGCACCGACTAATCGAGAACTTCTCCAATGTTTGGACTCAGAGCACACGCGCGTCAACCTCACCCCACAATGTCTCATTCAGACTTAGTGTCACTTCTTCACAGCCACGTTCGGGATGTGAGCGAGTAACGGAGGATAGCGTGACACTCTTGCTATTCTAGCAAGTGTTGGATATCACTTGGAGTAAAGCTTCAAACAGTTGGGGCGCAGCATCAAGAGCTCAGTGTCGCGGTAGAGGAACAACCTTGGAAGAGTCATTGTTGTGGCAGAGCACCATGAGCTCAGTTTTGTAGCAGAGCAACAACAGTCATTGTTGCAGCAGAGCACCAAGAGTCAGTGTTGCGGCAGAGCACTAAGAGTCAGTGTTGCAGCAGAGCACCATAAGCTCAGTGTTGCAGCAAAGCACTACAAGCTCAGTATCGCGGCAGAGCACTAAGAGTCAGTGTTGCAGCAGAGCACCATAAGCTTAGAGTCGAGCAAAGCACTAAGAGTCAGTGTTGCAGCAGAGCACCATGATCTCAGTGTTGCGAAGTCCAAGAACTGAGAGTATAAGAGTAGAGGCATCCTTCTATCAATCATGCTTCATCACATTCTCATCAATCAACATTCACTATCAAGCACATCACAACATCCTTCACTATCCACCCAATCGATACTAGTCCACCATCACAATTTCCAATATGCAAGCCTCATCCCGGAGACTCATTCAATACGTCGGCAAGGTCACCCTTGAACACCTCGATGCCGAGAGCGTGCCACTTGTCAAAGCATTCTGCGAAAAAACTGAAAAGGATGTATGTCGATACGCAGCGCTCGTGTAGCCAAAAACTTGCTTACACGACTTAGAAACCAGTCATCAAAAAGGCAGAGATTAAGGGAAGCAAGTGGCACCGGTCCCATGACGATCCAAACGATGAGAAGCTGGTCCTCTCTATTCGTTTCTTGGACGACAATGGCAAGAGAGTCACCACTGGCCATTTGCACAAGGATGGCACCAGCAATGTCTCGTAGTGCGAGTGACCTGGTTACATGAGCACACGTGGAGGATGGACGAGTATGCGAAGCATGCTTTTACCAATATCTCCATAGATGGCATTTTCTTTTCATGTTAGTACACAGTCTTTCCAGTTCCCCATATATTTGAGCCTACACGCGACATAAATCGAACCTGTCATTACCGCTATCGATCTTGCTTTGTTTTTTATGCACAGTCTAATTCCTCATACGAGCCTTTACTATCAGGAAACGAGCTGACCCCGAGTGCGTGATCCTTCACATGAATACGTTTCAGCTCTTGAAGACCCATGCTCTTCAACACATCATTTTATAGTGCTGATTTGTGTCTCTTCGATTTATCTGCCTAATTAGGGGTTCACTGCCTCTCGCTTGTAGGTGTTTGCAAGGTATGACTTGAGCTTGCGTTTTGAACGTGTTTCATCGAGGATCTAGTAGCGATACACATGGGACTATGAGTATAACAAACTGGACGAGGGTCTCAGAGGATAATCATGGGTATAGTACCTAGGTAGAGTGATGGAGCGAAGAGGAATGGTTCAAGATCAATTTTCTAGATGTACTTCAACAAGACCCTGGCGCCGACGACTTCACAGTTATAACGTCTCCCACAGAACCATACTGGGACCAAGACAAACCATACCCATCATCGCTGCTACCATCTAATCAAACATCGATATATATAATCACCCACCAACCACCGCTTATCCCGCATCGCCAGTACATTGCGGCGGCGTAGGCAAAGTAACAGAAGTATTCTTCGGCCCTCTCACCGTACTCGTCGCATTCGGCACCACCTTCCTCGTCTGGCTCGACAGTGGCGGCAAGAACGTCGCACTCGACGGCGTCGGCAGTGCAATCGTAGCGCTCAGCGCACTGAAGCTCAACTGCGCAGCCGCTCTGTTGGCAGTATACACACTGTCCTTCGTGGTCGTTGTGACGTTGCTGCATGAGAGCGACTGCACGTAGATGTAGTGCAGGGACCAGCAGTAGCTACATCGGATTGTAAGTGCGTGGGAAGTAGATGAAAAGTGTAACGGACTACCTAGGTATGCAGTTGTAAATTTGTGATACTTTAAACTCCGCAGGACCGCACTTACGCTGGTTGTAGCCGGGGCGATCGTACCTGCTGTAAGACGTTGGGCTGCGTTGAGCGCGCATGTTGGTTAAGTGAATAATTTGCTGAGCGGGCGGCTATTAGGTTCGCCCTTCGATTGCCCATGCGCGCAACAAGCTGCTACACCTAACAATCTACTCTACTAAAACACGCGTATAGGCACTGCAGTCTGTTAACCTTGGAATAGTCGATGTTACCCACGTGCCCTGGAGTGAACCAGCAACACCGACCACCCGGTTTCCGCCCACATACTTCCACCACGACTAACTCCCATCGCGTCCGCCGCAACCTCGCTTGACTCGATCCCAAAGACCCAGAAGGCGCCTCCGACAGTTCACGTTTAGCCTTAAAGCGGAGATACCGTTTCAGCCTCCAGCCAAGCGCGGAGCGGAAACGCCAAGGCAGCCTCCCACAAGTATAGCCGCATCCCTTACAGACCAAGAGGCCGGCCGTTGAGAAACAGGCATCACCAAGGCTGCGCGAGGCACGCGTCACTGACTCGTTCGCACGTGCGAGCTTGTCTTTGCCTCAGCCCAGATGTCGGGCCTGCATCCGCGCTCGCCTTGGCTGGCCGCCACAGGTATCTCCAAGACATCAGGATGCGAGGTGCGAAACATGTGTTGACGCGGAGCTGATAAGCTGGCTGGTTGGCTTTGGATGTGTTTAAAGATGAGGTGGACGTCGTGTAGGGCCTGGAATAGGCAAGCGATCTTCGCATTTTTTACACATTCGAGACGATTTTCAGTATGGCTGGTGACTCTTCAACTCAGGCGGCAGAGGGCTTTTTGCAGTATCATGAGCCGAATAGTAGGTTGTTTACTTTCTTACATGGTTTTGCAATCACTGACCTCTAACAGTCATCCAAATCCTCGTTCTCGTTTCGTTTTTCTTTTGGCTTTCCTTCGGCGAATGGCTTTCGAACCGGGTGTTCCGCGCTGGTCTTATAGGCCAAATCATAGTTGGTCTGATCTATGGCCTGCCTATCGGTGGTGATATGATACCCATCGCATGGCAGGAAGCCTTCATTGCGCTTGGATACATTGGTCTTGTTCTCATCATCTTTGAAGGCGCCCTAGCCGTACGGCTAGATCTGCTCAAAGCAAACTTTGGCCTCTCTGCTATTGCGGCGACCATCGGTGTCGTCGCTCCTTTTGGACTCACATACCTACTTCTGTATGTCGGCTTTGGGTATGGAGCGATCGAAACGTTCATCGTTGGGGCTGCGCTCTCTGTCACCTCACTTGGGACGACATTCGTGGTGCTAGGCAAGAGCTCTAAAGAGATCAGCTTCGCGGACACCCGAGTTGGTACAGTACTAGTCAGCGCGGCTGTATTCGATGATGTATCTGGTCTAGTGATGGCGAGGTAAGACACGATGTTACCAAAAACAAGGAGTTTAACTAACATCCCTCAGTGTAATCGGTCAACTGGGCGCCCTAGGAGGCGACGACTCCCCCAACCTAGGCTGGCTAATCGGACGCCCAACACTAGTATCCGGCCTCCTCGCCATCCTCACTCCCGTCCTAAACAAATGGGCAATCGCACCTCTATACCGAAAGTTCATCGAGCCACGCCTCCCAAAGACACGCAAACGCCACGTCGTAAACGTCATCATCATGATCTTCGTTCTATGTGCTTTCCTCAGCATCACAGGCTTCGGCGGCACCTCCGTCCTCTACGGGTCCTTCATGGCGGGGGCATTCCTCACCTACCTCCCTTCCAAGCACCCTACAGGACCGTTCCACCCACCTTCGCGAGAGGATGCAGAGGAAGCGGAAGCACGATCTATTGCCGAAGCCACCGAGTACGACGATGCTGGGGAGCCATCTATCTGCCCTACATTCATGCACACGTTTGAGAAGTACTTCCTCGACGCTGTAAAGTACCTCTTGCAACCTCTCTTCTTCGCATCGATTGGCTTTGCTATCCCCTTCATCGATATTTGGACTGCAGAGGCTTTCTGGAAGGGCTTTGTGTACACGTTGCTCATGCTTGTCTCTAAAGTCATCGTCGGCCTTGTCATACCTTTCGCTACCATCTTCCGCAGACCGCCAGGTATGTCGATCCGCGAGTGCTTTACCACCACTTTCTGGCCGGCGATGCTCCTCGGTTCCGCGATGGTAGCGCGTGGTGAGATCGGTTTACTAGTCGTACAGATCGGGCTCAATAACACACCGTACCTGTCCAAGGAAGCTTTCATCACCGCCGTGTGGGCCATTGTGCTCAACACCATCTTCGGACCCGTGACCGTGGGCCTTATCATCAAGTACAAGGCGCGGGCCATTGCAGATGGCGTGTGGGGTCTCGAGAAGACGGAGCAGAGTGGTAATGGCTGGGATGATGGAGTCTCGAGGGCGCCCACTATCGTCCCGGAGACAATGAGTGTGAAGGAGAGGAGTAAGAGTGTTGCGGTGTCGCAGCATAGTAGGATGGTGTCTGATCCGGTGACGGTACCGATCTCGCCTTGATGGTGGTGCATGTGCTTTAGCTTTGTTAACGAATTTACGATGTGCCTTACTTGATACTTGCAAACACTATCCTGCTATGTGTGGTAAGAAGTGAGCTGTGACCAGAGAGTATCATGAGTAAAGAGGCGTCATCACCCTTTCCTTTGGGTGTCAAGTATATACTACATCGATATTTCCTCGGCATGGACGTGGTATGAGTCGCTCCTATGAGCGCGAAAAGCGAGGATTGTGTCTGATTGAGAGGGGTATGCGCAGCTAAGTATTCAGAAATTGCAAATATAAACAACATGAAAACATAAATCACCAAGAACGAGCGGTGTTCGCAGAGTCAACAGTCATGCCCAGCCCAAGATTTCGCCAAGCACCCATAAATAGATCCACACTCATATACCACGTGCAAACATCCTTCACCCATATGGCAGGTTTAGCTAGACCAAAACCACCCACTCCTCTTCTTCCGCTCTTGGGTCTCTGGCTCGGCTGGTCTTGGCTGGATGTCGTGGAATGCCCTCCAAGGATCGCGCTGCTGGGTTTCGGTCTCTTGGCCGCGCTGGGTATGCACCGTCTCCGAGCTCTCTTCTCGACCATCAGCGAAGCGCTTCTTGAGCACGACTTTGGTCGTAATGGAGCCGTCAGAAGCGACGGTCCGCTCGGTCGTAGTAAGTGTGGAGAGAATCGAAGGTTTGTCCTCCTTCATCCGCTCAGCGACCGCGGAAGTTACCGAGATAGGTCCGGGGACTGAATGTGAGGGTTGTGACACAGCCTCCATACGTTCGTACGCATCCAACTCAGTCTCCGAGTCCTCATCTCTCTCGTGTGCCGCGTCTAGAACAGTGTTGTATGTGTCACGTCTGACTGTGTCGGCGTAAGGGAACCGGTCTTGTTTCGGCGTAGGCGGATCGTCATGTTGGTCTTCATGATCGTGGCTGTACTCGTAGCTTGGCTCGTCGTGTGTCCCAAGGTGAGGGCAGCTGGGCGCATCGTTGCGGTCCATGTGCTCCTCCAGTTGGCGTTGTGTGATCGGGATCTTGCCATGAGTCCAGTACTTGTCGGACATGTCAGACTCCAGGGCGCCAGGACATTCGGGCTCAAGCTTCCCCTGCATTGTCTCCTCTAACTGTTGTTGCGTAATTGGTATCTTCCTTGGTCCCCAAGCCGGTCGGTCGCTCCTCATCATACAATGTGAGACTTCGCCCTGCTCTGCTAGTAGGTCCTCGTAGGCTGCCTGCCAAGGTACACCGGCCTTGTTCATTTCGCGGTTCTGCTCGAGTGCGCGGGGAGAGTATGCGGGGTCGTCGGTCTGCGATGCATCTGCTGGTGGTGGCCACTGCCATGATTTGGACCATGACCAGACGCGAGGCTTGCCATCTTCTGAGCTAGACTCATAGTTGTTGAATCTGGCAACTTCCGCCTCGCGGTCATCCCAGGCCTTGTCGTTGAACTCCTCGGCCAGCCTCTTCGCCTCTGCCTGCATCCGCAGCAGTCTTTCCAGCTGCACCCAGTCCCTTGACCTTTCTTCTTCTGAGTTGGCAGATTGACGTCGGCCGTCGTGATCAAATGGCCGAGGAAAGCCCCAATCCCATGACCATCCCCACTCTTGACCCTTCTCGTTGGCTACCTTTTCAACCAGGCTAGCATCGTCGCGTCGCGCAACCTGCTGCTCGTCGCCTCTCCGTACATTGCCAAGTATTTCCATTCTTATGTCGTCAGCCTTGCGGTCGAGCCTCATCAGCTCCTCGCTGTTGCGCAAGACAGCTTGCACATCGCCGGCTCTGAACAGCTCTCTGCCTTCGTGGCGCAGCTCGGCGATGTCGGCTTCAATATCGTGAAGCTTGTCGCATTGTCTTGGATCGGCCTTGCCAAAGAGGCACTGCTCACGTGCTTGGTGCGCGTTGTTGTAGTTGGCGATGGTGGCGGGAAGCGTGAAGACGGTGTTGAGCAGCGACGAGACCTGGGAATCGGCGAAGCGGCGGAAGGCGATGAAAGGATTGTCTTCGGGTCGGTTATGGTCGCGTCGAGGATTATCGTTGTCGTTCGTCATAGTGATAGATAGTAATGTGGATGTTGTGATGGCACTTGGCTGATGGTGGGGAAGACGGGGTCCGGAGTGATGATGATGCCTGGAGATAGCTGTGGCTGCCTCGGCGATAAGGCCACAAGGCACGCGCCACCCGTTTCGACGCGTCAAGTCATCGCCCCTGACAGCCAACCGTGCTTCCCTCACTCCATCTCTCCAAAACGGACCATCGTGAGGATCACCATCGTCGCCCAATGAGTATTTCGCATTTCCAAAATGTTTTCGGCCTCTTTTTCGCTATTCTTACCATCACCAAGCATGCACCGCCATAGAACCCAGACATGCTGAGCCGGACATTACCCAGCCCAAGAGCTGCCGCGCTTCTCTAGAGCTCAGGAGTCAGTATGAAGATTCAATATTTCCAAACAACTTTCATCTATCTATAATGGCCCAAGATCTGCCTACGTGACTCCACCTACGTATTGAAAGAATCTGTGAGTGTTGCATCGCAATCAAGGCATGATCTTGGCTTTCTTGGAAATCTACGCGGGTTTGGGATCCTCTCGGCAATCTGCAGTAGTCCAACTTCAACACCATCGACAACGCTATCCGCAAAACCAAGAGCATCGCCATCATTTGCTCGAGACATACGCGTAAGGCACTTACGAAAAAAAGCCGCAGTGGATATTTTCAACCCGATATTATTCAGCACCGCCTACGATCTGCGCCTTATCGTCTTACCGCCCGCTGGCAGCCAAGGAGCCAAGTGCGCGGCATGCGAAGACAATTGACTTCAAGACCTTGATCGTCCCGGATTAGAGCCGCACTGCCCAAAATCTGGACCTGCCCAGTTCAAGCAGCCATACACAACGCTGCTTTCCACTGCCCCGTGATAGGTCTCCACGTTTTAGCGACGCACTGCGCGTCATCCCGAGCAGATTTGGACGGGCAATCCCCGCCTGTAACTCCTTTCACTCCTGGGCCATTCCTACTGCGGCCTTATCACTAGCGATCGAATACCCACGTTTCCTGTTTCTGATCTTCGAGGAATGTGTTTTGACAGCTGTGCCAGCGGACTGGGTACGTCACACAGGATCTGCGACACCAGCAAAGAGGTATAAGTAGCGGAGTAAACACCGCGTCTCGAGTACACAACATTGTTTCATCTCGCAGCTTTATCAAGATATATCACCAGGCGCTTCCATTTCATCTACACCGATACGAAGTATAACACTTGTCCAATCGCTATACAACGAGAACTGAAAGTCCAAGACCTGCTGTTCTCTCTTCTATAAAGGCCCACCCGAATCGTCCTCGATATCTGCAACACCACAACCACTTTATCACTTCCTCTTCTCCAACATGCGTTTCTCCGTCATCATCGCCACCCTCCTTGCTAGCGTTGCCGTCGCTATGCCCGATCCTCTCCCACAAGGTTACTCAGGCCCCTGCTCAAAGGACAACTGCGGTGTCAACGGCAAGGTGTGTTCAGGCGGCGCAATCTGTGTGGGGTGGCCAAGCACCGATCCCGCCAAGAGGAAGGGATGCACCTGCAGCCGGGGTTAAGCATTTGATGCTAGAATCTTTTGCATTGGCAGGCGTGTGTAAGTAAAACGAAGCCGAAGACGAAACCTAAGCTAATGCTCAGCAGATGTCATATCATAGCGAGGTTGACTGGAAACATATTGGTTGTAATCTAGAGGGTGTATTATTTATGAATGATGAAGACAGAATTTCGAGAAAGAATCGCTTACTATCGTCTAAGTGCCACACCAATCTGGATATCGTGAGGTCATGAGAAATTACAGCCGCGCTCGAGCTCGAGACCCGATAACTCATCTCTTCACTGTGTGGTGTTGCCTTGGAGTGAGCTCTTTGCGCCTTCCTGGCTTGGCACGCAGGAGCCTCACTTGCAACTGGCTACAGCACATGCACTTCAATGCTGCTCAAAAGCCACCCTTCCATAGCATCACCCTCACAGCAATTTATGAACCTGCAACCACAACGCAAACCCCACCACTCATAATCGACTACCAGCGTCATCAACCAGTCGCTCAACCGGAGCGGGCAACAACTGTTAAGACTCATCCTTTTGCGCACCTCACTCGACTTAAGGTCGAAGTACAACTGAAAAGTTGCGCCGTCTTAAGCGACGATGAACTGGATACAACACCATGGTGTGACACGTTCCACCCACTCTTCGGACTTTTCCTAGAGAGTCTAGAAATCCACTTTATTGCGCCAACCCTTCCGAATATGAGAATATACAGGTCCGACGTCAGCAACATGTATGAAATAGTCAGCCGTGTATTCGATTTCATCGAGATTATGAATTCACAAGTACGAGACCCAGAACGCCCTACCTTCTTCAGTGGTCGACCAGATCGACACGAACGAAAAGTCACCCGATTCCTCAAGGCCTTTGAGAAGCAAGTTTGTGGCTTCACACGAACGAAAGGCGTGAGCGCAAAGGCCATTTGCTTTTCTTGGGATTGTCAAAAAGTTTCTCGGATTGGATCTCCGGCCAATATGATGGGGCCTGTGTGGTCGCATAACTTGCGCCTCCGTGACTTTCCGGGAGAGGACAAGCAGACATACTTCCGTGTACGCGATGTAAAGGGCTACGCAGGAGAGATGTGGATTGCGAGTTCCAGACGTTGGGCTCCCACATCAGTCAGTCTTCCTTGGCTTCTTTATAACAGAACCAGCAAGATTGTTTTACTGCAGATGAAGAACCTGGACTTCGGCGAAGCAGCACAGATCTTGAGCAAAGTGGAAATATGAGGGAGAGAAAAGGCGTAGGATGAGATGAACGCCGTCCATGCTCTTTCGGCCTCCGATCGGTAATATACCATTTCCTGATGGAGAGAGTGGGTCTCCATCTAGAACATTCCACATGTAGTACGAAATGAAGACTTCCGTCTTACAAGACAACCAACACGATTTACTTCGACTGTATAAACAAACGTGTTCTCGACTAGAGGAAGACAAACATTGCTCTCCAGGAGCTTCATACAATTGGCGGATGTATTCTCCTCACCGTGATCGGTAACAGCAATCGCATGTGATGGAAAGCAACACCCATTCCAGGTCAGCGCCACCACAACGCCCATGTACGGTGCCTTCCCCGGATAGAAGGACACCCAATATCCTCTTTCCCCGGAAACGCACCCCATATTCCACTCCACAGCGGCTGAAATGCCCCCTAATGAAGCGTGATCGCTACCGGCCCCACGCCCATCAAAAGGTATTCTCCACGAATAACGACATGCAGAAGCAATACAAGACATTTTGGCACCGGCAATACGCCGCCTATGCATCGATCCTAAAAGATTGCAGTCATGTTCCCCGTGACGCAACGCAGCTTCGCGCAGGGATCGGTTGTTGTGGCACATTGCATTTAACCGCGATTAGAGGCGCCAAGCCTGCTTAAGTCGAACTCCCGAAGGGTACACGTGTGGTGCTAAGGAAGACAAGAACCGGCGCCGGAAGCTTCATTTAGATTAATGCGAAACAACGACGTTTCGTTGTCTATACTGCATGGGGGAAGCGCCGGGCGCGCTTTGGGTACAGGCTGATCGACGACGCGCAGGCACTGTGGCGTGTTAGATGAATTGTCCGTCTTCCCGCTACATGTGGGTAATTGTCCTAGGGCTAACGCATACATGTTTCCCCGTACTGGTGGCGGCATGCGCAAGGAGGGACCGAGGTGGGCTTGGTCGGATGGATATTGTTCGTAATGAGCAGGAGGGTGCGGAGATCGCTAATCTTGTGAGCAATATCAGTATAGGGCCGAGGGTGTTGGTGGTTTGGTATAAGTAGTCTGGGGCTCTCGACTTGATTGAGGTATCCAGCAACTTACGTTCTTTTAAAGTCCAAGTTCAGTTACAGTCTCGATATACCATTCTCACCATGAAGATTTCTCTCGTCACCATCTTGTCCGCGGCCGCGCTGGTCCAGGCTGCGCCTTTCGCTGAGCCAGAGGCTCTCCTCGATGAGCGCCAGGCTGCGCAGAGCATCGATGCTGCCATGAAGGCAAAGGGCCGGAAGTACTTCGGTACCTGCGCTGACCCAGGTCGTCTCAACCAAGGCAAGAACGCCGCGATCATCAAGGCGAACTTCGGTGCCATTACACCTGAGAACTCGTAAGTCTTTTCCAACCTACCGAACGCAGTGTTGTGTGCGATGCTAACTGCTGGACAGCATGAAGTGGGATGCCACCGAGCCTTCCCGTGGTAACTTCAACTTCGGTAACGCCGACCAGACTGCCAAGTTCGCAAAGGACAATGGCAAGCTCATCCGTGGACACACCACCGTGTGGTACTCCCAGCTGCCCGCCTGGGTCTCCCAGATCAATGACAAGGCCACCTTGACCACCGTCATGAAGAACCACATCACCACCCTGATGAACCGCTACAAGGGCCAGGTCTACGCTTGGGATGTCGTCAACGAGATCGTAAGTTGATCTTCATATCCCGGTCCGACTGGAACATACATTGACCGCCCCACAGTTCGAGGAGAACGGTAGCCTCCGCGCCAGTGTCTTCTACAACGTCCTCGGTGAGGACTTCGTCCGAATTGCTTTCGAGACAGCCAAGGCCGTTGACCCTGCTGCGAAGCGTTACATCAACGACTACAAGTAAGCACATTCTCTCAGACTCCATCAAGATCATGACACTAACAACCGCGTAGCCTGGACCAAGCGTCCTACTCCAAGACCCAGGGTATGGTCCGCAACGTCAAGAAGTGGATCGCCGCCGGTGTTCCCATCGACGGTATCGGTTCGCAGGGTCACATCACCTCCGGCCAGGGTGCCAACGCTCCCGCCGCCATGGCCGCGCTCTGCGCTGCCGCCCCCGAGTGTGCGATGACCGAGGTCGACATTCAGAACGCCCAGACCTCTGACTGGCAGAACGTTGTCAAGGCTTGCTTGGACCAGAAGAACTGCGTTGGTATCACCGTCTGGGGTATCCGCGACAACGACTCCTGGAGGCCCAACGGCAACCCCCTTCTCTTCGACTCCAACTACAACGCCAAGACAGCTTACAACACTGTCCTCGCTGCTATCAACAAGTAAGCGTGTCACACACCGTGCACATCGCACACTTTCTGTATATATTTTGTGGTGGATTGGGGAAGACTTTGTACATAACATGGAGGGACAGCAGAGACGTCTTCTGGCTATATAGCCCAGCGTTTCAATCAATCTTGTTCTCTCGACCAGTCACGATGCTCTCCTTCTGTGCACTCTTCAATGCTTTGATGATACTTACGCCGGCATCCGCGCTGGCTCCTACTTCAGCTTGTTTCGTCCAGAATATGTCGGCTGCATTGATTCGAACGCTTTTACGTCTCTCCCGCTCCGTCACGTCAAGATGAGACTTCTTCTCTGCAGTTGCCTCTAGCTCGTCCAGATGCTTCTTTCTCCTCGCGTATCGCTCTGCGCGCTCTTTCCGAGTCTGCTCCGAACCGATCCTGGCTAGGGCAAACCGCACAGCAGCTCTGAAGCCCATGAAGATGTGTTCGGAAATGAGGATCGTCACCGGTAAGCTGGCCCACATGCTCAAGCCAAGATATCTGCCGAGGAATTGCTGGGAACCGAACATGTGTACGATGGCCGCACTGGATATACTCCCCAACCATGTCAATGACTCTAGACTGGCCACCCACGGCTCGATTCCGTCACTACGTGTTGGGTGAGGACGCTGATGCTCGACACAGATCTTCAGGAAGTCCGACCGCAGCTCGATCCAGTTGTTGATGAAGAAGCCGATCGGCACAAGAGGCCACACGGGGCTGAAGAGCGCAAGGTAGCCAAACTGAATGACCATCTCTGCAATGTCCTCTTGGACGTTGTAGGATGGTCTCAGAGCTTGCCGTCTCGTGCGACGTAGAAAACGAGATTCCGCTGGATCTTCTGCAGTTGGGCTCTCGTACGAGTCACTGCTGCGATTCTTTGCTCGGCTGGCTTGTCGGTCACGCCACCATTGTTTGATCTGAGTCTTCAGCCAAGGTAGCGCGAGCTCTTCGATTGCGCTCGAAACCTGCCCCGTTACGGTGAGCGCGATGACTTCGTTACGCAGCCGGTCAGGGTCGGCCTTGAACACCATCTTGGCTCTAGTTTGCGCACCTAGTGTGGCATCGATAACGCGTTCCAGCAACGGTATAATTTGTCCACCGAAGGGTACGTATACGAATGCTGTGAGAAGAATTGGCAGATAGTTGGTGATTGAGTTGAGCACAAAGATCTTTTGAGTGAGCGACATCTCGTAATGATCAGCTGTTCGATGGTTCTCGTATTCCGTCAGCGCAGTAGCGATATCTTCCAGAAAGTTCGTCGCGTATGGCAAGAAGACTGCAAGAAGCACCGTAGGCAGGTATTCCTAGTGAAACATTAGGATAGCGCAATGGGTAGGACTGGGCAAATACTGACCAAATAGAACTTGTAGGGCCCCTCATAGGCTTCTCCAATGAAGGTCTCGATGGTAAAGACGAATGCGATCAGAATCCCGAGTAGCAGAGTGCTGACAAGGACGAATGGTATGACGACCAGTTGCCGTACAATCCTCTTCCATCTCGGAAACACATGCCGTACTCGCCCAGCTGAGTCGATGATCTCTTGCTCGTAGCGAAATTGCGGACGGTTGACTTTGAGGTCGCCGACTCCTCGTACTTTCCATCGGATTGCAAGGTCGGTCTGCTTGATCTTCCAATACTCCAAGAAAACAGTGCACCAGACTCCGATTAGGAGTGCGAACACCAGAGAGTATTTCGGCAAGAATGCCCAGGCAAATACACCAGCAGCGCAAGGGAATGCCAAGGATCGAAAGTAAGTCTGGATGAAAGCAAAGTAGAAGGCAACTTTGGCACCCCACAGATCACGTATACGGTCCAGGTCGGCGGGTTCCAGGAATACCCGAGTGCTCAGATGGGCCAATAACGCGCGGTTTGCACCTGAGTTGTGTAACGGGAAGATTGCGGTCACGTTTTCCCATGGTGGAAACTCTGGTGTGATACCTGCGCCTCCAAGCTCTTTGCGCCAGTTGACAAGGTGATACATGGAAAGCAGATCTTCGGCTTCGAACTCTGCGGTGACAACGGTCTTGGCGGTTCCACCAGGATGGTCTTTGGTGATGCCATACAACCAATCTTTGACTCTGCAAAAGCTACTTAGCCTCCTTCCAAATGACGAGGTTACGGACGGGCTCAGCGTACCGCGACTTGTAGACTGTGTTGCCAAGCAGATCTCTGGGCGCTTGGACAAACACCAACAATGTTTGATCATAGCCAGGGCGTACCTCAGTATTGAGGCCTGCAGACTCTAGGTCATGCAACAGCGTCTTGCATTCTGCGATGGCTACGTCGTCATCTAGTCCTCGTCAGCCGTCCGCTTTAACACTACGCCTCAATGACAAGACATACCGACATTACCAAAGTCATACACTATAACGTACTTGTCGTTATACGTGACGTTCGCAAGCTCAGTATCATCGCTCAGCGTCGTATCCGATCTCTTCAAGGGTCTGATTGTCATGGCCAAAAGGGCTTAAACCGAACGGAGAACCAGGGTAGCTGTCGAGGCTGTAAAAAGTAGGGTCCACAACTGTGGCTGAAGGTTTTATAGCGTTGAGCCACTGAGGCGTCGTCATCGTGCTGGCCATGGCTCCTGTGGAGTCAGGCAAGCGTCAGCTGTGTCGCGGATTGGTGTTCGGTGGTGGGACCAACGCGTCTGAGTGCCAAACTTAGCACTTGGTTGCCGATTGATCCGGAACCGCGGGGGAAGATGGGCGTTCACTTCTGTCGCGTGTGAGGAGTTGTACATTTCGCAGGATGTCGGACGCTGCGACTGCATTGAGGGAGGAGAAGGTGCAGGGCCTGGAATCTGGAGATGGAGCGATGGAGCGATCGAGGGAGATGCCGTCACATGTGCGCGTCTGTTTGGGCCTAGCGCGAATTACTGCCAGTGACGTGAGCTATCGATGGACGCGTCGAGACGCGTGCTCACAACGCTAACGTTTCGCGATCGCATTGTCTACACTCCTTTCGCGCGGGCATCTGGGCATGTACAAAGAACGCGATGAACATTGTCGACACTGTATCACGATCTAAGAGCCACTCTACCAAATGGACACAAGACAGAAACTCGCTAGACTCCCTCTGAAGGCGATACAGCTTCCACCATAACCATGCGTCAAGAGATCACAGTCACACAGAAGTCACCGGTACCCAAATCCTACGGCTTTCTTCCGAAAGGCGACCGCTACAAAACACTGCATTGTCGCAAGCTTACCCACGAAGCCGGACGTCCATTATACATTGTCATCGACGACCAAAAAAGAACGACTGGCATCCGCATCCCCTTACACGTTTTGCACAAGGTCAACAAGCAGTCGAAAGAAACGTTGACAACTCGTCGCGCAGCTACAACGAAGCGCGATGCGACTGACATTGCCAA
Source organism: Alternaria arbusti (assembly GCF_024043155.1). NCBI lineage: Eukaryota > Fungi > Ascomycota > Dothideomycetes > Pleosporales > Pleosporaceae > Alternaria > Alternaria arbusti. The sequence goes on from NW_026249959.1 coordinate 583,714, forward strand.
CGCAGCTGCTGAGATAGACACGCGATTTCCAAAGATACCAGCGTCAGAGAAGCAAGCCGTACTTAAGCACAGCTTCAAGAAACACTCTGGTAGAGTCGGCCGAACGAGCTCAATACCGTTATCACGAAAGATCTTGTTTGCTGTCATTGCGCATGCACGGCATAGGCATACTGACTATGATGCCTTGTTGAAGGGTGGAAAGAGCAGGGAACATGCGAGGAAGACTACGAGAAAGGGTATTGAGACAGTGATGCGGAAGTGGGGATATACTAAAGGTACGAGAGGGGAAGCGCCGACTTTACATAACCTGGCTTATTGACTGTACAGAACTGAATTGGTACTTCCGGTCTGAGAGCACATAAAGTCGAAGAGATAGTGGTTATTTGAAGAGGAACAAAACGCCTATGATATGGTATCTGCTATGCAAAAAGACGTTTACAAAACCCATTCACTCCATGCTATGCCATGATCCAAAGCCCATCTGACGCCTGTCCGACTACGTGACTTAAGCCGCATAGTACGTTCTCTGTCTGTGAAGGATATTCAAATCCAGGGCTGTTATTCGCGTATCCAAAAGTATCGCTTGCAAATACTAGCCGTCGTCTGAATCGACGACCATGCTCTCCCCAAAGGCACTAAGATCCTCCTCTGCCGCGCCTTGCGCATGCCGCCTCCTGCGACCTCGCCTGCCAGCAACCCGATTCTGTTCGATTTCGCGTAGCTTGCCGTTCATTCTTCGTTCGAGCTCCTCAATCTCTTCGTCTTCATCTGCGTCTCCTGTCATGTCTGGTCCTCCCGCTGTTCCAGACTCGAGGAGTCCGCTGTCTGACTCGTTGATTTCTAGCGCGCGATTGAGGAGGTCGGTGGCCATGGGGTCCTGGGGCGAGACGGCGAGGGCTTCATGCAAGGTGATGACAGCGTCCCAACTCCGGTTGAGGTTTAGGAGAACTAAGGCTTTTGCGGTGAAGACGCTCGGGTCCTTCATGCCATGGCGAAGCACTTCGTCGAATGTCTCGAGTGCTTCGCTGTACTGCTCACACTTGCGAAGCGCATGGGCGAGGTTTATCCGCGTGGGTATCCAGGCATCTGGATCTGCTTCGTTTTGCTCCGAGAAGGCTAGCGCACGGCGGAAGAATTGTATAGCGTCCAGCAGTTGTCCTTCGTGGAAGTAGACAACGCCCATCTCGTTAAGAAGGCAAGGATCGTTCTCGCACAGATCGTATGACGTCTTCAAATACTCTCGTGACAGGCTCAGGTTGTTCAATTGGAGGTTTTGCATGCCGAGGAATAGTTGTGGGAGATGCGAGCCTTGGAAGAGACGTGCCGCGGTGGAGTAGGCGGAGATGGCTTGATCGTGTTCCCCCTCTGCGGCAAACGTATGCGCGAAGCCTATCCAGGCAGGACCAAAGTGTGGGTCCATCATAGAGGATTTGGAGAAGTAGCGGCGTGCCTCAGCTATGCGACCGATGGCGAGATAGTAGGTACCGACAGCGAACCATGCGCAGGGCTCTGAGGGGTTTGTGTCCGCCAGTTCGTGCGCAAGCAGGAAGAGAGTATTCTTTTCGCCGAGCTCGTGCAACGACGCTATATGTATGGGCATGATATTGAAGTTGTACTTGTCGTTCGCTAGGACGGCCGACGTGAGGGCAAGGGTATCGCGGAAGCGGCATAGGGTGAACATGAGATCCGCTTTGGAGAGGACTATGTCGGGGTTCTCGCCAAGGTTGTAGTGGGTCGTGAGTGTCTCGGTCGCGTTCGCAAACTCTTCTGGTCTGGTGTACTTGGATAGGCGTGTTGTGTAGAGGGTCTTGGTGAAGGACGCGGCCTCTTGTGACAAGGATGGGTTGTTGGCGACGTTGATGGTGTCGAAGTTGAGCGATTCGAGGAACTTCCACTCCTCCTCTGGCGCCATCAACGAGTTGGACATGAGCGCATCGAAGGCCTCGAAGCATTGCACGTCGATCTGAACCGCCGTCTTATAGCATTCCTTGGCCCGGTCGAAGGAGTTCTGCTTTGCATAGCATACGCCCCGGAGATAGCACATGCCTGCTTCTGACTTGATGTTGTTAACATCTTCTCGATCACGCTCTTCGCTCGTGGGTAGGCGCTCGTTGCGCGAGCCGTTCTTGGTCTGTCTTGCGCCGGCCCGGGTGTTGACGTCGACATGTCGCAGCTTGGTGCGCGTGTTCCCTGGCGCCGAGATCAAATGGGTTGGGTTCTTATCGCCCAGTATCTGCAGTGCGTCTTCCAATTTCCCCAGCTTCAGAGAGCAGTGCGCAGCGAGGTATCGACATTGGGGCGTGCGCTCGACGAGGTTTCCGCGTGCGAGGAGTGACTGGGTTCTGTTGTAGTTGCCGGTGGTGAAGTGTACCTGGGCTAGCCAGAATGCATCCTGGTCGTCATCTGTGCGATCTTGTCAGTACACGTTGACCTGCCGAGTGTTAGAGCATACCCGTCAGTGCCAGCAGCTTGTCTGCAACAAAGATGGCTGTGTCGTACTGGCAACGATTGAGGGCTTCCTGGCGCCACTCGCGTAGATATTTCTCCATAGTTTCGCTATCGCATTGGGTATAGTCTGTTCAGGCGGCTTAGTGAATGTGTCCCAAAAGATATCCCCAGTCGAGGTGGCAGTCGGCGGCGGCGCGATGTTTAGAGCCAGGGTCGCGCCTGCCCGACGCGAGAGCACATGTTTGCGGGGTGCCTGCAGCAGCGGGCCGCCTTAGTCAGCCAAAAGTTCCGCGCTAGGGTTGTCGTTACCTGGACGTGATTTCTACCACTCACTTGACATCCAACACGCCACACGACCTCATCCATATCACGCGCGACACCTTCATTTGCGCAGCATAAAGCTTATATTCTCTTTCAACACATCAACTCGAAGCACCCGATCACCGTCAAACCTCGCCAGACCTCACACAAACCGCCGCCATGTCCGAACGAAAAGTGCTCACCAAGTACTACCCACCGGATTTCGATCCTTCGAAGATCACGCGCCAGCGCGGCCCCAAGAATGCTGGTCCTAAGCTGATGACGGTTCGTCTCATGGCACCTTTCTCCATGAAATGTACCCACTGCGGCGAGTTCATCTACAAAGGCCGCAAGTTCAATGCGCGCAAGGAGACGACCGACCAAAAGTATTACAACATCGCCATCTTCCGCTTCTACATTCGATGCACGCGATGCTCCGGCGAGATCACCTTCAAGACCGACCCCAAGAACATGGACTACGAATGCGAGCGTGGCGCGAAGAGAAATTTTGAGCCGTGGAGAGAGGCCAAGCTCAACGAGGAGACCGAAGAGGAGCGCCTGGACCGCATAGAAAGGGAGGAGGCAGAGCGCGACGCGATGAAAGAACTCGAGACAAAGGTCATCGACGCCAAAACCGAAATGGCCATCGCGGACGCTCTGGACGAGATCAGATCGAGAAACGCCAGGCTGGAGAAGGCGGACCGCGAGGGCAAAGGAACTGAGGTACAACCCGATGCTGCCGACGAGCGACGCAAGAAGCAGGAGGAAGAAGACGCAGAAGCTGCACGCCAGGCATTCGCAAGTCGGAGCATGCCTGACATCGGCGAGGAGACGATTGACGAAGATATGTTCGACGCGCCTATCGAGGTACCCGTTGCTACCACGTTCACCAGGAAGACGAAGGAAAAGAAAGACTTTAGTGCTGCGTTAGGTCTTAAGAAAAAGGCGCCTGCTTCGACACCCGCGCCTCCGGTCAAAGCAGCCGCACAACCCTCGAAATTATCGACCATGCTCGTAGCTGGTTATGATAGCGATGACGACTGAACAGTTGGAAGGTCATTCCAAGCGTATACAAGAGCAAGCAGGGCATACACCCACCCATGACAATTTGGATGCCTCCGAGTTCGCACAATCAGCCACAACGTGGTGTGTATTTGCGCTGGCATTGTATAGATCGTTAAACACGGTATTGTCGGTGACTATGCGGTGAGTCTGCCATGGCTAGTGAGGGTGACCAATGCAGGACCAGCTTCGAAACTTGACGAGTCCTGAGGTCGACTACCGGACACTCGCGAATATTTCCTGTGCCCTAGAACACGAAAAAGGACTATGCGTATTCGACTGCCTACTTATTCTGGTCGATGGAACCATCTTGTTGTGGCATTTGCAATAGGCCGAACTACCGAGGCTGCTCATGTAGCGCCTTGGAAACCGGTAGCGCCGGATTAATACCACACCCCATATCCAACTTAATCTATCCCCAGACCCACCTACCAGAAGAGGTGCTACTGACTTTGTGACTACGTTACCCCGCAAAGATGGTCACCTTCCTGGTCTGACGCTCCTAGGGTTCACGGAAGCTTGGGTACCTAGCCATCTTAGGAGGGACAGCCGTTGCGCAACGCTCGTGACGTGGTATCCTTGACAAACTATGTGGCAACGCCAAATGGAACTTTATTTCACAGCCTTTATAAGTGGCCTTGCGCCTTCTCATCTGCTCGTCATATCCGGGCTTACTGTACTCCTTTCACGATGCGTCTCCTCACTTTGTGCAGCTTGCTTCCCAGCATTCTTGCTCTGCCGTCACAGACCCTCGACTTTTCAAGACATGCCATTGCATCTCGTGCCGATGCGTCTCTGACGAATTATCTCGGTGTCTTCTTCCTCGGCGACAAGCCTTCTGTGTACTTCTATCTTTCCAACGGCAACAACGCCAACTCCATGACTGCTTTGAACAGAGGCCAAGCTGTCATCAACCCGACGAAAGGCACTCTTGGAGTCCGCGACCCAGCCATTATAACCGGTGGAGCAGCTGAAGCTGGCAAAAAGTGGTACATCATTGGCACCGACTTGAACATCGGCAAGACAACGTGGGACGCATCCCAGCGCACGGGATCTCGCGGCATCTTTGTCTGGGAGTCCGTCGACCTTGTAACATGGACCAATGAACGCCTCGTTACTGTTGAAGACGCAACTGCCGGAATGGTCTGGGCACCCAGTGCAATTTTCGACGAAGCCAAAGGCCAATACTTCGTTCATTGGGCGAGCAAGTTTTATCCCACTTCCGATCCGCAACACACAGGAGCGCCTTCATCGATTCGAATCCGCTACGCATATACCAAGGACTTCAAGACCTTTAGCACGCCTCAGGACTACATCAACCGATCCCCCATCAACGTTATCGACCAAGAATTCCTTTCTCTCGGTAATAACGCGTACGCGCGCTTTTTGAAGGACGAGAGTGCGAAGACAGTCTACACGGAGATCTCGACCAACGGACTATTTGGCACCTGGTCCAGGCCTGCAGGTGCCAATGCAATCATCGCGTCTGGCGTAGAGGGCCCCGCGCCTTACTGGGACAACCAAGTAGCTGGCAAGGCGCACCTGTTGCTAGACTTCTATGGAGCCGATGGATACAGACCTTACGAGAGTACTAATGTAAGAGGTGGCCAATGGACAGCGAGTGATAGGAGCGCCTGGCCTCAGAATCTGAGGCACGGGAGTGTATTGGGCGTTAATGCAACTCAGGTAGCAGCGTTGAAGAAGAAGTGGGGGGCTTGAGCGTTTGGATGTCAGTGACAATGCGGTCTTCGACCCTTGATTTCACTCGTACCTAGAGGCTGAATGAAACATTTACGCTTCTAGAATTGCGTCATGGTAGCCATTACGGATTCACATCAGGAGTTTATCCCTGTCTAGACCTTGTCTTCATCCAAGCCCCTTGCTCTTATTATCCCACACTGTTATTCCTACCCATTCTTGATATGAAGCTGCTATTATACGGTTGTCTCGTCTCTCTTGTTGCTTCGGTTACAAATGGGTTCGTATCTAGACAGGAGCTACATGAAGATTTCACTGCCATCAACTCAAGCTCGAAAGCCTCGATTGCGGCCGCAGATCCTCTACTTGCTGTCGACACACCGCCACCCTCAGATAATGACCCCATATGGCACAAGGCTTACTGTCGTGGCGCCGCCCTTGTCCGAGCCATGTCCCTCGATGAAGAAGAAAGCAACGCGATGCTGCAATGGCCTTACACACAAAGCCCTTGGGAGGGTGATCTGAAGCCCGAACTGAGAAAATGGGGTTGGCTCGACAACGAAGAGGAGAATGCAGAGATCGACGATTCGTGTGACTTCGATGAGACGTTGAAGATGAAGAACACTTTCGATGCTCTCGGTGTTGATACGCGATCGGCGGGAAAAGGTGGACCGAACCATTGCTTCAGATTACAGCATAGTAATGGACCTACGGTCATTCTAGACAAGAATGGGAAGATGCCTTATCTGTCTAGTCAGCGTTACGAGGCAGATGGTAAAACGTACAGGGTCAGTGACCTCCAGCCCTATCAACGTCATGTCCACTAGGCCAATATCTAACAACGCAACAGGTCACCGGCGCCTACAGCACCGTAGGCATAAACCGCAACGACGGTATTCTCTACTTCCTCAACCGAATGTCACCCGAGCAAGGAGCCGCAGATCTTTGGAATCTGAAACCGGAACAAGTCGATAAAGCCGATTTGCCCAAGATCCGCTCGAGCTCTGACTTAGCTTGGGCGCTCTGGAACAGGGTTCCAGGAGAACCAATGATAAAAATGATCATGGCTCTCCAGATTGTCAATACGCAAACGGCTGACACCATCATACCAAAGGCTTTGGAAGCGGTGGGTGTGACTGGGCTGCAGAGATGGCCTGGGACGGAGATTGTTGTTGGGTCAGATAATGAAGCTGAGGCTGAAGCTGCTCTTGCACTTATCGGTAAGTCATACTTCCTGTACATCGACTTCTGCTATCTCTGACGCCTGTCTAGGTTCGCCCAATGGACTCGGCGCTGGCTACTTTCTTCTTCAACACAAAAGGCAGCTCGGTGGCGCGAATTTCATCTACAAGATCACAATATTTAGAAACGATGGCGATGAGTTTGATGATGAGCCTAATCTCATTTTTCATGTTGACAAGAATATAACACCGATGCCGGATGTAGATGACACTTCTGGTGCGCCGGAGAAACCGGCGGAGAAGGGTAGCGCGGCGGTTCGAGAGGGTAAGGTAGTGAGGAGGAGTAGGGATGGGAAGAATTTGGTTAGAGAACATGTTATTTGGGCGAAGCTTTGATGGCGAGGAGGTTGCGTGTCGCAAGAGACTAGATATGCTCTTGGTCAAATTTCCTAGAGCCAGGCACAGTCACATCAATGCTGCTCTTATAAGACTCATTAGCGAGCCAGTGCGAGGGATAACATGGTCGCAATGTCTCCTTCGAATGTGCGTTCACATGTCAGATATCCCAGTGCGCGGTCGTGCCTGCTTTGACTTTATGACGTTAGTCTCGCCTTCACTTCGCAGGCAGGTCGCACTTACTCCGAGTTCCTCCCGCGTTCCGGTCACTCACCCTTGCTTAGGCAAGCTAGAATCACTCGCTTGCCTGGGGTAGGCTACAGTCACCACATTCACACATTCCCTTTTACGTCAACCGGCCGCAACACTCCGACTGCAATACTACGATCTCATATGATGAAGCTCACACACATCATCTCTATCACGGGTCTCTTTGTCCTTGGCGCGACTGAAGCTTTGCGCAACGACACCAATGTCAAGAGAGAGTCTCCTGAGTGCCGCTGGCACCGCCGCAGCCTGAACGCTAGAGACGACAGCGACGACAACGACGACAACGACAGCGACGACAGCGACGACGACTTTTGCTTCGGTCTACAACCTGCCGACGATGCGCTCTGGCATGCAGCAAAATGCAGGGGCGGAAAACTACTTCTCGGGACCACCCAAAACGCTCCGGAAGCTGCACGATTCGTGAATCCCATCAATTCTCCCTGGGACGGCGAGATGAGGGACGACCTCGCCAAGTGGGGTTGGAAAGATGGAGTTACCGATCCCGATACAGAGTGCAATATCGACTTCCTCAAGACTATCCTCCCGCACCTCAGAACCACAACAGGCAGCCACCTCTACGGCGGACCAAACTATTGCTTCTCGGTAAAGCATTGCGACAGTGATGCTATGGAGAAGGATGAAAACGGAAACATGTACCCCAGGAAAGAACAGTACTATGACGTCGATGGTCGATTATACAGGGTGAGTTCATATTTCGAGTCCCGATACGATCTAGCAACCTCCTGCTAACCTAAGCAATCGCGATACAGGCCACAGCCGGTTTCACTACGGCGGTCGTCAACCCAGATGCAGGCGCGATATTCTTTCTTCAACGTGGCTCTCCCGCATTCGAAGCCCGCGACTTATGGGGTTTAGAGGATCAGCATACAGTCGATCCAAATGAGTTGCCGGCTCTGCGTATGAGTTCGGATCTAGCCTGGGCATTTTTGGAGACGAGCGAGTAGCAATCTCCTGAAAATCTGGATTATAGCATCTTTGACAGTCGTCAATTCCGAAACGGAAAATATTATCGACAGAGCGCTGAAGGAATCCCGGTTGAACGAGGTTCCAGTCTGGCCGGGGGTCGATTACACATACAACACTGACAGCTATCTGGCTATCTTGGGTACGTTCTGTTTGTTTCTTCCCTATACTTACACATGTAGAGCGTTGCGCATATCCTTTTTGACACGAAACTGATCAGAACTACGTGAAAGGATCCCCCAACGGCAGGGCAGCCGGATTCTTCCTCGCTCAACACAAGCCCCAACTAGGTGGCAACCGCTGGGTCCAAACGATCCGCGTATTTCGAGTAGACGCAGACACATCGGCACCCCATATTTTCTTCTTCGTCGGACCCGCGCCCTACCCCCCACCGAAGGTACCGGATGATCTACCCGATCCTATTATACCGCCACCAGCGCAAGCGGTAGAAGTGGTCAAGAGAGTTTCTGATGAGAAGAACATAGTCAGACAGCACGTGCTCTGGGCGAAGTTGTAAGGGTGCGATTTCCCGTATACGACTTGGGCCACGTTGGACCGACTCACAGATATGTATGCTTAGTATATGCCATAAGCTTATCCAAATGCTTCTTCGGGTTGAATGATATCTGTGTGTTTCACTTTCAGACTCGCCACTCTAATGCTTCTGACTCTTGCTGCTTACCTTCAATGATCCTTCACTCATATTGCAAACACTCCGAGTGTCACTCGCGTCATTCCGGGTACGTACGCGTAGTATCACCGGAACTAACGCCCTTTACTCCATAGACCCGCTTACATCTCTCATGTGCTATCTCGCCGCAGCGCCTACCACCTTACACTGATCTGCAACATGAGATTCCACCTACTTTCATGTCTCGCCGCGTTTCAGAGCCTCGTCGCGAGTAAAGCTCTACTACCCTCCGTCAACGAGACGTCACCCAATATCTCCAGCCTGGTCATTGAAGACGGCCATAGCCTACTCAAAAGAGCACCCATCGCGCCAGCAAACGACTTCCTCTGGGTGACTGCCGGTTGCCGCGGCCAGAAGCTCCAGCTCATGGACACACTCAATCCACAGGAAGCGCAGCAGTTCGGTACTCCACTGAACAGCCCATGGACTGGAACACTCGTCAACGAGCTTGCGCTGTGGGGCTACCTAGACAACAGCGAAAACAGGGACATCAAAGACGAATGCGACTTCACCATGAAGCCAATGTTCGAAACGGCGCTGAAGGCTCTTGGAATCAGCGCGAGGAGCGCTCCGGATGGCGGGCCGAACAAATGTTTCTCCTACGTCCACAGAGACAGTGCCGTCGTTCAGCGGTTGCCAAACGGTCAGCTACCAGCCAGAAACCAACAGCAGTACGTCGTAAACAGTAGAAGCTACAGGATCACAGGCGCATTCCACACCATCGGTATCAACGCGCAAGATGGTGTCATCCACATGATCAATCGCCGGTCAGCCCAATCCGCGGCCAAACAATTATGGGGCGTCGCCCAAGCTCCAAAAGACCAGCTGCCCGCTCTAGCTTCGAGTTCAGACATCGCCTGGGGTCTATGGGAGAGGATGAGCGCCGGCAATCTCGCCAACATCAACTACATCTTCTCCCACCGGATCACCAACGAAGAGACACGCGCCATCATCGCGCGCGCTTTGGAAGGCCGGGAAGTACGACCTTGGCCGGGAGATGTATTCGAAGCTGGAATGGCTACGGAATACTGGGCTTTGTTGGGTATGTTCCACACGGCCTCCTGCTTGCAGCATGTTACACAGTGCTGATGTATGACTTCTAGGATCGCCGAACGGCATCGCGGCAGGCTACCTGCTCGGACAACATAAACCCCAGTTTGGCCACAACAGATACGTGTCGGCTATACATGTCTTCCAGGGTGCACCGGGAAGCCCTTTCATGGGGGTACCGGCGTTGCCGTATATGTGCTTCGTTGTTAAGCCGGCGCCGTACCCGCCGCCGCCTCCTCCGCAGGAGATTCAGATGCGAGATGTTGCGCTGAATGAGCCTGTTGCTATCGATGAGGACGAGGACCGAGTGGTAGCGCGGTCTGAAGACGGGAAGAGTATTGTGCGGAGTCATAAAGTGTTTGCAAAGTCGTAATAGAGAGTGAAGGAATAGTTAGATTGGAGAAGGCAAAAGCTCGACAATGTTTTCTTATCCACATCATCGTTCCTGAATTGTACGCGTACGTTGAGTGCTTTTAACCGGATTCGCTTTATGCTAGGATCGCATGCTCTCGAACCGAACCGATGTTGTCTAACCATCCAAGTGTTTCCTTCATGTACACAAAACCATCTACTTGAGGCGCAGCATCGAAGGCCGGTTTCTACGTACCTAGTCTGAGCGGCCTGCAAAGACCATGTGTCGTCTTATGAGACTTGTTCCATCCCCATCTCCACCAACAAGGTTCGACTCCACCAATCCAGTGTCCTTGTCCTTGTCCTTATATTCAGGCTCCGCCATCTCCGGCGGCGGCGAAGGCACATCGTCGACGTAGAAGAGAATGTTACTCATCGGGTTTTCCTTATCGGTCAGGAAGACGTTGATCTTGGAGATGTACTTGTCCTTGCCCAACTGTTTCTTGTGTTGCGCAAGGAAATAACCTGCGGCTCGACCGTTCGCGGAACCTGTTGAGCGATCTTGTTAGTAACTGAAGGTAGAATGAGATGTTGACGGGAGACACTCACCGATAATCGCTAGTCCTTCCTCCGACTTTGGATCAATCTCCGTTCCTGGCCACTTCTTCAGCTCTTTGATGCTCTTTTTAGCGATCGCTTTATCGATGATTGATTGGGTTTCTTTGTTTGCGATGTACAGGCTGAATATCTTGCGAATGTCACCGAGGTTGTCCTTTCCGCGTATCTTATTCCAGAGGCCCCATGCGAAGTCAGAGCTGGCGCGCAGTTCGGGTAGCTCAGAGGCTTTTGGGGCGTATTTCCAGAGCATCTTTGCGGTTTCGAAGGGACTACTGCGCGAGACGAAGAAGAGTGCGCCCGCCGTGGGATTGACACCGAACGTGTACGTGGAAGCTGTGCACTAGGCTCTGTGTCAGTCACCCCCAAAATTTGCTATGATATTCGGCTTAGCAGGTTGATGCGCAAACCCAACTTACCCGCTGCCTCTTGCCCGATGGATCAAGATAGTATTGTTTATCGATTGGCAACATCCGACCTTCGGGGTCATCCAGGTAGAAGGGATCTTTTGGATCAAAGAGAACGGCCCGACTGTTGTAGTGGTAGGCGCTGAAACACTGATTGTCTCCTCCTTCGCCAACCGACATGTCGCTGATGCTGAGGGCTTTGAACGCAGTCGTCATCCCATAGAAGCGGAAGCCGCACCAAGAGTCCTCGTCCACCCACAGAGACCAGGCTGCAGAGGTAGAGGTACTAAGTCAGTATTTGTCTCACATACACTTCGTACCCTCATAACTTACCCCAGGTCAATCCCTCTTTCTCGAGGTTGTCGTCCCATTTGCTGTCGAGGGGATCGATGTAACGTGTGCCTTGATTGCCGTCTCTGGTCATTGCGAGGAAGAGTTTCTGGCCTCGACATACCGCCTTTTCATACTCTTCATCGCTGATTGCTGAGGCATGGATGACGAAGCCGGGGTCCGCAGGGTTGCAGCCAGCAAAGTCGATTGGAATCACGTTCCTCCTGGAAACGTGAAGAGCTGAGATATTCAAGAGAGGCCCACGTGGCGGGCTGAGACGCTCACTTGCGACCAGAGCGACTAATCCCGTCCATGACAGGAAATTGAGTGCCTTCATCGCGGCGGAAAAGGAAGAGCGCGGTAGTGTTTGACTAGTTGAGGCTGAGCGACGGACGGGTACGCGAGAGCGGAGGAGCAGAAGAACAAGTAGTCCCGGCGGGAGGTGGGGAGGTGAAGGGTGAGCAGCCTGTATATAATCTTTGCCTAAGGTGCACGAGCAGTCGAAGGTGTAGAGCTGGGGGCCCGACCCACACTGCGTTCTGAGCGTACTACGAAAAAGGTTTAGTTGCAAGCGACTCTACTGTCTTTCCGTTTCACTCAACAGTACAAAATATCACCGCCACCGAGATACAGTGAAGGCGTTACCTGCTCAGCAATGACACTGGCCTTGGACCCTCGACCTTCGGGACCTAGAAACCCACGACAGGTGTTTCCACCTCTTCTCCCACGCGTGCAGTCATGCTGCCCGTCGCCGTGAGTCAGAGAACAGTCTGGGTGATGTCAATAGCATGAAGCCGAGATGTTATAGTTGCAAGCCTTTCCTGGCCTTCGTTCCATAAGCTGTGGTTGTCTCCTCTTTGTCCGTGGAATGATATCGCCTGAAGCTCTGTCTTTGCACCATACTAGTCGAAAGAATTCCGTTGAAATTGACGAGTAGTTCTTTGTGGCATTAATGTGCGGGCGTCTATTGTAGATGCGATAGAAGGTGCGTGCCAACGCCACCTACATAGCTGGATGGTGCTGAATCAACAATGGAGACACGTCGTCTAAACTGTAGTCCGTTGCGAAAGTGGTTCATTGATACCGCTCAACATGCTGACAGAGTGATGGTTGACGGATAGTGAGCTCCTTTCGGGTGTAACGGTACACGACGTTGACAGACGCGCGTGGATAGATGCAGTTTAGCGATGATCGAAGCTCGTAGCGTTGGGGCATGACAGAGAGCGCAACTCATCTGACTATTAAAAAAACTAGCCTAACTATTGCTAAGACCTCGCTAAATTTAGCGCTTATAACGTTTTTATAACGCGTTTTTAATATAATTTTAGTAAAATCTTCTATTATCTAACTTAGTTTTAGCTTAAATATATTTATTTTTTAATTTTCTATTTCTAGGCTCTTATTATAGATTAAATCTATAATCTCTACCTAATTAGACTTAGCTCTAATTAAGCAAGAAACTTTAAATATTTACTTTTACGCCTAAATAGACCTATACGTAGAATCTTACTTATTACTAAACTTAACTCTTACACTATTCTATATTATCTATATACCTAAGGTATAGATACTTACTCTTCTTACTAATAGCGTAAAGTATAATACTAGAAAATATCTATATCTACTACGTAATAGTGTAAACTATTAAGCTATTATCTTACTATCTTACTAATACTATCTAAATTAAGTAGTAACTCTACTACTTAAGTAATAACCTTACTAATTATAAAAACGCTACTAGTCTATAGAATATATTTAAAATCTAGAGTAGAGTAACTAATATATATCTATTAGAAGCTTTTTATTAGAGTACTTAGTAAGTTAAGAAAATAAGTATTTATATAGAATCTTATACTTTATTACTAAAAGTATTATAATATAAAAGAAAAAGAATTAGCTTACTTTATTTAGAGTAAGTAGTTAAGATAAATCTATATATTATATATTAAGTACTAAAACGTATAATATCTATAAAGTAAATATTATTAAAAGATATAGTCTATAAGTAAAGCTTAATATTTATACTAACTATACTTTTTCTATTATTACTACTAAATATAACTAGATAACTATTCTCTAAACTCTTAGAATCTTTTCTATAGCTAGCTAATAAGAATACTACTATATTCTAAAATACTTAGAATACCTAAAACACTATAGTCTAGAAAATACTTATACTACGCAAAATTAGGTAATCTAACTACTACTATAGTAGCTTTCTAGACTTATATCTTCTACTATTCTATATAGAAAAAGTAACTAGCTCTACGCTAGAAGAGTCTATAACTTATAACTATAACTACTTTAATCTAGATATTAAAGAAGATTATATTAAAGTTATTAGTTCTAATAAGAAAATAGATAGTATCTACGTATCTTTAGAATTAGACTAATAGCTAGAACTTAGTATTCTTTATAATAGTAATAGTTTTACTATTTATAATAGGCTAAGACTTCTAAAAAGGCGCTAAGGCTATTAATAGTAACTTTATTTCTAGTATTACTATTTCTAATATCTTTTACTTTAGTAGTATAGTTATCTAGTAACTATAGTAGTTCTACACTACTACTATTTATCTTATAATATAGATAATAAGTAAAAGAAATCTTTAAGTAAGTAGAATTTTTTTACTAAAATCTAACTAAACTTTAAGTATACTATAATACTATAACTAAGTAACGTAAAAAAGACTTTAGATAAAAAAGATATATAGCTTTCTTTATAAACTATCTAATAAAATATAATACTTAAGCTATAATATACTATAGCTATCTATAACGTTACTAAAAGTATACTATAAAGATAACTTACTAGAATACTTTAATAATATAATATAATACCTAAATTAATAGCTTTTTAAATTTTTTTAAAAGAAGTAGTAATTATATAATATATTCTAAAGCTATTAGAGTAAGAATACTTATCTTAGCTTACTAATATTAAGAAAATAGCTAATAATTTATTCTAGATTTATAACTAGAACTTAGTTAGTAAGAGATAAGCTAAAAACTTTATTAAGCGCTACCTAGAGCTTAAAGTTAAGTTTAATTAAGAGTATAACTATATTTAAACTTTTTATAAAAATTCTAAGATTATAAACAACTAGTTCTATCTAGTATAGAATACTAAAGTTAAGTTTAGTATCTAGAATAAAGATACCTATAACTTTAATAAGATAGACTTTATAATAGACGTAATATTAACTAAAGTAGTAGTTATAGTAGTAGAGTATTAAAAATAGCTAAAGATAGTATAGTAGAGTAATTAGAAGTAAGTTATAGCTATTTAAAGTATTAACGTAATAGAGTAGATAATTTTACTCTTTATTATCTTTACTAGTAAGTACTATCTTTCTACTTAGTATAAGAAAGAAAATCTACTATAAGATTAAGTTATTAAAGTTTTTAAAAATAGCTAGATAATAAGAAAGCTTAGTATTAAGTAGCTAGAGTACTTTAATAAGTATATAAAAGAGAGAGTTATTAGTAGCTATTACTTACTAGTTATTTATAGCTATAAAAGCTATAACTTAATTAATTTCTACTAGCTTTATAAAAAGAAGAAGATAATTACTCTTTATATACTTACGTACTCTTTATATCTACTATAGCTACTTAATATTAGATATTCTACGCTACTAAAAAAGGCGTATAGATACTAAGCTAAAAAACTAATATATAATAAGATTACTTATATTACTAAAATAGAGTTCTTACTATACTTTATTACTACTTATAATACTTTAATTATAAAAAGTAATATTCTAGAAAGCTTCTAAAGCGCTAGCTTAGTTCTATTTAATTTAGAAGCTATAGTATTAATACTTAATATTTATTTATATACTCTACTATTATCTACTATTAAGAATAGTCTCTAGTAGTTATAAACTCTAAGTAATACTTTAGAATTAGAGTCTTAAATAAAGCTAGTTCTTAAAATATTTTAGAGGTATATAAATAGCTTACTAATCTTAATAGTTAAAACTATTAAAAAGCTTATAAAGAGCGTAGAGATAATAGCGTACTCTTTAGTATTAATAACTAAGTATAATACTAAATTTAAAGTAGCTAATAAAGTAGCTATATAATATAAGTTATATAAAAGAAAGTATATATAAAAGAAAAAAACTTTTATAATTAGTAAAGAACTTTAACTAATAACTCTAAAAGAGTTTAAAGCGTATAGTAAAAAAAAGAAAGTTAAAAAAAAAAAAGTATATATTAAAGTAGGTAAATTATCTTAAAGACGCTATAAACGCTATAGTAAGATAGAATATAACTTACGTATATATAAGTAAGATATAGTAGAAGTTTCTAATTAATTTAGTCTACTATAAATATTAATTACTATTCTAAATAGTGCTATATAGTTATATATAGTTATAGTTTTAGTTAGATTTTAGTAAAAAGATTCTACTTACTTAAAGATTCTACTTACTTATTATCTACGTTAACTACTATTAGACTCTTTACTAAAGAATATAACGCGCTTATAAAGTAAGTTTAGCTTCTATCTAATATAGTTTCTTACGTATAATATAATAAAAAGCTTAACTATATCTAGAATTTTTAAAAAAAGCTTAAGCTTATAGAATAATAATAAGTAGATAATAGTATAGTAGTAAATAGGTATACTTAAGATTAACTACTTAGTTATTAGATAACTTTTACTATACTAGTCTAAATTAGGTAATTTTAGAGTTATTAAGAAGCTAGAAGTTAGAGCTTTCTAAAATACTAAAAATTACCTAATTTAAATTAGTGTAGTAAAGATTATAGTAAAAAGAGAGAAAAAAAGAGAGTATATCTAAGAGGTATACCTAACTTAGATTAAGAAACTTAGATTAGCTAATAACTATATAAGTACTAGTCTAAATTAGATAATTTTTAAGTAGTTAAAAAGTAGAGAATAAAAGCTTTTTAGAATACTAGAAATTAACTAATTTAGACTAGTATAGCGAAAGTTATTAGTAAAAAAAAAAAAAAAGTATATCTATTTACTACTATAGATAATAGTAGCGTAGATTTTACTAAGCTTACTAAGAAACGTAATAAGCTTTATCTTAAAGATAAGAAAGACGCTTACGTTATCTATAAGTATAATTAGACTATACTCTTTCTTAAAGAATATAATCTAGATAATAAAAATAAAATTAAAAATCTATATTATAAAGTTACTAAGCTTAAAAGTAACTTTACTAATAAGAAAGAGAAAGCTAATAGCTATTACTAATAACTAAAGAATTAGTAATAACTAAGTACTATCTAATAGAACTCTATTATATAAAAAAAAAAAAGTTTATATAGTACTACGTTGTAAAAGTTATTCTAAGATAACCTAAGAGTTAGTTTTTAGAAAGTAAATAAGTAAGGTAGAATAGGTTAGTGTACTAGTATAATTAGTAGATTAATATAATAGTATAAGAGTATAATAGTATATTTAGTAGAATAATATAATATTATAAGAGTTAAAAAAGAAGTATAATTCTTAGATTAAATACTAGAGTTTTATATAAAGTTAAATATACTAAGCTATAAAAGTTTAGTGCCTAAGCTATATACTTAATAAGTGTTACGCTTATAGATAAGTATATAAGTAACTATAGATAAGTAGTAATATATCTTACTAGTTATTAGTCTAACTACTTATACTTATAGATAAGCGCTTATATAGAACTAGCGCTATTCTACTTATAGATAAGTAGTTATATAACTATAGCGCAGTTTCTATACTATACTTTTATAACTATACTATATAATTCTTTAAAGTAATTACGCTAACTCTAAGATATCTCTTAGATTAGATTATAATACTATTCTCTTTCTTTATAGATTTATTCTTAAATTACGTAACTAATTTATTATTTCTATTAATAACTAAGACTTACTCTATATTATAAGTAAGGTAGTTATTATATTCTCTTTCTACTAATATTACTTACGCCTTAGCTCTAAAATTACTTAAGCTAACTATTTTACTAAAGCTTCTTATAACTATTATTTTCTTAAAGAAGTTATTTATCTTATTATACTAGATTCTTGTCTAAAGTATACTAAGTATACTTAGTTAGGTTAGTTATATATAAATATATTCTAGAAGTTCTTAGACTATACTTAGAAGAAGTATTAAAAGAAAGTTAATAATAATAAAAAGTTATTAGTAGTAGTAATTTCGCGGTTACTATAGAATAAGAAAATTCTAAAATAGGTAAAGAAATAGACGCGTAGAAAAGCGCTTTATTTAGCTTTAGATATAAAAGTAGCTAGTAAGATAGAGATAGCGTAGAATATTAACTATTCTACTATATTAATTAGCGTCGCGTTCTTGCTAACTATATAGACTATAATAGATATACTTAATACTTCTATTACTAAGCTTAGTACTTTTAAAGATACTATTAGTAGTTTATAAGATTTATATCTAGTTTCTATATATTATTACTATTATTATATTCTAACTATTTAACTAGATACTCTATTCTATTATTATATTATTAATATTTAAGAATTTATTTAACTTTAAAGATATTATCTTCTTCTA